>NC_090440.1:976146299-976867549 GCF_031143425.1 Pleurodeles waltl | reverse complement strand
AAAAGTGTGTGAGAAAGAGAGAAGGAAGGAAGGAGAGAGCAGGCCACAGATGCATAAAGAGGGAGCATCTGTGTACGCAGAAGAGACCTGAAGAAGAAGAGCAGAGCATAGGTTTGAGGGACGAAAGTGTTGAAAAGGTACAGGAAATAAAGTTTGCTTGAAGACCTGAAGTGAACTAATAGGAGAGTTGTGGGAAGAGTGCGCGAGAGAGCGAGAGAGAGGTGTGATAGAGAGTATGAGAGAGAGAGAGAGAGAGAGAGAGGAGGGCAAGTAGGAGCCCCCCCTAGGGGAGGGATAAGAAGGGCAGGGTGCATGTGGAAGAGATGATAGGGTTGGTGGAAGCCTGAGTTAGAGAGAAGGTGTGTTTGGATTTGTTTGTTGTGGAATTGTGTAGTGTGGGATTCTATGGTGAGGTGTGGAGTCTATAGATAATTTGTGTTTGTCAAGAAGGTGAATAGAAATGAAACAAGAATAGCGTATGCCACATTAATTGAGGTTTAGAGGGCAAAGAAAGCCTGTGGAAATGTCAAGTTTAGATCTACATTTCAAATCCACATGACTCTTGTTGGAGCTGGCTGCCCTAGAGTTCTGTTAAATTATATTTTATTAGTAAACAACAATTCTCCACTGGAGCGATTACAACTAATGGAGTCACCATAGCGAATCGATACACACGAGGTGGGTGCAAAGAAAATCCATACTGCCCTGCTTCACTCCATGAATTCTTCTGTCAAGCCAATCTGTAGCAGCAGAGCTGGGGATTACTTACTCTCTGCCCCTTTCATACAGCGGGGCAGAGCAGCTGAGACCTCCGCACTCTTCACAGAGGGAAAAGGTTAACACACACAGCTGAAGCTCACGCTTCTGCCACAACCGGACAGAGACAGCACTACATGGTGTCAGAAGAGGCATCCTTAGTTTGTTGTTACCAGACACCATGCCAGAGAGTGTTTACCCATACCACCATTTCTTGTACTTAAGAACATGTGAACTGAGCTAAGACTACCACTCCCATAATGCATGTGGCTGCTAAATGGCAGAAAATCATACATTGACCCTACCAGAATGATACAGCATGTCATGGCCTTTCAGATAAATGCCTTTGTATAATTAGCTCACACAGTAGTTTCCTTTGAAGACTTGTACTTAATGGGGGGCTGCAGCGGGAGCAGCTCCTCCTCATCATCGCTGTAGGCTGACTTCCAAGGGGCAGCGTGCAGGCAGCCCACCATCGGCTCGGCCCACAGGCAGTCCACATATGCAATCAAAACAGTAGCAGATGAGACAGTCACATTGCAGACAGTAGCATAATCTACCTAGCAACTGATGGTTGCTGCACGCTGATTGGTTGAGATTAGATCCGTTTTTGCAAACTTGATATTAATAGCCGTTTCGGTACGGAAAATACACCATTATTTTTTTATTATTTTTATTTATTATATACTTTTATGCATCTTTTTATCTGTGACTCCCACTGTGAGGCAATGAAAATAGTTCAACTAATGAAACTTCAAATCGCCATGGCGGCCCTGGAGCGTGAAGGGGATAGACAAAAGAAAAAAATAGTGCATCCACACTAAAGTATACGGCCTATCGTGCAATAATCCATTTAACTGTAGGGCGTAACAAAACAGCCTCACGGCGGGACAAACGTAAAGCATTTTCCAATAAAATCAAGAGATTTTTCAAAGGCAGAGCCAGGAACGAATGAAAGTGATGGGCATGAGATGGGCATGATTAAAGCCCACAGAATAGATTACATGTTGAAAAGAGCATCGCTTGTGCTGCTATGCTCGACTTAAAAAACAGTCAGGGGTAGCCCTACATCTGGGGCACAATTCTTTTATCACCGCAGAGTAATCTCTGCAATCTAAATTCCTACAAGAAGTACGTGCTTATAAGTCCCTCTCACCCTCTAGAAACAGACTGAGGTCAGGTTGGATTGAGAAACTGGGCATTCAGCTGGTGCTTGAGGCCCAATGCCCGAGGCCAGAAGTGGGCCGTTTTTTTCCCTCCTGTATTTCCAATGTTAAGGGCAGCTCATGCTGCTCCTCAGATCTTGAGAGGCTGCAGAGCCCCTCCTCAACCTAGCAGGACTGTCAGACAGCCCATTGTAACATTGTGAATTACAATGACTCATCCTGAGCTGCCGCAGCATATGGTGCGCTTCTACTCATGGCATGACAAGGAGGCATCACCCTGGGAGATGCTGCTTCTCAGCAGAACTCAGGCTCCCCTCCCAAGGACTAGTGATGGGTACTATGGAGGAACTCTGTTTTTGTCCTGTCAGTAGGTGGAGACACGCCTATTCATGGTGGTCAGGGGAGGTATCTTTTCTACACTACCTTATCACATCCAGAAACAAGCATTTGCCATGCAGTGGGTCTCGCATTAAAGTTAGGAAAAGTTAGGAAAAAGAAGTTAGCTCGCAGCCAAACATATCAGCAAACATGCAATTAGCCATGTAACAGGGTCACCAAACCGCCCCAACGAGGGACAAACGTAAAGCATTTACCAATGATAACAGAGGATTTTTGAAGGACAAGCCTATGAACGAGCAATAGTAATGGGCGTGAGGTGGGTATGGTTGAAAGCCCAAATAGATAACAACACGCTGGAAAAGCTACGCTTGACCTAATAAACAGAAAAGCAAACCAATGCTTTATCTGCTATTGCAGTTTTGGCTTTTAATGGAGAGGCTTTGTGGCTGTGTAGGTGCCATCAGCAACCTGTTTACAATGACGTACAGCCACCAGAGGCAAGACTTTCTATTACCTTTGTCAAATAAGAGTCTCACAGAAAGAGTTTAGGATTTGTCAGAGATCAGATCTCTCATCATGTACTCCTTTCTGAAAAAAACAATGCTTAATAAAGTCCCTGCTCACAAAATGAGTGAAATTGAAAGTGACAATAACTATAGCTTTATAGTTACAACATCACAGTGAGTAATGTGCTCGCTTCTTGGATGTTTTTGTATGTCATATAGGTTTTGTACTGGCTGCTCAACTATTTTTTCTGAGATCGAAAAATGGAACATGGAATTAATGAACGAGTTACTTACCTTCGGTAACGACTTTTCTGGTGGATCCATTAGCTACCTGTGGATTCCTCACCTATTGAATACTCCCCTTGCGCCAGCATTCGACGGAAATCTTCTTCCTAGCTTCTGCACGTCGACGAGGACGTCACAATTGCCCACGCGACGTCGTCTGACGTCATACAGGCAATAAGAGGTCCTCGCCGACGTCAGTACCAACATTTTTTACGTGCCTGAGACGAATAGGCCATTGAAACAATCAATCATATAACAATATTTAATAACATCAAGGTTAAAAACAACTTTCCAAAAACTCAAAAAATGTCTTTCTTTTTTTAAAAATAAATAAATAAATGCATAAATATATATACAATATATGTACAAGCCCTCAAATACCAAGAGGAGCACACCCAAGAATAACTTGGTTAGACCAGACAGGCAACGGGGAGGCGGGTGGGACCGTGAGGAATCCACAGGTAGCTAATGTATCCACCAGAAAAGTTGTTACCGAAGGTAAGTAACTCGTTCTTCTGATGGATACAACTACCTGTGGATTCCTCACCTATTGAATAGAGTCCCAAAGCAGTACCGCACTGGGTGGAGGGTGCCTGAATGGTCAAACCAAGAAATCCTGCAGCACTGACCGTGCAAAATGGCCATCCCTCCTAACCTCCGAATCCAAGCAGTAATGCTTCGCAAAAGTGTGGAGGGATGACCAGGTTGCGGCCTTGCAGATGTCGGCCACAGGAACACCCCTAGCCAAGGCTGAAGAGGCCGACTTAGCTCTGGTGGAATGAGCTCTTATTCCATCAGGGGGTTCCTTCTTTGCCAGAGAATAACACAGTTTAATGCAAAGAATGACCCACCTGGAGAGTGTTCTCTTGTGGACTGCCCTTCCTCTCCTCTTTCCCACATACCCGATGAAGAGTTGATCCTCCAACCTGAAATCCTTCGTTCTGTCCACGTAGAAGCTCAGCGCTCTCCTCGGGTCTAAGCGGTGTAGTCTTTCTTCCTCTTTCGAAGGATGGGGTGGAGGATAAAACGAGGAAAGAGTAATTGTTTGGGCCATATGAAAGGGTGAAACAACCTTTGGCAGGAAAGCAGCCTTGGTCCTCAACACCACCATATCCCCATAAAAAGATGTGTACGGGGGTTTAACAGATAGAGCCTGCAGTTCCCTCACTCTTCTTGCTGAAGTAATTGCAACAAGGAAAACAGTCTTCAGAACCAATAATCTTAAAGGGCAAGAATGCATTGGCTCAAACGGCGAGCCCATAAGAAAAGTCAAGACTAGGTTTAGATCCCACTGGGGCATTAATGAAAGTAGTGGGAGGAAATTTATTAATGAGACCTTTTAAAAATCTTAGTACTATAGGAGATCTAAATAAAGAAGGCTGGTCTGGAAGACATAGAAAGGCTGACAGGGCCGATAAATATCCCTTGACTGTAGCCACTGCACAACCCCTCTGTGCCAGGGACAACACAAAAGACAAGATATTCGATAAGTGGGCACACAAGGGATCAATTTGCCTCTCTCCACACCATATCACAAATTTAGCCCACCTGTTAGCGTAGATAGATTTAGTGGAGTGTCGCCTGGCCGATAAAATAACATCCACTACCTCAGGTGGGAGAGAAAAGGAACTCAGGTTGCCTCGTTCAATCTCCAGGCATGAAGGTGCAGGCTCTGGAGGTGGGGGTGTAAAACCTGCCCCTGCAACTGCGAGAGGAGGTCTGCCCTGAGAGGGAGACGGAGCGGGGGGCACAGAGAGAGTTGGAGAAGATCCGAAAACCATACCATTCTCGGCCAATCCGGAGCTATTGAGATGACTTGGGCCCGGTCTTGGCGAATTTTCCTCAAAACCCGAGGAATCAAAGGTATGGGGGGAAACGCGTAAAGCAACTGGTCACGCCAGGTCATCTGAAACGCGTCCCCCAACGTTCCTTGTACCGGATACTGGAGGCTGCAGAACAACGGGCAGTGCGTGTTCTCCCGAGTGGCAAAAAGATCTATCCAAGGGATCCCCTACATCTGGAAGATTTGATGGACTCGATCCGGATGGAGACGCCACTCGTGTTCGGTCGAGAAATGCCGACTGAGACTGTCCGCACGCGCGTTCAAGACTCCGGCAAGATGATTTGCTACCAAGTAAATCCGATGGTCCCTTGCCCAGGACCATAGCCGCAGAGCTTCTCTGCAGAGAAGGTACGACCCTACTCCTCCCTGTTTGTTTATATACCACATCGCAGTAGTATTGTCCGTCAGGACCTGAACCGACTGACCGCGAAGGGAAGGGAGGAAGGCCTTGAGTGCAAGACGTATTGCCCGCAACTCCAACAGATTTATATGAATCATCTGTTCCACTAGAGACCAATGACCTTTGACCTCCAGGTCCCCCAGATGAGCTCCCCACCCTAGAGTGGAAGCATCCGTTATTACTGTGGTCACCGGCGGAGGTTGCGAGAACGGCCTTCCTTGGGAAAGATTGCCGTCCGCAATCCACCATTTTAAATCCGCAGCAGCGTCCCTGGAGATCTTTACCGATCCCTCGAGATCCCCTTTGTGTTGAGACCACTGCTTCCGGAGGCACCACTGAAGAGCCCTCATGTGCCAGCGTGCGTGAGTGACCAGCAGAATGCAAGAAGCAAACAGACCAAGCAGACGTAGGACCTTGAGGACTGGAACGACCGCTCCACTTTGAAACATTGGAACCAACGCCTGAATGTCCTGAATCCACTGAGGCGGAGGAAAGGCGCGACTCAATGTTGTATCCAGTACTGCCGCTATGAACAGGAGGCGATGAGAGGGCTCTAGGTGAGATTTGGGCACATTCACTGAAAAACCCAGGTCGAACAACAACTGGGTTGTCGACTGTAGGTGATGCAACACGAGCTCCGGAGACTTGGCTTTGATCAACCAGTCGTCCAGGTAAGGAAATACTGCTATCCCCTTCCTTCTGAGCTCTGCCGCAACCACCGACATCACCTTTGTGAAGCATTGGGGTGCCGAAGTAAGACCAAACAGAAGGACCGCAAACTGATAGTGCTGCGACCCCACCACAAACCGGAGATACTTCCTGTGCGACTTGAGTATCAGGATATGAAAGTAAGCATCCTGCAAGTCGACAGACACCATCCAATCTCCATCGTTCAGCGCCAAAAGCACCTGAGCTAGGGTCAGCATCTTGAACTTCTCCTGTTTGAGGAACCAATTCAAGATCCTCAGTTCCAGGATTGGCCTCAACCGACCATCCTTCTTGGGGATCAGTGTGAGAAAGTAGCCTCTTTCTAGCCTTGTTACCCCCATTTTAGGCCTGTTTGTGAGTGTATGTCAGGGTGTTTTCACTGTCTCACTGGGATCCTGCCAGCCAGGGCCCAGTGCTCATAGTGAAAACCCTATGTTTTCAGTATGTTTGTTATGTGTCACTGGGACCCTGCTAGTCAGGACCCCAGTGCTCATAAGTTTGTGACCTATAGGTATGTGTTCCCTGTGTGATGCCTAACTGTCCCACTGAGGCTCTGCTAACCAGAACCTCAGTGGTTATGCTCTCTCATTTCTTTCAAATTGTCACTAACAGGCTAGTGACCAATTTTACCAATTTACATTGGCTTACTGGAACACCCTTATAATTCCCTAGTATATGGTACTGAGGTACCCAGGGTCTTGGGGTTCCAGGAGATCCCTATGGGCTGCAGCATTTCTTTTGCCACCCATAGGGAGCTCTGACAATTCTTACACAGGCCTGCCACTGCAGTCTGAGTGAAATAACGTCCACGTTATTTCACAGCCATTTTACACTGCACTTAAGTAACTTATAAGTCACCTATATGTCTAACCTTTACCTGGTAAAGGTTAGGTGCAAAGTTACTTAGTGTGAGGGCACCCTGGCACTAGCCAAGGTGCCCCCACATTGTTCAGGGCCAATTCCCCGGACTTTGTGAGTGCGGGGACACCATTACACGCGTGCACTACATATAGGTCACTACCTATATGTAGCTTCACAATGGTAACTCCGAATATGGCCATGTAACATGTCTATGATCATGGAATTGCCCCCTCTATGCCATCCTGGCATAGTTGGCACAATCCCATGATCCCAGTGGTCTGTAGCACAGACCCTGGTACTGCCAAACTGCCTTTCCTGGGGTTTCACTGCAGCTGCTGCTGCTGCCAACCCCTCAGACAGGTTTCTGCCCTCCTGGGGTCCAGCCAGGCTTGGCCCAGGATGGCAGAACAAAGGACTTTCTCTGAGAGAGGGTGTTACACCCTCTCCCTTTGGAAAATGGTGTGAAGGCAGGGGAGGAGTAGCCTCCCCCAGCCTCTGGAAATGCTTTCATGGGCACATTTGGTGCCCATTTCTGCATAAGCCAGTCTACACCGGTTCAGGGACCCCTTAGCCCTGCTCTGGCGCGAAACTGGACAAAGGAAAGGGGAGTGACCACTCCCCTGACCTGCACCTCCCCTGGGAGGTGTCCAGAGCTCCTCCAGTGTGCTCCAGACCTCTGCCATCTTGGAAACAGAGGTGCTGCTGGCACACTGGACTGCTCTGAGTGGCCAGTGCCACCAGGTGACGTCAGAGACTCCTTCTGATAGGCTCCTTCAGGTGTTGCTAGCCTATCCTCTCTCCTAGGTAGCCAAACCCTCTTTTCTGGCTATTTAGGGTCTCTGTCTCTGGGGAAACTTTAGATAACGAATGCAAGAGCTCATCCGAGTTCCTCTGCATCTCTCTCTTCACCTTCTGCCAAGGAA
The DNA here is from genome assembly GCF_031143425.1 of Pleurodeles waltl. Taxonomy (NCBI): domain Eukaryota; kingdom Metazoa; phylum Chordata; class Amphibia; order Caudata; family Salamandridae; genus Pleurodeles; species Pleurodeles waltl. The sequence continues at coordinate 976,859,762 of NC_090440.1, read as the reverse complement.
TCGACTGCTGACCGCGCTGGAAGCCTGCAAAACTGCAACATAGTAGCAAAGATGACTACTGCAACTCTGTAACGCTGATCCTGCCGCCTTCTCGACTGTTTTCCTGGTGGTGCATGCTGTGGGGGTAGTCTGCCTCCTCTCTGCACTAGAAGCTCCGAAGAAATCTCCCGTGGGTCGACGGAATCGTCCCCCTGCAACCGCAGGCACCAAAGAACTGCATCACCGGTACCCTGGGTCTCCTCTCAGCATGACGAGCAAGGTCCCTTGAATCCAGCAACTCTGTCCAAGTGACTCCCACAGTCCAGTGACTCTTCAGTCCAAGTTTGGTGGAGGTAAGTCCTTGCCTCCCCACGCCAGACTGCATTGCTGGGAACCGCGACTTTTGCAGCTACTCCGGCCTCCGTGCACTTCCGGCAGAAATCCTTTGTGCACAGTCCAGCCTGGGTCCACGGCACTCTAACCTGCATTGCAGGACCTCCTAAGTTGTTCTCCGGCGACGTGGGACTCCTTTGTGCGACTTCGGGTGAGCACCGTTTCACGCATCCTTGTAGTGCCTGTTTCTGGCACTTCTCTGGGTGCTACCTGCTGCTGAGAGAGCTCCTTGTCTTGTTCGACGTCCCCTCTGTCTCCTGACGCAATTTGCGACATCCTGGTCCCTCTTGGGCCACAGCAGCGTCCAAAAACCCTTACCGCACAATTTGCAGCTAGCAAGGCTTGTTGGCGGTCTTTCGGCGAGAAAACACTTCTGCACGACTCTCCAAGGCGTGAGGGATCCGTCCTCCAAAGGAGAAGTCTCTAGCCCTTGTCGTTCCTGCAGAAACCTAAGCTTCTACTGTCCAGAAGCCGCTTCTTTGCACCCACAGCTGGCATTTCCTGGGCATCTGCCCATCTCCGACTTGCTTGTGACTTTTGGACTTGGTCCCCTTGTTCCACAGGTACCCTCGACCGGAAATCCATCGTTGCTGCATTGTTGGTTTGTGTCTTTCCTGCAGAATTCCCCTATCACGACTCCTATGTCCTTTGGGGAACTTTAGTGCACTTTGCACTCACTTTTCAGGGTCTTGGGGTGGACTATTTTTCTAACCCTTACTATTTTCTAATAGTCCCAGCGACCCTCTACAAGGTCACATAGGTTTGGGGTCCATTCGTGGTTCGCATTCCACTTTTGGAGTATATGGTTTGTGTTGCCCCTATCCCTATGTGTCCCCATTGCATCCTATTGTAACTATACATTGTTTGCACTGTTTTCTAAGACTATACTGCATATTTTTGGTATTGTGTACATATATCTTGTGTATATTTGCTATCCTCATACTGAGGGTACTCACTGAGATACTTTTGGCATATTGTCATAAAAATAAAGTACTTTTATTTTTAGTATAACTGTGTATTGTGTTTTCTTATGATATTGTGCATATGACACTAAGTGGTACTGTAGGAGCTTCACTCGTCTCCTAGTTCAGCCTAAGCTGCTCTGCTAAGCTACCATTATCTATCAGCCTATGCTGCTAGACACCCTATACACTAATAAGGGATAACTGGGCCTGGTGCAAGGTGCAAGTACCCCTAGGTACTCACTACAAGCCAGTCCAGCCTCCTACATTGGTTGTGCAGCGGTGGGATAAGTGCTTTGAGACTACTTACCACTCTTGTCATTGTACTTTTCATAAGAGAAAAATATACAAAACAAGTTCAGTGTATGTACACATAACTAAAAAGTTTAGCATTTCCTCCTTTCACTCTTTTCTAAGTGCTGAAAAGTACTTCTAAACTTTCCAAAAGTTCTAAAAAGTTTAAAAAGTTTTTTTTTCTGTCTTTCTAAAAGCTCTAAAAACGTTTTCTCACTTTTTCTGTCACTTAAACTCTTTCTAAAATGTCTGGCACAGGCCAAAATGTTGATCTGTCCAAACTTGCATATGACCACCTTAGCTGGAAAGGAGCAAGGAGTCTCTGTATAGAAAGAGGTTTGAGTGTAGGGAAGAATTCTTCCTTGGAATTATTGCTTAACATGCTTAGAGAACAAGATAAGGCCAGAACGGCCCCATCTGTTGAAAAAGCAGCTAATGGTTCCCAATCTGATCCAGGGACTCCTCTAGAAAAAGATTCAGGAAAGAAACGTCCTAGCCTGCCCATTACTAGACAGTCTAGCATAGTTGGTACTGATGTTGAGTCACACCATACAGATAGTGTTGTCTCACATCATAGCAAGAGCATTCATTCTCACCACAGTAGAACTGATGTTTCTGTTAACCAAGCTGTTAGGGTGCCCTCTGTAAGGGACAGGTCTCCTTCTGTCCATTCTCATCATACTTCTGTTTCAAGACATGTCCCTCCCACCCACCCTGATGACAGATTGTTAGAAAGGGAGCTCAATAGATTGAGAGTGGAACAAACCAGACTGAAGCTCAAGAAGCAACAGCTGGATTTGGATAGACAGACCTTAGAAGTAGAGAAGGAGAGACAGAAGTTGGGTTTAGAAACCCATGGTGGCAGCAGCAGTATTCCCCATAGTCATCCTGCAAAAGAGCATGATTCTAGGAATCTGCAAAAGATAGTTCCCCCTTATAAGGAGGGGGATGACATTAACAAGTGGTTTGCTGCACTTGAGAGGGCCTGTGCTGTACAGGATGTCCCTCAAAGGCAGTGGGCTGCTATCCTATGGCTATCATTTAGTGGAAAAGGTAGGGATAGGCTCCTTACTGTGAAAGAAAGTGAAGCCAATGATTACAAAGTTCTTAAGAATGCACTCCTGGATGGTTATGGCTTAACCACTGAACAATACAGGATAAAGTTCAGAGAGACCAAAAAGGAGTCTTCACAAGACTGGGTTGATTTCATTGACCATTCAGTGAAGGCCTTGGAGGGGTGGTTACATGGCAGTAAAGTTACTGATTATGACAGCCTGTATAACTTGATCCTGAGAGAGCATATTCTTAATAATTGTGTGTCTGATTTGTTGCACCAGTACTTGGTGGACTCTGATCTGACCTCTCCCCAAGAATTGGGAAAGAAGGCAGACAAATGGGTCAGAACAAGGGTGAACAGAAAAGTTCATACAGGGGGTGACAAAGAGAACAATAAGAAGAAAGATGGTGAAAAATCTCAAGATAAGCATGGGGATAAGGGTAAAACCAAAGATCCCCCTTCAAATCTTAAACACTCTTCAGGGGGTGGGGATAAAACAAATTCTTCCTCTTCTTCTCAACCTACACAATTTAAAAAGCCTTGGTGCTTTGTGTGTAAAAATAGAGGCCATAGGCCAGGGGATAAGTCCTGTCCAGGTAAACCCCCTGAGCCTACCACCACTAATACATCAAGCTCTAGTGCCCCTAGCAGTAGTGGTACTAGTGGTGGGACTGCTGGCAACAGTCAAGTTAAAGGTGTAGTTGGGTTCACTTATGGGTCCATAGTAGAAACTGGGGTAGTCAGTCCCAAGACAGTTTCTGTCACACCTAGTGGCATTGGCCTTGCCACACTGGCTGCTTGTCCCCTTACAATGGATAAGTACAGGCAGACAGTATCAATAAATGGTGTTGAGGCCTTGGCCTACAGGGACACAGGTGCCAGTATCACTTTGGTGACTGAAAACCTAGTGGCTCCTGAACAACACATCATTGGACAACAGTATAAAATTATTGATGTCCATAACTCCACTAAGTTTCTTCCCTTAGCTATAATTCAGTTTAGTTGGGGTGGAGTTACTGGCCCTAAGCAGGTGGTGGTATCACCTAGCTTACCTGTAGACTGTCTATTAGGTAATGACCTAGAGGCCTCAGGTTGGGCTGATGTAGAGTTTTATGCCCATGCAGCCATGCTGGGCATCCCAGAGGAATTGTTCCCTCTCATTTCTGCTGAAATGAAAAAGCAAAGGAGAGAAGGCCTAAAAACTCAGGATCCCTCTCCATCAACAGGTAAAAAGGGTATCACAGTATCCCCTAACCACCCTGCCATTCAGGATACCATTCCTGTGGTGGGAGAAACCTCTCCTGGGGTGGCACCTGTTCCAAGGGAAGCATCAGCTGGCAAAGCTATACTCCCTGAGGTAGAAGTACCTCTCTGTGGGTTAACTAACATTGGTGACAAAAAGAGCACCATTTTAGTTAACATGGAGCATCCCTCCAACCCTCCCAGAGAAACTTTAATGCAGAAACTCTGCACTGCCTCACAACACTTAGGACAGCATCCCTGCCCTAGTGTGGAGCTCATAGGACAGCATCCCTGCCCTGCTCCAACCCAAGAGAAACAGCATCCCTGTTCTCTCTTCCAGTCATATGGACAAAGTTTTTGCCCAGCTATGGCTTTTCTGAGACAGCATCCCTGTCTGGCATCTCCATCACTACAAATAGGTTCAGTGGACAATTCCCACTGCTCTAAACTAAAACTTACTGATAGAAACTCTGAAAATACATCTTCACATTGTTGCTTAGCTAAAAAACTTCAAACAGGGTGGTTTACATCCCCACAGGGAAGTAACCATATAGTGGATGATAAAGGGAGTAACCAGTCTATTGCAGAGCTACTCTCTACTTATCACCACTTAGACAATAAAGTCTCAACTGGCCAAGGTTAGCCTTATTGTCCTTCGTTTGGGGGGGGGGGTTGTGTGAGAAAGTAGCCTCTTTCTAGCCTTGTTACCCCCACTTTAGGCCTGTTTGTGAGTGTATGTCAGGGTGTTTTCACTGTCTCACTGGGATCCTGCCAGCCAGGGCCCAGTGCTCATAGTGAAAACCCTATGTTTTCAGTATGTTTGTTATGTGTCACTGGGACCCTGCTAGTCAGGACCCCAGTGCTCATAAGTTTGTGACCTATAGGTATGTGTTCCCTGTGTGATGCCTAACTGTCTCACTGAGGCTCTGCTAACCAGAACCTCAGTGGTTATGCTCTCTCATTTCTTTCAAATTGTCACTAACAGGCTAGTGACCAATTTTACCAATTTACATTGGCTTACTGGAACACCCTTATAATTCCCTAGTATATGGTACTGAGGCACCCAGGGTATTGGGGTTCCAGGAGATCCCTATGGGCTGCAGCATTTCTTTTGCCACCCATAGGGAGCTCTGACAATTCTTACACAGGCCTGCCACTGCAGCCTGAGTGAAATAACGTTCACGTTATTTCACAGCCATTTTACACTGCACTTAAGTAACTTATAAGTCACCTATATGTCTAACCTTTACCTGGTAAAGGTTAGGTGCAAAGTTACTTAGTGTGAGGGCACCCTGGCACTAGCCAAGGTGCCCTCACATTGTTCAGGGCCAATTCCCCGGACTTTGTGAGTGCGGGGACACCATTACACGCGTGCACTACATATAGGTCACTACCTATATGTAGCTTCACAATGGTAACTCCGAATATGGCCATGTAACATGTCTATGATCATGGAATTGCCCCCTCTATGCCATCCTGACATAGTTGGCACAATCCCATGATCCCAGTGGTCTGTAGCACAGGCCCTGGTACTGCCAAACTGCCTTTCCTGGGGTTTCACTGCAGCTGCTGCTGCTGCCAACCCCTCAGACAGGTTTCTGCCCTCCTGGGGTCCAGCCAGGCTTGGCCCAGGATGGCAGAACAAAGGACTTCCTCTGAGAGAGGGTGTTACACCCTCTCCCTTTGGAAAATGGTGTGAAGGCAGGGGAGGAGTAGCCTCCACAGCCTCTGGAAATGCTTTCATGGGCACATTTGGTGCCCATTTCTGCATAAGCCAGTCTACACCGGTTCAGGGACCCCTTAGCCCTGCTCTGGCGCGAAACTGGACAAAGGAAAGGGGAGTGACCACTCCCCTGCACCTCCCCTGGGAGGTGTCCAGAGCTCCTCCAGTGTGCTCCAGACCTCTGCCATCTTGGAAACAGAGGTGCTGCTGGCACACTGGACTGCTCTGAGTGGCCAGTGCCACCAGGTGACGTCAGAGACTCCTTCTGATAGGCTCCTTCAGGTGTTGCTAGCCTATCCTCTCTCCTAGGTAGCCAAACCCTCTTTTCTGGCTATTTAGGGTCTCTGTCTCTGGGGAAACTTTAGATAACGAATGCAAGAGCTCATCCGAGTTCCTCTGCATCTCTCTCTTCACCTTCTGCCAAGGAATCGACTGCTGACCGCGCTGGAAGCCTGCAAAACTGCAACATAGTAGCAAAGACGACTACTGCAACTCTGTAACGCTGATCCTGCCGCCTTCTCGACTGTTTTCCTGGTGGTGCATGCTGTGGGGGTAGTCTGCCTCCTCTCTGCACTAGAAGCTCCGAAGAAATCTCCCGTGGGTCGACGGAATCGTCCCCCTGCAACCGCAGGCACCAAAGAACTGCATCACCGGTACCCTGGGTCTCCTCTCAGCATGACGAGCGAGGTCCCTTGAATCCAGCAACTCTGTCCAAGTGACTCCCACAGTCCAGTGACTCTTCAGTCCAAGTTTGGTGGAGGTAAGTCCTTGCCTCCCCACGCCAGACTGCATTGCTGGGAACCGCGACTTTTGCAGCTACTCCGGCCTCCGTGCACTTGCGGTGGAAATCCTTTGTGCACAGTCCAGCCTGGGTCCACGGCACTCTAACCTGCATTGCACGACCTCCTAAGTTGTTCTCCGGCGACGTGGGACTCCTTTGTGCGACTTCGGGTGAGCACCGTTTCACGCATCCTCGTAGTGCCTGTTTCTGGCACTTCTCTGGGTGCTACCTGCTTCTGAGAGGGCTCCTTGTCTTGCTCGATGTCCCCTCTGTCTCCTGACGCAATTTGCAACATCCTGGTCCCTCTTGGGCCACAGCAGCGTCCAAAAACCCTTACCGCACGATTTGCAGCTAGCAAGGCTTGTTGGCAGTCTTTCGGCGGGAAAATACTCACGACTCTCCACGGCGTGAGGGATCCGTCCTCCAAAGGGGAAGTCTCTAGCCCTTGTCGTTCCTGCAGAAACCTAAGCTTCTACTGTCCAGTAGCCGCTTCTTTGCACCCACAGCTGGCATTTCCTGGGCATCTGCCCATCTCCGACTTGCTTGTGACTTTTGGACTTGGTCCCCTTGTTCCACAGGTACCCTCGACCGGAAATCCATCGTTGCTGCATTGTTGGTTTGTGTCTTTCCTGCAGAATTCCCCTATCACGACGCCTATGTCCTTTGGGGAACTTTAGTGCACTTTGCACTCACTTTTCAGGGTCTTGGGGTGGACTATTTTTCTAACCCTTACTATTTTCTAATAGTCCCAGCGACCCTCTACAAGGTCACATAGGTTTGGGGTCCATTCGTGGTTCGCATTCCACTTTTGGAGTATATGGTTTGTGTTGCCCCTATCCCTATGTGCCCCCATTGCATCCTCATACACCTTGCATACACATCCTCGGCAACACCCCGTCCGCCTGGGATGACTCCTGGTGGCCCACGGCCCTCGGCACCGCACCGACCCCCACAGACCACGCCCGCAACCTCGGCTTCATCTTGGACCCCCTTCTCACCATGACCAAGCAAGTCAACGCCGTGTCCTCCACCTGCTTCCTCACCCTCCGCATGCTCCGCAAGATCTTCCGCTGGATCCCCGCCGACACCAGAAAAACCGTGACCCACGCCCTCGTCACGAGCCGCCTGGACTACGGCAACACCCTCTACGCCGGGACCACAGCCAAACTCCAAAATCGCCTGCAACGCATTCAAAACGCCTCGGCCCGCCTCATCCTCGACATACCCCGCAGCAGCCACATCTCCGCACACCTGAGACACCTGCACTGGCTCCCAGTCAGCAAAAGGATCACCTTCCGACTTCTCACCCACGCACACAAAGCCCTCCACGACAAGGGACCGGAATACCTCAACAGACGCCTCAGCTTCTACATCCCCACCCGCCTCCTCCGCTCCTCTGGCTTCGCACTCGCTGCTGTCCCTCGCATCCGCCGCTCCACGGCGGGTGGGAGATCTTTCTCCTTCCTGGCGGCCAAGACCTGGAACTCCCTCCCCACCAGCCTCAGGACCACCCAGGACCACTCCGCTTTCCGGAGACTCCTAAAGACCTGGCTGTTCGAGCAGCGATAACCCCTCCTTTTTCCCCTAGTGCCTTGAGACCCGCACGGGTGAGTAGCGCGCTTTATAAATGTTAATGATTTGATTTGATTTGATATTGTAACTATACATTGTTTGCACTGTTTTCTAAGACTATACTGCATATTTGTGGTATTGTGTACATATATCTTGTGTATATTTGCTATCCTCATACTGAGGGTACTCACTGAGATACTTTTGGCATATTGTCATAAAAATAAAGTACCTTTATTTTTAGTATAACTGTGTATTGTGTTTTCTTATGATATTGTGCATATGACACTAAGTGGTACTGTGGGAGCTTCACTCGTCTCCTAGTTCAGCCTAAGCTGCTCTGCTAAGCTACCATTATCTATCAGCCTATGCTGCTAGACACCCTATACACTAATAAGGGATAACTGGGCCTGGTGCAAGGTGCAAGTACCCCTAGGTACTCACTACAAGCCAGTCCAGCCTCCTACAATCAGGAAGTATCTTGAGTAACAACCCCGACCCCTCTCCTGCTCTGGAACCAACTCCACCGCACCTTTTGAAAGGAGGACTTGAACCTCCTGTTCTAGTAACAGGAGATGCTCTTCTGAACAGTAGGATGGGCGGGGCAGGATGGGGGGAGGAAACTCCCGAAAAGGAACGGCATAGCCTTTCCCCACAATGCTGGTGACCCAGGAGTCTGATGTTATAACCTCTCACTTGTGGAGAAAGTTCAATAACCTCCCCCCTACAGGAGTGGTATGAGAAGGAATTGGTGGAAGACTAAGGCTGCTTCCCATGCTGCACCCCTCCAGAGGAAGAGGCAGAGTGCTGCTGGGAGGCTCCCCTGGTTCGGACGCTACCCTTCCCCCAGTACGATCTGTAGGAGAGAGCAGAGGTGGGTTGTTGCTCAAATCTGCCTCGAAAGGAGGAGGAGGAACCACGACCAAACCCCCTAAACCTTCTAAAAAATCTGGAGGAAACAGAAGAGGAGGCCTGCAAGCCTAAAGACTTCGCCGTGGCCCTACTCTCCTTAAACCTCTCTAGGGCAGAGTCCGCCTTGGAGCCAAAAAGTTTATCCCCATCGAAGGGAAGGTCCAAGAGGGTTGACTTTACATCAGATGAGAAACCAGAGCTACAAAGCCAGGCTTGCCTCCTTGTAGCAACAGCAGTACCCATAGCCCTGGCTACAGAGTCAGTCGTATCCAGTCCAGATTGGATTACTTGGGTTGCTGCTGCTTGAGCATCAGAAACTAGGTTCATCAACTCTTGAGGCACTTCAGTATGGGACGACTTTATTTCGTCCATCAGGGCGTAAATGTATCTTCCCAAAATACATGTAGCATTTGTGGATTTTAAAGCCATGCTACATGACGAAAAAGCCTTTTTAGAAGAATGGTCCATCTTCTTTGAGTCTCTGTCCGAAGGCACAGCTGGAAATGAACCTGGGGCAGAACGGGATGAACATGAAGCCTGAACCACTAGGCTTTCAGGGGTTGGGTGCCTGGACAGAAAGCCTGGGTCAGCAGGAGCCACTCGATATCTTCGAGCCACCGATCTGTTCACTGCCGAAGATGACACCGGCTTCTTCCATATTTCCAGTATTGGATCTTACAGAGCCTCATTAAAAGGCAGAAGAGGCTCTGCAGCTGTTGAAACAGGATGCAATACTTCCGTTAAAATATTAGGCTTAGGTTCAGACACCGGCAAAGGAAGGTCCAAAAAATCAGCTGCTTTCTTAATGACTGAGTGGAATGACGCAGCCTCCTCTGTATACTCTCAGGTGATGTTAAGTCCCATTCTGGAGAGGTGTCCAATCCACTGGCTGTATCTAAACCATGGAGGTCTCCTTGAGATTCCTCAATCTCTCCTTCCTCCAATGCCTGCTTCTGATATTCTTGCTCCTCAAGGAGGCGAAGAGCAAGCCTCCTCGAGTGTAACCTGGCCTCAATTGTAGGCGTCGACATGGCTTCAGCAGACGTCGAAGCTTGACGCCGATCCTCGGATCCATCAGATGCCGGATCCATCGGCGCCATGGATTTCTTCGGCGCCGTACGAGGCGAAGGGCGGACAGGAGACTGTTCCGGCGCCGGAGCCACAGATCTACTCGGCGTCACCGGTTGAGAGGCTGATGCCATAGGCGCCGGCGCCAAGCCCACATTTCCCATGGGAAGAAAGGGCATAAAAGGTGCCGGTCGTAACGGAGCCGGAGCACCCATGTTGAAAGCCAAGGGGCCAGAAGGACCAGCCGGTCCACCACCTGGAGCCATCTGCTGAAAAATTGTAAACATCGCATTCAAGAATGCGGAACTGTCGGCTCCTGGGGCCGGGAAAGCCGGGTACTGAGGAGCCTGGGCTTGAAGCGACATCGGCGCCGGCCCCGGCGTCTGTGAAGCTGGTGAGAAGTCCTGACGCTGAGGAACCTCAAATACCGATGGAGGATTCACAGGCGACGTCGGCGAAGTTGGTGAAGTCGGTGAAGCAAACGGCATCTGTGGCTGGGGAGAGATGGTGGGACTCACTTCCCATGTCTTCCGGCGTCGAGCTGAAGGCGACCTCGAACGCGATCTTTCCCTACTCAACCGGCGCCGATATTCACGATGACGCCGAGATTCACGATGACGCCGATGCGACTTCGGAGAAGATGACTTGTGATGATGTCGCTTTTCTTTTTTCTTTGACTTCGCCAAAAAGAGCTTTGCTTCTTGCTCTTTTAACACCTTCGGATTCATCCGTTGACAAGAGTCACATTTGTCAACGTCGTGGTCGGAGCTGAGATACCACAAACAGTCAGTATGTGGGTCTGTAACCGACATCTTGCCACCGCACTCATTGCAGGGCTTGAATCCGGATTTTCTTTGCGACATTCTATCTTTTTTTCAAAGAAGAAACAGCAAAAATAACTGTAACTACGTCGAGTAGTAACAGTAGCTCCCTCGAAGAATAACCGTTGTTCGAATGGCACGGAAAAAAGGGAACTGACGTCGGCACGTCGCCGAGGACCTCTCATTGCCTGTATGACATCAGACGACGTCGCGTGGGCAATTGTGACGTCCTCGTCGACGTGCAGAAGCTAGGAAGAAGATTTCCGTCGAATACTGGCGCAAGGGGAGTATTCAATAGGTGAGGAATCCACAGGTAGTTGTATCCATCAGAAAACACCTGTTACAGTGCAACAAGATGCCAGAAAATGCTACTAAATGCACTTCATAACAACCCAAATTATATGCACCTTTCCTCCTTGTATTCCCTGTTTCGGCAATGTTCTGACTTTTGGCTCTATTACACCAGTGTCTGCAACTCACTGCATTCTTCCACACCAAACATGTCACTGTCCTTTTAACACATTCCAGCATGCTGTGCTGAATGTGTGCATTTGGTTGCCAATGGCACCACCACTAAATTTTAGGGGCTAAGGCATATTTTTCAGAATGAAATTTTGACCAGAGCAAGTGAGAGAATGGTAGAATAAGATGAAAGAAGGAAGAACAGAATGATAAGTAAGCAGTGACAAGGGGATAAAGTATAGATGAAAATGACCCACAAGCGTGCAGTAATGATACATGAAGTGTAGGGTGGTGGAATGAAGAGGCAATAGGTGAAGCCAAAAACTAGGAAACCCTGTTATAGAGCAGCCCTGCATTCAGACAAGCCAACCAAGAGCTCCTAAAAGAGAATCTGCATCCATGCACATCAAAAATCAGAGGTGAGAGCCTAGCTCTTCTACATTTTGTCCATGCTCCTGGACTGCTTCTTCCACTCACTGCTCACAGAAACAGATCTAGAGCCCATGAACAGTGTCTCATTCACCCTTGAATGAGCAGGAACCTCCAGGCCTAAAGGCCCAGAGGGTACTCAGGGACACGGGGGGTTAGGCAAAGGGAGAATCATGGACCTGAGGATGAGTGTCAGGAGACCATTAGGTGAGGTGCAGTGTAATAATGGAGTTTTCAGTTCTGACCCATTTTACGGACTCTAAAATCTCTAAAAGGATTTAACATAAAGCTCTCCCAAATGGAGGCATGGCTTGATAGCAGCGCTCAGCCAGAACTCCTGGTTGTATTGTAATTATCCTGCAGAATCCTGTGCTCCCCCAAACCCCAGGGACCCTTTGTCGACAGCATCTGGCCCATGGTGAGCATTCTCCTTGCCAACAGGCTTGAGATAGGCCCGACTGGCGTCCTTACCACCTGAAAATGAGGTCGGAACAACAAGGCGGGTTCCAAGCTGCAGTGAGGCCTACGACACGCCCGTGCGGCCATACGAGACAGTCTGCAGCGGGGGTGAGGATCGGAGACCCGAACAAGAAGGGGGCGCCCGCTTTCTTCCTGCTGAGACCCGGTGAAGACTGGTGTCACCAGGGTGCCTGCTCATGGGGGTGCAGAGACACTCCCCCCAGACAGTGCCGGGCTGCATAGGGGCCCAGGTGTTTCATGGCAGAGGATGGCCAAGGGTCTGCAAGAGGGCTCGTCGGTAAAATAGAGCCCGGAGAGCGAGGTGAGAGGAGCGCCCCGCAGGCCCGAGGGGCAGTGATGGGACAAAAGTGGTGCCTGGAGAATCGAGGAGGTGACCAGTTGCCACCCTGCACAGTCCTGCGGCATCCTAAGCCCGCAGCAAGTGGGCGTGCCTGGTGTAATTGGCGAGTGTAAGCGGCAGTGAGGTGGCCTGTGGACCGACACAGAGCCAGAGGAAGAGTGCCCACCACTGGGGAGCCTTGAGGTGGCGGTAGCCGCGGTTGGATGTTTGGGGCCCAGGCACTGCGCTGAGGACCTGGGGGCGTGGTGCAGAGTCCTTACCTGCCTGAATGGTTGCTTCACACTTTGTGTGCGGGACGAGTGGCGGCTGCCAGCAGTGAGGAGAGGCCACAATTGGAAGGCCAGGTGGTCCTGGAGATTGAAGAAGCCGGTCCCCTCAGGCAGATCTTTTCTCAGGTGTTTTGCCCGCTGCTGTGTGTTTCTTGATTGGGGTTCTTTTTTTAGGGGAGCCCCCCCGCACACAGCCATCCAGTCTGTAGGTGGACCTTGCAAGGTGGCTGGACTGTGTTCTGGACTTGGGGGTCCCCATGCGGAGCCAAGTCTGCGGAACCAAGGGCAGACAGATAGACTGGAACTGAAAGACTTGGTGCTGCACCCCCCGGGGTCAAGCCCTGGAATATCGCAGTGCATATCAGCAATTTACTTCTACGAGACCCGGGTAAGGGTGGCGCCCACTGTGGGTCCTGCATTGGAGAACCAGTGGTATAGTATTGGCGTATCCTCTTGCGGACACACCACCATGGGCAAGGAGAGAACCATGAAGGCAGCCCAATCCAACACCATAATGCATTATTCAGTGACTATTCCAGGGAACCAACAGGCTGGAAGAGGTTTGTCCCTAACCCAGATCAGCAAGGAACTGCACTGGGCACGCATGAAATCCTAGAAGCAATTTGTGGCTCCTGCGAGGCACTGGGAAATAAGATGGACACAATGGCCGAGGACATTAACCACCTGCGGCTGGACCTTCGCAGGGTGGCAGAAAGAGTTATGACCACTGAGGAAGAAGTGACTACCCTGCACACCACAGAGCAAGAGCGGCAAGCAACGGTCACAGAACTTCGAAGCAACGCCACTCTTATGAATGACTGGTTGAAGGATGCTGAACGATGCTCCCATCTGAACAAAAAAAGGCTATTTGGATTTCCAGAGTGAGCAGAGGGCCCATCTGCTAAACTTTTTCTGGAGGAGTGGCTTGCCACAGCTTTGCAGCCCACCACACTCTCCAGGTTTTTCAAAGTTGAAAGCGCACAGGGCCCGGGGGCCGGCCCCCCATCCAGGAACTCTGCTACATGCAATGATAGCACGTCTGTTTAATAACAGGGATAGGGACATCATCCTTCAATTCATCCGGTCCCACGGCCATCCTAATTATAAAGGCACACCTATCCACATATACCCAGACTACACCAGGAGGGGCCAATAACTCAGAAGAGACTTCCTTTCCATCAAACAGAGGATGCAAACTCATAATATCAAATATAGCCTTCTTTTCCCAGCACGCTTATGAGTCCAATATAATGCCAAGGTGTATTTTTTCGAGAAACCCCAGGACGCTGCTGATTGGCTTGATTCTATAGGCTTGGATTGGGGGACGCCCTCCTCGGGATGGCATGAACCTCGGCAAAAACAAATTAAAAGACCTAAATGCGTTCAGAGTTTGACCTCACGACAGGGGCGATCGCCCTCACAACATTCTGCTAATAGGTCTGTAGCCATTGAGGATGGGATGCTTCAGGCTGCACCTGAAATGACAGACACACAGAACCAGTTTACCCCTCTTACTCGATTGCCAGACTCTCAAATCGACGGATGAACAATGGTTTGACTCTGTGTTCCCAGAATCATGTAAGGAGATAAAAGGGGGCAGTATTGTTCTATTTGTCTTCATAGTTATGGTGAACAGAGGGATGACTGTTGTGCAGATAGTTTAATACTTGCTGAAATATTTAGGGCCCTGGGGAGAAATCCAAGGGGGGAGATGAGGGACAATCATGGGGAGGTCAGGTCAGGGCAGTCCTAGATCTGGGTGGCCTCCACCTGCTGAGCTCCTTTGTTGGGCTCGTGATGGAAGGCGACCAGGGATCTGGGTGAGGTTCTCCATAATTTAGGAGCTTTCAATTTTGGTTGACTTTCAGTTTTGAAGCAGGAATTTTGAGGCAGGGTGCAAGACCCTCTGGACTGCTGGTTGAAAGGGAGGGGCTTGGAAGCTACTGCCTGTGGGTAGGAGGAGTTAGTAAACTTGAGTTGAACGTCTACAACTGGTTTTATAGGTTGTTATTTTCAATGTATTGGTATTTGTTCTGTGTTAAGTCGGTCAACATATTTTAACATGCCTACTGCGTGGGAGTAGATTGATTGGGCTCAAGGAATCCTGTCCCCTACATCTGGGCCCCAACAGTTAAGGGGGGTTCTAGTAGATCTACATCATGCCAGAGACAAACCTGAGCACCAAGTATAAGATCCTCACATGGAACGTGAGGGGGTTAAATAGCCCGGTAAAAAGAAACACAGTAAATGCATATCTCAAAAGATACGGAATGGCCTGGCTCTTCTGCAGGAAACACGCCTGTGGGGAGATTGTCTTCGACATCTTCAGAGGCAATGGCAGGGCCAAACTTATGCAACATCCTACTCTGGCTATGCACAGGGAGCCTTCATATGGGTTGCCCTGGGACCCCATTTAAGCCCACGAGAGTGGTTTGAGATGATATGGGGAGATTTGTTGTCCTTGGAGGAACAATAGATGCCCATGATTTGTGTATCATTAATGTTTATTGCCTAACTACTGATGATGGTGATTTTTTGGGCTCAGTGTTACGAGGTGCTCAAATCCCACCTTCCAATGAGGTTATCCTAGCGGGTGACTTTAATTGCACACTAAATGGTGATTTAGTTAGAATTCCACCTAAGTTAGATACTAAGCCACGGGCCATGGCAGGGCTCCAACAGGTAATGCATACTCTAGAACTGACGGATATCTGGCGCCACCTAAACCCATATTCCCGTGCTTACTCCTGTTATACACCCGCCACAAACACTCATAGTAGACTAGACTATCTTTTTATAACCACCACAGCAGTCCATAACGTAGACCATATTCTGTTGTGCCGCGGCTCGTGGCTGCCGGGCGTGCCGCACCCCTTCTGTGCTTTATTTTCTCGCACAAGGCCCCAAATTGGGCGTGGGGCGCGACGTGCCCTCAATATTAACTTGGGCACCTTCCCCCCTACCACTCACTCCCCTGGTGAGCCTTTCCTTTTCTTATTTTTCTTCTTTTCTCTCTTTTTCTTCTTTTCCTCTTGTTTGTATGTTCACATTTAGCAGCCATGTTCTTTATTTTTCTCAGCATGCCTTTCTTTTTCCCTGCATGCTTTAGGACCCTTTTTCAAAATGGCGTCTTTTCTCTATATGTTCCTATGATTTTTTCCTAATCCAATCTGGTGACTTTCTTCTTCTTGTTGGTCATTTCCTGTTCTAGGGTATATAAGGTGAGTGATTCTTGTTCTCCTTGCGCTGCAACACTTCCTTTGGTGGTGATCTTCGCTCTTGTTGTTTTTTTCCAGTTTTTTCCCTTGCTTGTTCCAGTTTCTTCCAGTATTGTTTTCTTGTTGGAAGACTTACCTTTTTGCTTATTTTTGTTTCAGGGAGATCCTGCTTTAGAGGTTTTTCCCTTCAGGGTTTTTTCCTCTGGGACTCCTGCTGGAGGGCACGGACTGCTTTTTGGCGTTCCTGCGTCTTCAGCACCGTGGCTACCAGAAAGGGCTGCCCTTACCTTGGTCAAGGCAGGACCTAAAAGTATCAAGACCCTTCTGCAATTCCAGTGGACCAAAGACATAAAGGACGAGTAGCCCGTGAGAGATTGCAGTGCCAAATTATCTAGACTTTGTCGAGCAGAATGGAGAATACCGCAACGGCTGCTGCAGAACCCAACCAGTCGCTACTCTTAACCATTCAACAGCAAGCCCAGGAACTGCAACAATTACGAAATGCAAATACGGCTTTACGACAAGCCCTGGTATCCCAAACCACAGATGTTCCCACTGTCTGTGTTACCATGCCCCGTTTCTCAAGAGATACAAATAAGCTACGAGAACTCCTCGATGCTATGACTGTCTATTTTGCCTTTCGACCAACACAATTTGCGCAAAATAAAACAAAAGTGGGTTACCTCATCAGTGCCTTGTCTGGTCCTGCCTTGGCCTGGGCGTCTCCATTAGTAGCCACCAATGACACTGTGCTGTCTGACTATTCAGCTTTTGCCTCCTTTTAAACAAATGTTTGAACGCCCGGGACTGGAGGGGCCAGCAGAGGAAGCTTTATGTGACATTCAGCAAGGTACCCAAGATGTTCTCCAATACATAACACGCTTTAGACAACTGGCAGTTGAGACGACATGGGTAGAACGTACACTGGTGACTCTTTTTCATAGAGGTCTACGTGACGAAATAAAAGACGAACTAGTACATTCCGCTAGAGTGGAAGATTTACGAGGCTTGATGGATTTAGCGCTCTCCATAGAGTATCGTATACAAGAACGTCATCTAGAAAAGAGAAAGAATCATGGACCTTCTCATGCAGGAAACCCACGTACAATTGTCCATCGTTGTGAAGAGCCACGACCTGAATTAAGGGAGGCAACAGAAGGGGAACCAACACAAATAGACACCGCCCGTGGTCCTCTCTCTACTAGTGAGCACGAAAATAGACGGAGAAAAGGATTATGTCTATATTGTGAAGCTGCCGGCCACTTGCTCCGTACTTGCCCAATCTGTCCTGTGAAGTCCTCGGGAAACGCCAATTCCCGTCCCCTCTGTGAGAAGGGAGGGGACGGGATTTTCTGCGATACCTTGAATCAGTTCTTCCAAAGAAGATGCCACTGTCCTGTTTTTGTTACCTCTTACCCTGCAATTACCTGATGGTCAGGAAGAAGGAGCTTTGGCATTGTTAGACTGTGGAGCCAGTGGAATTTATATGGGTGAGACCTGGGCCAAGAAACAACAAATTCCACGACTACCGAAGGACGTTCCAGAACAAGTGCATACTGTAGATGGATCCCTAATAGCACCCGGTCCTGTCATCATTACCACTGCTACTCTATGTCTACACTTTGGAAAGCATCAGGAACATGTTTCTTTTGATTTAATCTCCTCCCCTAATCATACAATAATCTTAGGAATACCCTGGTTTATGCAACACAATCCGTATATCAATTGAGAACCTAGAACTAATTCTCTGTCTTCCAAATTCTGTCAAGACCATTGCTATGCAACCGAAACCTATTGGTCCCCAAAGCAGATGTTACCACAGAACCTGAATTAGGGTGTTCCATAAACTCTATTCAAGGGGTACCTAGTCACTATCTGGATTATATAGACATGTTCTAAAAACCATTAAAACCAATACTACCCCCACATAGACTACGATTGTACCATTCTCCTGGAACCAGGAGCGGTTGTTCCATTTGGTAGACTGTATTCTCTTACGGAACCTGAGAAGCAAATACTAAAGGACTATCTGCAAGAAAATCTACAGAGTGGTCTTATTACACCATCTTCTTTTCCTGCTGGGACTCCCCTCTTCTTCGTGCCCAAGAAGACGAAGGATCTACGTCCCTGTATACACTTTCGTGGATTAAATAAAATCACTATAAAAGACCGATATCCACTATCTCTCATCAAAGACACATTGGAGGCAGTTAGGGGGGCACAAATCTTTACAAAATTAGACCTTCAGGGAGCATACCATCTCTTAAGAATTAAGGAAGGTGATGATTGGAAGACTGCCTTTCGTACACCTTTTGGTCATTGCGCATATAGGGTAATGCCTTTTGGTTTAACAAAACCCCCTCTGTTTTTCAAAGATTAATGGATTCGATATTTTCTGACCTGTTGAATCACACTGTAGTGATTTATTTAGATGATATTGTCATATATTCCAGACACCCTGAACTCCACACTGAACATGTAAAGCAAGTACTAAACAGACTTAGGCAACATCAGCTCTATTTTAAACCTGAGAAATGTGAATTTGATAAGACCAAGGTGAAATATTTAGGTTATTACATTAGTCAGATCGGTATCTCCATGGATCCAGAGAAGGTTCAGGCCATTCTAGATTGGCCGTCCCCCTCATCAATCAAAGAAACACAATGTTTCTTAAGTCTGGCCAACTTTTATCGCCAATTTATTTCGAACTTTGCACAACAACTAGTCAAATCACACAGACTCTTAAAAAAGAGAGTTTGTGAATCTGTTTAATCTGGACAGACGTGGCTGAAAACGCTTTCCAAAACCTAAAAGTAGCCTTCACCCAAGCACCTATATTATGACATCCAGACACCAACAAACAATTCATAGTTGTTACTGATGCTTCAGAAAGAGCTACTGGGGCAGCATTATTACAAAGACAGGACGACGACGGATTAGAACATCCAATATTTTATCTGTCTCATGTGCTCTCTGATTCTAAGCAAAATTATTCAGTATTAGAAGGAGAACTCCTAGCTCTAAAAATAGCTTGTCAAGAGTGGAGACAATTCCTCATGGGTTCTAAAGAACCATTTGAAGTAAGAACAGACCATCGCAATTTACAATGCCTACAAAACTTTCAGTGCTGGAACAGTCGTCTAGCCTGTTGGGCCTTTTTCTTTAGCCAATTTGATTTATATATTACCTATATTCCAGGTTCTCAAAATATCTTGGCAGATGCTCTATCTCAATGCCAACCTGAAAGCACGAACACCCCTTCATAGCATCTAATTGAACCAGACAAAATAATCAGTTTAGTCCAGTCTTTCCTCGATGAAGTACACTATGAGTACTCAACCCTCTCAGAACAACAGATGAAGGAACTGCGTCCAAAATTACGCAAGAGTAAAGGATACTACTAGCATAAAGACGTGTTATTTCTACCTTCTAAGAAAGTGCAAAGAAAGGCACTACAAATGTGTCACGATTCCCCTGTGGCTGGTCATTGTGGTATCAAAGCCACGAAGGAATTGCTCCTTCGCTCTTTTTGGTGGCCTACACTTAAGCAAGATGCTGAAAGTTACGTGGTATCTTGTACCATCTGTGCCCAAGCAAAAATACCCCATATGAGGCCTGCAAGACTACTTCAACCTCTGGCATACAATATCAACCGATTTTATGTGTTCCTTACCTCCCTCAGTGGGAAACCGAGTTATAATGGTGACTGTAGATTCGTTTACAAAAATGGCTCATTTTACTGCCTTAAAGAAGCTACCCACATCTAAAGAATTGAGCCAGATCTTCATTCAAGAAATCTTTCGTCTCCATGGCCTTCCTCAAGTTATTGTGTCAGATTGGGGCCCTTAATACATATCACGGTTTTGGAAGTATTTCGGTAAAACCCTAAATATCGATGTGCCTTATCTTCTGGATTTTATCCTCAAACCACTGGGCAGCCGGAACGCCTGAATCAAGGACTCGAGCAATATCTCCGCTGTTTTTGTAATTCCACTCAGAGTAACTGGACCATGTACTTACACATTGCTGAATTTTCTTACATCAATACCGTACATAGTGCCTCAAAAGCCACTACTTTTTTCTGCTCATATGGATTTCATCCCAAATCTTTTCCTGCCACTCCTAGGACCTCTTCTGCACTTCCTGCAATCATCTCCTTTTCCCAAAGGTTACATAGAATTCAACGTCTTATACGGTCTAATCTTTTGTTAACTAAAAGGCACATGAAAAGAATGGCGGATAAGAAACGATGTGAGGCTCCATCTTATCAAGTCCAAGATAAAGTTTGGCTTTCTTCCAGATTTTTGCCCCTACGTCGATCACAAAATAAGTTTAAACCCCGTTATTATGGACCCTTTTGTATTCTTCAGAAGATTAATCCAGTATCCTTCCGTCTCTGTTTACCTCGAACATGGAAAATCCATCCAGTTTTTCACGTCTCTCTCAATTGAAACCCTATAAACCTGACCCTTTTCTTAGACAATTCACATGTCCTCCCCCTTTGTTGGTGAATGACGAACCTGAATATGAAGTTTAAGAAAAATATGACTCTTGTATATTCCAAAACCATCTCCAATATCTCATTCATTGGAAAGGCTATCCTCTTAGTAAATGTTCTTGGGAAGATGCTTCTTCTGTTCATGCCCCACTTTTGATCCATCGTTTTTTTTGTCTATATCCGCACAAACTCGGGGCTCCAGGGGTGGGGGGACCTATTAATCTCAGGGTGCAGCCGCAGTTTGTGGCGGGCGGGCATGCGGCACCCCTTCTGTGCTTTACTTTCTCGCACAAGGCCCCAAATTGGGCAAGGGGCCTCAGAGTGCCCTCAATATTAACTTGGGCACCTTCCCCCCACCCCTCACTTACCTGGTGTGCCTTTCCTTTACTTCTTTTTCTTCTTTTCTCTCTTTTTCTTCTTTTCCTCTCGTTTGTATGTTCACATTTAGCAGCCATGTTCTTTCTTTTTCCCAGCATGCCTTTCTTTTTCCCTGCATGCTTTAGGACCCTTTTTCAAAATGGCGTCTTTTCTCTATATGTTCCTATGATTTTTTCCCAATCCAATTTGGTGACTTTCTTCTTAAACGACGAGTAGCCCGTGACAGATTGCAGCACCAAACGAACCAGACTTCGTCGAGCAGAATGGAGAATACCGCAACGGCTGCTGCAGAACCCAACCAGCCACTACTCTTAACCATTCAACAGCAAGCCCAGGAACTGCAACAATTATGAAATGCAAATGCGGCTTTACGACAAGCCCTGGTATCCCGAACCACAGATGTTCCCACTATCTCTGCTACCACTCCCCGTTTCTCAGGAGATCCAAATAAGCTACCAGAAGAGGGAACTCCTGGCAGGCTCACATGATGGCCACCAGCTGGGTAAACTGCTGATAATGGGCGCAAATGTTCCCAGAGAGCTTCCTCATCTAATCTGTCTGCTGGGTTGTGCCTGGGAAAGAGCTGTGACTGAAGTGCTGAAAAGAGTGCCCTATGCCCTTGATTTAGACATTTGCATAATTCCCCCTTTTCGACGTATAGCACACATAATGACAGTTGGCAAATGGCAGGAGGGGAGATGTTCAATGTTGTCAGACTTCTACCCAAACGGGTGCTTTGTTACCATACACCAGGCACAAATCACGTTCCACCTAAGCACAGGTAAATTTCTACAATATGCTAAAATGGCAGCCATGGCACGTCAGGTTTGTTTTCCTTTCCTGGAAGAGCCCAGTCCCACACAAACCATGGTCACTCTGCTAGGGATGGCAGGAGGACACTGTCTTATTACACACATTTACCGAGCACTGCACTCTGAGAGGTACCTGCCGCCATTGCGGACTAAAGAGGTCTAGCAGCAACGTAGTGAAGAACCTGTCACCCCGCCGGAGTGGGCCAGAATACATGAGTGGGTCACGAGGACAGCATTTGTGCTCAGTTCAGGCAAATACAATACAATATTGTTCATTTGACATCTCTCACCACACCGCCTTCAAAACATAAATCATTCTAGGAAGAGCATCTGTCCTAGATGTTTGGCGCTAGAGGCAGACTTCTTGCATATGGCATGGACTGCCCTGGGGTGAGGGACTTTTAGGGGACGGTCCAGGAGGTCCTGAGGGAGGTGACAGGCTGGGAGATTCCACAATTGATTAAGACTTGTCTCTTGGGGATGCTTCCAGAAAATGAAAAAAAAAACAGATTAGCAGGTGTTATGTGATCCTGGGTCTCATAGTAGCCAAACGGTGTATAGCCATTCAATGGATGAGCTCTCGCAACAAAATTAAGTTGGACAAGAGATTTAATAGGGTGGGTAGGAGCTGAAGAAGCTCATTTGTGAAAAAACCAGATGGGACACAAATGCGCAAGAGAGCCTCCTAGCATGGGCGACTATGACCCAAACCCCAATAGAAGGGACTACCACTAGTCAGAGTGAGGAAGGTTCAAGCTTGGAAGGATCCAGGCAACAAATGGTAGAGTACACCTCAACTTAGTTATCAGGCCGTTCAACGCCCAATTACCTGCTTCAATAGGCGGCACCAAAGGATGGGTACCAGAACAGGGCTGTCTACCAACACATGCATTATGCGGGGAGGTTGAGGCGTAACGAAACTAGAAAGGATGATATGTCGAGTATACCAGGTTGTCTTTCTTTAGTTTTCATTATATGACTGTAATGATGTATAATGTGCATACCCAGCAGATTAATGATGGGCAAATAATTGTGCATGTGTATGTTCGATCGACTGTACTGTGTTATTATGTATTTTCTAAATACAAAATAATAAATAAAGCTCTCCCAAAATTAGCTCCCCATACTAACCAAACAATGGTTCACAAAAAATCCTTATCCATAAATGTGGGCCACTTTTTTTTGGGTGCCCGGGCCATTATTGATCTTAATCCAACTCTGATTGAGGCCACATGTAACCAAGTGTACTGCTGTGTGTCACTCCACTACAGTTCATGAACAGTCCCTAAAAGAGCACTTACAATGGGTGTGTCTCCTGTGCTTGCCTTAGAGTTACTCCTAGTCGTTTCTAGATGGCCTTTTGAGATCCTCTACCCTGGTTGACTCAAAGTCCCAGCCTCCCAGGAGAATTTCACAAGCCATTTGATGACTGCCTGTACAAGCCAAAAGGCTTGAATGAGCACTGGAGTGACTAAGATCATTCTACCATGAATGGATAAATTATTTCCATGACTCTAAGTCTGCATGCTTGCATCCAGGGGCACACTGTGGGCTGTTCCTCTCTCGCTCATGAGTGGGATCGACAGCGACCCAAAATGTTCATATGAAAGGGGACACAGATCAACATTAACAAAAAACAAGCAAGAGGAATTTTACTTAACACTTCGTCTAGGATTATTCACAGTAAACATATGCAATGTCATCATGTACTCCTATATATGGCTAAAGTACTCCTTGTTGTACATTTTAAGGATATTACAAGTCACTAAGGAGTTCCATTACCATAAGGAGGAACGAAGCCTTGCAATATCTTTAAAATGAATGTCAAATAATATATTATTCCTTATAATATGTGGCCCAACCATCACCTTCCCGCAACCACTAAATTCACTGGGTGTCTTGCTCTCCCACATGACAGAGATAGTATGGTTGCAAACATGAACAATACAAACAGAATCTAGTATTAAATTAAACACATCAAAAAGCATTAGTAAATTGTTGAAAAAAATATATTCCAACCAGTTTTAGGCAAAATAGATTTAAAAAAATGCTGAGGATCGAAATGTGTAGTATAAGGTAGAGCAATTCTATTTTTCCTAAAATGACCCTTAGTGTGCAAAAACAAAACATTGCCATCAATATCTCCTTTCTGCTCATCACTATTTGTTTTAGAAAACTGATCATAAGAATGAAAAGTGAGCTTTTTCTTTTTGTACATTGTTTAAACTGCACCGTGACCTGTCTTTCACATTTCTACTAGCAGCAGGCATTGTGATGTTAGAAGCTAAGTCATGTAATTATTACAGGCGGCTACAGACATCACAAGTTGCCTACAATAAAGAAACTAGATAAAGGATTTATTCAGGGATTATAGCCTCCGATGTATCATTCAAAACTATTCACCAGATGTTCAATTATAGTGTTTATCATTCTACGGTTGTCGAATTATACGTCTAGCACAGTATCGGAGTCTGAGAGCTTATTAGGGCGGGGGATCAAATAATGGATGAATGCTTGCCATGCCACTAATTCCTGCCAGTTTCACATGTGTTCCTGATAGTTTCAGGTGGATTTCTTCGGTACTGATCATTTTTCCACATCTAATCCTCAATACCAGACGCCTTCACCGCCAACTAAAATATTTTTACTCTACTTTGCTCTAGGAACAATACAGAGTCCAAAGCTTTTTTCTACATAGCTTCACATTAGTTGTGAAGTGCCTAATACCCAGGAGACGTGCCACAGGTGTCAAGTGTAATGATAGTTCTGTGT
Organism: Pleurodeles waltl; assembly: GCF_031143425.1. NCBI lineage: Eukaryota > Metazoa > Chordata > Amphibia > Caudata > Salamandridae > Pleurodeles > Pleurodeles waltl. The sequence continues at coordinate 976,835,303 of NC_090440.1, read as the reverse complement.
GCACTTTGTGTCTAACCCATGTAGCTACCCAATACTTGTGAATTTCCCGACAAATCCACGTTAGCTGTGTATAAGAAGCTATTACAGTTCCACATTTAGGACAGTCCTATTGCCGCTGGGGATACATTAAATGCAGTATTTGTGGTGTTATAGTTCTACGTAGCAGATTTCAATGTTTCAGGCAAAACCTAGCGGTTGGCCACCCTTCATTTTCAACACTCTTCCATCCAAGCACTCTAACATGCTACCAGTTCACTAATGTGCTTTGAGCCACTGTCAGGGGTACGAGCCGCTATATAAATGCAATTAGAATATAATCCATCTGTTTGTCACATATGAGCCATGCCTCTGAAAGGACAGTGGGAGTGGCTAGAGTTAGTCACATGTCAGTTAAGAACATACAAGACTGGCAGAGATAGGGAAGGTCCAGTCACACAAGACATGCCTCTGAAATGACAACTCAGAAAGCCAGTCACCTGTCAGGCACCCCTAAGAAAAGACAATCACTCACATGTTTGGCACCTCCACAAGACAGGCAGAGCTAAGGGCAGAGCCATTCAAATGTCAATCATGCCCCTATTAGACTGCTTTTAAAAGGCAGCCAGGGCTGGGAACACGTCACATGAGAGGCAAGCCTCTGAAATGATAATTGGTCACGCCAGACCATTGACTGTCAAACCATGCCTCTGAAAAGGCAAAACGTTGCTCCAGATAACTCGCTGAAAAGACAGGAGAGCTTAGCTAGAGCCCGTCACATGCTTCATACGCATACCACTACCATATTGCTGCATCAGGAGTAGCCAGTCACGTACAAAGCAAGCATCTGAAAGGCAATGTGACAGATGCACAGTCAGTCACATGCCTGGCATCCCTTCGAAAGGCCAGTATTGGGGCCACATAACAGGCAAGAAACTAAAAGGTTGTAAATACTGAAGAAGGGCAAGTCACATGTGAGGCACGGTTCTCAAAGTCAATGGGTAGAGCCAGTTCTAAAACAGGGCTGGATGGAGTAATTCACCCTCTCTAAAAGGCTCTTAAAGCTGGGGGTTCCTGTCAAATGCAAAGCAAATTTCTGAAAGTACAGTGTGGCTGGGTCAGAGAAAGTTACATCAGGCACTCCCCTAAAAGAACAGTAGGCAATAACATTGCTGCCATACCTTTACAAGGTTGTAGGGCTGGTGCAGAGCTGGTGGCATGCCTCGCAGACCTCTCAATGTCCATTTTGTAAGATAGCAAATGTATGGGGTGACTTTTACTGGGAACACAACACTAATCCTAATAATCAACAACAATAATCACTGGATGAACCGCTAACCTTGGAATCTAGAGTAGCGCGCCACATGTAGTAAAGCACTTCAAGACCTCATCAGGTGTAGTAGCTGCTATATAATTAAAACTACAATAGGACAATACAGGCCTATTGCAGCGGGCAAGAGTGAAGCACATGCCAGGTAATCCACTCAATGGTTGGTGGTCTAAGCAAAAGCAATATTTGGTTGATTCTTTCCCACTCATTTCAGAGACAATATTGACTAGCCAGTCAAGAAATCTTCTGGTATCCCTCTAGGATAGTGTGCCTCTGTAAGGACATCAGAGAGAGAACCGAAGCAACCGTGCCAGCCAATCTTGAGCAATACAAACAAATGCCAGACAAACATGGGCACCTCTGGCACGCACAAACTAGTTTCTCACCACACTGCCACAGCCAACTTGGTGGCTATTTAAATAATTTATTGGCGTCTAATGCCATGTTGTCGGAGATCTGTGCAAATAAAGTAAAGCAGATGACTCCTTGTGTTTTTTTAATGAGACTGGCAATATCCCAAACATGTTTTTTTAGTTCTTCTTCAGTGTCACCAGTTTCAGGCTAAGCAAGTACTGGCGAAGGGGCCAAGCCATCCTATCGCAGGCACCGGAGAAAGGTGTGGGTCGGATCGGACCGGTCAGGGGCAGTGGCCAACGGTGGGCACCTTTTGAATTTCTCTCTGTCCCATAGTGAGCAACCATTAGTTGCTCTCTTCGGTGGAGGGGTCATAAGGGCGGTCGTCAGGGGCGGCAGGACATGTTAAGTAGCGGGCAAGGTTGCCCAGATTACACATCACTGCCTGGGTCTCCGCAGACGATCACTGACGCTGCCCTTTGGCCTGCTCAAGCACCGGAGTCCTTCCACATGTGTCATTTAAACATACGCTAGTTTTGTTAGGCTGGCCAACACACAGGAGAGCTACTTATGGGTGGCTCGAGAGCTGCTAGTTCCTCAAGAGACACTCCGTAGAGATACCTGGTCTACAATCATTGTTAACACTCACTAAGTTCACCACATGTTAGGAGGGGGAGAGGGTCATCCCCTCATTCCCGGGATAACAGAGCTTCACCCTGAAAGCCTGAGTCAAAAGGGCCTCATGCTACCTAAAATGATGTAACTGCAATTGACTCGCACTGCTTTTATATGTCTAATGATATTTATTTTATCTGCTTTTAAATCTGATCTTTAGGTCACATGGCTACAGCCAGTGCATGGATCCTTGGTCACGCTGCGAGGTGGCATTCAAGGTCAACTTCAGCCCAGAACTGGGTTAACAGACAGGGCGGAAAAGCGGACCTTCTCTTCTACTGGGATGTGAAGGGAGGTCTTTGTTGGAATGGGATATGCCGGCTTGCCCAGGAAGTCACACACAAGGTGTTACAGCCTCCGGCAGTCATAATCCTGCACACAGGTAGCAATTGTTTTTAGCAACTGTTATAGGACCTTCCTGACGTGTGAACTAAGGAGTGTACTAGCTTCATGATTGCATGGTCTCTGGTCGTCCCAGGGAGTTGTTTCTAGGTGGGGCCTGTCCACGGCAGGCTCAAATAAGATGGTCAGGCCATTTTGAAGGTGGAACAATTGTCCTTGCACAGGGATAAGGTTCTTTGGTTAGCCTGGGGGCAACAAGTCTGGTATGAAGACCGTGATGGCATCAGCTGCAGTTCTCGCAGATCTAAGTAACAGAATCTGGGGGGAGGCCTGGTTGATCGGGAAACCACCCAGACCTGTGGTGGAGGAGGAGTCATGTTTGACCATTAAAAACAGGTAGACAACCTTGGGATCAAGAATATGTGTAGGCGAATTCAGGATGTAATTGGATTGTTTAAGCATTTAGTTCAATTCGGGGCAGGGGTACTGCGGTCACTACTGGAAGGCTGGGGACGCTTGCTACAGCGATTGTCCATAGCCAGCTGGGGTACCCCATTACATGGCCCTGGGGATATGAGGGATGGTGGGCTGGTATAGAGACCAAGGTATGGCCCGGTTGGCCAAGGCCCACCCCCCTTTGGGTGCCCGAGGGAATCCCTGTATTGGGTAGCTCTGGCATGGTTGTTTGGGGGCAAGTGAGTTCGCCTTGTAGAAGACAACTTATGGAAAGAACAGCAGGGTGTTGTCCTGGGCCAAGTCATTTAAGTGAATTGAATCAGTCAGCACCACAAGGGACTGAGGGATGGTCAATCATGACTCCTTAATTTGATATGAAATATAATGTATTCACGTATTAGCTAGGGAGTATTTAATAGGACATTTTAAGTATTAGGTATTTCTCTAATGCAAGAAACTGGCTTGCACTGGGTCCTACTTGTATAATTTGCCATATTAAGGGTGAGTAATTGTATGTCTGGTTGAGAAATGACCGGTCTCGCTGCGGTTTACCATCAGTTTATTCTGCTTTGTCTGTCTCTGTGTGCGTGAGAGAGAGATATGCTATTTAGTACCTTGTTGTCTGTGAGGGAGGGGCCATGACTCATAAGGGACATGCCTCGAGTAGGTCATGATGCCCCCCACCTCCCTGAACAATGGTAATTGATAGTATTTAACACTTTGTGCATCTTCATATATGATGTATGCAATGATATTTTTTCATGTGCACTTGTATCAACAACAATATTTAACCAAAACCAAGATGCAAGGATTTAAATTGATGAAGTATGGCAAAATCACATTGAAGAAGGCTCATGACTATTAGGGGAGCTGTCTCCGTGTATAAAGTAATTGTTACATGGAATCTGTGAGGCAGTGAAAACTGTTTTCGTCATGTCAATTTTGCTATCCAGTAGTGATAAACTCGAAGTTGACCTTTGCACTGTAGTAATAAATATGTGAATAAGTGTTTACTAGCACAGTTGCTCTAAAAACCATGTGTTGTTGGTTAACATTATTGTCACTGTCATGATATAAATATAAATTTGCCAATTATTTTTTGCAAACACACAGCATGACTCACATCCACCAGGTTGAGATAGAATTAATTGTTTTTGTGTAGGCGTAGTGTTAGCAAAGAAGTGCTTTTGTATGGCTTGCTACTATCATGTATGTTGTGTGTTGCAAAGCGCAACTAGCTAATTTCAGTGGTTTTGCACATTTGAGCCTCAAATATAACTTATTTTTTAACTGTGTTTTTTCATTTAAATTATTTTTTTATGATTTACTTTATATTCTATGGGGTTTGCAGCCCGAATTATGCATGGTTTGGCGCAGGGCCTCGCCAGTCAGGCACAAAAGAACAAGTTACTTACCTTCGGTAACGCTTTTTCTGGTGGATACACTGACTACCTGTGGATTCCTAACCTTATGAATTCGATCCTTGCGCCAGCCAGCATCCGACGGAAAGTCTTCTTCCTAACTGTCTACGTCGACGAGGACATCATAATGGCACGGCTCCGCATGACTCCGTCTAACGTCAACGTGCCAATAAGAGGTCCTCGTCGGCGTACTGACGTCAGTTTCACCTCATTTTTTTCGTGCTCTTAAAGCAAACAGGAGTAAACCAACCATGAAAATTGATAATTAATATAGAAAGATATAAGCACACAAAAACCTTGACCATTTAAACTATCCATTCTTATTGAGAGTTGAAATACATGAATATACAAACATATATAGAGAGAAATATCACTATATACATATAAATATATATGCGCATTCATATACATACAAATATATATATATATATATATATATATATATATATATATATATATAAAACTATAAGAATAAATATTAATCTAAATACTGCAAGATAAGAGTGTAACCAGGCAGGCAACGGGGAGGCGGGAGGGACCGTGAGGAATTCACAGGTAGTCAGTGTATCCACCAGAAAAAGCGTTACCGAAGGTAAGTAACTTGTTCTTCTGATGGATACAACTACCTGTGGATTCCTCACCTTATGAATAGAGTCCCAAGCAGTACCGCACTCGGTGGTGGGTGCCCACCTGATTACACCAATAAATCTTGCTATACCGAGCGAGCAAAGTGACCGTCCCTCCTCATCTCAGAGTCTAAACAGTAATGTTTTACGAAAGTATGGAGGGACGCCCAAGTTGCCGCTTTACATATATCTATCAATGGAACTCCCCTCGCCAAAGCCGAGGATGCAGATTTAGCCCTAGTAGAGTGGGCCCTGATACCTTCAGAAGGGACCTTTTTTGCCAAAGAGTAACAGATCTTGATACACAAGATGACCCACCTGGAGAGTGTCCTTTTCTGTACAGCTCTGCCCTTTTGCTGACCAGCATATCCAACAAACAGTTGCTCATCCAAACGAAAGTCCTTAGTTCTTTCGAGATAAAAACTCAGGGCCCTCTTAGGGTCCAACCTATGGAGTCTCTCTTCTTCTTTAGACGGGTGGAGAGGAGGGTAAAAAGCAGGAAGAGTGATATTCTGCCATATATGAAAAGGGGTGACAACTTTCGGTAGAAAAGAAGCCCTGGTTTTTAGAACCACTTTCTCAGGGAAAAACGTAGTGAATGGGGGCTTAACGGAAAGTGCCTGAAGCTCTCCAATCCTCCGGGCAGAAAACAGTCTTGAAGGCTAAATATCTCAAAGGACATGAATGCATGGGCTCAAAAGGCGAACCCATTAAGAATGTTAAAAGAAGATTTAAGTCCCACTGAGGCATGTGAAAAGGAGTAGGAGGAAAGCTATTCACCAAACCCTTAAGGAACCTATTTACAATGGGAGACTTGAATAAAGACGGATGATCCAGAAGGCAAAGAAACGCCGACAGAGCTGCCAAATAACCCTTAACTGTAGCTATAGCACAGCCTTTCTTCGCCAAACTGAGAACAAACAAAAGTACATCTGAAAGATGGGCCTTTAAAGGATCTTTTTGGTTCTCTCCACACCACAGCACAAATTTTGCGCACCTTCCGGCTTAAATAGATTTAGTGGAGTGTCGCCTGGACGATAGTATAACATCCACTAAATCCGGTGGGAGAGAAAAAGAACTCAGGTTGCCCCGTTCAATCTCCAGGCATGAAGGTGCAGGCTCTGGAGGTGGGGGTGTAAAACCTGCCCCTGCGATTGAGAGAGGAGATCTGCCCTGAGCGGGAGACGGAGCGGAGGGCACTGAGAGAGTTGAAGAAGGTCTGTATATCATACCCTTCTCGGCCAGTCCGGTGCCACCAATATGACTTGGGCCCGGTCCTGACGAACCTTCCTCAAAACCCGAGGAATCACGGGTATGGGGGGAAACGCGTAAAGCAACTGGCTGCTCCAGGACATCCGAAACGCGTCCCCCAACGCCCCTTGCATCGGAAACTGGAGGCTGCCGAATAACAGGCAATGCGCGTTCTCCCGAGTGGCAAATAAATCCACCTGAGGAGTACCCCACATCTCGAAGATGTGGAGGACTAGATCCGGATGGAGACGCCACTCGTGATCTAATGAGAAGTGACGGCTGAGAACGTCCGCACGTACATTCAACACTCCGGCCAAATGATTTGCCATCAAGCAAATCTGATGGTCCTGACCCAGGACCAGAGTCGTAGGGCTTCTCGGCAAAGCAGATACGACCCCACTCCTCCCTGCTTGTTTATATACCACATCGCGGTAGTGTTGTCCGTCAGGATCTGAACTGACTGACCGCGAAGGGAAGGGAGGAAGGCCTTGAGCGCCAAACGTACAGCCCGCAATTCCAACAGATTGATATGCAACATCTGTTCCGCTGGAGACCAACGACCCTTGACCTCCAGGTCCCCCAGATGAGCTCCCCACCTTAGAGTGGAAGCATCCGATATCACAGTGGCCACTGGAGGGGGCAGTGAAAACGGTTTTCCCTGGGAAAGGTTGCCATCCTCTGCCCACCACAGGAGATCCGATACAGCGTCCCTGGAGATCTTTATTGAACCCCTGAGATCCCCCTTATGCTGGAACCACTGTCTGCGAAGGCACCACTGAAGAGCCCTCATATGCCAGCGAGCATGAGTGACCAACAGAATGCAAGAAGCAAACAGACCTAGCAGGTGTAAGACCTTGAGGACTGGAACTGCCGCTCCACTTTGAAACAAAGGAATCAGCACCTGAATGTCCCGTACCCGCTGAGGCGGGGGTAGGCCCGAAACCTTGTTGTGTCCAATACTGCCCCTATGAACAGGAGGTGTTGAGAGGGCTCCAGGTGAGATTTGGGTACGTTCACCGAAAAGCCCAGTTCGAACAACAACTGCGTTGTCATTCGCAGATGAGACAACACAATCTCTGGAGACTTGGCTTTGATCAACCAATCGTCCAGGTAGGGAAAAACCGCTACCTCCCTCTTTCTGAGATGTGCTGCAACAACTGCCATCACCTTTGTGAAGACCCGGGGTGCTGAAGTAAGACCAAACGGAAGGACCACAAACTGGTAATGTTGCGATCCGACCACAAAACGGAGATACTTCCTGTGCGACTTGATTATGGGAACATGAAAGTACGCGTCCTGCAAGTCGACAGACACCATCCAGTCTCCTTCGTTCAACGCCAATAGCACCTGCGCTAGGGTCAGCATTTTGAATTTTTCCTGCTTGAGGAACAAATTCAAAATCCTCAAGTCTAGGATCGGCCTTAGATGACCGTTTACTTTGGGAATCAGGAAATATCTTGAATAACACCCCTGACCCCTTTCCTGCAATGGTACCAACTCTATAGCGCCCTTTGCCAACATGGTTACAACCTCCTGTTGCAACAACAGAAGATGGTCTTCTGAACAAAAGGAGGGACGGGGAGGGAAGGGAGGAGGAAACTCCTGAAAGGGGAGAGCATAGCCCTTTTCCACAATTCCTAGCACCCACGAGTCTGTTGTAATTGACCTCCATTGCTGTAGAAAAAGACTCAATCTTCCCCCTACAGGAGAAGTATGACTGATAAAGTGGGGAAAACTAGGGATGCTTCTGCTGTTGTCCACCAGAGGAGGATGAAGAAGAAGAGAGCTGCTGGGCTGGACCTCTAGCCCTACCCCTACCTCGCCCTCTGAAGGCACGATAGGGCGGGTTGGCAGGTTGTTGGGCATAAGATTGAGACCTACGAAAGGCAGAACCTCTAGCAAACCCTCGAAACCTACGATAAGGTCTGTACAATGTATCAGAAGGGGTCTGCAAACCCAGGGACTTAGCTGTAGCCCGACAGTCCTTAAACCGTTCAAGGGCAGAGTCTGCCTTGTCCCCAAACAGCTTTTCCCCATCAAACGGAAGGTCCATTAAAGTGGATTGTACATCTGACGAGAAACCCGAAGATCTTAGCCAGGCATGCCTTCTCGTAGCCACCGATGTTGCCATGGCCCTGGCAATAGAATCCGTGGTATCCAAGCCAGATTGTGTAATCTGCTGTGCAGCAGCCTGCGCATCCAAGAAAAGGGACCCAAAAGATTTTTGCACTTCCTGTGGCAGATCTTTTGCCATCTCCTTAGCAGAGTCCATTAGGGCATGGATGTATCTGCCTAGCACACAGGTGGAATTGGTAGCTTTTAGGGCCATGCTGCAAAAGGAGAAAATTTTCTTCGAGGATTGCTCCATCCTCTTGGATTCTCTGTCTGTCGGGACACCAGGGAATGTACCGGGGGCAGACTTTGCAGAACATGATGCCTGAACCACCAAACTCTCCGTAGTCGGGTGACGAGATAGAAAAACTGGATCTCCTGGGGCACTTCTATGCCTTCTCGCCACTGCCCTGTTCACAGCAGGAGATGTCACTGGCTTTTTCCATAGGTCTATAATAGGCTCAGTCAAAGCCTCATTAAAAGGCAACAAAGGGTCAGCACTGGAGGAAGATGGATGAAGAACCTCCGTGAGCAGGTTAGTCTTAACTTCTGCTGTGGACAAAGGCAAATCCAGGTAGTCAGCTGCCTTCCTCAACACAGCATGGAAGGAGGCGGCCTCCTCAGTAAACTCCCCCGGAGAAGCAATGTCCCACTCCGGGGAAGTATCCAAACCACTTGCAGTGGCAAGTCCCTGGAAATCATCAGAAGGCTCTATCTCACCTTCCTCAAGCCTTCTGTATTCCTCTTCCTCCAGAAGCCTCAACGCCTTCCTTCGAGATCTTAGATGAGTCTCCAGAGCCGGCGTCGACAAGGACTCCATCGACGCCGATGGTCTCAGACCCCGAACCGGTTCAGGAAGGCTCCCAGATTCAACCGGCACCGGAGCCGACGCCGGCCCGAAGTCGGCAGATGACCTCCTCGAAGCCGAATGAACAGAAGGAGATGGAGCCGGTCTGGATGAGACCATCAATGACGCCGGATGGCGCGGAGAAGGAGTCGGATGAGAAGCCGACGGATCCACGGTCCGAGGCGAAGGACTCCTGCCAGGGGAACCCCCGGCGCCGGACCACCAGGCTCTGTAGGGCAGAAGGGCATGAATGGAGCAGCCCTGTATGACGCCGGCAAGCCCAAATTGAATGCCAATGGCCCCGTGGGACCCGCCGGTGCACCAGCCGGGGCCATGGATTGAAAAACAGCATACATTGCGTTCAAAAATGCGGCCGGATCCGTCCTTGGAGTCCGGAAAGCCGGGTACTGCTGTGTAGATGTCTGGGGAACATCAGGATCCCTCGGCACCGGCGAAAAGCGAGGACTACCTTGAGTGACCTCATAGACTGAAGGCGCCGGTGACAACCCCGGACTCTCCGGCTGAGGCGTGACCGTAGGACTCATCTCCCACGTCTTCTGGCACCGTGACGAACGAGATCTCGACCTCGAACGACTCCTCGACCGGCTCCGCTCCGAACGGCACCGAGAGTCATGACGGCGCCAAGAGTTATGATAACAACACTTCTTATGTTTTTTGGGAGAAGCATGGGAAGAAACCTTTTTGTGTTCCTTCTTCTTTGCCTTGGCCAAGAAGAGCTTCGCCTCGCATTCCTTCAGAGCCTTCGGATTCATGCTCTGGCACGAAGAGCAACCTTCCACATCATGTTCGGAGCTTAAACACCAAATACAGTCCGAATGGGGGTCGGTCACTGACATCCGACCCCCGCATTCCCTACACGGCTTAAACCCGGACTTCTTCGGAGGCGACATTGTAACTTCAAGAGATCGCTACAGTTACCAACGGGCAAGGAAGAAAAAAACGTTGGCGTCGAAGCACGGAAAAAGGAAAAACTGACGCCAGTACGCCGACGAGGACCTCTTATTGGCACGTTGACGTCAGACGGAGTCACGCGGAGCCGTGCCATTATGACGTCCTCGTCGACGTAGACAGCTAGGAAGAAGACTTTCCGTCGGATGCTGGCTGGCGCAAGGATCGAATTCATAAGGTGAGGAATCCACAGGTAGTTGTATCCATCAGAATGGTAGTTGTAGTTGAATACAGTAGCTTTTTTCAGGGTTTCTTTAGATTTTCCACACATTTGGGTTCACCTTAACACTAATCTATCATCGGCCACCTTTGGGGTTTGCTCAGGGGTGTGCAAAAATGTTTTGGGCAGCACGAAAGTCACGATTGGGAACTGGCTCACAAGTTTCAAAATGGCCAAATATTTACCTTTAATCATAACTTTTTTCCCCATTAACAGATATTCACCTAATTTGTCATGCCAAAACTTAGCTATCTGACCTCACCGAATGCCATGTTTGTTGCAAACCCATCACAGGATTCAAAAGTCATGGGCAAATCAAAAAATACCCACATTTCAAACGTTTATGGTATTTACAAATCATCTGTGGAGTACTTAAGGAAATCTAGGATAATCATAGGTTTCAATTCCTATCCCACTGTTGAAACTACATGTGCATAATTTCCTTCACATGGAAAATTCTGAACGCTCAAATGTGATACTAACACACATTTACCTGTTCTTTGTTTCTCATGTGTGCAGATCACAATGAATTACGATAAATACAACTGTGGCCTATCCAGCTAATAACTCTTAACATAATAACAGTTGGGGCCCAAAGTTTTGCTCAGATGTCTGTGGCCAATGCTTTAAACGATCGAAGTGCCAACATTAAAGTTGTTTAATCTTGTGTAATTTTGATTCCATGCTTTGCCCCTTTAAATACATCACTACTCCTGGCCGTTTTATCTCACTCTTGCAGGTTCTTTTCATCCCTGCCTGCTCCCTTTGTCACAGTGTTTTTCTGTCTTCCAACTTCTTTCTCCTTTTGTGATCAAAATCTGTTGAGGAAAAATAAGTGCCTTTCCCAATAAAATGAGTTCCTGTGAGCCCTACATGCAAACACAGGATCAGTTTAAGCACTGGGCATTTCATCACCAACCAACTCCAGGTAGTTAAATGCGAACGGGGTAGGGTTTGTCCAATACGGACTGGGTGGTACGAGTGTTAGCGCGTCAGAGCCTTAATAAGTAAACTTACAAGGAGACGCGTTCAGGTCGACAAACCTTTGGACCACGTTTGGGGACTTCCCAGCACAAAATATCTTCTTGACATCACCAATCAATAAATCAATAAACAATCAATAATAAGTTCTAATCAATAAACATTTAATAAGAATTAATCAAACTCACCATAACTTCTCAGTCACAAATAACCACACCAGTTTAGTCAAAAGTTAAGATATTTATTTCCCTATTGGTTACAATCTAACATCATGTCTGTTAATCTTATTAACAATTAAACCACACCAAACAATCCTAATTAGTATTGAAACACGACTTTGATCAATGCATCAGCTATATTCATTCAGTATTTAGGCACATCATTAATATGAAGCAACTTAGCAGAGTCTCATTAGTACATGATTCAACAAAGCAAGAACTCAGCCATTTGTCTATTTGCATATGATATTAGTGAATGCCTTAACTAACCACGAATTAGCATTAGCATGTTGGGCTTCATGCAAAACATTTTAGTGAACACAAATTTAGAAAACATCTAAACTATGGCCTCTATCAAAATAGCAGTTGGTACCTAGAAAGAAAAGGCAAACAGACAATCACAATTTTGCATTGGATAGTTACCAATCCAACAGATCAGCAAACAGTGTCAGTCTTCATCCTCAGGACATCAGTCGATTCACCATCAGCAGATATAGGACGGGGTAAAGTCTCAAGATAGCATAGCTAAGAAACAGATTCCTTCCTTCAGATGGAGGCGAAATAAGTATCAGGCAAGAATGGGGTAGAGGATGGGTTAAAAGTGACAGGACGATTAAACTCTAAAGTATGGGTTTGGAGTGTCCGGAAGAATGGCAAATGACAAAAGTCTTATGGCAAAAGGAAATGGCAAATGTCCCCGTTAAGGTGGAAGAAGAAGTAGTGTCTCTGTTTCCTTGGGTTACGCCGTTAAATCAAAACTGTCTAACTATTCCATAATTCCTCATTGGATAAAGTTTGGTGCATCGTTATCTCTGTCCAATAATTCGGTAAGCACCTTACTGGAATTTTCCCCCGTTTACAGTTCCCATGTCGCGGATTTGTTCCATGTTATTGACGACTTCAACGGTTGGAATGTCAGGTACAAAATGTTACACTTTACGCTCCAGTCAGTGTCTTCATTGTCTTCTCCTAGTACGGTTAACCTTGCACCTGTTGCGAATTACACTGTTGCATCTAGCAAGAATGTCGCCTTGAGCAAGCCGGTTCTCATGAGAAAGAATTTACTACGGCTACACACATATAACTCCTGGAAAAATACAGCTTCGCGTCCTTCAGGAAAACAGCGCATTTACATGTTAGAAAATACAATTTAATATGAGGCCAGGCAGCTAGGCCCAAACCCTCGCTAAGCTAAGGCCCTCTGATTTAATAAAGCAAACTCTTAACACATAACTCTAATTATGATATACTAATACAAATTCAAAACATTATTGCATAATAATTCAGAATTAATAAGCCTTTCATTAGTCTTCGTATACATTGGTAGCCACTCCCGTGGGCACATTTCAAACGTGTGCATTATTTTCTATGTTAACACATTTTCTATGCAGCTTCATCACACAATATATTGCAAGATTACGTAATTAATATTAGTTTTAAAAGACACACTCCAACACGAGTGAGTGTGCTACCTTGGTAATGCCATTTGGGAGGGTTAAGATTGAGATTTTGTCTTCGCAAGCTGCTTTTTTTGGTGCACCTAAGCTGAACTCATGCGCATAAACATGTGTGAAATAGGTCCCATGTGTTATTAGTTAACAAGACAATATTAATTTTATTTTATCAATCTGAGGCGGATGAAAGGCAAACCAGCCTCCCAGTCCATCGACGCATCCCTCAAGAGCATGACGTAAATTAATACAGGGTCAGAGCCCCAGGCACACAGGCCTAGATTTAAGAAAGATGGCGCACAACTGCAATAGCGCAGGTGTGCATCAAAACATTTACCGCAAGCTAATGTAATTCCCTAGCACCATCTGTGCTCCATATTTAAAAAAATGACACACGATTGCAAGCGCAGAACTAAAGAGAAACTGTCCAGGAACTGAAAGGCAGCACTGCAGACTGGAGGTGGAAGTCCTGCACCGCAGGAGGACCTGGATGAGCTGGAGGAGATGGTTGCAGCGGTCACCACGGAGGAGCTGGTCACTGGAATCACAGGACTGGACAAGTCAGACTACCAAGAACTACCACAAATGCAGGGTAAGTTGCACGGGAGACCATCTGGAATCTCACAAATGGCAGAAGTGGGAGGCACATAGGACACACTCAGTGCATGCTAAAGGGTTGCATCAGGACACATAGGCCCTTAGTCAAAAAGCCTAATTGCCACCCGAGCTACTTGTAGTGATGCTCTGGTTGCACAGTGCACTCCGACATATACACAACCTGGACATAAGCCACTTACTATGGCTTTACACCAACATGTAAATATGCAGCACATTGCCTGGAAGGGACGTGCAATAAGTGTGGCTGTAGCTATTCCACAACAACACCCATTGCATATTGTCATTGCTCCAGATGCAACAAAATATGTTCTTCAGAGACTGGGACTGAAGTCAACACCACCCTAGGGGTGGTATCAGGATGGCGCAACAAGGCAAAATGCTTTCCTTCCTCCTTGTGTCATTGCCCTTCTCATGTGTGCTGCATCCTGCAGCACACATTGAAATGCCATCTTGCCATAATTGTTTGTACATATGCAGGAAGGGACACCTCCCTGCATATAAACAATCTATCCCCTCAATGCAGGCACCCCTTCATCTTGGTGCAACAATGCCTGCATTGGTGCAGGAAGAACAAATCTGCGCAAGGGAAATCGCAGGGGTGTGCCATAATCCAGTCAACATGGCGCATCCCTGCATCTCAAAACTGGGGCAGCGCCGTGCAACATATATTGCTACTGCACTGAGCTGTGCCTCTTGGGAAAAATCAGGCCCTAAGTGTGCAACCTGTGGAACGCAAACAGCACAGGGTGGACCAACATTAACTCCACACACCTCCATGCGCCATTTAGGCATGGGCACAAAAGTGAACACATGGGGTATGTCTGTGACCATCATTTGTGCAGCTGTACAAGTAGCTGCAATCTCACCATGTAACAAGGTTGACTGTGTTGTGTGAATGATTGGTGTACTGTTTAATTGGACATCTACATGCGTAAGAACTGGCACACGTGGCATCAAAGTTGCACTGCCGGCACAATGTCACTTGTGCATAATGGAACTGTACCATCATACAAATAGTTGCTCATGTGGATCCAAGCTGCACATTCCCCTTGTGCCACATCAACAAAGTCTCAAAATGCATGCATTGGTCCACATTCTACATCCTTATCCCAACGTATGCATGTGGCAGACATGCTATATGGAAAGAAATGGCCCAAATGTAGGGAGAGACAAACTAATGGGGCAGACAATCCCTAATGTTTTGACTGTGCCTTCCAATTAGCACGTGTGGAGCCTGCTAGAGGCAGGTGAGAATGTAACACAAACATTGTAAGCAATGGACCTACCTGTGATTTGCTGCGCTAGTGCCATCATTCATGGTGCCAATGCATTATAGCACCAAAAGAGTGACAGCAAACATCACGCTACTGTGGGAATGTCCACCATGGTGAATAGGAAGGTAAATTATGTGCTACCATGGTATCAGTGGCAGGGGCAAGGAGCCTGCAAAAAAGTTGGTGGTGTGGGATCAAAGCACAAAATACCTTGATACGTTGCCCCATGTGTGATGCACAATGCTACACATAATTTACAGCTACAACCTGGGGACCGTAACATGTCACTGAACCTCCAGAAGCAAGTAAATGTTGTGCTATGTCAACAGCCACCACTGTCAAAGGTCGACATATCACTATCTCATTGCAAAGAATGATGCCTTACCTCTTGCCGACCTGCCTGTCCTGAATTTTACAGATGACATGGATGACCAGCTGCCGACCATCAATGAAGAGACTCTCCAAGATGCCCTAGGTTCCTTCCAGACACCACCTCCAGTTGCAGGGAGGACACACAGCGTTGTGGGGTCTCCACATGCCAAGTTACCAACACACAGCACCAGCAAGTCATGACACAGCCCTGGACTCTGAGGACCCAGACATCACCTTTCAGAGGACAGTGGTAGAAGTGCAGCGGGAGCTGGCCAAGCAGGTGAGGGTGGAGATTGAGATCATGGCAGGCAGCCGAGAGGGAGTGCATAGGTGCCTCATTTCAAATAAGGACAACTTATCTGCCATCAGAGGCACCCTCTCCCAGCTACGTGGACTCCAGCCGTCCCTGGCCGACATAGCTGCTGTCATGAGGCAGATGTTTTCAACTGCCCTCCCAAAGTGGCAGCAGCACGATAGACAACAGGCTGGGAGCTATACAGAATACACTGGAATCCCTACAGTGGGAAGTGGCCTCCCTCAGGGAAAACATGGCTGCGTACCATTGTGATGTTGCTGCGGTGTTGAGAAATCAGCAGTTCCTCCTTGCTGCAGTGATGCTTTATCTGTTCATACTAATGGCAGCTGCTGGGACCTTTGACTCCACATCTCAATCCCCTGATGTGTGTGTGGCCCCCTCAACAACAACACCACCCATAGCACAGGAGGCACCATATACATCAGAGGATGAAGATGTGGAAGGAACAACATTCACATGGAAAACTACCCGGTAGCACCAGTCTATGCCACATAGACAAGATCTCCTTAGCCCTGTGCTTAAGATCATGCCAGTGTTGTGACAGCTGGCAATGTGTCCTCTTCACTCAACCACTGTTGACTTGTCTGCTCTGTACTGTCATTGTCTCAAATTATACCTATTGCACATTTGGACACCTCCTCACTAATGCACACTTCTTCTAACCATGTTTCATGACATGTCCCTCACCCCTGGACTCTGATTGTACAACAAATGGCTCAGGGTCTCTCATGGGGTCTGTGAACCGGACATTGTATAGCATTGGAAAATACACTTGCACCTGTAAATCAATCACCTTGTTCACATGTAACATTTCAACGTTTACTGTGATCCATCAACTCAGCTAAATGTATGCATTGTATGAAGCTATGTCAGTGGGAACAGAACCTAATCATATGTGGGCATTACTTAAGACACAAAGGCCCTCATTATGACAATCCGGCTTACCGCCGCAGTGACGGCCGGCAACATACTGTCACAGAAGCGAACATCCATTCACCATATTATGACACACACAACAAACCGACAGAATACTGCCACAAACACCTATCCGCCAGAACAAAGGTCAGTGTTAAAGTGTCGCTACTACCATCTATACAGTTCTGCCTACAAAACAACGCCCAACACATTATGACCCACGAATCACCACGGCGGACATTCAACTGCGGTAAACCATTGGCGGTACACACCGGCGTGGTCTGAATGGCCACACAAATACAACATTGGCCTATACCAAAAACACACACCTGACACTGATAGACACACCACACACACCCACCGCACTAAAAAACACATCCCCACATTGCCCACAACCCTTTATGAACACCACAAATTGCCACGAGACAGACACAAATATCACAGAGACAACTACACACACACCACAAACACTCATTCATCTGTCATGCACCCCACATCCCACACCCCACCACATTACTTGACACCCTCTGCACAACACACACACCACACAACACCCATGTCCCCACAAAGGCATCCCCGTTTCACTGATGAGGAGTTGCGAGTCATGGTGGAGGAAATGGTCAGGATAGAGCCACAGCTGTTTGGAGCACAGGTACAGCAGATATCCATTGCCCAGAATAAGGAGCTATGGCAGAGGATCGTGGACAGGGTGAACGCCATGGTACAGCATCCAAGAACAAGGGACGCCATCAGGAAGAGGTGGAAAGACCTACGGGGGAAGGTACGTTCCATGGCAGCAAGGCACCAGCTCGCCATCCATAGGACTGGCGGTGGACCCCCACATCCTCCCCGATAGCTCACAGCATGGAAGGAGCAAGTCTTGGCAATCCTGCATCCTGAGGGACTCACTGGAGTAGCTGGAGGACTGGACACTGGTGAGTCAATACTTACTACTTATCACCCCCCATACTTGCATGCCATCTGACCCCCTCACCCTGACTCCCATCACTCCACTCCATCCCACACAGTGCACCTACACATGTGACCAACCTTAATGCCAAGCCCTGCATGCCATACCAATGCATGGACAGCCCTCCCAGCCTTGTATGTACACCCATCACCAAAGCATGCACAGCATGGAGTACTAAAAATCATACAATACATCACTATACACAAACAAAGGTGGCAGTTACATCCCCATAGGTGCCCCAGCCAATCCCAGTGGCGAGGAGGTGCCATGACTATCCAGTCCTCCAACAGAAGATGCCCCCAGTGATGACAGTAACTCTGGACATCAGGATCTGGATGAACTTCCTGGCCCATCAGGGAACACTGGTCAGTCGGCAAGCCCAGCCGACTCCCAGTCCACCACAGAGCCTCCCCCCTCAGTATCCAACACCATAGCACCCATCCAACGTCTCCACACCTCTGTCCCCAGGACACGTCAATCAGCATTGTGCCCACCTGTACAGGGACCCCAGTCCACACCTCACACCCAAGATAATCAGGGTCCTGAGGTCAGTGGAAGTGGACACACCGTTCAGGGGACACAGGCACAGGGGGACAGGGACACTCGGAGGATAGCTGTGCACCAGGGGGAGGACAGACCCAGGGAACCAACTCTCCAGGAGGCACTCACTAATGTCCTGGTGGCTTACCAACAATCCCAGGACAAGATTGGCCAGATCCTTACAAATATGCAGGAGAACAAGCGGCTGTAGGAGGTACACATCAGGAGATCAGGGAAGATTTGCAGGCCTTTAACACCACCATGGTCTCCATAGCAGGGGTCCTGGCTGATATGGCCAACATCATGAGCAAATGGACAGCACACCGGCTGGCCCCTACCACTAGCTAGTCCTCCACATCTGCTGCAGCTAGAGGACATGAGGCCCTGTCACAGGACCCACATGCCACCAGTATCCCTCCCCCTGCAGAAGGTGAACCACCCCGCAAACATTCCCTGCAACCCAGACAGAAGCCCGAGAAACTTACCAAGACCAATATCACTGCCAGGAAATTAGACCCTCCTGAATGTCCCTCTTGTGTCCCACCCTGTCACTTTGTCCACTCTGAACTGCCTTTGCCCCCCTTCCTATGGCCCCTTGGACACTGGACCTGTGCTACAAACATACTGGAACAATACACTATGCTTACCTCTATCATCACCCTATTCCATTGCACTTATCCGTGTATAATGTACTCTAAAATAAACACCCTTGAACACAACTTGAGTGATGAAAATATCCAATTATGGAAACAGTCACATTTTGTGCAAATGATCTGAACACTGTGATAGCATACAAATAATGACCTGTAGCTGTCTGTAGTCATCACATTAGTACACAGATGTCATAACACAAACATCTGCAAAATGAGAAGGCATAGGTGACAGTAAGTTGAGATGCAAAGGAAGTGAATGCCATCCTGCTACAGCCACAATGAAAACATCAATAGTCAGAGGAATGGTCAGTTCCACTGTCTCACCTTTGTGTCATTTGAAGTATTGACGTATAACTGATATTCTGTTGTCCACATCCTCATCCTCTGCCTCCTCATCCTCACTGTCCTCAGAGTCCACTGCTGCCACAGGGGCATTTCCAATCTCCTCCTCCTGCAGATAAGGCACATGTCGTCTGAGGGCCAGGTTGTGCAACATGCAGCATGCTACCACTATCTGGCAGACCTTTTTGGGTGAGTAGCACAGGGATCCACCTGTTAGAAGGTGGCATATGAACCTGGCCTTCAGGAGGCCGAAGTTACGTTCGATGATCCGCCTGGTTCGCCCATGTGCATCATTATACCTATTCTCAGCCCCTGTCCTGGCATTCCTCACAGGGGTCAGGAGCCACGATAGGTTTGGGTAGCCAGAGTCACCTGCAAGTATTGAGGGACAAACATTAGCCTTACACAATGGTATGGGAATATCTCCTGAAGGCATACACTGACATACATTGTGTGGGGACTCAGGTTCACCTATTAGCCACACCCTGTGCCTCTGTAGTTGTGTCATCACATTTGGGATGCTGCTATTCCCCAGGATCAAGGCGTCATGCCCTGACCCAGGATATTTGGCAGTGATGTGGGAGATGTACTGGTCAGCCAGGCACACTATTTGGACATTGAGTGAATGAAAACTCTTCCCATTCCTGAACACCTGTTCATTGTGGCAGGGGGGGGGGGACAAATGTAATATGTGTTCCATCAATCGCCCCAATCATGTTAGGTATATGTCCCATTGTATAGAATCCTGCCTTCGCAGTGGCCAAATCTTCCACCTGGGGGAAACCAATCTAGCTGCACATGTGTTTGACCAAGGCAGACAAAATCCTTGCCAGCACTATAGAAAACATTGGCTATGACATACCTGCTGCCAAGCCCACTGTGGCTTGGAAAGAAACAGTTGCCAGGAAATGGAGCACTGATAGAACTTGCACAAGAGGGGGGAATCCCAGTGGGATGGCAGATAGCTGATATCAGATCAGGCTCCAATTGAGCACACAGCTCTGTGATAGCGACCCTGTCCAGTCTATAGGTCAGTATTATGTGCCTGTCTTCCAGTGTAGCTAAGTCCACAAGGGGTGTGTACACAGGGTCTTGTCTCTTCCTCCTATTCATTCACAGTGGTAGGTATATAAGGGACACAAGAGTGAGTAGGGTGTCACAATTTGAACTATGGAACCACCCCCTCAGTGTACATAGAGCATTACTGTGATGGGACAATGGGAATGTCAATGTATGTGCAATTTCTAGCAATGACGCAGTTCTCGATTATCTGAATATTGTCCACCATAGAATGGCGAACGCCTGTCCTGTATTTAGGGACAGGTGGAAGGGAGTAACTCCACGGCGTTGGGCATCAATGGCGGAAGGCGGTCTTGCACCGGAGTGCTATTCCTCATTGGCTAATATGGGGCTCTATGGAGTACAGTGGCCAATGGGGATCACCGGCGGCGGTGATGGTGTACACCACAGCAGACGTGACCGCCATTTTCTGTCTATAACCTCACCTGATTCTTGACTTTCCACAGGACAAAACCTACACTGCATGTGCTGTTGTGACCTGTGTCTGGATCCTGCCATGGCCCGTGTGACCGGGAAAAAGGCCCCTGCCTTCACTTCAGAGGAGTTGGAGTGATTGGTGGATGGGGTCCTACCCCAGTATGGACAGCTGTATGGGCCTCGAGGCCAACAGGTGAGTACACCTTGGGCACAATGCATGTGACAAGGTTGCATGGAGATGTGTGTGCAAGCATCGTGTCATTTGGGGAGGGTGGTATGTCTGGTGGTAGTGTACATGGTGGGCGCCGGGTGATGTGTGTGCCAATGGAGATGGAATTGGGATTTGTGGGCCATATGTGTGACAGGCTGGACTGTATGTGTAATGGTGTCCTTCTGTCTGTATTACCTCTGCAGTTCAGTGCCCATCAGAAGAAGGGACTATGGCCTGCTATCAACAAGGACGTGCGGACCCTGGGGCTATACAGCAGGCAGAGCATCTATTGTAGGAAAATGTGGGAGGACCTGAGATGCTGGGCCCGGAAGACCGCGGAGGCCCGGCTGGGGATGGCCTCTCAACAAGGGCGGGTGCCCATCGGAACCTGACCCCCCTGATGGCCCACATACTGGCGGTGGCCTACCCAGAGCTGGATGGGTTCTTGAGGACATCACAGCAGCCACAAGGGGGTGAGTACAGTGAGCGTAACAACAATTATTGGTAGGTGGTATGGGATCCTGGTGGTGGGTTTCAGTTAGTGGGTGCCCCTTAATGCCAGGTCAGACATTGCAGCGTGATCCAGCTCAAGGGAAATGGGTGTATTGCAAAATCTGGTAACCTAGCTAGGTTGCATTTCATGTCAGACAGGGCTTACTGGGTCACAGGAGGGGTGCAGTTGGCGGTGGCTGGCTCTCATCTTGCTGTGGTACCTAGCCAATTGAATGCCAGTGTGGTACATAGTGCACAATCCTGATCCCTGTGTGTGATGGTAATGTGTATGCCAACTGTGGTGTTGGTGCTGTAATTGACCCAGGGCTCCCTTTCTCCCTCCCCTCCTTTTTTCTTTTGTCATCCTGTCCATGTGTGCATTAGCATCATCTGGCGGAGGAGCAGGGGCACCGGTGACAGAGGGAGCTGCATCCCACAGGTCCCAGGAGGCAGAGTCCACCGACGCCAAGGGAACCAGTGGGATGGAGGGCGAGGGAAGTACCATGGTGGAGATTGGAGGTGACAACACAGACTCCCGATGGAAGCTCCCTGGTGGTGGCAGACACCTCTGGGACCACCCTAGCTACAGGTACAGCCGCCACCCCCATACCAGCCCCATCCTCCCAGTAGCTCCACACTGAGTTGCCCGTGCCCGCTCACTCAGGAGGGTGGGCATCTCCTTTGCCCCAGGCACCTCAGGCACTGCCCCAGTGAGCACTGCTGCCCTCAGTCAGGAGGCTATTGGCCTCCTGAGATCCATCTCTGTAGGGCAGTCAGCCATTGTGAATGCCATCCAGGGGCCGGCACCCCAGATACAGCAATACAATGCATTTCTGGAGGACATCCACAGTGTATTGGCAGCCCAACAGAGATCATTTCAGGCTCTGGCCTCCTCTGTGATGGTAGCCAGTGTCCCTTTTCCTACCGTCCCCCTCCATCTACCACTTCCCAGTCACCTCAACCCCAACCCATACTATTCACACATACAGACAAGCATGCACACAAAACATCACACAAGAGTGGCAGAGACAAACACAGGCAGCACACTTCAGGCAACAAGCACTCACACAAACACCAGACAGTTGCACACACAACATCCACTGCCTCTACTGTCTCCCCCTCCTGCTCCTCCTCCTCCCTCACAGTCACATCCACACTCACACCTGCATGCACTGCATCAACAGCCATCACCACCATCACCGCACCAAGCAGCACACACACCTCACTTGCAGACACCTCCACAACATTCACCCACACGTCCCGTGTCCTCTCCCACCATGCCTGCCACTCTCCCAAGAGACACAAACACACACCCTCGGACTCCCAACAGCCATTCACCGCACACATGCACGCTGTCCATGCACCTGCACACAAGTCCAGCAAACGTACACCTCCGACAACCACTACCTCAACCTCAACTCCCATTTGTCCTCCTACATCCCGCCCCAACGCCCCTAAGAAGATTTTCCTTGCACGTCTTGACCTCTTTCCCTCCCTCTCCAGCCCCCTGTTCTGCCCCATTGACCCAGCCCAGCACCTCAGCCAAACAATCTGCCACTGTTCCCATCAAATCAACAGCTGCTGGCACAAAGGGGTCCTAGAGTGTGATGGCTGCCACTCCTACTGTGAGCACGCCTCCACCTCAAAAAGGGAGGACTAGGGTGGTGAAACGCAAGGGACGTGAGACGGGGAGAGTTGAGGCACCTCCTCGTCGTGGGGGAAAGAAAGGTAAGGATTCCACTCCACCGCGCAAGAAAGGGAAGGATCCCACTCCACTGCCCAAGAAAGGGAAGGATCCCATTCCACCAACAAAGAGAGGCAAGAGGCCCCCTCCACCAGCAGTGGGCAAGGAGCCCTCTCCTCCAGCTGAAGCAGGGAGGGTAACACCTCAAACGGCAGTAGGCAAGGAGCCCTCACCTCCAGCTGAGACACAGTAGCTCTCACCTCCAGCTGAGACACAGCAGCCCTCACCTCCAGCAAAGGTCATGTAGGCCACCCTCCAGGGACTGTTGTACAAGGAGCCCCCTCCAGAACCAGTGGGCAAGTTCCCCACCTCAGAGACTGTGACCTTGCACTCCCCAGCAAAGAGGAATGGGCATGGAGCCCCCTCCAGAACCAGTGGGCAAGTTCACCACCTCAGAGACTGTGACCTTGCACTCCCCAGCAAAGTGAAATGGGCATGGAGCCCCCTCCAGAACCAGTGGGCAAGTTCACCACCTCAGGGACTGTGACCTTGCACTCCCCAGCAAAGTGAAATGGGCATGGAGCCCCCTCTAGAACCAGTGGGCAAGTTCCCCACCTCAGAGACTGTGACCTTACACTCCCCAGCAAAGAGAAATGGGCATGGAGCCCCCTCCAGAACCAGTGGGCAGTTCCCCACTTCAGCTGAGGTGCCCTCCACCCCCCCCTTCCCCTTGAGGTGCCTGCCCATTTCCAACATGATGTCTTTGCACAGTGTAGTGCGGATATTGTCAAGAAAAAAGTTGGGGCTTGGACTGTGCACAGTGGCCATGTCGGCCTTTTGTACTATGGACTGACCATTGGCCCTTTCTGGACATTTACTCCTATTCTTTTCACATAGACAATATGGTGGCTGTTGGCATCAAATTACAATATCAGTTAAAACTACATGTAGTCCTTGCATTATTATGACATGTGTCCTGTGACATTGGTTTTCCTCTGCAGCTGGTTGTGTGTATGGTGTGTGTGTGAATGGTGTGTGTAGTGTGTGTGTGTGTCACTCTCCTTTTCCCCCCTCCCTCCCTTGTGTGCTAGGCGGCTGTACTCACTTTCGTCGTCTTCGTCAGCATTGGTGTTGCAGGTGGAGCATGGCGTAGAAGAGCATCAGGAAGACTTGCAGTTCTGGTTCCATGGCGGCAGTGGTCTTCTCTGTGTCCCTGATGGTGAGTCTTTCGTTTTCTGTTCTGTGTTTCTGCCAGGCTTTTGATGGCGTTGGTCCCGCCCCGGAAATCCTGGCGGTTTGCTGTGTCATAATATGGTGGGTGGTACCTTGGTATCCGCCTGGCTGTAGGTGGCTACCGCCGTGGTCAGTGGTGTTAACGTCTTGGCGGTTGGTGTGGTACATTGGCTGTCTATGGGAGTTATCACCACTGTGTTTGCGGTATTACCGCCACTTAAACAGTCACCACCACTGTCATAATGACCACCAAACTCACACACTAGAATCTTAACATGAAAAAGGTGAATTGGGATGTTGTGGGCTACATCCAACTTACATTGCCTTAAATACATATATTGAACAGATATCAATGGAAGTTGACATATGGCATGTATGGGTCAAAACCAAGTGTATGGTAATTTATTCAGACAAGAGCACTAGTACAACTAATATGCATGGTTCAGAGGAGGCAAATTTCATCAGTGACGGGCAGCTGTCAGTGTGGCAGGATACAGAACCTAAAACGGCTGATGTCGTATGTGCCACACTTTCCACCAATAATTCTTCCCAACCCCAGCAATGTAAGTTGAAGTTCCATACTTAACTGCCCAAGATTCTGTATACATGCACAATGTGACTGGCTGAAACTGTGGATGACAAATATTTTGAGTAGCTGATGTAATTTAGCAGCCAATCTGACAGCTTCTTGGTTATATGGAATGCACATGTTCATCCATGGAAATAAAGACAGAAAGCATACCCTAAGCCATTCCTCCTGCTTGGCCAGGGCACACATGAGAACACCCAGACACCCAATCAACATGGAGAGATAATTGTCTAATACTAACAGGATTTATTCAAACATATTAAGAACATCATATCAACATCTAACCTACTCACTACCCTACACTAAACTAACCTAAACTAACTTATTGTAACTTACAGCTACATCTATTTATCCTATTCTAAATCTATCTTACACATGTAACACCACACTCTACACATTGTCCCTCCACCCGCCATAAAAGAAAAGAAACGAGTAGGACAACATAAACTAAGGCTACACGTGTACTAACTTAACCTGTTTCCTAAACAAATATATATTTTTGGTGCGTTTTTTTAATTTGTATTTTTTTTATTTACATAGAAACCCCAACATAACCCCCACCCAACCCCCCATAAATAAAAAATGTACTAAAAAACACCCTCCAACTATACTTACACTAACCTACACCTAAAATACACTATTTCACTAACCTAACACTACCCACCTAAAACCCACTAAAAAAGTTAACATTAGTAAAAGGGAGAGGGAAGGAACTAGAAGGCTGTGATACAAATAGTTTACATCTTCTTTAGTTTCTTCTTGCAGTACTTAAGTAATTTGTAATTCCTGGCTTTGTCTCTTTCCAACTTATCCAATCTTGCCATCATGGCTGCAATGTCCCGTCTCATGTCAGTCTCAAAGTTTGAGGTTGTGGCTGGAGCAGGTGGCTGTTGGGGTGCCTGGCTGTAGAAAGGTGCAGTAGATGTAGAGGAGGTAGGACCAGCAGAGGCCCCCTGACCCCAGATTTCGTCCCTGATGTGGCCTGCACAATTGTGGACTGTAGCGGAGGTCCCGCATTAGAAGATACACGCCATGCCCCAGGGGATTTCTCCCTCTTAGATTTCTTCTCCATCCTTTGGTGCCTGGCCTGTACCGTCATTATATGTCTGTACCTGTCGGCCATCTTCTCAAAAGTATGTTCCTCGGCTGGGGTCATATTGGCAGCTGAGACATGAGGCAGACATGGCATTAAATATAACTCTGGGTGGAGGTAGAACAGACATGGAATGTACACAGCATCCTCAGATGACACATGCTGTCCACCACACATTCCACAACACTAACAAACTCCAAATATATACTAATTTCCTACTAGCCATCTACTGTATCATGTACATGTCACTGGGGTTACGGCTATCCATTGTTGACCATCAGGGCCCAAAGGTAAGCTGACTACTGCTCAACATTTGTGTCATCATAGTGGTGAGGATCAAGTGACCCTCCAAGTCCAGAATCCCTATGCCATTATCAATACGTGGCAGAATATATGCAGTCCACAACTTTGACACCCCTGTGCAACATCAAGCCTTGGGCAAGCATCAGGGATGCAAGGTGGGGGTCATCCAATAGGGGAGCAGGAAACTTTCCACTGGCAACTCTTTAGCAAAGCATCATTCATGTGTCCTTGGGTTAACACCTGCTCACAGCACACGTTACAAGGGGACACACCATTGCTCACAGTGGGCCCTCATGTACAGTTCAGGCTTAATGTCCATATAGTTTGGCCAGTACATCTATGTTGTCTACAGGTTTTGTACATATTGCCCTCTACCCTGTGCTATGTTGTGCAAATTGTGTAATGCGGCACACACATGGTGGCTTTATAGGTTCCCTAAGTGGCACAGCATGATTGGCACTGCACTGGGTGCCACTACAGTATTCCTATTTATTGAACAACATATGCATATGCATGTCAGACATCTCCTAAGTACCAGGTACACACTCAGCATTCACATTCTGTGCACACATGATGTGGCCAAGATCACTCACAAATATCACAATGAGTAGACCATGTTGGTAATTCTGCACACATCCAGCTTGCTACAATCCGTAGACAATAACACAACCATCTGGTGCAGAGTTGCATTATCGTTGTGTACTAAACTTACTGTTGGTCAGCACAATAAGGCTCCTTGCATGACTGTTGCCTCACTTAAAATCAGAAAGGTAGTGAGGCAAGTGTTTCCTACATAAGTCCCCTAGAGATCTCAAAACATGTAAATCATCTGTACCATTTCCTGAGTAACTGAAAGCTAAGTCTGGCACACAGAGCTGTCAAAAGTGCTGTGACATATATGTTGTCAACAGGCATGCTAATCAGATAAACAGCAGCTCCAACACATATTATGATTGACATCAATCTATATATGGGCATGCTTTCCTTTTCCTAACAATCACTATTACACCCAATATTCCATAGCAGCACACGTTGGCACATGTGCAACAATCAACTCATACTCCTTCCTCAACATAGCATCAGGCATGATGTCCATATCCTATTGCAGATGACGTCATCTTATTGGTCACCCGATACATTTCATCATTGCATTGCACACATCATTCCCTCCCACACAAAACCCTGGAATGCCACACATGACGCACAAAGGGACACTTACTGGCTGCATTGGGGTATTGAAATCTGGAAATGTTTCCAGTGGTGTAGGGTGGAGGCCCACCTGCAAATACATGACAGGAAAACATAGCTTAGTGATTTTTAAACATTTCTGTGCATAGACAACAGTTTCACATTCAACTTGTTAAACTGAGTAAGCAAGTCAACTTAATGGTAGGTCAGAACAACTGCCAAACATTAATAATCTGTCTGTGAGATAAAGGGCCAAATAATGGAGACTCTTGCCACCACCAAAGCATCACTTTCCCTGATGATCCTGTGGTGCATTTCACTACACCATGGGGGTCATTACAACATCGGCGGTAAAAGCCGCTTGCCGCCGTGCAGAAGACCGCCAACACACCGCCGCGGCCGCGGAATCCCGCCACGGTCATTATGACCCACAGCTCGGAATCTGCCAAAATCCAGACACCCACACAAGTCTGCCACACCAAAGGTCAGTGATAAACTGGCAATAACAAAACCTCCACCGTCACGCCAACAGGAATACGCCCACACTATCACGACCCACGAATCCATGCGGCGGTCTTCCAACTGCGGTATTCCATTGGCGGTACACACCGCCATGCTCAAAATACGATCACATATACAAAACACTACCACATTGGACAATTCCAAATACACACACCTGATACACATACACACACCACTCCCACACATCCAATACAATATAAAACACACACCCACATAACCCACAAACTCTTATGACCTCCATTGCGACTGACGGCCAGGGAGAGGCACCACCATCTACAAACTAACATCCACAGGCACTCAACACCATCACTCACACAACATCCACGCCCCTCACACAACACACCTCTAAATATCACCCCACACGTCACAACACGCACCACCCCACACATCACCCACACCACCCCATGGCACCGCAAAGACACCCCAGGTTTTCTGAGGAGGTGCTCAGGGTCATGGTGGAGGAAATCATCCGGGTAGAACCACAGCTATTCGGATCACAGGTGCAGCACACCACCATAGCTAGGAAGATGGAGCTATGGCGAAGAATCATGGACAGGGTCAACGCAGTGGGACAGCACCCAAGAACGAGGGATGGCATCAGGAAGAGGTGGAACGACCTATGGGGGAAGGTGTGTTCCGTGGTCTCAAGACACCACATCACGGTTCAGAGGACTGGTGGCGGACCCCCACCTCCTCCTCCACAACTAACAACATCGGAGGAGCAAGTCTTGGCTATACTGCATCCTGAGGGCCTCGCAGGAGTAGCTGGAGGAATGGACTCTGGTAAGTCAAATCTTAACTATTACATCCCCCACCCATCTGCATGCTATCACATACCCCCACCCTTGCCCGCATCCCCATCACTCCAACTCCTCACGTATGTCCCAATATCACAAACCACACATCCCAAACTCAAGCCCTGCATGTAACACCAAAGCATGGACACCCATCACCAATGTATGGCCACTACACATACCCATACACCCCCTAAACCATTATCACACAAGGTCCTACACAGGAATGCAAGCACTGGGGTACATGGTCACCCACCCATTGCACACCATGGCACACACAGATGCAATAATCATGCCTTTACACTCATGCAGGACCCCTACCCAACGTCACCGGACAGGAGGGTCCAGATATGTCCACTCCACCCACAGAAGAGGCCCACAGTGATGACAGCAGCTCTGTCCAACTGGATCTAGATGACCAGCCCGGCCCATCTGGGACCTCGGGACAGTCGGTTCCCCTCACACTGGCACAGACCACTACAGAGCTTGCCCCCTCTGGAAACACCAGCACAGCACCCACCCAGCGGGCCCATACCTCTGTCCCCAGGACACGTCAATCAGCAGTGTGTCCACCACTACAGGGAACCCAGGCTAACGCACCACCCCAACAACACCAGGGACCTGGGGGCAGTGGTAGTGGGCACACGGTTCTGGGGACAGAGGCCCAGGAACACAGGGGAACTGGGAGGGCTGCTGTGCGACAGGGGGAGGACAGGCCCAGGGAACCCACTCTCCACGAGGCCCTCTCCAACATCATGGGAGCCTACCACCGTTCCCAGGAGACGATGGCAACGGTACTGGCCAAGTTTCAGGAGACCCAGCGGCTGCAGGAAGAACAGTATTTGGGCTTCAGGGAGGAACTCAAATCCATCAATTCCACCCTGGGCACCACTGTAGGGGTGCTGAAGGAACTCGTCAACACCAGGAGGGACACTGTGGCACAACAAGGGGCCCCTGACACTAGCCTGGACAATGAACTGCCCACCACCTCCGCCGGCGCTAGTGGACAGGAGCCACCGCCACAGGACCACCACACCAGCACCCCACCCCCTGCAGATGGAGAACCACCCCGCAAACGGTCCCTTAGATCCAGGACAAAGACAGAGAACAATGCCAAGACCCCCGCCAAGAAATGAGACCACCCTGATTGTCATCCTTCTGTCCCACTTTGTCACCCTGTCCATACTTAAACTGCCCCAGCTCCACTTCCTATGCCCCTTTGGACAATGCACATGTGAGACTAATAGACTGGACTCTACCATGGACATTCCTCCACCATCACCCCTGACCATTTTACAACCCCCTCCTCTATTGAGCACTTAAATAAATACCCTTAAATCAAAAAACAATCTGGAGTCAGTCTGTGCTTTCGAAAATGTGTATTTGCAATAACAGTGGCAAAATGCTATATCAAATGTAATGTCAACATACCTATGTCACAAAGCACTAGTCCATGCGGAAACAAAGCATATGTCACAAAGTTGGACCCACATCTGTGAAATCGTAAGGGAAAGTGACAACTCAGTGACAATACACTGGGTGAAAATGACAGACAGATGAGAGGTAGTAGAATTAAATCAGTTGTAGCAGGCTGTGTTGTCTTCTTACCAGTGTCTCACTGGAAGTATTGCAGGATCACCGTTTTCCTGTTGTCTATGTCCTCTTCTTCAGCTTCCTCGTCTTCACTGTCCACAGGTTCCACAGCTGCCACAACACCTCCATCTGGACCATCCTCCTGCAGAAAAGGCATCTGTCGTCGCAAAGCCAAGTTGTGAAGCATACAGCAGGCCACGATGATCTGGCACATCTTCTTCGGTGAGTAGAATAGGGAACAACCTATCATATGGAGGCACCGGAACCTGGCCTTCAGAAGGCCGAAGGTCCTCTCTATAACCCGCCTAGTTTGCCCATGGGCCTCATTGTAGCGTTCCTCTGCCCCTGTCCTGGGATTCCTCACTGGGGTCAGTAGCCATGACAGGTTGGGGTAGCCAGAGTCACCTGCAAATGGCGAGGGACAACTGTTAGACACACACTAACCCCTAGGGACAACCCCAGACCCAGACACCTAGTCACACTGTATAGGATCCATGTCCTCACCTAAAATCCACACACGGTGCCTCTGGAGTTGCCCCATCACATAAGGGATGCTGCTATTTCTCAAAATGTAAGCGTCATGCACTGAGCCAGGGATTTTGGCGTTCACATGGGAGATGTACTGGTCTGCCAAACACACCATCTGCACATTCATCAAATAGTGACTCTTCCGGTTTCTGTACACCTGTTCACTCCTGCGGGGGGACCAAGGCCACATGTGTCCCATCAATGGCACCTATGATGTTGGGGATATGTCCCAGGGCATGGCAATTACCTTTCACTGTAGGCAAATCCTCCACCTGAGGGAAAACGAAGTAGCTCCGCATGTGTTTCAGCAGGGCAGACAACACTCTGGACAACACGTTGGAAAACATAGGCTGGGACATCCCTGATGCAAAGGTCACTGTAGTTTGAAATGACTCATGGAGTACTGACAGCACCTGCACTTGAGGGGGGATTCCTGTGGGATGGCGGATAGCTGACATCAGGTCTGGCTCCAACTGGACACACAGTTCCTTGATTATGGCATAGTCCAGGCTGTAGGTGATGATCACATGTCGCTCCTCCATTGTCGACAGGTTCACCAGCGGTCTGTACACCGGGGGATGCCGCCATCTCCTCACATGCCCCAGCAGACGGTGCCTATGGAGGAGAACAGCGAGCAGAGAGTCAACCAACTCTGAGGTACGTAAACACAGCATACTCAAAAATATTAACAAATCGACAAGGCCTAGATATGTGTAACGCAGTCCAAAATAATGCCATGTGGGCCCATGAAATGGCGGCTGCCTGACCTGTAAAGTGGGACAATGGGATATGAGGTAACTGCGCTGGCGTTGTACACCGTCGCGGTAGGCGGTCGAAGACCGCGGCGCAATCCTGCATTGGTTAACATTGGACCCTATGGGTCCCAGGAGCCAAGGACCATGTACACCGGTGGTGACGGTACGCACCGCCGCGGACGTGACCGCCATTTTCTCTCTATTCAATCACTTGATACCTGATCTTCAACAGGAGAGGACCTACACTGCAAGTGCTGCTGTGACCTCAGTCTGGAAGAGACAATGGCTCGTGTGTCTGGGCAAAGGGCCCCTGCCTTCTGCACGGAGGAGTTGGAGAAACTCATGGATGGGGTCCTCCCCCTGTACACGCTACTCTACGGTCCTCCAGACAAACAGGTAAGTACACTGTGAGCATGCTGTATGGGCAATGCCTGTGTGGAGTGGTGTGGATGAAAGATAGTGGGAGAGGGGTGAGAATGAGGCGTGCATGAAACGACGGTGAGTGCATGTGCATCTTGGCAAGGGTAGGGATGCAGGCCAATAACTGTGACGGTGCGGACGGTAATAACTTCTCTTTTTCCCCTGTACTATTCCTGTAGGTCAGCGCCCACCAGAAGAAGGACATTTGGCGTGCCATCGCCAAGGAAGTCCGGACCCTGGGGGTCTACCACAGACGGAGCACCCACTGCCGGAAAAGATGGGAGGACATTTGCCGCTGGAGCAAGAAGACGGCGGAGGCCTCCCAACGTGGGAGGGGAGCCCGTCGCACCATGACCCCCCTGATGTTCCGGATCCTGGCGGTGGCGTATCCGGAGGTGGATGGGCGCTTGAGGGCATCACAGCAGCCACAAGGGGGTGAGTACACTCTCATTCTGCTGATTTAGCGCGCATTGGAGGTGTCTGGGTGGGGGAGGTGGGCTGTGGGTTCCCCTAGGCCAGGGCGAGTTTAGTAGGCAAGGACCCTTCTAAAGGCAGGCCCTGTGGCACCCCACTCCACCTGTGTACAGTGCCAACTACACCTAGTCAGGCTCCTGTGACATCCATGTGTGCAGCAATCGGGCATAGACTTGTAACCCATGTCCCTGGGATTAAATAGGGAACTCCAAGTGCACGGCGTAGTGCAGGGGGCTTCTGTGTCTGTAGTGTCCACCAACAGTAGCGTATTGCATGCACTCAACATGTCTTTCTTCTGTCTTCCCCCCCTTTTTGTGGTCTCTCTGTTCTTGCGTGCATTAGCATCATCAGGCGGAGGAGCAGTGGCACCGGAGCAGGAGGGAGCTGCATCCCACATGGCCCTGGAGGGCGACACTTCGGAGTCTGAATTCACCAGTGGGATGGAGGGCGAGGGGAGCTCCATGGCGGGGACAGGAGCTGACACCAGCGATACTGACTCCTCCTCTGATGGGAGCTCCCTTGCGGTGGCGGGCCCATCTGTGCCCCCGCATCTACAGGTACAGCCACCACCCCCCCTACCAGCACCGCCCTCCCAGCAGCCCCTCAGCGTTTGCCTCGTGCCCGCTCACCTAGGAGGGTGGGCATCTCCTTCGCCCCAGGCACCTCAGCCCCTGCCCCTGTCACCCCTGCTGCCCTCAGTGAGGAGGCCATTGACCTCCTCAGGTCCCTCACTGTTGGGCAGTCTACCATTTTGAATGCCATACAGGGTGTAGAGAGGCAGTTGCAACAAACCAATGCATACCTGGAGGGCATTCACTCTGGTCAGGCAGCCCATCAGCGAGCTTTTCCGACTCTGGCCTCAGCACTGATGGCAGCCATTGTCCCTGTCTCTAGCCTCCCCCCTCCAACTTCCTCCACCCAGACCCAAACCCCTGTACCTCAGCCTATCCCAAGCACACCATCAGACCAGCATGCACACACCTCAACACACAAGGGAAGCTCTCGCAAACATAAGCACCACACATCCCACAGGCACTCACGCACGCCTCAGGCACATGCAGACACACCAACATCTACTGCCTCCACTGTGTCCCCCTCCTCCTCAGCTCCCTTCTCCCTCCTCCCTCCCTGTCTCGTCTCCACTCACACCTGCATGCACTACATCCTCAGCCACTACCTCCATCACCAGCACACCCACCACCACACCCCGCTCACGTGCAGTCACCACCCCCACTACCATTCACACGTCCTGTGTCCTCTCCCAGTGTGTCTGTGAGGCCACCTCCCAAGGTACACAAACGCAGCCACACACCCACCCAACAGCCATCCACCTCCCGACAGCCTCCAGCCCATGCACCTTCACCCAAAGTCACCAAACGTACACCTCCTACAACCACTACCTCTTCCTCCACTCCCAAACCCCCTCCATCTACCCGTCCCAGTGTTCCTAAGAAACTTTTCCTGTCCAACCTTGACCTCTTTCCCTCACCTCACCTCCCCCACCCCTTCAGTCTCCTAGGGCCCGACACTCCAGGTCCCAACCCAGCACCTCAGGCACAACATCTGCGGGACCAGTGGTGCCAGTAGTAACCGGCTTCTGGAGTGTGCCAGGCAGCAGGGCAGCCAGGGTGGCAAGGAGGCAGAGCACGGACAGTCCCCCACCTGTAAAGCATAAAAAGTTGGCCAGTGCCCGGCGGGAGAGGGGAAAGAAATCAGCCACCAAAGCCGCTCCCAGGGGCACAGTTGGGGGTGTGGAGACAGCTGTGCCGTCATCCAAGGTGGGTAAGGGGCACAGTAAAACCGGCAAGTCTGGGAAGATATGCACGGCGGACAAGACCGCCACCAGCCCCGCTGCCCAGGACACCGTCGCCAGCAGCACCGCTGCCCAGGACACCGCCACCAGCAGGACCGCTGCCCAGGACACTGCCGCCACCAGCCCCGCTGCCCAGGACACCGCCGCCAGCAGCACCGCTGCCCAGGACACCGCCGCCAGCAGCACCGCAGGCCAGTGAGCGCCAATGATTCCGACGCTACTGAGGCTACCACGGGCAGGATGAAGCACTCTGGGCACAAAGCCCCCTCCAGAACCAGTGGAGAACAGCATCCACTACCCCAGTCCTTGGCAGGATGAAGCACTCTGGGCACAAAGCCCCCTCCAGAACCAGTGGAGAGATACATCCACTACCTCAGTCCTTGGCAGGATGAAGCACTCTGGGCACAAAGCCCCCTCCAGAACCAGTGGAGAACAGCATCCACTACCCCAGTCCTTGGCAGGATGAAGCACTCTGGGCACAAAGCCCCCTCCAGAACCAGTGGAGAACAGCATCCACTACCCCAGTCCGTGGCAGGATGAAGCACTCTGGGCACAAAGCCCCCTCCAGAACCAGTGGAGAACAGCATCCACTACCCCAGTCCTTGGCAGGATGAATCACTCTGGGCACAAAGCCCCCTCCAGAACTAGTGGAGTATCACATCCACTACCTCAGTCCTTGGCAGGATGAAGCACTCTGGGCACAAAGCCCCCTCCAGAACCAGTGGAGAATGTTATCCACTTGAGAGACTGTGGCTTTGTACTCCCCAGGATTAAACAGTGGGCAAACCACCCACTGTAGAGACTTGAGAGACTGTGGCTTTGCACTCCCCAGGATATAGCAGTGGGCAACCCACCCACTGTAGAGACTTGAGAGAGTGTGGCTTTGCACTCCCCAGGATTGAACAGTGGGCATGGAGCCCCCTTGTGGATCTGGCGTCGTGCACTCATCCGGCTGAGGTGCCCCCCCTTCCCTTCCCCCTGAGGTGCCTGTTTTATTTCTATCTGATGCCCCAGCAGTGTTCTCTCTGTCTTGTTCGGGTACTGAGTGTGGGCCTTGCCCATGCCTTTTGGGCCCAGTGGTCCACGGACTATGATAGTGGAATACCTTGGACTTGTATTCTTGGTGTATATATTTGTTTATAGTGTGAATATCTTAATATATGTATATATTTTTGATTACTGTCTTCGTATATATCACAATCATTCGACTCATTTCCTTTTGTCCTTGCATTCTTCCAGTGGGGTTTGGGGGGTGTAACTGTGATGTATCATGATGTATTAGTGTGTGTGTTGTCGATGGTGAGGGTGGGGGTGGGGTTGTTGCGTGTTGCGTGTATGTGTCACTGTTTTTCCCTCCCTCCTCCCCCTCCCCTGTGTCATAGGTGCAGTACTCACCGTGGTCTTTGCCGCCGGCGTTCGTGCTCCTGGAAGAGGAGCTGGAAGATAAGGGCTGGAAGAATCTGAAGTTCCGGTTCCATGGTGTCCTAGTTCCTCATGGGATGTGTAGAGGTGAGCGTTTTCCCTTCCAAGTCCTGTTTCCGTCGTGTTTTTGTTTCCGGTGTAACCGCCCCGGAAAAGGTGGCGGATTGGTGGCTTGTAATAATGTGGGCGGTACATTGTCTTCCGCCTGTCTGTTGGCGGTTACCGCCGCGGTGTTTGTTTGTACCGCTGTGGCGGTCGGAGTGTTAAAGTGGCTGTCTATGTTGGCGGTTTTCGCCACGGTCGTGATTCCATTTTTTTTCCGCCGGCCTGTTGGCGGTTTTACCGCGGCTTTAACACCGACCGCCAGGATTGTAATGGCCACCCATATGTATATGGATTTGTCATGCAGCTGTTTTGTTGCATCAGAGAGGATGCAACGGTTGTTGCAGTGGCCGTCCCATTGTAACACCCATTGCTTTTGACTCCGCCCCAGATGTTGACGACATCTTACTTATTATCAGCGCAAAAAGACTAACAACTGCCTAGGGGTGGTGTGAGCATAGCAAAGAGTTAAGGAATGTATTGATACATCCTTGTTTCTTGTCACTAATATGTGTGTGCCATTTCAAGGCGCACACACTAGAGCTAATTTGCCAGCATGGCAGTTTCCTTATGTTCACGTAGTTGTCCTTTCCTGCACGTTAACTGAATAACATTACGGATGTCTTGCCAATACTGTGTAGGCAGCCATTGTTACCACAGACCATTTATGTCCAGGAAAGGATACCAACCTGCGCATATACAGTCCCCTCAACACAGACACACTTGCACTGTGGTCCATGTATGCCTGCCATGGTGCAGGCTTCTGAGTAATGTGCTAGTGCTGCTGTAGATGCAGGCCTGCCCAATACTGTCTGTAAAATGGGACAGGCCTGTGGTACAAATTCAGCACATGTGTGACATAATAGAAACATTATGGGGTGTATGTGATACACAATGTAGTCTGGACCTGGTGCCTAGCTAAGACACAAATGGGCAGATTTAAGGTGAGTGGTGCTGCATCTAGTGCCTCACAACTGTCCTCGCACCACTTAACGCCCACTTTTCCTCCACCATGTGTGTGCCATATGAAATTTATGGCACACCATGGTGCAGGGTAGGGGGCAATCACGTCAATTCATATAGATGCAAATGTCCTAAACAGGAGTGGCACTACTCCTGGACAGTACATGGGGGGGCCATCATATAGAAAGGTATGCCCCCTTTGAACGCCTGCTTTGAGCAGGCGTTCAAAGTGCTGGAAAAAATATTCTGTGTCCCATTTATTTTGCCCCCCTTATAGGGGTGTGTCCCCCTCCCGTACATGATGCCTGGCACAGCCATAATGTTGTGCACGGCTTAACAAAGTGGCACTATGCATGCATTGCACCACTTTGTTAATACAGCGCTAGGGAAAATGGCACTTCAGCCCTGCCTTAGCGTAATTTATGAATTTCACAATGACAGCGTTAAGGTGGCACTAAGGGCTCTTAAATCTGGCCCACAACAGCTTGTCCTGACCCTTGACAGAACATGCTGCACTCAACCTTATGTCCGCCTGTCATGCACATGCAAATAAGGATGTTGCTATGCAAATGGGGTACTTACCAACTGATCCACCAGTCTGAATTTTGAGGTGATCCAGTAGATCTTGCTCCCGTGCTATGAGGTCAGGCTAATGGTGTTTCAACTGGTGGTCGGTGCGAACTACTCCGAATATTCTGTGTAAGGTGGTGGAGCACCTTGCCCCAATGCAGCTTCCGTGCCTCTGTGGGGTATTACCCGGCTATCAAAAACTAGCATCATGGAAAGGTAATGCTGCACCAGCTAAATGAACACTGCCAGTTCATCTGCTATCATCTTCGCTGCCCTCCCTTTCTCAGACGTTATGCAGTATGAGCAAACTGCAAATGTATGCTACCCCTAGACAAACACCCCACAATACAATGACAAATACACAACAAAAACACTACAAGACTGAGGAAAAAGACAAAAAGCACACAACAGCAACAGGACACAGCACAAAACTCTCCAACACCAATCCTCCACCAGCTCTATCATACACCCTCACACAATCACAGACAAAAAGATTGTGAAGTGAGTGTGAAAGTGAATGCACTATACCATGTATGCAGCCAGGAAGTTCTGTTTCATCACTTCCCGGGCCTGTGTGTAACGTTTTCTAATATGCATCATTTTTTTATGCATGGCAGTCATTCGTTGATTTTTTCCCATTGAGGCTGACGGGTCTCAAGACTTGCGATTGACACGCAGGGGCCAGGCATAATTGTTTTGCTTAGCAAAGTATGAAGTATTGGGGTTTGCGTCAAAACATTTGACGCATGAAGGTCATATGTGGTATTCCTTCCCATGAAGCCTGACAAGACTTGTTGGCTTGCGATTAACCCGCAGGGGCCAGGCATCATATTTTTGGCATAGCAGAGTATGGAATATTGCTGTTTGCGTAATTTTTTTTTACTCATTACAGGAATGCGTGGATTTTGTTGGAAAGGCTGACAGTGTACCCAGATTCACATACCATGTCACAGGGGCTATTCATGTTTGTAGTAAGTATGGTATGGCTACCTGTGTGGGCATGTTCATTCATCTCTTAACGGTAACATCGGTATGTGTTACCATTATGTTTGTGTGTGTGATGCATGCGATGACTGATACCGTTTGCATATGAGCATGTGTGGCTAGACTTTGTACACATACATGTTACCACATGTGTACTAGTGTCGCATAGGCTCTCATTATCCTAATGAGACTACTGGATTTTTTGGTGGCAGGATCGTTCACAGTGTGGGGGACTAAGTCTAACCCACGGGGAAGGACCCTTGTCACCCTAAATCCGGGTGGAGCTCCGGCTAACTAGCAGTGCCTCATCTCTCCCAAAGGGAAGAGACAATTGGGCAACCGAGCGCATGACATCTTAGTGCTTCCCAGGGAAGTCGTGGTCACTCAGATCCCAACCAGTTCTCTTATACACAGTGTGGTCTCATATATAAATGACAAAGGCAGTTTGAGTTTTAAAGATTAGTTTAATAAAACAACTGCATTTTATATAACAAGGCGTGAGCCGCAATAACCAGAACCACCCAACACAGTAAGATTGAAATAGTAACGAGGAGAGTGAAACATAAGAATAACGCTATCATAGTGCTACTATAGTACGTTCTCCCTTCTAAGTTCTATTTTGAGCACAGCATGTTAAGCTCTAAGCCTGCCTTTCAGGTTCCCCCGGGAGGACATCAACCCTCAGACCTGAGCAAAGGCCTGTGATCTGGATCAGCATCTGCAACAGGGCAGTCAGCGTCTAGTTGTGGTTACCAGGTCGGAATCTCCCTCTTACGTGTACCAGGACTAGGAAGTGTTTTTATAACTAATACGCTGGTGTTCTAAGAAACGTCCCTACGTAAGAATGTGTACTTTCTACGAACCCTAAAGACTAAACTTCTACCACGTCTATTGGCAATGTACCAGACTGTATCCTTGACTGAAGCACAGAGCGAGCAAGAATGTATTGTTTGAGAACTCCGGTGCTGAAGTAAGCTAAACAGTGTGATAGAAGAAAATAAAACAAGACCGTGAAACTGGTTATTGAAAAATAACAGTGTAGGGCTGAATAAAATGCATCTAGGGCAAAGTGCACAGAGCTCTAATGCTTTAAGCAAACATGCAAAAGCTATATTAAAAATGGCTACACTAGACTAGGAGTGTACATATGTGATCTAACACATATTTATGGTTCTACAACATTGTAATGTCTGATTTCCAAATGTACATTTAACAACACAGTAGATATGTTGGGCTATGTCCGATACATGGTAATGCATGTGATACCCATGACAAATCACACTCAGAGGATGCATTGGACAACAGCTGGGTTGATTTCACATTACACATGGCAATGTGAGTGCATGTGTGGCCACACTGAGTGTTGTTAGTTTCAGGCTTCATGATGCTCTACTACACGTGTGATATTTAGTTTCCCACACATCTATGATGCAGGAGATGGTGTACTCACATGTCAATGAAGGTTGGTATGTGCCGTGTGTGTGGAAAGATGTGCAGTGTCATATGTGTACAATTTACCACAGCGATATGTTCATGGGATATGAAACCTCACATATCTATCTTCCTGCATGGACACATGTTGGACTTTGTTAAATGGCTGTGTAGTCATATCAGTCCCACTTATGTTTCCGTATGTTGGAAAACATCTGATGATCATTTAAGTCTATCAATGATCATGTGATAAAAATGCATTTTCATTAATGGAAAGTTCACTTTTGTGCAGACTCCAACACACAATACCAGGCTTGTGTCATTTAAGTGGTACAAGTGTAAAGAGATATCAGACATATGTGTGCATGCCACAAACTAGGTACTTACAATCAACCACAACATATTTGTTATGACTGTCACATACAATGGCATACAACTCTGTAGCAGTGTTGCAGTCGGGCAATGAAGGCAGCCTAGTCATCATTACTACTGTCCAGGCGTAGGCTTACATTTTTAATCCTAACCCTGAACAGTCAATGAAGGGCCATTGATACCAATGGTCTTCCCCCTTGTCACACGTGCTAGCGTAGCAGCTATCTGCCTGAGATGTGACACCGTTCAGTTCCTATTTTCCTATTGCACCATTTGGAAACATCCCCTACTGTATGCATTGCCCCCTTGCATACATCTTGCCAGGAGTGGGGATGATGTGGGGAAAGGGGTAGGAATTTGCACAATGCCCACTTAACGCCACATATTTTTTGTGGTGTGTGGATCTAGGACTTCAAGAGCCACATGGCCGTGAGTTATGTGACAAAGATGTGTGGCATTGCGGTGCTAGACCCTCTTTCATCACAAGCTATGTTCCAACCATCTTTGGAACTGTTGTGTTTCTATCATGCTCTCTGAGGGATGAGCAAAATTCCAATGGTATATGTAGGGGAGAATGAGTAGACCATGGGCATTCTGGTGCAAAGTGACTTATTGGTGGTATTTACAAAGTGATATTATTTGTACAGTATCTAGGTGTAGAAGTTCTGTACAATTTGTAGTTTCCTGCGAGCTCCAGGAGCAGTGTTTTGTAGCTTCCCCTCCAACTGTGCTGCACTATTGTCATCCTCCTCATCATTCAGCCATCTACCAGTTCATCCCAGGTAACACTGGTCCGTATATGGATGTTATGCAAGATAGCACATACAAGTATCATCTTGCATACCAGGGGTGGTGCATACAACAGGCTTCCTAGTTTCAGGGCCACGCACCTGAACCTTGACTTCAGGAGCCCAAATGTCCTCTTCACCACATTTCGTGTCCTTCTGTGCCCTTTATTGGATTTCCGCTCTTCCACCGTTGTCGGGTTGCCAAAAGGAATCATCACCCATGGCTGAATGTTGCAACCTCGGTCGACTGCAAAGGAATG
This sequence comes from Pleurodeles waltl, assembly GCF_031143425.1. NCBI lineage: Eukaryota > Metazoa > Chordata > Amphibia > Caudata > Salamandridae > Pleurodeles > Pleurodeles waltl. The sequence goes on along the minus strand of NC_090440.1, from coordinate 976,793,993 downwards.
AGAGAACATTTGTTGGCACTGCATATTTGTGGTTTTGTATGTTACATGTTAGTTTTAGGTGAAGTGGTGAGTCCAACTTGCTTCTTGTATTGTGTGTGTTACTGGTTTGTGGAATGGTTTCATTGGTTTGTGTTGATGGACATTACTATCATGGGTTGTGGCTCAGGGACCTGGTGACTGTCAAAAGAAATCCAAACGGACAGTTCAACCATGCCAAATATGTGTTGTGTTGTCCATAATTGAGGCTATGTCCTGTTGTTAGTGGGACCTACCACCTCCTTGCACCACAATAGTGGTGACACCATGGTGGACCTGCAGAGCCAAACACAGGCCTCCATGTTACTGTGTGGCACTACGCATGCAGTGCCACACTTAGAGACCCTGTTGTGGCAGATGATGGCTGTGCCAGCCATCATGTGTACCAGGGTGTGATTCACCCAATTGGAGGAGTAGCAAAATAGATGCAGTGGAATCTCCAAGGTTCGTATACATGACTTATCTCAGACACTGTCAACACATGCACAGTGCAGGCCTTAGGAGGTGGCCCACCATATTATTGCATTCGTCCCTATGTACGGTGCATGATAGTCAGGTATGTTCTCAGTACTCCTACAGAGTCCTACTATGGCATCCATTATCTTGACAGTATTTCACCTACTCTGCACCATGGTGGGCAGTTTCTTGTATACGGCGCCCACCTGGTATTTTTAGGGGGCTTAGGAGTACATGTGAAGTGGCACTGGACTAGGTTCTGCACCACCTCTCATTAATCTGCCCCATGGTCTTTCATGGCTTTTGATGTTGTATTCCTATGTGTGTGGCACAATGCAGCAGACAGATGAAGGTTTACACTACAGGTACATCAGGTATGTCAAGTTGATATGTAGTTGGTAATGGCAATACTTAGTATTGGTGCTGCCAGAGGCTTGAACACCATAACAAATGTGGGGCTATGCCTATGTGTGACTTTCTTTACATTGAAATGGCCTATGCTATTCACATAGCTGAGCTATTCATTGTTTGGTGTAATGTGTGTGGGATCTGTATTTAGTTGTCAACCACTGAACACTTGGTTTGGGCCCAGCTTCTGTATGCAAAGGGGATATAGCTCCACCTGTCCTTCACATGGTGTGCCAGTCAGGTTGTGGCTGTATTATGAACATAAGGGGGTATGTGTGTGTGAAGTGCAATGAACGCGGTGAAGTGAGGTATGTGGCATATGTGTTGTTGTCTGTACATTTGTGTTCCCCTGCCCATGGTGTTTAGTGTGGTGTATGTCTTGTTTGTCCTATAAGGTTTGTGTGTTGTCTGTGTACTGATTGGTATGGTGGCTAACCTACAAGTAGGTATATCCTTGATCACTGGCAATCCCAGGGGGATAATTTTTCACATTACCGTCCTTTTTTTAGGACCAGGCCAAGGACGAGCAAGGGAAAAACAAAGAAACAATCTCTGGTACAATGTGCACCCTACCCAGAACAGGGGAGAATGTGGACACGGAGCATGACAATGGAGAGCACACCTGGTCGGAACAATCAAGCAGGCCCAAGCAACCGCACAGTCTAGTGGTAAATTTGAGTGGGTTAACACTTACCCACGCACAAACATGTGTCCTGAAGAAGAGTTTGGGTTTGGTCCCAACTGTCCCCCTAGACAAATTCAGACTATGCATGGAAGTTAATCAGTTCATCAGGAAGATCAACCTAAGATCCTATTTTGAGAATCGGTCAGCTACAGTTGGTTCTACTATGGGTGACACCGTCCTACGTATCAAATTGTATTTTACACCCCCTGGTGCATCCATTCCAGTAGAAATTCTTGCCTTTGAACAAGCAGTCCTGAAGGACATCAATGAGATTGATTCTGGCACTTTAAAGGTATTCCATAATACAACAAGGGATGAAAAGAAAGCGTTACAAGAACTAGCTAATAACATAAATATAGTCATAAAACCAGCAGACAAGTGGGGTGTCCTCGTCATCCAGACCACAGAAAACTATAAGAAATAGTGTCTGGGACTATTGGGCGATACACAAAACTATGAGAAACTACAGGAAGACCTCACTGGATTCCTGAAGACTAGGATCACCAGTATGGTAGAACAAGCGCAAGCGCACAATTGGATTTCCCAGAAAGAAGGTGATTTCCTAATCAACAAAAATCCAGTGACTCCTTATTTCTATACCATTCCTAAAATTCATAAAAACCTGGAAACACCTCCTGGTAGACCTATTGTATCTGGAATAAATTCAGTTTTGGAATCTTTGTCACATTTGTACTGTGTCTTTTAAAGGATAGACCTTTCGATCCTACAAATGAAACACTGTTAGGTTTGGATGTGGAAAGCCTGTACACCAGTCTCCCTCACTCTGACACTTTACACATAATTGAGGAGGTCATTTTTGATACAAGTTTGGGACTACCATACACCACGTAATGTGGTTATGGAATGCTGTTTCTGAGCGTTAACAAAAAACATTTTTGAGTTTGAAGGCAGTCTGTACCTCCAAAAACATGAGACAAGCATGGGAAGCACCTTTGCTCCAAGTCTAGCCGGTCTCTACGTCTATCATCTTGAGAAAGAGACAATTCTAAAAACCACTAACCCATATAGAGATAACATTGTACTACGGAAAAGATACATTGATGACATACTGGCCTTTTTTTAGAGTGGCTCAATAGGCAGGACAAGGTCCTGAGATTCACTCTTACGAAAAGCAAGCAACAATTGTTTTTTTCTGGACCTTAACATCATAGCAACCAATGGGGCCCTAAAAACAACCACCCATGAAAGACCGACAGCTAAGAACTGCCTGTTACTTTTCGATAGTGCCCACCCACACCATTTGAGGGAGAACCTCATGTTTGGACAGTTCCTCAGACTAAGGAGGAATTGTTCTGAGGTGTTCGACTACAAACAACAAGCCCAGAATCTTGCATCGAAATTGGAGGCGAGGAAATACCCTCCCAAAATCATTAATCGAGCCATGAAACGAGGACGCAACAGTAACAGAGAGGCTCTCCTGGACACTCCTCCTCAAAAGGGGAGAGAAGAAAGACCTAGTTGTATCACAACATTCAATGTAGCCTCTAATCACGTGAGCAAGATTATAAACAAACATTAGCGCATTTTGAATAGTGACAGTTTGAACTTTCCCAAACCAATGTTTTCCTACAAATGTGGCAAAAGTATAAGAGACATGCTAGTACATACCCCCCCATGCCCGTCAAAGAAAAAACTGGACGGCACCAACCTCCTACCCCACCCACAGGACATTTCCCATGTGGGAACTGCAGTGTGTGCCATTTAACAAATGTGACTAAAAGGGTCTTTTTTAATGACAATACTATGTGGGAAATCAAGGATTTCACCAACTGAAACACCCAGCGAGTAGTCTATATGATTACGTGCCTATGCAATTTACATTACATAGGAATGACCACCCGCAAGTAAAAACTTGCATCTGTGAACATCGGAGTAATTTGAGATGTGGCTGTGCCACCACAAAAATGTTCATTTATTACATTGACAGTGCACACACAGTGGAGGAATACCGATGGGTTATCCTTGAACATCACAAAGAGATTAAGAGCAAAGTCTTTCTGTTTGAAAGAGAACAACTTTGGGTTTTTAAGTTATGCACACACCAATGTGGTCTCAATCAGAATATCCCCATGGGCCAGTTAATGCAACACTAACATCTTGTTACCCCGACGAGTGTGACGCTATAACAATCAGCAGGCCACCTTTCCCTTTGACAAGGCTATCAATATATGCGACCATCCTTTCTTATACCAGTGACTAGTCTAAGACCAGCAGTCATATTAACCCAACTTCCCTGAGAAAGTAGAGCCCCCTTTTTAGCTTTTTTCACTCTTTATTCCCCTATTTTTGGATTTCCGCACTAAAACAGGTACTTTTGAGGGACACCTAAGAAAGGGGCCTTCACAGCCCTACTTCGGCACACTACAGACCGCCATTTTGGATGATTAGTGGTCTAGTGCCACACGCGTCAACAAGTTGAGGCGCGTCAGCTGCAGTAAGCTTAAAAACCGGACTCCCACAGGAACCACGGTGTTTCAGCCCTGCATATATTTTCACTGTGTGACTACAAGCACACCCCCTCCCGAGGGATCTATGATACAAAGGTGTAGACACTAAAAAGTAGGTCACCCATGCGCCATGTGTGTTTCTTAGAGGTGCCTCATGTGTTGAAGTGTGCTTTCTAAATGTTCTATGTCCTGTATTTGTGTATTTTATGTGATTCACAAGTGCCTTTTCCTACGAGTGGGGTGGGGGGTTGTAGTAGCTCCACACCTATAAGTAATACAAGTAGCAAACTTAATTCTTTCATTTTCCTCAGGTATTCCAGAAGGACATTGTTACCATTGGGTATTACTTTACTTTAGTTGGATGTACCACACCATACCACAGAGCATTTAATGTTAATGCTTTCACCAGTGGTAGTTAATCAAGGAGTGACACTAGGGAGTCCACCCTGGTCCTGAAGAGGAGTCTAGGGGTAGATTCTGAAACATGTAGACCGATTAGGAGGTAAGGTACATAATATAACCCACCTCCAACACCCCTTTTTCAGCCATACCGCCCCTGTGAGACATATTAAATTAGTAATACCATCCAGAGACAGGTATTTTTAACTCACCTAATACCCCACCACTCCTATCCCTCTTAGTTTTCACATTGATGAAACTACAACAGTGTTCCCATGTATTCCGCCAGACGTAGCATGCCCCGTTCCGCAGCAGAACGGGAGGAAACCCAATGATGAAGAATGCCACCAAGGGGTAACCCTTGTGGGGGAGGGTTTCTCACACAACACAAAAAAAATCCCTTTTTTCCACCTTGTGGAAGTTCCTTTGAGCTGGGCCTTTTTGTAATGTTACATAGGCTATAAGGAGGACAGACTCAGCCCTAAAAAACCTCCTTCTCTCTCTTTGTTAGTATAACCTACGAGTAGGCCATTGCCATATTGCCCATCCTGAAACCACTCGCTGATGGTGGAATGCCGGAATAAGTAGGCATCATGGACGCTGCTTGGATATTTGGCTAGGATGTTCGTGAAGAGCCTACGGTGGTCCACAATGGCCTGCGCATTTATGGAATGTGTGTGTTTGCGGTTCCTGTAGAGATGTTCCGTTGCTGCAGGTGGCACAAGTTGGACATGGGTGCAGTCCATTGCACCCATCACATGTGGGAACCCAGCAATTAGGTAGAAACCTTGCTTGGTCTCCTGCTGCAGTTTCTAGGTGTTGGGGAAGCAGATGTGGTGGGGTGTGAGGTGGATGATTGCATCTAGAACCTTTGTTAGGAAGGCCGAGAAGGATGGCTGGGAGATACCAGCCACTCGTGCACCTGTTGTCTGAAATGATCCTGACGCCAGCATATGGAGGACAGCGAGGAGTTTGGTCATGGGTGGAATATCTGTTGGGGTTTCCAACCTTACACTCATGTCTGGCGCTATGTGGTGCAGCAGGCATACAATGGATGGCCGCTTCAGACAGTAGGTTCTACCGACATCTTGTTCCCTGAGCCCAAAGATGGTTGTAGCCTATTGAAATAACCTCTTTCGCCTTCTGTGCTGCCTTTGTGGCTGCTGTGGTGGTTTTTGGGGTTGCTGTGGTGGTGCTGGAGGGACCAGTTGTCCTTGCTGTCATATGCGGCGTGTGCCAAGCTGGAGCATTAACAGTTTCATGTTGTCCAGGAGGTTGCCAATGCTCCTTCTGTGTGTTTTCCTTAAGTAGTGGTGTGTGGGCCTCATTTTAATGCCTGGTCTGACCAGGCGTTAAAATTTGACGCAAAGCGGGCTTTACATCATTTTTCCAGATAGATTCCTTTCTGTGCATCTTTTGGCATCAGGGTGTAAATATGGCGCTGGTGGGCTAGCATCATTTTTTGGAAGGGAACACCTACCTTGCATATCATTGTCACAAAACGACGCAAGGTGGGTTCGCGGTCCTAAAAAATGACGCTAACTCAGATATTTTGACACTATACGGGTCGAGCGTCAAAATATAAATGTGGCAGTAGGTTAGCACCACTTTTGCGTAAAAAAAATGAGGCAAAAGCGGTGCAAACTTTTCATAAATATGGGCCTCATTTCATAACATGCCTTTCATTCCTTCTCTGCTATTGCACATTTTGGGGAGGAAACAAGTTAGAAGGAAACAAGAAGTACAGTTAAACAAGAAACAAGGCCTGTTGTCAAGAAGTGAGCTGCCTGTTATCCGGGGTCCTCCCATTTTGTAAGGTAACCCACAACGCTGTGCTTTCTTCGCATGACAGGTGTGCACTTTGATGTCGTGGCTTCCATCTAAGTAAAATACACACTTTAAAGTCCTGCTGAGCCCCAGCGATCAGAGTCACGGTGGGAGGATCAGGGCTGGACTGGCCTTAGCGGGCATCGGGCGTTTTCCTGAGAGGCTGGGAGTGTAGGGGCTGGTTTTTCAGCGGTGAGAGCCGGTTTTACCCAGTAACAGCAACAGTGTGGTACCCTTGTTCCTTTATAGAGGCTGAGCTTGAACTGCGCCTGGTGATATGGCATGGTAATAACAACTGTCATCTCAGTTTCCTGCCCTAAGCAGTTCCCAGAATGATCCAAAATTCATTAGATATGACCCGTGCACCATTTGACGGGGTGGCAACAAAGATGTCACTTTACCATAAATCTTTGCTGTGACTAGACCTTCCTGTCCAACAGAGTAGGGCCTCCTCTGAAAGTTTTAGGCATGTCCCACCAATTTATGATCCATCAATTAATATCGTAAATACCGAGGCCCACAACTATTGCAGTGCCTCTTTCGGCACAAATAATCCACCAATGAAATTGTTACTAGAGTCCCTAACCCCCATCAAAAGCTTTCAAAATAATCACTTCCCTGAAATACACCAAGAACACTAGCTTTGACATCACCACGTAACTAATAACTGCTTGCTTGTTTGTTAAAGTACCAGCACACTGCATTATGGACACACTTTGAAACTAATAACACAAGAGCACCATTGCAAATTAGCAGTCACGTTTTGTAAACAGTGATTGAAACTGGCGGGATCATGAAGTTAAACCCTAAATATGGCACCCCGAGGAGCATTCCATTAAAAGCTGTGGAATTATCTTCAATATTATTGAAAGGAAACTTGAAAAATAGTCAGGCAGGTCTCTAGAGGAATATTTGTACTTGTTCTGTGCTGAATTTGTGTCGTTTTTTTACGTAAATTCAGTGCAAAACTAACTCCATATTTATACTTTGGCACTAGACCCATCTACTGCCAAAGTTTTGGAGTTAAAGTCATTTTTTGGACGTGGAAACCTACCCTGCATTCATGAGATGCAAGGTAGGCATTCCCTTGCAAAAAATTACTCTATGGCCTTAGCGCCATATTTATCCCCCATGCTAAAATCAGGCACGGGGAGGAGGGGTCAAATAATGGCCCTGAAATGGGCCCCCTACATGGCACTGGGTCCCCTGTGCTGGCCATTGACTTCTGTCTTTTCTAAGACAGGAATCATGTGGTATGGATGGTTTGGCATCAGAAAACGATGCTAGGCTGGTTAGAGTCATAATTTTTTACTCTAGCCTGCCTAACGTCATTTTTTGGTGCAAAACCCCCTTCTCCCATACCGCTAGCCCCACCTGGTAAATGTCATATTTTTTTTATACAAGCCTACCCTCTGCTTGCATCATTCCATAAATATGGCTTTCTAGCTGGTGCTCAGAAATGGTGCAGGTCGATGCTAAACTTTTTGGTGCAAAACTGCGTTAGTGCAGTTCTGCACCAAAAAGTATAAATATGCCCCTTAGTGTCTCATCCACCTCTGCAGACACACTACAGATAGACTGTCACCTCCTACAAAACGCTCAAGGGCAAAGTATGACAGTGTAGCAGCATTTCTACTCACAGAGAGTGGCCTTCTATTCTCATCACCCAACAAAGGGGCAATTGGATCCTCCTCGAAGTGACTAACTACTGGAAAGAGAAACTGTGTTTGAACTAGAGTCACCCTTGGTCCAACCTACCTTCTTGGAAGCAGAAAAGATCTATCGGTCCCTAACTCCTTCCTGTGTGGTAGCACACCAACCCGTGGACTGGAAATACACTGACACAAGTACATACATGCACTAAACTCAAAAATTTAACAGAAAACTTGGATTAATTAAAACCAGATGGAGCAGTTGATGTTTCTGCCTAAATCAAGCACTCTCATCAAAGAGATGCAGAGGCATTCGTCAGAGCCTGTCCCTCCCTGTTTGTCTTGGTTTAAATAAATAATAAAGAAAACACTTTAGATGTAACACTAAACGTCTTTGTGGTTGTTGGGCTCCACAGACACGTGTCTGTATATAATAGAAGATGTACAAGTAATCATACAGATGGCACATATACAGCAGTAGTGAACAAAAGTGTACTACATGGTGTCTATTGTACTGTGAGTGAACATAGATCCCTGTGTGTACTAAAGATGATAAAGGACTTAACTTGCAAGTTGCATGGGTCAAAGTATATGCCCCAACTCACCCTCCTGATTTGGCATGTGGGACACCTACACACTGAATAGGAAACATGGTTGGAATGCTATGAAATGGGAAAGTAGAAGTAAAGTAACAATGATGTATTATTTCTATGCTTGGCAACCTTAGTATTAATTAGACTCTGATGCGGTCAGTAATGAAATTGAATGAGGAAAAATAGACTCATTGTGAAAACATAAAGAGACAAGATCCAGTATCTTGATAGAAAATGGGGACGGACAGCTGGTTCATGACCAACTCATCTTATCTGATCTTTCTTGCATGCCTGCCTGTTATGCTAAACTTGAGAAGTGAGGAGCTATGGTACAGCTAACGAACCACTTTAAGGGGCATATTTACAAGCCCTTGCGCTGCAATAGCATCATTTTTTGACACTAAGGCGGCACTATGGTGGCCTTTTCCCTCACGCCAGATTTACAAAGTGGCGCAATGCTAGCATTGCACCACTTTGTAATCCCTTGCACCACATTATGCCTGCATCAGGCATAATGTATGAAAGGGTGGCGTTCCAAAGCAAGGAGGCCTGAAACATAGTGCAGTGAAATTTACAACATTTCACTGCGTCATTTTTTCCATCAGATTTAATGGCTGCTCAAGGCAGGTGTTAAAATGACACAACCATATTAAACTATGGGCCTCCCTGTGCTTTGCTGCACTACCATCACATTTTTTGGCGCTAGTGCAGCAAAGCACCACAATAGCTTCAAAAGTTTTGATTCTATTGTGTTAACACTGCCATGGTGCACCATATTATAAATACTGCGCAACCATGGTGTCGTTAGGTGCTGGTAGGGGGATGCAAGAAAAGTGCTGCATCAGGACCGATGCACCACTTTCTTGTAAATTTGCCCCTACATTTTTAAAGTAGGCTTATGGAAAACTGCAGTCATTGTCTCAACATGCACAAGGAGTGTGCACGAATGTCGCGTTACATATGGGGAGCTGTGATATTTGTTATTTCCCCGTGCCAAAATGTACTCGGAGAATAGTATGGCATTTTCCTAATTGTATATTGTATTTACATAGTGCCTCATTAAAGCGCTTTGCGATGACTAACACGGTGTTGCAAGCCTTTTTGCTCAGTATATAAACACAGTGGAAATCCAGGTAAGTTGAACAAACTTTATTTTACGTTCCAAGGTAATGGAGCCCACAGTTTTAGCAACCTGAGCCTCAGTCAGTCAGAGAGAAACTGACTAAACCGATACCCATGCTACATTAGGTAAACTCTGCATTTCAAAAGACAACATAACTTGTAGTTAAATAGCTGATGAATAACAACTCAAATAGCATGTGCAAAACATATTTAAAACCATACAATTCTAAAAGAGAATACACAATGCCCTGGGCCGCTCTTGAGTTCAGCATATATAACAGCACGTGCACATACTAGAGAGTGGCACAAGAACAGCACAAGAGCTGCAGGTAGAACATAAATGGCAGGAGCCCAAGAGCTGCAGGTATCCCATAAATAGCATGAGCCCAAAGGTACAACACCTTCCACATTACACAAACAAAAACACAACAGGTGCATTAAGTTTAACCACTTAGCTGCTGGGCCTTTTCCACCCTCCCCTCCCACAGGCTGAGCCCTTTTTCGGCTATTCGGGGTAGTTCACGCTTAGGCCCCCATAACTTTTTTTCCACATAAGTTATCCACAACACATTTGTGTCCTTTTTTCCAATATTCTGAAGATTGTAAGGGTACCCAGAGTTCGTAGATTCCCCTGGAGGAGAGGAAGAAATTAGCCAAAATACAGCTAAGATTTGGTCTTTCTTAAAAAAACAATGGGAAACAAGTGCTGCAGAAGAAAGCATCTGTTTTCCCCTACAAATGGCATCAACAATGGGTTTGTGGTGCTAAAATCACCATCTTCCCAGATTTCAGGAACAGGCAGACTTGAATCACAAAAACAAATTTTTAAACACAGTCTCGGCATTTTACTGGGACATATCTCATTTTTACTATGTTTTGTGCTTCCCTCCTCTTTCTAGTTAGTGAAAGAAATGGCTGTGAAACCGGACAGCTAAACATTTCTGGAAAGTAGACAAAATTCTGAATTCAGCAAGGGGTTATTTGTGTAGATCCTTCAAGATTTTCTTGCAGAAATTAACAGTAGAAATTCAAAAATATTGAAATTGAGTTGAAAAAAACAGTAATTTTTGTATACGGTTTCTTCTATAACTTTTTCCAACTATGGTAGATTTTTTTAAAGTAATACACCGTTACGTCTACTGGACCCATCCGGTTGCGGGGATATATAGGTCTTGTAGGTTCACCGTGAAACTAAGGTACCCAGAACCAATAAATGAGCTGCACCTTGCAATGGGTTTTCATTGTATATTGGGTATACAGCAATTCATTTAGTAAAATATAAAGAATGAAAAAGAAGAGTAGAAGCAGTGGTTGTTTGCACAACTCTGAATTCGGGGGTCCCCATACTAGCATGTGAATTACAAGGCATTTCTCAAAATGACTTCTTTATTAAACACTGTCTTACATTTGGAAGGCAAAAATGTAAAGAAAGACAATTGGCAATAACACTTGTGCTTCTATTCTGTGTTGCCCCAAGTCTCCCGATAAAAATGGTACCTCTCTTGTGTGGATAGGCCTAGTGCCCACAACAGGAAGTGCCCCAAAACGCAACATGGACACATCACATTTTTCCATTGAAAACTGACATGTTTTTTGCAAAGTGCCTAGCTGTGGATTTTGGTCTGGAGCTTAGCCGGCACTTAGGGAAACCTAGCAAACCTGTACATGTTTGGAAAGTAGACACCAAAGGGGAATCAATGATGGGGTGACTTGTGGGGCTCTCACAGGGTTCTATCTACCAGAATCCTTTGCAAATCTCAACATTTGGCTAAAAAAACACTTTTCCTCACATTTTGGTGCAGCAAAGTTCTGGGATCTGAGGGAAGCCACAAACTTCCTTCCACCCAGTATTCACCCATGTCTCCCCAAAAAAATGGTACCTCACTTGTGTGGGTAGGCCTAGTGCTCGTGACAAGAAATGTCCCAAAACAGAACATGGACGCATCACATTTTTCCAAAGAAAATGGATGTGTTTTTGCAAAGCACCTAGCTGTGAATTTTGGGCTCTAGCTCAGCAGGCACATAGGGAAATCTAGCAAACCTTTATAGTTTTCAAAACTAAACACCTAGGGGTATTCAGAATGGGGTGACTTGTAGGGCTGTCAGCAGGTTTTGTCACCCAGAATCCTTTGCAAACCTCAAAATTTGTCTGAAAAACACATTTTCCTCACATTTAAGTGATGCAAAGTTCTGAAATTTTGAGGGAAGCCACAAGCTTCCTTCCACCCAGCATTTCCCCAAGTCTCCCGATAAAAATGGTACCTCGCTTGTGTGGGTAGTCTTAGTGCCCATGACAGGAAATGTCCAAAACATACTGTGGCGAAAATGATTACTGAGGTGAGTGTACTAATTAGTCCTGGGATCTGGAACCATTTAGGGAAACCTACCAAACCCAGATATTTCTAACAAATAGACACCCAGGGGAGTCCAAGGAGGTGTGGATTGTGCGAATTCCCCAATGTTTTTTTTACCCAGAATACCCTGCAAAGGTGAAACGATGAAAAAAAACAGAATTTTTCTTTGCATTTACATGAAGTAAACTACAGGAATATGTATGGATCTACAAACATCTTACCACCTAGCATTCCCCAACTTGTCCTGACAAAAAACGCTATCCCACTGTGTGCCTATACCTAGTGCCCGTGACAGGAATGGATCACACGAGGGTCAATGCTAGTCCTTGCATAAGGGCTACTGTTGACCCTGGAGTGATCCATTCCGGACATGGGCACTGGGCATAGGCACACAAGTGGGGCTGTTTTTTTTAATCAGGGCAAGTGGGGAAACACTAGGCGGTAGGACTTTTGTGGATCCCTGCACATTCCTGTTGTTTACGTGACGCAAAAGCAAGGTAAAATAGTGTTTCCCCTTTGCAGGGTATTGTGGGTAAGGAAACTTTGTGTAATCCACACACGCCATATTTCCGTTGACTGCCCCGGGTGTCTTGTTTTCAGAAATGCCTGGGTTTGGAAGGTTTCTCTATATGGCCGCCGAGCCCAGGACTAAATACACAGGTGACTGTCTTACAAAACCATGTTGTTTTGTGGTAGGTCATTTTGATGTCTCCACAATTCGTTTTGAGCACTTCTCTGTCGCAGTCACTTGCCTACCCACGCAAATGAGGCAACGTTTTTTTCTGGAAACTTAGTGGAACGCTGGGTGGTAGAAAATTTGTGGCTGCCTGCAGATTCTAGGTCTTTCCCTCACCGAAATGCAAGGCAAATGTGTTTTTAATCAAAGTTTGATTTCAAGGGGATTCTGGGCGAAGGAAAACTGGTGAGAGCCACGCACGTCCTGCACCCTTGGACTCGCCTGGCACTAGTATGTAAAAGTTAATCCACCACTCACACTGGTTGGTTTTAGTACCTCTTGAAATTATGATTTCAAAGAATGAATACTTATCAAAGTATCTGGATATTGAAACCAAGCCTTCTGAAGGTGAGCCATAAAGCCACTTCAAGGCACCAACCGCTTTATGGTCCATTCACACACCATTCACGTACAACACACAACACTTTCATAAGCCGTCCACTGGCCCAATCCAACCAATCACTGCACTCACATCAATTTACCGCTGCTAGTCAATGGCTCATCACATTCATACACCGCAGGACAGAATAAGTTTGATTACATTTTACCACCTGTCAAGTAACTGCCTCACTCTTCCTGAACATTATCAAAGGCATGCATAAAGAACCTTAACTAATGGCTCCCATCACTGCCACATGAGGCTCAGGAAGACATGTTTTTCATGCGCCTTTGGCACACAGACAGTGCTAAATCCAACTTCCAGTTTGTTGATGCATGTTGGGGGTGTCCGAGTATGCCTTGGGAGGCCTATTCTTTCAATTGAGCAAACATATCTACCTTCGAAACTAAGGCAGACACGCTGGGGAATTTTCATGAAGTTCCCTAAAGAGAATGTCAGAAACTATGAAGAAGGGTAGTGTTTGGCACACAAGGTAGTTCGTGAGAATGTAGCATATGTCCCAGCCACCATTATATGCAGTGCTGTGACTTTAATGCACTTATACAGCAAACTGAGCATCTACTGAGTTCTGTTGGAGGATGAACATGGCAAGCAGGTCAAACACTAACCCATACAAGTCATTGTCCTTCAGTGCCAGGGTAGCACCAATGGGTTTGAATCCATAGGTGCGCATCTTTATTATTTTTAATATCTGCCTTCTTCCTGTGCAATATCCCTGGTAAAGCAGACCTACCATTAGCTTTTCTTACCCGTCCACGTCTCTGTCCTCATCAGAGTCCTGACTAATCTTGTATAATTGCCATGTGAACCTATACTAATGCCTTCCAGCATTAGGTACTTGAAGCACAAGAAAAAATGTCTTTCATGCACCATCAGTGCACTTACTGTGCTAAATCCAACTCCTTCCAGTTTGTGGACGCAAGTTGGGGTGTCCGAGTATGCCTTGGGAGGCCTATTCCTCGAACTGTGTGAGCACATCTACCATTGAAACTAAGGCAGACATGATGGTACTCTGTGACAATGTGACATATGTTCTGTCCACTAATATGTGCAGTGTGGGGACTATAAGGCACGTTAATCGAAAAGAACACCTACCACGTTCTGACGGTGGATAAAGGTGTCGAGAGGGCCATAAGGAAGTCCATGATTTCCTGAAGTCGATGAAGTAAAATTCTGTGGCTGCTTGCTTAACAAAGCAGTGACCCATGGGCTTTCAGTATTCATGCACAGCCACTGAAAGGTTTACCCAACGGCAGCTTCACCTCAGTCGATGTCCCAGAACTTTGCTTTAGCATGATCCAACATAAAGCATGTAGGGACACAGAGGCCTGGCTGAGATGGGCACTGGGGACAGTAACATCGACTCTCCTGTACCTTTCCATTCTTTGAGCACACTTTACAGTGACAACATGGATGATCCTTTTTGGGTGTTTTACGAATGCGATCAACAAAGTGTTGCTCCTGCAGCCTTGCTACATCCTCTAGAACATATGAAGTGGAGGCTGCTGCTTTTTGTAACAGCAGTGAGGCATTCAATTACAGACAACTGAAAGTCAAGGAAAGTCATGAGTCTTCCTGAGGTTGTCTGACAATAAACAACATACGCATTATTTGTTGCCATATGGATCAGGGGTAAATAGTTTCTTGTACCAAGTGCTAGTTTTACGACATGCATTGTATCGTTGAAGAACCTGGCGTTCTTGTCCACTCTGCCCATGTACTTATTGTAATCAAGTATACAGGTGGGCTTGTGGACTTCAACCATCTGCCCCCAAACCATGATAGGGGAAGTGCTCTCATCATGAATTGTAGTGAGCACGCATACATCATGCCTATCTAAGAACTTGATTGCGAGCAGTTAGTTGGAACGCAATACAATACTCTGTAATTTCTGGAGCTTCTTGCAAACTAGCTCCTGGAGGAATCCTTTGCAGTTACAACGAACTGTACCCTCAGGCTGCAGTGCCAGCTTTGTAGAGCTCACTGAACAGCTCTACTCCTGTATAGAAATTGTCCACAAAAAGCTCATAAAGTTTGTGAAGGAGTGGCTGGACAAGCCCCCATACAATCTTCCCTCTGACCCCTAACATGGGTGGGCAACCTACAGGGTTTAGGGTAGAGTCCTTCCCTGTATACACTCTAAAGCTGTACACATGGCCAGAAAAACTCTCACACAGCATGTACAGCTTAATGCCATAGCGAGCTCTTTTGCTCGCAATGTACTGTCTGAACAGTAGCGGCCCTTTGTACAGGATCAAGGACTCATTGACTGCTATATTCTTTCCAGGAGTTTAGATCTCTGGAACCCTGGTAGACAAATGTTCCACGACAGGCCAAATTTTGAACAACCTGTCATGGTCTGGGTGGTCCTGGGGCAATGCAGCAGATTTGTCATTGAAATGTAGCATGTGCTGCAATAGCAAAAAACAATCTCTCCTCATGTACAGTGCGAAGATGGGGGTTACCCAAACCATGCGAGTCGTCCAGTATGACTGCAAGGTGGGTTTCTGCACTAACCCCATTTTGAGTGTAACACCCAAAAATATCTTCTACTCCACCAGTGAAGTGGGAGTCCACTTGCGTGCCCTGGAACGGGGCCCTAGAGTGCCTCCATGCTCCCCCAGAAATTGTTCTTTATGCAAAATTTGTTTGCTACACAATTTGCTGAAGGAAGTCAACATCCAAAAAGAGATGGACGTAGTTGACTGGCAAAAAGTTGTCCGTTATCAACTTTACATCCAGCGTCACCAGTAAAAGGTGGAATTTGGGGCTGAACTAAATCGGGGGCTGCCAAGAGAGAACTCTCTCTGTGCTTGCTGCCGCACTTACCTGCTCTCTGGGATGGGCTAAACCGCTGTTGTCCTGCTACACAGACTGTGCTTGCGAAGGGACAGAACGACTGTCCTCATCTTCTCCCTCAGAATCACTGGAGGAGGTGTCGTTGGATGGGACTCCACCAACTGAAAAATCACTCGCAAATTCTGCCCCATTGTCCTCTCCCTCAGATGCTTTCTCAGTATCTGCTGTTTCAGTAATTGATCCTGCCTTAGAGCTGTCCGGCATAACCCAGGGTTACGGCTCAAGCAGCAGTCATCCAACGAGAAGTCATCTCTGCTACTGGCTAATCTGTCCCTCTAAAGCACTAGCCTATGTAGAAGGCTGATAGGCTCACATTGCTCGTGGGTGTGTGTGATGTGTGCAACAGTAAATGTCAGTCACCTTACCATTGCTTTTTCTCTGAATCAGCAGATTCTCTGAAGACCCTGAAAAAAAACAAAAAAGACAAGCTATTACTTCACCTTACCATATACCCTTCATCACAGCCTTTAGCACTGCTGGTACCCACTGTGTAGGAAAGTACCATCTTGCCTGGCATGTTATCCCCATATTTCACTATATATATGTTGTTTTAGTGTATGTGTCACTGGGACCCTGCCAGCCAGGGCCCCAGTGCTCATAAGTGTGCCCTGTATGTGTTCCCTGTGTGATGACTAACTGTCTCACTGAGGCTCTGCTGACCAGAACCTCAGTGGTTATGCTCTCTCTGCTTTCCAAATTGTCACTAACAGGCTAGTGACCAATTTCACCAATTCACATTGGCATACTGGAACACCCTTATAATTCCCTAGTATATGCTACTGAGGTACCCAGGGTATTGGGGTTCCAGGAGATCCCTATGGGCTGCAGCATTTCTTTTGCCACCCATAGGGAGCTCTGACAATTCTTACACAGGCCTGCAACTGCAGCCTGAGTGAAATAACATCCATGTTATTTCACAGCCATTTACCACTGCACTTAAGTAACTTATAAGTCACCTATATGTCTAACCTTCACCTGGTGAAGGTTGGGTGCTAAGTTACTTAGTGTGTGGGCACCCTGGCATTAGCCAAGGTGCCCCCACATCGTTCAGGGCAAATTCCCCAGACTTTGTGAGTGCGGGGACACCATTTCACGCGTGCACTATACATAGGTCACTACCTATGTATAGCGTCACAATGGTAACTCCGAACATGGCCATGTAACATGTCTAAGATCATGGAATTGTCACCCCAATGCCATTCTGGCATTGGGGAGACAATTCCATGATCCCCTGAGTCTCTAGCACAGACCCGGGTACTGCCAAACTGCTCTTCCCGGGGTTTCACTGCAGCTGCTGCTGCTGCCAACCCCTCAGACAGGTTTCTGCCCTCCTGGGGTCCAGCCAGGCCTGGCCCAGGAAGGCAGAACAAAGGACTTCCTGAGAGAGGGTGTTACACCCTCTCCCTTTGGAAAAAGGTGTCAGGGCTGGGGAGGAGTAGCCTCCCCCAGCCTCTGGAAATGCTTTGATGGGCACAGATGGTGCCCATCTCTGCATAAGCCAGTCTACACCGGTTCAGGGATCCCCCAGCCCTGCTCTGGCGCGAAACTGGACAAAGGAAAGGGGAGTGACCACTCCCCTGACCTGCACCTCCCAGGGGAGGTGCCCAGAGCTCCTCCAGTGTGCTCCAGACCTCTGCCATCTTGGAAACAGAGGTGATGCTGGCACACTGGACTGCTCTGAGTGGCCAGTGCCAGCAGGTGACATCAGAGACTCCTTCTGATAGGCTCTTACCTGTGTTGCTAGCCTATCCTCCTTCCTAGGTAGCCAAACCTCCTTTTCTGGCTATTTAGGGTCTCTGCTTTGGGGAATTCTTTAGATAACGAAAGCAAGAGCTCATCAGAGTTCCTCTGCATCTCTCTCTTCACCTTCTGCCAAAGGATCGACCTCTGACTGCTCAGGATGCCTGCAAAACCGCAACAAAGTAGCAAAGACGACTACTGCAACCTTGTATGGCTGATCCTGCCGCTTTCTCGCCTGTTTCCTGGTGGTGCATGCTCTGGGGGTAGCCTGCCTACTTCTTGCACCAGGAGCTCTGAAGAAATCTCCCGTGGGACGACGGAATCCTCCCCCTGCAACTGCAGGCAACAAAAGACTGCATCACCGGTACTCTGGGTCCCCTCTCAGCACGACGAGCGTGGTCCCTGGAACTCAGCAACTCTGTCCAAGTGACTCCCACAGTCCAGTGACGCTTCAAGCCAAGTTTGGTGGAGGTAAGTCCTTGCCTCCCCACGCTAGACTGCATTGCTGGGTACCGCGTGATTTGCAGCTGCTCCGGCTCCTGTGCACTCTTCCAGGATTTCCTTCATGCACAGCCAAGCCTGGGTCCCCGACACTCTAACCTGCAGTGCACAACCTCCTGAGTTGTCCTCCGGCGTCGTGGGACTCCCTTTTGTGTCTTCGGGTGAGCTCCGGTTCACTCCTCTTCCAAGTGCCTGTTCCGGTACTTCTGCGGGTGCTGCCTGCTTCTGTGAGGGCTCCCTGACTTGCTGGGTGCCCCCTCAGTCTCTTCACCCAAGTGGCGACCTCCTGGTCCCTCCTGGGCCACAGCAGCATCCAAAAACCCTAACCGCGACCCTTGCAGCTAGCAAGGCTTGTTTGCAGTCTTTCTGCGTGGGAACACCTCTGCAAGCTTCTTCACGACGTGAGACATCCATCCTCCAAAGGGGAAGTTTCCAGCCCTCTTCATTCTTGCAGAATCCACAGCTTCTACCATCCGGTGGCAGCTTCTTTGCACCCTCAGCTGGCATTTCCTGGGTCTCTGCCCACTCTCGACTTTGTTGCAACTCTTGGACTTGGTCCCCTTGTTCCACAGGTACTCTCGTCCGGAAATCCACTTTGGTTGCACTGCTGGTGTTGGTCTTCCTTGCAGAATTCCCCTATCACGACTTCTGTGCTCTCTGGGGAATATAGGTGCACTTTACACCTACTTTTCAGGGTCTTGGGGTGGGCTATTTTTCTAACCCTCACTGTTTTCTTACAGTCCCAGCGACCCTCTACAAGCTCACATAGGTTTGGGGTCCATTTGTGATTCGCATTCCACTTTTGGAGTATATGGTTTGTGTTGCCCCTATACCTATGTGCTCCTATTGCAATTTACTGTAACTTTACATTGCTTGAATTACTTCCTTTTGCTATTACTGCATATTTTTGGTATTGTGTACATATATCTTGTGTATATTTGGCATCCTCATACTGAGGGTACTCACTGAGATACTTTTGGCATATTGTCATAAAAATAAAGTACCTTTTTTTTTAGTATATCTGTGTATTGTGTTTTCTTATGATATTGTGCATATGACACCAGTGGTATAGTAGGAGCTTTGCATGTCTCCTAGTTCAGCCTAAGCTGCTCTGCTATAGCTACCTTCTATCAGCCTAAGCTGCTAGAAACACCTCTTCTAAACTAATAAGGGATAACTGGACCTGGTACAGAGTGTAAGTACCCCTTGGTACCCACTACAAGCCAGGCCAGCCTCCTACATTGGTTGTGCAGCGGTGGGATAAGTACTTGCAACTACTTACCACTTTGTCATTGTGTACTTTTCATAAGAGAATAATATACAAAACAAGTTCAGTGTATGTACACCTAACCAAAAAGTTTTGCTTTTCTTCTCTTACACTATCTGCTAAGTGCTGAAAAGTACTCTTAAACTTTCAAACAGTTTCAAAAAAGTTGAAAAAGTTTTTTTCTGTTTCCTTAAAAAATCCTGAAACTTTTTCTCTCTTTTATCTGTCCCTAAACCTTTTCTATCATGTCTGATGTAGAAACTTCTACTAACTTGGTCAGCTCAGCTTATGACCACCTTAATTGGAAGGGTTTAAGGAGTCTCTGCATTGATAGAGGTTTGGGAGTGGGAAAGAATCCCTCTAGAGAATTATTGTCTAACATGCTTATTGAAAATGATAAGGCCTTAGCTGGCACTTCAATTGAGAAGTTAGGAGATAGCTCACACTCTGACTCAGGGGAGCCCCCAGTAAGAGTGCTAGAAAGTGACCTTCCTAACCTGCCCCTTAGCAGACCACCTAGCATAGCTGGTAGTAATGTATGTTCACATCACAGTAGGGATAATTTCATTCCTGCAGGCCAGGTTGCTAGAGTGCCAACTGTTAGGGAAAGGTCCCCCTCTGTTCATTCAGATCATTCTTCTGTGTCAAAGCATTCCCAACCCACCCACCCTGATGACAGACTGTTAGAAAGGGAGCTCAATAGATTGAGAGTGGAAGAGTCCAGGCTGAAGCTTAAACAGCAACAGCTGGCTCTAGACAGGGAATCTCTAGACTTAGAAAAAGAAAGACAGAGGTTGGGGTTAGGACCCCATGGTGGCAGCAGCAGTATTCCAGATAGTAATCCTGTGAAAGAGCATGATTCTAGGAATCTACATAAGATAGTTCCCCCTTACAAGGAGGGGGATGACATTAACAAGTGGTTTGCTGCACTTGAGAGGGCCTGTATTGTACAGGGGGTCCCTCAAAGGCAGTGGGCTGCTATCCTATGGCTATCTTTCAGTGGAAAGGGTAGGGATAGGCTCCTTACTGTTAAGGAACGTGATGCCAATAATTTTACAGTTTTAAAGAATGCACTCTTGGATAGATTTGGCTTAACCACTGAACAATACAGGATTAAGTTCAGAGAAACCAGAAAAGAGTCCTCACAAGACTGGGTAGACTTTGTTGACTATTCAGTGAAGGCCTTGGAGGGGTGGTTACATGGCAGTAAAGTTTCTGACTATGAAAGCCTGTACAATCTAATCTTGAGAGAGCATATTCTGAATAACTGTGTGTCTGATTTGTTACACCAATATCTAGTGGACTCAGATCTGACCTCTCCCCAAGAATTGGGAAAGAAGGCAGACAAATGGGTCAGAACAAGAGTGAACAGAAAAGTTCATACAGGGGGTGACAAGGATGGCAAGAAGAAGGATGGTAAGTCTTCAGACAAGGGTGGGGACAAATCTAAAAATGAGTCTTCATCAGGCCCACAAAAACACTCAGTTGGGGGTGGTGGGTCCAAATCCTCTTCTAATCAAGTAAAGAAACCATGGTGCTATTTATGTAAAGCAAAAGGCCATTGGACAACTGATGCCAGTTGTCCAAAGAAAAGCACCAAGCCTCCCACTACCACAACCCATACTGCAACCTCTAGTGCCCCTAGTAATAGCAGTGGTGGTGGGAGCAAACCTACTTATAGCCAATCCAAGGGAGTAGCTGGGCTCACTTTTGGTAATTTAGTTGGGGTTGGTCTTGTTAGGGAGACCACAGAGGCTGTGTTAGTCTCTGAAGGTGCCATTGATTTGGCCACCTTAGTTGCTTGTCCCCTTAATGTGGATAAGTACAAGCAACTTCCCCTAATCAATGGTGTTGAGGTTCAGGCCTACAGGGACACAGGTGCCAGTGTTACCATGGTAATAGAGAAACTGGTACACCCTGAACAACACCTACTTGGTCACCAGTACCAAGTGACAGACGCTCATAACAACACTCTTAGCCACCCCATGGCTGTTGTGAATCTCAACTGGGGGGGGGGTACTAGTCCAAAGAAAGTTGTGGTTGCCTCAGATTTACCTGTAGACTGTCTACTAGGGAATGATTTAGAGACATCAGCTTGGGCAGAAGTGGAGTTGGAGGCTCATGCAGCAATGCTGGGCATTCCTGGGCATGTTTTTGCTTTGACAAGGGCTCAGGCCAAAAAGCAAAAAGGACAGGGTGACTTGGATCCTGGAACAATGAACCAAGTGCTCCCTAAAGCTAGGGTTAGTAAGGGTAAATTCCTACCCATTATCCCTCCCTCTACAGATGATTCAACTTCTGAGGAAGAAGAATTTCCCCCCTGTGCAGAACCTTCACCAGAGGAGCTGGCAGCAGTCACTGCTGAGCTTTTGGGTGGAGGGGGCCTGCCAGGGAGGAGCTGAGTGTGGCACAGCAAACCTGTCCCACATTAGAGGGTCTAAGACAGCAAGCTGTCAAACAGCAAAATGGGGATGTCAGTGACTCGCATAGAGTTTACTGGGAGGACAACCTCTTGTATACAGAGGCAAGGGACCCAAAACCTGGAGCAGCCAGGAGATTGGTCATTCCCCTGCAATACAGAGAGCTCCTCCTAACTCTGGCACACGACATTCCCTTGGCTGGACATTTGGGTCAGATTAAAACATGGGAAAGGCTTGTCCCCCTGTTTCACTGGCCTAGGATGTCAGAGGACACAAAGGATTTTTGTAAGTCCTGCATGACCTGCCAAGCCAGTGGCAAGACTGGTGGCACTCCAAAGGCTCCCCTCATTCCACTGCCTGTGGTTGGGGTTCCCTTTGAAAGGGTAGGGGTTGACATAGTTGGCCCCCTCGACCCTCCTACTGCTTCATGCAATAGGTTTATCTTGGTGGTAGTGGACCATGCCACCAGATATCCCGAAGCAATTCCTCTAAGGACCACTACAGCACCTGCAGTGGCAAAAGCCCTCCTGGGAATCTTTTCCAGGGTGGGTTTCCCAAAAGAGGTGGTATCAGACAGGGGTAGCAACTTTATGTCTGCATACTTGAAGGCCATGTGGAAGGAATGTGGTGTAACATACAAATTCACCACACCTTATCATCCACAAACATATGGACTGGTAGAGAGGTTTAATAAAACTCTCAAAGGAATGATAATGGGACTCCCTGAAAAACTCAGGAGGAGATGGGATGTCCTGTTACCTTGCCTCCTTTTTGCTTACAGGGAGGTACCCCAGAAAGGAGTGGGCTTCAGCCCATTTGAACTCCTATTTGGCCCCCCTTTTAGAGGTCCTCTAACACTTGCAAAGGAGGGTTGGGAACAACCTTTAAAAGCTCCTAAACAAGACATAGTGGACTATGTACTCGGCCTAAGATCCAGAATGGCTGGGTACATGAAAAAGGCCAGTAAAAACCTTCAGGCCAGCCAAGAGCTCCAAAAGCAATGGCATGACCAGAAGGCTGTTCTGATTCAGTACCAACCAGGACAGAAGGTGTGGGTCTTGGAGCCTGTGGCCCCAAGAGCACTCCAAGACAAATGGAGTGGACCCCACATCATTGTTGAAAAGAAGGGAGAAGTCACCTACTTGGTTGACTTGGGCACTGCCAGGAGTCTCCTTAGGGTGCTCCATGTCAATCGCCTAAAACCCTACTATGACAGGGCTGATCTCACCCTGCTCATGGCAACAGATGAGGGACAGGAAGAAGAGAGTGACCCTCTCCCTGATCTCTTCTCTTCCACAGAACAAGATGCTCTAGTGGAAGGTGTAGTTTTGGCAGACTGTCTTACTGCTGAGCTGAAAGACTACTGCATAAATCACCTGGGTCAGTTTTATGAACTCTTTTCTACTGTGCCAGGCACCACTTCTTGGTGCGAGCACACTATAGATACTGGAGACAGCATGCCTGTCAAAAGTAAGATCTATAGGCAGCCTGACCATGTCAGGCACTGCATAAAACAGGAGGTTCAGAAAATGCTTGAACTGGGAGTGGTTGAACATTCTGAAAGCCCATGGGCCTCTCCTGTGGTGCTTGTACCAAACCCTCACTCAAAAGATGGGAAAAAAGAAATGAGGTTTTGTGTAGATTACAGAGGTCTCAACCAGGTAACAAAAACTGATGCTCACCCTATACCCAGGGCAGATGAGCTAATAGATACACTGGCATCTGCCAAGTATCTAAGCACCTTTGATTTGACTGCAGGGTATTGGCAGATCAAGTTATCAGAGGATGCTAAAGCAAAAACAGCATTTTCGACTATTGGAGGGCACTACCAATTCACAGTAATGCCCTTTGGTTTGAAAAATGCACCTGCCACTTTTCAGAGGTTGGTGAATACAGTCCTGCAAGGGTTGGAGGCTTTCAGTGCAGCATATCTAGATGATATAGCTGTCTTTAGCTCCACCTGGGATGATCACCTGGTCCACCTGTGGAAAGTTTTGGAGGCCCTGCAGAAGGCAGGCCTCACTATCAAGGCTTCAAAGTGCCAGATAGGGTGGGGGAAAGTGGTTTATCTGGGACACCTGGTAGGTGGAGAACAGATTGCACCACTTCAGGGGAAAATCCAAACTATCATAGATTGGGTTCCCCCTACAACTCAGACCCAGGTGAGAGCCTTCTTAGGCCTCACTGGGTATTACAGGAGGTTCATTAATAACTATGGCTCCATTGCAGCCCAACTTAATGACCTCACCTCCAAGAAAATGCCTAAAAAGGTATTGTGGACAGCTAGCTGTCAGAAAGCTTTTGAGGAGCTGAAACAGGCCATGTGCACTGCATCTGTCCTAAAAAGCCCATGTTACTCCAAGAAATTCATTGTTCAAACTGATGCATCTGAATTAGGGGTACGGGCAGTCTTATCACAACTCAATTCTGAGGGCCAGGATCAACCTGTTGCTTTTATCAGCAGGAGGTTGACCCCTAGAGAAAAGCATTGGTCTGCCATATAGAGGGAGGCCTTTGCTGTGGTCTGGGCACTGAAGAAGTTGAGGCCATACCTGTTTGGCACTCACTTCATTGTTCAGACAGACCACAAACCTCTACTTTGGCTAAAACAAATGAAAGGTGAAAACCCTAAATTGTTGAGGTGGTCCATATCTCTACAGGGAATGGACTATACAGTGGAACATAGACCTGGGAGTATCCACTCCAATGCAGATGGACTCTCCAGATATTTCCACTTAGACAATGAAGACTCATCAGGTCATGGCTAGTCTTATTGTCCTTTGTTTGGGGGGGGTTGTGTAGGAAAGTACCATCTTGCCTGGCATGTTACCCCCATATTTCACTGTATATATGTTGTTTTAGTATATGTGTCACTGTGACCCTGCCAGCCAGGGCCCCAGTGCTCATAAGTGTGCCCTGTATGTGTTTCCCTGTGTGATGACTAACTGTCTCACTGAGGCTCTGCTAACCAGAACTTCAGTGGTTATGCTCTCTCTGCTTTCCAAATTGTCACTAACAGGCTAGTGACCAATTTCACCAATTCACACTGGCAAACTGGAACACCCTTATAATTCCCTAGTATATGGTACTGAGGTATCCAGGGTATTGGGGTTCCAGGAGATCCCTATGGGCTGCAGCATTTCTTTTGCCACCCATGGGGAGCTCTGACAATTCTTACACAGGCCTGCCACTGCAGCCTGAGTGAAATAACGTCCACGTTATTTCACAGCCATTTACCACTGCACTTAAGTAACTTATAAGTCACCTATATGTCTAACCTTCACCTGGTGAAGGTTGGGTGCTAAGTTACTTAGTGTGTGGGCACCCTGGCACTAGCCAAGGTGCCCCCACATCGTTCAGGGCAAATTCCACGGACTTTGTAAGTGCGGGGACACCATTTCACGTGTGCACTATACATAGGTCACTACCTATGTATAGCGTCACAGTGGTAACTCCGAACATGGCCATGTAACATGTCTAAGATCATGGAATTGTCACCCCAATGCCAGACAATTCCATGATCCCCCGAGTCTCTAGCACAGACCCGGGTACTGCCAAACTGCCTTTCCCGGGGTTTCACTGCAGCTGCTGCTGCTGCTGCTGCCAACCCCTCAGACAGGTTTCTGACCTCCTGGGGTCCAGCCAGGCCTGACCCAGGAAGGCAGAACAAAGGACTTCCTCAGAGAGAGGGTGTTACACCCTCTCCCTTTGGAAAAAGGTGTCAGGGCTGGGGAGGAGTAGCCTCCCCCAGCCTCTGGAAATGCTTTGATCGGCACAGATGGTGCCCATCTCTGCATAAGCCAGTCTACACCGGTTCAGGGATCCCCCAGTCCTGCTCTGGCGCGAAACTGGACAAAGGAAAGGGGAGTGACCACTCCCCTGACCTGCACCTCCCAGGGGAAGTGCCCAGAGCTCCTCCAGTGTGATCCAGACCTCTGCCATCTTGAAAACAGAGGTGCTGCTGGCACACTGGACTGCTCTGAGTGGCCAGTGCCAGCAGGTGACGTCAGAGACTCCTTCTGATAGGCTCTTACCTGTGTTGCTAGCCTATCCTCCTTCCTAGGTAGCCAAACCTCCTTTTCTGGCTATTTAGGGTCTCTGCTTTGGGGAATTCTTTAGATAACGAATGCAAGAGCTCATCAGAGTTCCTCTGCATCTCTCTCTTCACCTTCTGCCAAAGGATCGACCGCTGACTGCTCAGGACGCCTGCAAAACTGCAACAAAGTAGCAAAGACGACTACTGCAACCTTGTATCGCTGATCCTGACGCTTTCTCGCCTGTTTCCTGGTGGTGCATGCTCTGGGGGTAGCCTTCTTGCACCAGGAGCTCTGAAGAAATCTCCCGTGGGACGACGGAATCCTCCCCCTGCAACCGCAGGCAACAAAAGACTGCATCACCGGTCCTCTGGATCCCCTCTCAGCACGACGAGCGTGGTCCCTGGAACTCAGCAACTCAGTCCAAGTGACTCCCACAGTCCAGTGACGCTTCAGTCCAAGTTTGGTGGAGGTAAGTCCTTGCCTCCCCACGCTAGACGGCATTGCTGGGTACCGCGTGATTTGCAGCTGCTCCGGCTCCTGTGCACTCTTCCAGGATTTCCTTTGTGCACAGCCAAGCCTGGGTCCCCGACACTCTAACCTGCAGTGCACAACCTCCTGAGTTGTCCTCTGGCGTCGTGGGACTCCCTTTTGTGTCTTCGGGTGAGCTCCGGTTCACTCCTCTTCCAAGTGCCTGTTCCGGTACTTCTGCGGGTGCTGCCTGCTTCTGTGAGGGCTCCCTGACTTGCTGGGCGCCCCCTCTGTCTCCTCACCCAAGTGGCGACATCCTGGTCCCTCCTGGGCCACAGCAGCATCCAAAAACCCTAACCGCAACCCTTGCAGCTAGCAAGGCTTGTTTGCGGTCTTTCTGCGTGGGAACACCTTTGCAAGCTTCTTCACGACGTGGGACATCCATCCTCCAAAGAGGAAGTTTCCAGCCCTCTTCGTTCTTGCAGAATCCACAGCTTCTACCATCCGGTGGCAGCTTCTTTGCACCCTCAGCTGGCATTTCCTGGGCATCTGCCCACTCTCGACTTTGTCGCGACTCTTGGACTTGGTCCCCTTGTTCCACAGGTACTTTCGTCTGGAAATCCACTTTGGTTGCACTGCTGGTGTTGGTCTTCCTTGCAGAATTCCCCTATCACGACTTCTGTGCTCTCTGGGGAATATAGGTGCACTTTACACCTACTTTTCAGGGTCTTTGGGTGGGCTATTTTTCTAACCCTCGCTGTTTTCTTACAGTCCCAGCGACCCTCTACAAGCTCACATAGGTTTGGGGTCCATTCGTGATTCGGATTCCACTTTTGGAGTATATGATTTGTGTTGCCCCTATACCTATGTGCTCCTATTGCAATCTACTGTAACTTTACATTGCTTGCATTACTTCCTTTTGCTATTACTGCATATTTTTGGTATTGTGTACATATATCTTGTGTATATTTGGCATCCTCATACTGAGGGTACTCACTGAGATACTTTTGGCATATTGTCATAAAACTAAAGTACCTTTATTTTTAGTATATCTGTGTATTGTGTTTTCTTATGATATTGTGCATATGACACCAGTGGTATAGTAGGAGTTTTGGTATGTCTCCTAGTTCAGCCTAAGCTGCTCTGCTATAGATACCTTCTATCAGCCTAAGCTGCTAGAAACACCTCTTCTACACTAAAAAGGGATAACTGGACCTGGTACAGAGTGTAAGTACCCCTTGCTACCCACTACAAGCCAGGCCAGCCTCCTACACACTGAAACAATCATTTTTGGTGCTCCCCCTCCCATGACCTTCTCCTCGAATTCCCTCAGTACCACCCAGCAAAAGTGTCCCTCATTTCTCCATAGCCCCCCTCGCACGTATACTCATTTGTTTTAAAACGCATCTAATTTCACCATCCTTTTTACGGGCAATAACAATGGGGCTCACCCATTCTGATGAGCCAGCAGTAATTTCTTCAATTATGCTCTCACACTCAATGGTACTGGACTCACTTTATGAGTGGCTGGCACTGCATTTCTGTTAAGTTTGATAGAATGAACATAGCTCTTTATACATCCAATATTATTGCTGAAAGTCTCAGGGTATACTTTGCACATGTCCTCAACAGATAAGTGATCCTGAACTTGCACCAGTGAGATGGGAGCATTAGACAGCCATACAGGCGGGTCTGCGCCAGGTTCCAGCATGATATCCAATTTAGCCAAATCCTCCCACTCAATAATATGCCTTCCTTTAATGGCTACATATATCTTGGTGAACATCCTCCAGCCCAAACATGTGACATTCTGCTCAAAATTGCCAAGCATGTCAATCTACTGACCCTCATAAGCCTAGGATCCTTTCAATACTACTGTGGCACCCCAATGAGCATTAAACAGAGTGTCTGAAATAATAGTGATTGGAGCTCCAGAATCACACATCATATCAACATCAAGGTTTTCACTTAACAACACTTAACATACATGATCTTTGATTTTACCACTGACACCAGTATTGGCATCCAAATTGAGAACCAAATTAGATAAATCTAAAGGATCCTCTTTCTCCATTACTTCAATAATAGGCTGTGGCCTGGTGTTATACTGGAAGGGGAAATGGCTGGGGGGAACCCTGTATCAGCAATGCTGGGCTTGATGCCTCTCCATGGGGGGTGCAGCATGTGCTGCCATGGATCGCTGTCGACTGCCGCTTGCTCTGGGTGGTTCCTCAGGCCCAGCTCCTGCGCCTGGTTGTGATCCAGGCCACAATTCCCCTCGGTTCCTTCTTTACTGCTATCGTTGTTCAGGAACTTTTATGTTTCTCCCACCTTCTTTCACTGCATCACTGCACCTCACTTTACTCCATGCATCATCTGTGGTGTTACTTCATGCAGGGAGGCAGTGGATTTCTGCCAATTCCGGTCTCTGTCAGCCAGAGCTCTGTAGAGCAGCTTCATCTTAAATTGGCAGCGATAACAGCCTCCCCCCCAAAAAGATTTTTATGGAGAGGCAAAGTGAGTAACAAAGCTAACCTACACTCATTGTGAGCTGACACCTGGAGAGAGAACCCTCTAGAAAAAGGTGAGGGTTTTGTTGTCAAAACTAAGGACTGAACTGGCAACAGAGGAGGAGGAGGAGGTAACATCTGCTGGCCTAGACAGACTCAGACAGAAGGCCAGCTATCTTCAGTGGTAACACAAGCTAAAGTAACCCAGCCCATCAACTTTGTAAGGTTTGGAAGCTGCGAACTGTGCTTGGTTGCACAAGGTGTCTAACTCTCATCCAGCTCCATAGTCCTAACTGAAGGCAAAAGACAATTTGGAACTGGGAGTCAAGTCATTCAGGCCCACCGTTCTAAATGAAGACAACAGGCAGTCTGGAGTTTGAAGCTGTGTTGTGCTATTGGAGAGGGAACAAGCCTCCAGTGGCCACTTGTAAGCATTCCACAGGAACTCCCATGCAGTTGGAAGAAGCCATGAGGAATGGAGCTGTTACTTTATAATTATATAACTTTGCAGCGACTGATACAATTTTGGTCATTTTGGCCTTCTTTTAACCCTAAAATACTTTTTGATTTAACTAAATTGGTCTGGCAGATGGTGTATTTATCTACTGGTTTCTTGCTCTAAATGTAATGCTGATACTGCTATTGCTTAAGGCACATTCTCTGAAGTTGCCTTCTGTCTCGGTACTGCATTACTAAGTGGTAGGCTGATCTATTTTAGAGAACGACATTTGCCTAACTTGAAGCTAGTTTTGCACGGTGGTGGAAGAATATGCCCTACAGAGCCAACCAGTTTCCTACATCACTGCTTGCGCCCAGTATTGTATTGAGCTAAACTGCATAACACAGCCCATGCTGGAATTTATCTTAGATGACTGGGTGTTTTATCAATTTATGGCTTTATTAACAACCTGTGGCTGAAATACGTTCAGAACATTTTGAAGGAAATACCTTGTAAGGACTGTGGACAAACATGGCAATAATAAATACGCAATTACATGAGCTGATCAAGGTAAAATATTGGAGCACCAAGCAGGTGACATTCCTCCAAGATGTCAAATGTGGTTCACTAGTTTGTGGGTATTTGTCCATGAAGGAATTTGAATGTTGTGAACAGTACCTGTATATGATCACTCCTGAAACATGCCATTCTATGTATAACAAATTTAGGTCAGGTGTTTTGCCATTTCACACCTTCATGTGCAAATGGGCCAAATCTGTGGCTGATGACCTCTGTCATTACAGGATGGGTGGCAGAGAATCGATGTGTGCTTTTTTTAGATAAAAACCTATATCGTATGAAGGCTAAAGTTTGTATCATTTTTTAAATCCTGTAGTATTTCAAATTTTAGGCTTGAACTAGCATTGTGTTACATGTATTATTTGCGTTTGATTTGCCTTGCAGTGGCTAATCCTGGTTAATTAACCCCCCCCCCAATCCGCCCCAGAGCATAAATAATAGTGGTGGATTAATAACACTAAACCTGGGATATGCCAAGGGACAATAATAATAAGTTATTTGGGCCAGGTGCCTCCTTTACTTTAAAAATGTATGGTTGAACTGTCTATTTTACTTTAAAAATGTATGGTTGAATGGTCTTCTTTTTATGAATTTTCTATGATTTGTTTTTATATTCATGTATTGATATTATGTATTGTTACAGCTTCTAGAAGAGCACAATAAAGTCTGATTATGTGACAATGTTAGCATTTGTAACAATAGAATATAGTTATATCATAAGAAGATTTTGCCTCTACATCGTCCCTAGTTGGGTGCAGAGGCTAGACACAACCGCAGTCAGTGCATGAAGTGAAGCAGCATGTACATTCTACCAAATAACACACAATGCCCTTGTTTTTAAGCTGTCTATTCTTCATCATCTTATAAAAAATACATTAGTTCAAGGTTCACTATGCGTACAATCTAGGACTCCTGAAAGTCTTCAGGAGATGTGAACTTTCCCTTTTCCTTTTTTTATTTTTTTAAAGCAAGTGAAATGCATGCTCTCTAAGACGGTCAACAATATCTGCCTATGTGACAAATAGTATTTGTACAGTACTTACTAATAAGTTATTATTTTTACACAGAGGAAACCTTTTTAGCAACCCTAGCTTATCTAAAGACTGAGAAAAAGCAGGAAGGTCCTATATGTTGCCTTGCAGTTTGACTGCAGCTCGCTGGTGCCAGTTCACAACTCGCTGCGTGAACTGCATATAGGTCACTACCTATATGTAGCTTCACAATGGTAACTCCGAATATGGCCATGTAACATGTCTATGATCATGGAATTGCCCCCTCTATGCCATCCTGGCATAGTTGGCACAATCCCATGATCCCAGTGGTCTGTAGCACAGACCCTGGTACTGCCAAACTGCCTTTTCAGGGGTTTCACTGCAGCTGCTGCTGCTGCCAACCCCTCAGACAGGCTTCTGCCCTCCTGGGGTCCAGCCAGGCCTGGCCCAGGATGGCAGAACAAAGGACTTCCTCTGAGAGAGGGTGTTACACCCTCTCCCTTTGGAAAATGGTGTGAAGGCAGGGGAGGAGTAGCCTCCCCCAGCCTCTGGAAATGCCTTCTTGGGCACAGATGTGCCCAATTCTGCATAAGCCAGTCTACACCGGTTCAGGGGACCCCTTAGCCCTGCTCTGGCGCGAAACTGGACAAAGGAAAGGGGAGTGACCACTCCCCTGACCTGCACCTCCCCTGGGAGGTGTCCAGAGCTCCTCCAGTGTGCTCCAGACCTCTGCCATCTTGGAAACAGAGGTGCTGCTGGCACACTGGACTGCTCTGAGTGGCCAGTGCCACCAGGTGACATCAGAGACTCCTTCTGATAGGCTCCTTCAGGTGTTGCTAGCCTATCCTCTCTCCTAGGTAGCCAAACCCTCTTTTCTGGCTATTTAGGGTCTCTGTCTCTGGGGAAACTTTAGATAACGAATGCAAGAGCTCATCCGAGTTCCTCTGCATCTCTCTCTTCACCTTCTGCCAAGGAATCGACTGCTGACCGCGCTGGAAGCCTGCAAAACTGCAACATAGTAGCAAAGACGACTACTGCAACTCTGTAACGCTGATCCTGCCGCCTTCTCGACTGTTTTCCTGGTGGTGCATGCTGTGGGGGTAGTCTGCCTCCTCTCTGCACTAGAAGCTCCGAAGAAATCTCCCGTGGGTCGACGGAATCTTCCCCCTGCAACCGCAGGCACCAAAAAGCTGCATTACCGGTCCCTTGGGTCTCCTCTCAGCACGACGAGCGAGGTCCCTCGAATCCAGCAACTGTGTCCAAGTGACCCCCACAGTCCAGTGACTCTTCAGTCCAAGTTTGGTGGAGGTAAGTCCTTGCCTCCCCACGCCAGACTGCATTGCTGGGAACCGCGACTTTTGCAGCTACTCCGGCCTCTGTGCACTTCCGGCGGAAATCCTTTGTGCACAGCAAAGCCTGGGTCCACGGCACTCTAACCTGCATTGCACGACTTCCTAAGTTGGTCTCCGGAGACGTGGGACTCCTTTGTGTAACTTCGGGTGAGCACTGTTTCACGCATCCTCGTAGTGCCTGTTTCTGGCACTTCTCCGGGTGCTACCTGCTCCTGAGAGGGCTCTTTGTCTTGCTCGATGTCCCCTCTCTCTCCTGACGCAATTTGCGACATCCTGGTCCCTCCTGGGCTATAGCAGCATCCAAAAACGCTTACCGCACGATTTGCAGCTAGCAAGGGTTGTTGGCGGTCTTTTGGCAGGAAACACTTCTGCACGACTCTCCACGGAGAGAGGGATCCGTCCACCAAAGGGGAAGTCTCTAGCCCTTTTCGTTCCTGCAGAAACCTCAGCTTCTTCTGTCCAGTAGAAGCTTCTTTGCACCCACAGCTGGCATTTCCTGGCCATCTGCCCATCTCCGATTTGCTTGTGACTTTTGGACTCGGTCCCCTTGTTCCACAGGTACCCTCGACTGGAAATCCATCGTTGTTGCATTGCTGGTTTGTGTCTTTCCTGCAGTATTCCTCTATCACGACTTCTATGTGCTTGGGGGACCTTTAGTGCACTTTGCACTCACTTTTCAGGGTCTTGGGGTGGGCTATTTTTCTAACCCTCACTATTTTCTAATAGTCCCAGCGACCCTCTACAAGGTCACATAGGTTTGGGGTCCATTCGTGGTTCGCATTCCACTTTTGGAGTATATGGTTTGTGTTGCCCCTATCCCTATGTGTCCCCATTGCATCCTATTGTAACTATACATTGTTTGCACTGTTTTCTAAGACTATACTGCATATTTTTGGTATTGTGTACATATATCTTGTGTATATTTCCTATCCTCTCACTGAGGGTACACTCTAAGATACTTTGGCATATTGTCATACAAATAAAGTACCTTTATTTTTAGTATAACTGTGTATTGTGTTTTCTTATGATATTGTGCATATGACACTAGGTGGTACTGTAGGAGCTTCACTCGTCTCCTAGTTCAGCCTAAGCTGCTCTGCTAAGCTACCATTATCTATCAGCCTATGCTGCTAGACACCCTATACACTAATAAGGGATAACTGGGCCTGGTGCAAGGTGCAAGTACCCCTTGGTACTCACTACAAGCCAGTCCAGCCTCCTACAGAAGTTTGATATCAAACTTCTCAGCACAATAAATGCACACTGATTCCAATGTGGGATTTATTGTAAACTACACCCAGAGGGCATCTTAGACATGCCCCCTGAATACCAGTCCGACTCCTAGTGCTAGGCTGACCAGTTTCTGCCAGCCTCCCACAACCAGACGAGTTTCTGGCCACATGGGGTGAGTGCCTTTGTCACTATGTGGTCAGGAACAAAGCCTGTACTGGGTGGAGGTACTTCTCACCTCCCCTTGCAGGAACTGTAACACCTAGTGGCGAGCCTCAAAGGCTCATGCCTTTTGTTACAGCACCCCAGGGCATCCCAGATAGTGGAGATGCCCGCCCCTCCGGCCACTGCCTCCACTTTTGGTGCAAGGCTGGAGGAGATACTGAGGAAAACAAGGAGGAGTCACCTACCAGTCAAGACAGCCCCTAAGGTGCCCTGAGCTGAGGTAACCCCTGCCTTTAGAAATCCTTAATCTTGAGTTTGGAGGATTCTCTTAATAGGAATAGAGATGTGCCCCCCTCCCCTCAGGTAGGAGGCACAAAGAGGGTGTAGCCACCCTCCAGGAAAGTAGCCATTGGCTACTGCCCCCCTTACCTAAACACACAGCTAAATTTAGTATTTAGGGGCGACCCTGAACCCCGGAAATCAGACTCCTGCAACCTACAAGAAGAAGGACTGCTGACCTGAAACCCCCGCAGAGACGACAACTGACTTGGCCCCAGCCCTACCGGTCTGTCTCTAGACTCAAAGAACCTGCACAGCGACGCATCCGACAGGGACAAGCGACCTCTGAGGACTGCCCTGAACTCGAAGGACCAAGAAACTCCTGAGAACAGCAGCACTGTTCAAAAACTGCAACAACTTTGCAACTTTAAAGCAACTTTCAAAGAACTCTCTCTTGTCGCCGGAAGCGTGAGACTTCACACTCTGCACCTGATGCCCCCGGCTCAAGTTCAAGAGAACAAACATTGCAGAGAGGACTCCCAGGCGACTATGACGACGTGGGTACCCTGAGTCGACCCCCCTGCACCCTCCACAGTGATACCTGCAGAGAGGATACAGAGGCTCCCCCTGACCGCGACTGCCTAGTAACAAGGAACCCGACGACTGGATCAAGTACTGCACCCGCAGCCCCCAGGGCCCGAGAAACCCCCTGGGCCCTGCGTGCATCGCTTAAACGACCCCCGGGTCCCTTCATTGCTTTTAATAGCAAACCTGATGCCTACCTTGCCTACTGCACCTGGCCGCCCCTGTGCCGCTGAGGGTCCATTTTGTGGGTTTGTGTGTTTCCCCTCCCCCCAGTGCTCTACAAAAACCCCCTGGTCTGCTCCCCGAGGATGCAGGTACTTACCTGCTAGTAGACTGGAACCGGAGCACCCCTGTTCTCCATAGGCACCTATGTGTTTTGGGCCCTCCTTTGACCTCTGCACCTGACCGGCCCTGTGTTGCTGGTACGGTGGCTTTGGGGTTGCCTTGTTCCCCCAACGGTGGGCTGCCTATGCCCAGGAAACTGACTGTGTAAGTGCTTTACTTACCTGAGAAACTTAACCAAACTTACTCCCCCAGGAACTGTTGATGTTTGCACTGTGTCCACTTTTAAAATAGCTTATTGCCATTTAACCTAAACTGTGTGTACTACTGTTTTAAATCTAAATTCTATACTCACCTGTGTGAAGCACCATGCATTTTATGTACTTACCTCAAATCTTGAATCTTGTGGTTCTAAAATAAATTAAGAAAATATATTTTTCTATATAAAAAATATTGGTCTGGAGTTAAGTCTTTGAGTATGTGTTCCTCATTTATTGCCTGTGTGTGTAAAACAAATGCTTAACACTACCCTCTGATAAGCCTACTGCTCGACCACACTACCATAAAATAGAGTATTAGTATTATCTAATTTTGCCACTATCAACCTCTAAGGGGAACCCTTGGCCTCTGTGCACACTATCTCTCACTTTGAGATAGTATATGCAGAGCCAACTTCCTACAAGATGCCACTGGGCTGTGTATATAACATAAAACATCAAAATGTTTGTTTATAGCTTCTTTGATTAGAGACTACTAGTCTCCAAACAGAAGCTCATAAATACCACTGGAAGGTGACAGAGTGATATTGGGGGTGGGGGGCAGCAAATGGACCAAAAGAGCATCAAAGGGAGGGCTGAAAGGAGGGTGGACTGGTGAGAGGGCTGGTTGGGTGAATGAGTGTGAAATGGATGAACAGGACAATGGAGGGATGTAAAGATAGATTGTTCAATCAATCAATCATTAGGTGTTTGTAAAGTGCTGCATCTCAGCCCGGGGGTATCCAGGCGCTGAGGATAGTCGCTGCGCGCTGGTAGCCTCTTGTCAAAGAGCCATGCCTTTAGCTCCCTCCTGAAGTTGAGGAGGGTGTGGGTGGTACGCAGGTGGGGAGGGGAGTCAGTCCAAATGTTGGTGACAAGGTAGGAGAAAGATTGTCCACCCCAGTGACTGATGCAAACTCTTGGAACTTGAGTGCGGGTGCTAGAACGGAGCTCTCTGGTGGGCCGGTGCAAGGAGAGTCTGTGGTTGATGAGATTTTGTCTGATGTTATGAAGGGCTTTGTACGCGAGGGTGAGAACCTTGAATTTGCACCTCTTGTGAACGGGTAGCCAATGGAGGCCTCTGAGCTTGGGGGTGATGTAGGTCTGCTTGGGGAGGCCCAGAATGAGTCTTGCTGCTGCATTCTGGATGGTTTGGAGGCGTCTGAAGAGCTGGGCAGGGAGCCCGATGTAAATGGTGTTTCCATAGTCCAATCTGCTGGTGATGATGCCTTAGGTTACCGTCTTTCTGGATTCAATAGGGATCCATCTGAAAGTTTTCCTTAGCATGCAGAGGTTGTGGAAGTAGGAGGAGGCCACTGAGTTTATCTGCTGCATAAAGATGTATTTGTTGATGATGATGCTGAGGTTGCAGGCGTGATCACTTAAGGTCAGGGGTTGTCTGAGCATGGACGGCCACCAGGAGTCATCCCAGGGGGAGGTGTTGTTTCCGAAAATGTTCACCTCAATCTTGTCCACGTTCTGTTTCAAGCAGTTCAATCTCATCCATTCTGCAACGTGGGTCATGGCTTTGCTGAAGATGGCTCTAGGGGTTGTGTGGTCTTCGGAGAGGGAGAGTATGGTTTTGAGGGAGAGGTGCGTGAGAGGTGAGTGGAGAGAAGCTAGGATGGATGCAGAAAATAGTGGATGATGAGAAGTATAGATTGGTGATTTAAGGAAAAATGGAGGATGAAAGACAGACGATGGAAGAACGGCTGGGATATATGAATAAAACAATCTAGAATCCTACCTGGAGGTGAATTGATGATGTACTGGAGCGTAATCTGTATCTGACTGTGACGCGCGGTTTCTATCTTCCTCTCCTGGAGACACAGAGTTGAAGATTCTCCCTTTATAAAGCACCTGTAAGCTCCGCCCGCTGAGCCACGCCCCGTCTACACTCGTAGTAGGTAAAAGAATTCCCACCTTTTACCAGGATGATGGACAGCTTTCCAAAACGACCCCATTGCGTTTACCGACGACTCCGGTGGTGCGTTGTTGATGCGCAGGAGCACGAGGACATATCCACAAAGACGCACTAGTAACAATCACATTGCCAAAGGCACACAAGGTTGCTAGAGACTTTCTCCCTTGGTCCATCACGTAGCCTCAGTGTACAACATAAACGGGGCATATAAAACATGCTAGGTAACGCTTACTGAATTACTCGTAGAAAATACTCCGGTTGGGTAGGCCACGATGCTCATTTTACAGACACTAAACCTCAACAGGAAGCACTTACAAATATAAACGTAGCAGGTGCCCCAGTTGAAGCTCAGCTTCTGGAAAGGACAAGCCACCCTAACTCCTGGGCTTGGCAAAGATAAAGCAAGGCTGTGCGCTCAGAGATTCCAAAGCAGAAAACAATCTAGAATCCTTCCTGGAGGTGAACTGATGATGTACTGAAGCGTAATCTGTATCTGACTGTGACGCGCGGGTTCTATCTTCCTCTCCTGGAGACACAGAGTTGAAGGTTTCTCCCTTTATAAAGCACCTGTAAGCTCCGCCCGCTGAGCCACGCCCCGTCTACACTCGTAGTAGGTAAAAGAATTCCCGCCTTTTACCAGGATGATGGACAGCTTTCCAAAACGAGCCCACTGCGTTTACCGCCGATTCAGGTGGTGCGTTGTTGATGCGCAGGAGCACATATCCACAAAGACGCACTAGTAACAATCACGTTGCCGAAGGCACACAAGGTTGCTGGAGACGCTTCTCCCTTGGTCCATCACGTAGCCTCAGTGTACAATATAAACAGGGCATATAAAACATGAGAGGTAACGCTTACTGACATACTCGTAGAAAATACTCCGGTTGGGTAGGCCACGATGCTCATTTTACAGACACTAAACCTCAACAGGAAGCACTTACAAATATAAACGTAGCAGGTGCCCCAGTTGAAGCTCAGCTGCTGGAAAGGACAAGCCACCCTAAGTCTTGGGCTTGGCAAAGATAAACCAAGGCTGTGCGCTCAGAGATTCCAAAGCAGAAAACAATCTAGAATCCTTCCTGGAGGTGAACTGATGATGTACTGGAGCATAAGCTGTATCTGACTGTGTCGCGCTGGTTTCTATCTTCCTCTGCTGGAGACACAGAGTAGAAAGTTCGCCCTTTATAAAGCACCTGTAAGCTCCGCCCGCTTGAGCCACTCCCCGTCCACCCTCGAAGTAGGTAAAGGAATTCCCGCCTTTTACCAGGATGATGGACAGCTTTCCAAAATGACCCCACTGCGTTTTACCGCCGATTCAAGTGGTGCGTTGTTGATGCGCAGAAGCAGGAGGACATCTCCACAAAGACGCACTAGTAACAATAACATTGCCAAAGGCACACAAGGTTGCTGGAGACTTTTTACCCCGTGGCCCATCACGTACCCCTAGTGTACAATATAAACACAAAATCGTTTTTGTAGTAGGTTCTCCCTTTATAAAGCACCTGTAAGCTCTGCCCGCTGAGCCACGCCCCGTCCACCCTCGAAGTAGGTAAAGGAACTCCCGCCTTTTACCAGGATGATGGACAGCTTTCCAAAACGACCCCAATGCGTTTACCGCCGA
This sequence comes from Pleurodeles waltl, assembly GCF_031143425.1. NCBI lineage: Eukaryota > Metazoa > Chordata > Amphibia > Caudata > Salamandridae > Pleurodeles > Pleurodeles waltl. Next base: position 976,755,350 of record NC_090440.1, on the reverse strand, counting down.
TTCCGGTGGTGCGTTGTTGATGCTCAGAAGCACGAGGACATCTCCACAAAGACGCACTAGTAACAACCATATTGCCAAAGGAACACAAGGTTGCTGGAGACGTTTACCCCGTGGCCCATCACGTACCCTTAGTGTACAATATAAACGGGGCGTATAAAACATGCTAGGTTACGCTTACTGACATACTCGTAGAAAATACTCCGGTTTGGTAGGCCACGATGCTCATTTTTACAGAAACTGAACCTCAAAAGAAGCACCTACAAATATAATCGTAGCAGGTGCCGCAGTTGAAGCTCAGCTTCTGGAAAGGACAAGCCACCCTAACTCTTGGGCTTGGCAAAGATAAAGCAAGGCTGTGCGCTCAGAGATCCCATAGCAGAAAAAGATCTAGAATCCCTCCTGGAGGTGAACTGATGATGTACTAGAGCGTAATCTGTATCTGACTGTGACGCGCGGGTTCTATCTTCCTCTGCTGGAGACACAGAGTAGAAGGTTTCTCCCTTTATAAAGCACCTGTAAGCTCTGCCCGCTGAACCACGCACCGCCCACCCTCGAAGTAGGTAAAGGAATTCCCCGCCTTTTTACCACGATGATGGACAGCTTTCCAAACGACCCCACTGCGTTTACCGCCGATTCCGGTGGTGCGTTGTTGATGCTCAGAAGCACGAGGACATATCCACAAAGACGCACTTGTAACAATCACATTGCCAAAGGCACACAAGGTTGCTGGAGACGTTTTTACCCCGTGGCCAATCACGTACTCTTACTGTACAATATAAACGGGGCGTATTAAACATGCTAGGTAACGCTTACTGACATACTCGTAGAAAATACTCCGGTTGGGTAGGCCACGATGCTCATTTTACAGAAACTAAACCAATAACAATAAAATACACACACACTCTTTTAAACCTATCTGACTAAGTATTTTTTACCCATGATTCTAATTATGTATTGTATGTGCATATGTGTGTTTTATTCATGTGTGTGTGGGTATAAATATATATATATATGTGTATGTATGTGTACATGTTGTTTCTGTGCCTGGCATGTTTGTGGATCATTGCATGGCTCCTGATATCTATGAATTTCTGCTCTCTTTTATCACACTTATCTACCCATCACTCTTATATCATGTCTCTATCAAACTATCCTCCATTCTCACTCGGACTCATCCCAAATCCCTTCGACCACTTTCATCTCCTAAATATCTCTGCCTAAGCTCTTCCCCTCCACCTCCACATCTAACTCACCAAACCTCACTCTACCTCTGTGACCTCCCACACAACCCTACTAAATTCTCCTGCATTCATCTCACCCTACTTCTATGCTCTCCCTAACCCTTCCACATCCTCTTTCCCCTCCGCTCCCCTATTATTCATCTCAAGCCTTTGGATTGAGTAAATGAAGGATAAACTCCCAATTAACACTTCTGGATTTCTTTCCTCCTCCACCCCTCCATTACTCCAGTCAATCTAACTAACAAACTCTCATATCTGCAACTCAAATTAACTCATAATAATACTAAAACTGTACTCCTTATTAAATTATACTAATCCATCACTAATTCTTGTTGGGTACCGGAGTAGCGTGCTACTCATCGAAAAGCGCTTCGACGCCTCGTCAGGGGTAGTAAGCGCTATATAAATACGATTACAATACAATACAATGAATTGGTGGAGGGGTCAGGGATTGATGTAAGAAAAATGCCTACAATTATATAGGGATTATTGAAAGGACAGCTGGAAGAAAAGGAAAGAAATATGCAAAGGATGGAATGAATGGCGGGTGGGTGGATTTATTGCAGGATGGATGAATACAAGGAAGGAAGGATGGTGAGCAGGAAGAAAAGGGAATAGGAAGAAATATCGAACCGGTCAGAAAATGAAAGGAGGAATAGAGATGAAAAGTAGGATGGAGTCACGCAAAATAATCTCATAATTTCCTCGTCGGGAGAAATTCCCTGAACGACTGATGGGCTCCCTCCCCTCATCAATTTACTCACTGACATTTAGGGTATGTTGCAAAGTAAGGGGTGTTTTATTTTTCTGGCAACTCCCATGCCTTGATAGTTCGCCACAGGGGAAGTGTGGTCTGCGGGCATATGCGGGTGGTGGTGGACAAGGCACGCGCTGAGGTGCTGCATCTTTCAAACTACGGCCTTGAACTGAATTCAGGCTTTGACAGTTCTGCAGCTTGCCAAGATGTACTGGACCTTTAAACAGATTGGCATATGTATTGGCGAATAGCAAATGGGATTCCGTCGACTGGCATCCCGCCTCCGTTTCGGGGAGCGCCTGGGCTACTGTCCAATTAGATATTAGCTCCACCTAATGGTGACGCACGTGAAAAGGAGGCGGAGATAAGCGACACGGCCAATTCAACAGTCCAATGGGAAGTCAAAACTTCTAGAAAGAGGCAATACGAGCCAGCCGAGTGACACTCCGTGCAGCCTGTCAGCTCCCGAGGTGTGCCCTACATAAAGCACGTCAAGGCGAGGCGGTGCTCAGTGCACGCTGCAGACGGGGCAAGGGCGGGACTGACGGGTAAGGGGGCACCGGGCACAGCAGGAACCGTAGCACGCGACACCAGCCTAGGCCTAGCAAAAAAGAAGATTCCAGAAACCGACCTGTCAAAAGATTAGAAACAGCCTATCCCGAACTTTACGCACGCTCAACTGACATCTGTCCTACCAGCGTTTTATTGCAACCATCTGCCACGCTTCCATCGCCAGTTTAAACCGCCTCTGAAGTGCCGTCTGCGTGAGAGCCGCGCCCGAAAAGAACCGCGTGTGAGGAGTCCCCGCCGGCACGCTGACTGACTGCACAGCTGTGGAAGACCGGCAGACTCATCGCGCGAGCGGCCCCGGACTTACTACTCTGCCACCAGCCGAGGAGCTGCTGCTGCTGCCGCCGCCGGTCTCGCCGCTTTACGTCACAACTATCTTGTGACGTCAAAGGAGCTCGAGCTGAAATAAGGGCACCTTGCAAGCTGAAGAAACTCGTTTTGTGTCTCGTCCAGTGACACCAAGAGGCTAAAGGTCACTACGCCAGTAACGGCAAACCGGTAGCCGTCGAGTGATGTCGTCACCGCCGTGTCGCCACGCAGCAGGCAGTCAGCCGTCGGCGTGCGTCTCGCGCCGCTTCAGCGTGCTGACCTGGGAGCAGGTGCGGCGCCTGGACGCCCTCCTGGGGGAGAGCGTGCCCATTCACGGACGGGGCAACTTCCCCACCTTATCTGTGCGGCCGCGCACTCTTGTGCAGGTAAGCGAGAAGGAGCACGTGGTGGCTGGGGGGTGCGGGGGCGTTGGTGACGGGTCAAGTGGGAGGTGGGGTTCAAGGAAACATGAGGCGGTGCGGTGTGGAGCCGTTAGTGGAGGGCAAGGATCCCTGGGTAAGTGTATTGTGCTTCTGTTACTTAAAACTTCATGATTTTCACTCTGCCCACTGATCGAGGCGTCATCACTAGAAGGCTTCTCTAATGAAGTGTACTGGCACTACTATTTCCTGTGACGATGATCTCTTGGTCCCCCGGCAAGGATTTAATTTTCATGGATGCGATAGTAAAAAGATCAGGTATAAATAAGGTGTTATTTAAGTTGCTGCTGTCACGCGTTTGATCAAAACTGGTAACTACTTCTCAGAAATAGTTCGTGTCGATATGTCTGTCATCCGGGGACGAGTGTTCGGGTTGGATTTGTGTTCTTACAATCCTTTTTTTGTTGGTTCTGTCACCACTCTGTACTCGCACATTATACATGGTAGTTGTAGTGGGTGCTTGTCAGGTGGGCACATGCGTTTGCCTCCACCTCCATGGTGGCGAGTTCTAGACTTTCAGTAATATAATACCCGCCCTAGAAGCTTCCATGTTCACGACAGGCTTTTCTCCGTGTAACCTCATGCTGGAGGCCGAGGTCGGAATGCGCGGTCAGAAATAGTGCTGACTGGATGACCCGGCCTCCTGCCTTGGCTCACTGCCAGCGAATTCTTGAAACGCTCGTTTCTGCACAATTCTTCCCTGTGCTGGCCTGCCTCTGCGATGGTGTCCACTGACTGCTGCTGGCTAAGGGCCGCCTACCCCGGGAGGCTGTATGACTCATCTTTAGATAAGTCACTTATTCCGTTACTCCGAAGCAGTAGCCCGTGCTCAACCCCCAAGATTCACATGAGCCAAAGTTCGCGATGACTAATCGAATTGTCATCTTGAGCTTTCTGCTCGTATGTGGGTGTAGTGATGAGGCCCACGTCGGGGCTCTGCTTTCTCGTCCCTTTCTGTGGAACTACTGTCCATTGGAGAGGTGGGCCCTGGGTGCAGAGGGAGCCGAGCTGGCTCGCATAAATCTCTAATTACCGACTGCTAGTTCTGTCCCTTGTCTTCAGGCTGTGTAAATCGGGTTTTATTTTATTCGCTCCTTCAGTTACTTTGCTCCCAATTCCCCCTTCCTTCTCTCTCAGCCACCTCCCAGGGACTCTCAAGTTAGGCAAACTGAATAGGTGATAGACGAGGAGGGGCAAAATGCAAATGTGTTAACAGGCTGATCACTGCTCGGAGTTATTCAGCCAGGACGTCCTGCGGGCACAAAAGGGCCCCTGTTTGAATCACCAGTGGATTCAGTTCGGCCCGGGGCATCGCCGTCCCTGTTTCTTACCGCCTCCTCGTTGTTATAGATTTTATAATCCAGTGGGCAGCTGGGTGCCTCCTTAAACTCTACGCACAAAAGTGTCGTTGTTCATAAGAGAACAAATTCTGCCGGGCACTGAGCAAGTATTTTATTTTGTAATGACATTTCTGTTAGGGCCTTGTTTCTGGTTACGGCCTGTCGCGGCTGTGGTTGGGGTTTCTGTAGGAGTACTTTTTCTTCCCAAGAAGGCTAGTCTCATCCCAATACGAAGTTACCCGAGAATGCGAGTCACAGCCCTGGATATGTTTCGTGGTCCTTGTGTTTAGCTCTGACTTAGCAGACTTCAGCTCTTCACCATAACTTGAAAGCTCGCCTGCATCCCAGCAGTGTCAGATAAGATGTATCACTCCCCGCCGGTATAGGATGACATTGGCACTTGGATGTTTGTAGCAGGGATTAATCTGTGAGCAGAAACCTTGGATGTTTGGGTGCACATTGAGCCGAGTGGGGGGGCACACGTTACATTTTTGGAATCTGAGGCCTCCTGGATACAGCCGTGGTCCATAGTTGCGGGGGGCAGTGTTTCTTGGGAGGCATTTAGCTTAATGTTTTGTGGGGAGCAGGAGTGGGAGAAGTAGCCACTGGTCAATGGTTAATGTTATGGGAAACTCTGAGGGGTTATCTGTGTAGGGCTCTAAGCAGCCCTGTAGGCAAACGGGGGTTGACCACGAGGTCCGTGTAAGCTGAAAGTATCATGGCTGAACTTGGAAGACTGTGGAGGTTACTTCCGCCTAGCATCGGATGCTACGGTCCCTTTTTTTGGGGCTGTCCAAGGAAAAGGCTAACTTCAGTTTCCCGAGATTGGTGGATTAGCGTGATTTGCCGGCTTCCTTCACTTTCCTTTTCCTTACCTCAGATTCCACCGCCAAGGTCATGTTGATCTGTTGGCACGCAGCGGGTTACTGAATGGATCGGTTCTAGTACAAAGCAGCAAATACTTGGCCTGAGCGTCGCTTGTGTGGTGGACGCTCTGTCTGAATTGGTTGCACCTTTTGAGGGACGCGAAGATTGTCCGATGCGGTGGACACTCCATATGTAGTGCATTACCAAGCCCAACCTGCTCCGAAGAAGTAAGGAGATGCATCCCCTACGTACAGTGGAAAATCCTCCCATATAAAGCACGCACCGGCCAGGGCGGGTCCAGGAAAAAAGCTTTCCAAAAGAGAATCTTTTACCCAGCACGGGGGAAGGGGTACACTGGCTTTTTTGCTACTGAGTCCATGGGGTGTTTTTTTTTTTTTTTTTTTTTTTTCCATTATTTTTTGGTGGTACTTGGTTCTTATTTGACATGCACCTTTTGCATATTTACCCTCGCGTAACGTCTCGGGTAACCTAAAATGACACGTCTCTTTCGGAGGTAAAAAGGCCTTGAAGCGTGACATGTGACTGGCCTAACCTGCCATAAGTTCAGCGTTTTTAGAATTTATGAATACGTTTTGAAGGGTGCTGGCAAAGAGCATTTAAACAGATCAAAATGTAGCTTGTTACCAAGGACTACACAATGTATGGACAGGATGCCATGCACAACTTTTCTCAGGAATACCTTTCTCTTCGTGACGCTGACTTGGGACACACGAGTTCCAAGGAGTGACGGCATGAAGGACAGTTGGCTCGGGTGAATGGTTTCCATTGTTTGTCTTCCTGCTACAGGCTTGCCTGACCCTTGATGTGCCCTTGGCCCACACTGTCGCACGCATGGCCGAGGCATGAACGAAGGCCGAGTTCAGGTTTGAACCGCTCTGTACTTCAATCCAGTAACCTACAGCTTCGATCCTGGTTATAGCGCCTCCTCAGGACTGCTGTGTAAATCGCAGGCCACTGCGTCGTTTCATTTCAAAGGTTGAATTGGGCGCTGGCAGGGGCACACCCATGTGGTTCACTGATTTCTCACCCCACCCCCCGCATATCCTTGGGCGCAGCACGCCTGACTTGTCAACTTGATTGTGGGGCTAAAGTCTGACCTGGTCAATGGAAGCACAGGCCGTACCATTCGGATGGGGCGAATTGCATTTATTCAACTACTATCTTATGTTCTAGTTTATTGGACTCTAGGGATAGCTGCTGTATAGATGCAACCGTGAAACTGAGCTTCTTCCAAAGGATGGGGTGGTTCATACTACTTGCAGCAAAGGCTCGACGTTCTCTCGGCGCTTAGGCTATTTCATTGCAATCGCAAATCACTGCTCACAAATCTCCACAGTTGGTAAATAGTTCGATAGTTATTTACCAGTCATGGGCCCGAAAACCCTTAAAAGCTTCAGCACAATATTGTCCATTGCCAAGGGCAGGGCCAGGTCTAAACCGTGGGATTAATTTGCCCAATCTGCAGTTTGCTTTAATCAGTAGAACCGGGCTGGCCTTTTGTTTTACGACCCAGAATTAGAGACGCAAGTATTTCTAGAACTCTGCATGTTACCTTCCGGATACATTACAACGCAGCAAGAATGGGGTGAATATTCTGAACTTGATCGGAGTTTACGGGGAGCTAGAGTGGCGCTTTCAGGGCTCGTCTGACTTTAGTCTCACCACTTATGAAATGACAGCATAATCTGTCCATTTAAATCTCATTCTGACAATGATCTTCCCCGGGAGTCCTACGATGCAGTCATCACAATTTCTAATGTTGATTGACTTCGGTGGTGCACGTGGGAGGAAGAGTTCATAAGGTGAGTTGACTGTCCTCCTCATTGAACATTACACTTGGACAGGCTGTTTGGTCTTGGGTCATTCCACAGCTCCGCACCAAATCCTCACTATTTGCACCATTCAAGGAACGGAAACGCCTTCGAGTGGCAAAAATCGTGTAAATGGATAGGTCAGGGTCCTAGTCTGGTTCACGGCTTGTTTTCTTATTGAAAATGAATTCACGAACCATTAGCACAGATTTGAGATTGCACCCTATATTGACACGTACACACCAGAGGGTCTGGAATTTTCACGATGTGTGATTTAGGATTTTATGTACAATCCATACTAGCTGGTTGTGATTTCAGATTAATGATGGTACCTGTTCATTGCAGACCCATCTACTCTGCTTAGTTTTTTTAAGTATGCGCTGCGGATGGTCATTGTCTGCAGTGTTGTAATCTACTGTAAGATTTTAGCATGAAGACCGAGTTTGTAATCGGGGGAAATCGCAGGAATTTCTCCTTGAAGCTGGTCATGGTAGTCTGAAGCCACATTGGGGCAATCACTTATTCTGGTGCTATGCGCCTCGGTTCTTACCAGCTTGAAATTTAGTCATTCACATTATTGCAAAAAAAGTGAGCGGCACAATTCCTAGATTCAGTAAACTTTAATATCATTTTCTCTAAAGTCTCTGACCAACACTTTTCTCGATGTACTCTTCTCCAGGGCCACAAGTGGTCATAAATCGATGCCTCAAAAACACGTATACGTGGAACATCAGACGATGGAACAAAGTTTGCACATGAAGGATATTTTTAGTCGAACTGTGAAACTAAACAGAGGAACTTGTAGGTATTTAACGTACTTCAATGTATATTTGGTTTTGTTTGTGTTGGTTTTGGTGATTGATCATGGCCATTAGTGGCCTTAAAGGAATGATTAAATCGCAAAGCTGGTGTTGGCCAAACAAGGATATTACAATTTATGATTTTATCTGAAAATTGATAACAGATTCACATTGTCATGCGAGTTCCAGGTGTGCCTGCCCCTTGGTGTGACGATGTTGGTAAACCGTCAAATGCTTGCTTTGGATGTGCTGGGAACTAAGTTGTTCAAGTCCAGACAGGTGGCTCTGCATTGCAGCTCTTGGTATTCTACAGGCTTGCTCTTCATGGGAGAGACTTACCTGCGAGTCTTGCAAGGACTTGTGGGCCTTTGCCAGCTGCAGCTGACTCACAGGCAAGATACTACCTGTAGACAGGGATTCATTGCCCTGTTAGCAACGTGGTTACTTCCTACACGCACTGCTGTGCTCTCGGTATGGGTGACAATTGCACGTGGACTGCCTTGTACCATAGTAGTGACTAACTTGGGTATTGACTGCTTTTTGGTCAACCCGGTCACCTGGCATTCCGGAAAGTGCTAAATTTGGCTGTTTGGTTCACTCTACTACGGGTCAGTTGACTGAATGCACAATAAAAGAAATGCATGACATCTGTTCTCACTATGCTACATCCTGGGCTTCTGCACAGTGACATACCCTGCGTTGTGTTTGAAATAAGGCTTCGAAGCTTACACCCTGCTTCCTTAGAGGGCACATGTTTTCAATTCACCCCTCAGAAGGATAGAACACTGATGCATATTGGCCAACCTCTCCAGGGGTTTGAAGTGTTCACTTAAATTTTATAGTACCACAGTAGCTTTTCTACTCGACTGTAGGACTACATTGTACCAGGTATGACTGCTTGCAGATCTAACATCTTGTACTGTAGTAACCTGCTTGCCGAGTGATTTTTTTTGTCCTGAAGTTTCCACTGTCTTAAGTGACGTTTGGCTAGTTTCCTAGTTTTACTTAATTCATGCTACTAAAACCCAGATAAGCCTTACGAACAGAATCTGCGAAGTGCAATTCACTTTATGTGCACATTCTACATAATTCCATGTGCAAACTCATTTTTTCATGTTCAATCTGCATAGCTATCCTTTATATTGGCATTGTAATGGAGGGGAACATTCTTTCAAACTTCCCCCAATAGAATCGATATTTAGTGTTAGAGGATTTATTCAGCATTTATGCACAATACTTCACTTCCACGTGATTGTTCACAAAACTAGTTCTACATGTTTTCTCCCTTCCTGAACGTGAGGTAGGTTTTTTTTTGGCCCATTTTTTTGGGTGACTTCTGAATACTGACTTGTATTTTTAATGGGACCATACACGTGGCTCATCATTGTCTTGTGAGCTGTCGGATTCAGCAGTATTTTTATTAGCCTTTGAGACTCGTAACTCCTACAGCACAGACTTGGCTGACTGTGCTCAGAGCTTTAGGAGGTACCCTGCCTGTATGAAAACGAGTCTTTAGTTTACTCCATACTTTTGCACTGTCAGAACATTGTGTTCTGTAAATGTATGCCAACGCTAGATGTACCAACTTGTAATCCAGACTGCAGCACAGAGCTGTGCTGCACATGCACAGCAGCAGCTGGTCACTGGCTGTATGGGCGATCTAGACAGCTAACTTCCCCAGTATTGCCATCTGTTGGGATGTTTGTGTTCTAATTTGATATGTATTTTGTGGATTGAATAGTAATTTTGCACTTTGTTAGGGTTGTTCCCTGTTACATACCACAAGACTTCTGATAACTCTGTATGTTCTTCTATCCTCAGATGGTGCGCAGCCGGCTGGAGCTGAAGGGCATCAATGTTAAAAACGTGAGACTGAATGGCTCTGCAGCTAGCCATGTTCTGCATCAAGATGGTGGCCTGGGCTACAAGGACCTTGATCTGATATTTGGTGTGGATCTGAAGAGTGCAGAAACTTATCAAGTGGTGAAAGATGTGGTTCTCGGATGCCTGTTGGACTTCTTACCTGAGGGGGTCAACAAGGAGAAAATGTCCCCTATGACTTTGAAGGAAGCGTATGTGCAGAAGTTGGTGAAAGTGCGCACAGAAAATGACCGCTGGAGTCTAATATCATTGTCCAATAACAGTGGGAAAAATGTAGAACTGAAGTTTGTGGACACCCTCCGGCGCCAGTTTGAGTTTAGTGTGGACTCTTTCCACATTATTTTGGACTCTTTGTTACTCTTTACAGAATGCTCAGAGAACCCCATGTCTGAGAACTTCCACCCGACTGTTACTGGGGAAAGTGTTTATGGGGACTTTGAAGAGGCAATGGAGCACCTCCGGAATAAAGTTATTGCAACCAGAAACCCAGAGGAGATTCGAGGGGGTGGACTCTTAAAGTACTGCAATCTTTTGGTGAGGGGATTCAAGCCAAAGTCTGAGGCGGACATTAAGACTCTACAGAGGTACATGTGTTCCCGGTACTTCATTGACTTCCCAGACATTGGTGAGCAGCAGCGGAAGCTTGAGTCCTATCTGCAGAACCACTTTGTGGGCATGGAGCACAAACGCTATGACTGTCTGATGACGTTACATAAAGTTGTGAATGAGAGCACAGTGTGCCTGATGGGGCACGAGCGGCGGCAGACTCTGAATCTCATTGCCATGTTTGCTGCTAGAGTTCTATCCGAGCAGAGGATGTTCCCAGCAGTGCACAATGTTGCTTGCTATTACCAGCCTGCCCATTACATCCAAGATGTTAACTTCAACAGTTACTACTATGCCCCCCTGCAACCCATGGTTCCGTGCAACCATTCCTACCAGACTTGGCTGCCTTGTAACTGATTCCCCTCTTGGACTATGTGACAATGCCTTTGTGTGCTTTCCAGAAGCAAGAGGATTTTCTTTGGTGTGCATGACTGTTAGATTTGTAAAGTATGAGTGCATTAGGGCAGTGGAAACTTGCAGCGAATCTGTTAGTCCATTATTTTGTCACTCGGTCATAATTATGATTTTAAATTGAGTTTTAAGTATTCTGCAGTAATCTGGCTAGCGGTCAAGTTGGATATTGCCTTTAGGTTTTTTGGGTCTGACCGTTAGGACCAAGTGGCGATAACCTCTTACTGAACCTGATACAGACTGATGTTGCATAGTCTGAAGTGCTTGGCTTCTTGCCATGTCACAATTGCCAAATACAAATTTCAGTGGTCTGATATCCATATTCTGTTTTTTTTTTTTTTGGGCGGGGAGGGGGGGGGGGGGGAAGAGAGAATGTAATTAATACTAGAGATGACACATGATTGACAATGTCCGTTAAGCTTAAAGTTCCTTTCCCACCCCATTCCCTCAGTCTTTACAGCTCTCATTTTTGGTTTTATAGAGAACCCTGAGCAGGGGAGTGCTCTTCTGTCTCAGTGAACCTAATTTATGAAATCTTAACATTGCCAAAAGTCACCCCCACTGTGGAAATGTATCAATTTGTGATTGTAGCACAACAGAGCTGCATCATGTCTCACCACACCATCTCTACTTTAAACCGGATTCTTGAAATCTGGATAATGCTCGACATAGTTGCCATTTGCCATTTACCTGGCCATACTTTTGTAACAGTCTTACCTTGCATCTGATGCATGCCTAGTGTCCTCTCTACATTGTGACAATTTAGTTTCATGTAATGGCCAGCTAGTGGAGTAGTGTCATTGACTTTGAGAGCTGTTTAATTTGCATATTCTAAATGCAAATTCTGTGCCTGCTGTGGCCTATCAGACCCTTTGAGCTTCTTTGTAATCTGTGCCATTACTTAAACCCCTACTCCTTGCTGTCTTCCCTCCTTTTCATACTTTAAGGAAGCGGATTTACATGTGTGAAACATTCTTGTACCAATTCGTTGAATTTGGTTTCTATACCCCTCACGTATTAAAAAGCCACTTGTTAACATGAGATACCAACCATGTCCTGAAACACCTTGATGGGGGGGGGGGGGTATAATTTGACTTCATTTTCAGTTGCAGATGAACAAACCGATTTTAATAGATCTCATGTTTACTCTTGATGGGTAGATGTCCTAAACTGGCTTTTTACCAGATGGCTTACACTGACCTAGAACAAATTAGTTTGGTCAGTCTGGAAAAATACAGCTGTCTAATGATTTAAAAGTAACAGTTGGCCTTAATGTCCACTCATAGGCCAGTTGGGCTGGGAAGAGGGGAATACCTACCTGAAAATGTGCATCTTGGAAGCTAGTCTGGACTTACCTGCATTCCTGATTTATGCCAGCTTGTTTTTGGTCAATGCGTTCATACGGATTGCTGAAGTATTTCATGTGAATAAGGAATTCCTTCTAAGCCCACTTTGCGTGTGTTTTTTTTTTTTTTGTGAGTAGAGATTGAGAGACTGTCATGTTTTTTTTTTTTTTTTTTTTTTTTTTTTTTTACACTTACAAGGAAGGGCTGAGTTTTTTACGTCCTTAAATTGTCTTTTGCATTTGGTTCAGGTTGGTGTTTGTTGGGGCAGGTCTGCCCTACGCCTGAAATAAAGGCCCAGTGTGTTTGGGAAATGGTTGTGGTATGCCTCGGGTTCTTAAAGTTTTTAACTCCTGATGTATCCTTGATAGGTATTAAAATCTGTCATGACTAGAACTTGACATACAGACTATAGATTCTTTGGAATCTGTCACAAGCAAATACAATGTATTCAATTTTTTTTTAATTTGCCCACAAGAGGGGAATGTTTTAGCCTGTCCCATATCTGTTGGTGATGGGTCCTATTGGAATATTTTTTGAATATTTTCATTCAGGCTTGTTTATTGAGGAAATGATACTGTTTGGGGGAACCTGTGAACTTGAGGCCTAATTGCGTAATGATTAGTTTAGCCTCCCCAGGGAACAGGCCTCCTCAGTTGCTGCATGTTACTAGTAGCATCATTCTTTTGGCAACCAGCCTGCTCTTTGAGCTAGAAAGAAGTCTTGGTCAACCCTGTCTGTTGTCACACCCACTCATTCCAGACTTTTTCCTGCCTCCCTCCCCCCCCTAATCTCTTCAGAGATTGCATGAGCCTTAAGCTCTTAAAATCGACAACCTTCTATTAAACTTACTTAATGTGGGTCTGAATTCAGTCTTTGAGGCCTCGAGTTTATTATCCAGTGTTGTCTACCAGATATGATCGCCAGCTAGCAGAAATATCATGTTAGGAGTTTTAATGCGTCATGGCTGAATGGTGCTCTGCATAGAACTGCAGTTGTCTCCCAATCCAGTTTTTTTTTTTCTTTTTTTTTTTCTTCCATGAACATTGCAAGTCAAACGTAGTTGCAGTACTTGCATTACTGAACTAGTCACATTTGAAGGGGCAGTACATAGGGAGTATTTTAATGTGGTGCCTGTATGAAATAAGTTTCATTCTGTCTTGTGCCAAAGACCATGACTATATAAAGTGTTACTCTCAAATGTATCTGTGGTGGTCAACAAACTTCCATATGCAGTTTGTGACAGCCTTGTGGGTTCTGCTCGGGGGAAAACTGTGAATTTTCTGCACAATGTTATCTTTGCAAGCAACTTCAGTTGCCATGTAACCGGTTTACTTCCTATTGAAGTTTAAATTTGAATGTGCTAATTTTTGACCAAAATTTGTTCCCTTTTGCATATGTAAGCATATAATGCTCCCCGGAAATGTAGAGAAACGGTTATGGAACGCTTCAGTACAGGTAATATAATTTTTTGGCATGTTATTTGCCCATGCAGTATGCTTTAGATGTTGGGTGTGTAACTTCAGTGTTGCAGGTCCAAGATTGAAGCAATGGTTGCATAAAATTTTTGAAGCCTTTTCTTAGGCCACAAGGCCAAGATTCATTTAGGGTCTCCTGCTGAAAGGAGGCATATGGAGGGCTGAAGCAGCTTTACATGAAGCTAGTCAAGAACGTATATCACTGTAGGAATACCATGGGTTTATTCTCCAGGTGTGATCCTCTGTTTACTTTGTGAGTTGGTCTGTGCTGTTGATGCCTGGTGTTAATGTTTTGGTAGTAATAAACTGCCTTTGCATGTTTACCAGCTCATTAAATCAATATACCTGTCTTTATTTTGGGTGCAATTAAATGTGCTTGCCTATGTGTTTTCTTTTAACTGTTACTGCACAATTATTTGTTGAAGGCTGCACTTGGCCAACCTTGGCTGGCAAGGATTGCCCAAGCCAGAGGATTTAGTTCAAGTGTTAAATATTAAGCTGTGCTTAGAAGGCTGCTTCAGTGTGATCTACCACTGGCTCCTCCCAATGTCCTGTCAGCGTGCCTTAGAGCAGGGGGTTTCTTCAGTTGCTATTAATGCAGTGAAGCTGGCATACACTTGTAGAATTGAGAAATGTGAAAATATATCCTGCAAACGTGTCCTGATCGGCACACTTGCCTTGGGACTAGTCTAATTCGAGCAGGGGGGAGAACTACCTTGAGTTGAGCTTTCCAGATGCTGATCAGGATTGTGGAAAAAAGTACGATGCTATTGGGGTAGTCTGTGTTTACAGCTGAAATTGGACCCCTTGTTTTCTCTAATGAAATAAAAAAAGATCTATTTTCTCAACATGTGCTCTTCTGGTATTTTCTTGGTGCTTCAGTTTATTAATGCTATTGTTACTGTTTTATCACTGTTCTATGTAATGTTATCATCCAACCCAGGACTAGTTTAATCAACCGTGAAAGTATAGAAGAATGGTAATCTACACGGTTCAGCCCAATCTAATCACAAGTATTGAGTCCGTACAAAACTATTTCAGGGTGACCCTTGTGAGCAGGTGAGTTTAACCAAAAATGTTGCTCTAATGGCAGACTAGTGAAAAAAGCACCACTACACAAATGGGTGATCAATATAATCTATTGTCATTGATATTCTGGCTGGGATGAAGTGTCAAAGGATGAGAGCCTCAAACCTGGGGTGTAATATCACAATGTGGCTACTTATGCACTCTTGAAAAACCTGGCTGACAAACCGTAAGATGGCAATAGTATTTGCAGTTGTGTTGAACTTTCCGTTTTGAAAATGCAGAGTGAAGTATGTTTGTTTTTTAAACATTGGCATTTCTATAATATGTTAATTGACGGTCTAATTATAATATCTGACAGAGGTGGGGCACTGTATTAAACTTTGAAGACCACTAGTTTAGGAGAGCCAGTTCTCTTCCAGATGAAGATTACTGAGCTTCTTCCTTCTATTTTGCCATGAGATTGTTCTGTTATGGCACCTTTTGGGGGCCACGCATGATCCTATGTGCTCCTAAGCCATGCTGATGTTTCGTTGCTGGTCCTCTTCCTCTGAATTTCACCAGTAAGTCTTACGTAAAAATCAAATAGGTGTTCCCTTGCATTAAGCTCAACTCGAGCAGCACTTTTTTTGCATTGTTTACCCACCGTTCTAACGCCGCTCATGTGGAGCATCTTTTGCCTGTCCTGCTTTACCCGGTCGTTCCTGAGGTATGTGACCTCACTAGTTCAACCCTTCTGTGAATGGTTACTCCCCGATTTGAGAGCTTCAAAACTGTTTGGACCACAGTCTTTTCAGTTGATAGGTGGATATGCCCCTGATAAGGAGGGATGATGGAACCACGAGTATTTGGGTGGCTAGGGCCCCAGAAGCATGTGGGATTGGCTGGTTTGCTACAGTCAGTAGCTTCAAGGAATCTTTAAAGGTCTTTATCTGGTCCAGAACAAGCTAGCTAGTTTCTTTAAAAAAAGTGCCCTGAGGGCACGTGGAAAGCCTGTACTTATGTTGCCCATCTTGATGAACGGTTAAGCCCCTGAAACAATTACTATGTGGATGCCTGAAGATCCTAAATGCAAGGCTTTGCCTATACTGTCTGAAAGCACCTAGCAGTGGAGGTCTTTGCATTGCTTTGTGAATATAGCAGTAGTGTTAGGCTGGTGCATGAGTGCAGAAAGACTGTACGTAACAAGCTGCTAGACCGTGATTTACACATAGGGTGTTCTTACAAAGAAATGCACTGATCTGACCCAGGCACTGCATTAAGCTCAAAGCAGAGGAGCGGGCGTTACCTGCATTCTGGTGGGCAGTACCCAATTAATATTGGGTCCTATGTGTACCATGTACAATAGAATGGTCACTGGAATTGTGCTGTTGCGATTTTCACGTAATTCTAAATTAGTGGCACTTGTCACAATTCATCATCTGTTGCATAATTTGTAGATTTTTAACGAGTTTTCCTTCTAGCTCGAACAGTTAAGTTGAAGTGCAGCGAGAAGTGTTGCTGTGCAAAGCTGGACTGTCACCTGTGTTGCCTATTT
Source organism: Pleurodeles waltl (assembly GCF_031143425.1). NCBI lineage: Eukaryota > Metazoa > Chordata > Amphibia > Caudata > Salamandridae > Pleurodeles > Pleurodeles waltl. The sequence goes on along the minus strand of NC_090440.1, from coordinate 976,738,912 downwards.
CTATAGTTTGGTGTTAAACCAGCAGAATGTCCTGCCATCCTGCTCCTTCCATTGGTTGCTAATCGTCTGCACAACAGTAAGCACCTCTGGCAATACTTGGTGTAGGTTTTTAGTATGGTGGAGTCTGAGGCATGGGAGATGCTTACCACCTTACCAATGCACAACCTACAGGATCATTGATTTTAGCCAGCAGCTAAAATGGCATTTTCTCGTCGTTCTGCTTTCTTGGAGTTTCCTTTTGCTATTCACCCTATCCAGAGAGGGTCCTGTTCTTTTTATCCCACTTTCAAAGAAGCAGTCCTTCCTATCATTTTCGATTTGACTTCTAGCAGTTGTGTCCCTCACCCTAGTAAGCCTATTGTCTGACTTTCCTGTTATGAACGAAGAACTCTGTGCATAAAGAGCAGTGGCAGGAGAATCTCAATGGCCGACTGGAACAAACCTGCTGCTGGGTGAGTGATTTTTAGAGTTGACAGCACCCATCTGCACCCAATTGTAAACTGCATTTGTACGTAGTTCCGATTCGATCTACTGCCCTCCATTTAGACCGACGACGTTAAGGCACATTTTCTTGCTATTAGCTCTTGCAGGAAAAGCACCCATCTATACTTTTGATGATTGTCCCTCAATCTCATATTTCCAGCTACAAGGGATTGTCTTCCTGAATGCGTTGGGTTTAGCCAGTGGCCCTTTTCTCTTGATAGGATGACGTTAGACTGAATTGCAATCACACTTGGTACAGATTGCCCCATAAGCATTGTAACCTTGCTCAAAAGTGGTGTGTAAAGTCCATGATCTTTTTAACCAAGTTATTTTGCTGCTTGTTTATTAGTTCTTTGACATCCAACCCTGTAAAGCAGTGGTCTTCAAACTCTTCTGTTCCCTCTCACCCCCAGGAAAGTCATCACCCCCTCCAATTTTTTCACAGTTCTATTAAACAGCACTGTTCATGCCTAGAATTATTTAAACATTGCTGTTAAGTTCTGTTGCAGTTTTAAAACTGCAATCAAATACATGATGACAAACATACTCTGGCCTCGAAAAAATCATAGTTACTAGTCCTGCAGGTCAAGTAGCTTGAATACTCTAACTGTTTTAATCGAATACACTAAACGTTTGCTCAATGTATAATAAATCTGGCCCACATATAGGGTACACGATCCATGCATGACTTGCCTCTTAGCTTACTAATCACTTTGCCATCAGGGCAGGTGTGCCTCAGTATGTTTAACCCTTTGCTGCTAGGCCCCCCCCCCCCCCCCCCTCCCCCCCAGGTGCCAGGGCTGCTTTTGGCTATCTGGAGCAGTTTGCGCTTAGGCCCTCAATGTTTCTTTTTGTCCTCATAAGCTTCTCACGCCAAATTTGTGTCTTTTTTTTTTTTTTTTTTCTTCCGAGATTCTCAGTTTGAGTTCTCCTGAAGGAGACCAAGAAATTAGCCAAAATACAGCAATATTTCTTTTTTTATTATTGGAGGGGGGGCTAAGCAAATGGCTTGTAGGATTTGTTATTTTTCAGACTTGAATCAGAAAACACAATTTTGGCATTTTACTGGGACATATCCCATTTTTACTTTTTTTTTTTTTTTTTTTTTTTTTTTTTTCTTTCATCCTCCTTCAATTAGTGACCGAAATGGGTGTGAAACCAATGCTAGATCCCAGGAAGCTAAACATTTCTGAAAAGTAGACATCATTCTGAATTCAGCAAGGGGTAGTTAGTGTAGATCCTACAAGCGTTTCCTACAGAAAACAGCTGAACTAAAACAAATATTGAAATTGAGGTGAGAGAACCAGCCATTTTTCTCCACGTTTTGCACTAACTTTTCCTGCAATGTCAGATTTTTTTTTAAAGCAATAAACCATTGCATCTGCTGGACTCTTTCCGGTTGCAGGGATATGTAGGGGTTGTAGGTTCGTCAAGGTCCCCCTAGATATTCGGAGCCAATAAATGAGCTGCACCTTCCAATGGGTTTTCATTCTATACCGGGTTTACAGCAATTCATTTGCTGAAATCTAAAGCGTGAAATAGGTATCATAAAACCCTTATTTCCTAAATGGACACAACGTTGAGAAGCAGTGGTTGTTTGCACATCCGAGTTCCAGGGTGCCCATAATAGCATGTAAATTAAAGGGCATTTCTCAAATGGATGTCTTTATTTGCACACTTATTTTTGGAAGGGAAAAAAAGGTAGAGAAGACAAGGGGCAATCACACTTTCATTCCCCCCCCCCCTCCCAACCAAGTCTCCCGATAAAAATGGTACCTCACTTGTGTGGATAGATCAAGTGCCTGTGAAAGGAAAAGCCCCAAAACAGACACATCAAAATCATCAAATAAACTACTTGGGAGGGGGGGGATTTGGGGGTTTGGTCCTGGGCTCAGCAGCCTGACCAGGAAGAGTCAACTTGTTGAAATTGAGGGAAACCAAAGTGGGTCCAAAAGGGCAGTTTGAAAAAAGCCATTTGTAGGCTGACGAGTAGGGCAGAATTTTTATCAGTAATGCTGAGACAATGCTGAGTGGTAGGAATTTTGTAGATTCTGGAAGGTTCATCACAAAAATGTGATTTCCAACAAAGCTGGAGGTTTGCAGGGCATTGAGTAAGAAAATGGTGCGGGCCACATGTGAAGCACACCAACCTGGACTCGCCCAGATGTTTAGTTTTCAGAGATGTCTTTTTTTTTTTGGGGGGGGGGGGGGGGAGAGAAGAGTGCAAGTGCTCCCCCCGCAGTAGCTGCAGCCACGGATGTAACCATTATGTCTGGGGATTGGGGAGGGGCTAAACACTCACTTTTAATAAATATATTATTAAAGCATGATGTGGTAGGGCACTGTTTAGACAGTAAATTTCCAAGAAATGCCCAAAAAACTTCCCAATAACTTGCAGCTTTCCTGCTAAAACTATATAATGTGTTAGTCTGAAAATTGGGTTCCGGAAAACATTTCTCATTTGCACATCACCAAGTAGTATCTGACTTTTCATCCTACTAAAATATATATATTTTTTCATCACACAAGTACAAAAAATTGTCTTTCTCAGCTACTGATATATATTTTGAAATGTTTGTAAAGTTTACTTAGTTATATAAATGTGGTGTGTTAGGGAAAGCTTGATACCAAAAGCTTTTAACTTGACATATGTCACAGTTCAACTTAAAAAATCCTGGAACTCTGCACTCACAAGGAAAAGTGTTTGCATTGCAAGAAGACAAACTGACTTGACCTGTCTCTGAACACACAGCAAATGAGACAAGAATAAGACTTAAATGCATTTTAATTCAGTTTCTGACTGAACAGAACATCTGTTTTGTCCACTTCCAGAAGGGTAGAGTGGACTCTTACATTAGCTCAACCACATAAAATAAAACTTGCCATAGGAAGTGGTCAAGTAGAATTTTGTTTTGAGCCCTGATACTAGTCTGGCCAGGCAGGCTTTACTAACATGTAATGGTTGCCACAGTAATTATTGGAGGTGAGGGGTTTTGAAGCGTATTGGGAGTTAGTCCCTATTGACGCACACACCTAGCTTGGATATAAAAGACAACATGTTAGGCATGGTCCATTAGTGGTTTACTGCTGCTCCCTTCCCCCCCCCCCCCCCCCCCCCCCCCCCCCTCCTTTTCAGTTTAAAACAGCCCTGTTATCAGCTCAATGATTCTTCTGGGTAGAACAAGATGTTTTAAGGAGATTCTCAAAGGCTAACTGGTGCTTATTCAGGTTATAGTTGTGACTTTTAATGAGCTGCTACTGGCCGTTGCCTTAGGGTATCTCTCCCCAGGTCAAGCTCGTTAAGATTAACAACCCTCAAGCTGGATTAACTGAATGATCAATCTTTCCTTGGTACTAAACCTAACTGGCCTAACCACGGAGAATGAAATGACTGAAAAATAAAGTGGCAACCCTAAAGCTGTTGGATTGGAAGAAAGGAAGTGCTTTTTCAACAAACCATAGAATCCAAAAGACATAGGATTCAATGCACCCATGGGCCATACCAGCCACATCACCAGCTGCATGGATAAAGTTATCCTTGGAGCAAACAAACCTCAAAACAAGAGGCAACAACTACAAGACTATCTACTTCTGGAAGAAGACACCCCTTTAACAATAGAAATAGGCTCTAGTACCCACCTCCTTTTGCTGCTACAGATACGTGGGAAGTGCTGAGTTTTCTTATGAGTTGTAATAGGCCATAAGAACTACGCAGGGCCTAGTCTGGTCAACACACGAATTAGAAAACAAATGTGCAGAAGTCTATTATGCATGAAAAGTACAGGCCTCAGTTTGAACATAATCGTCAATAAGGAACGCAGGGACAAAGGAGAATGGCCAGGTGCAGGGTAAAGCAGTTACGATTCAGCCTAGCATATCACAGATAACTTAGAAGGACGCACACCCAAGGGAGAATTTGAGCTACTTTCTGATAGCAGGAAAGGAGAAGGGTAAATCACGACAGACTTGAAAGGGACACAGCGTTAGATGTTTGTGTCAAGGCTGGCAGAAGGGAAGCGACCTGCCGTAAAACTTTTGGAGTCTTGTAGACGTATAGGGGGAACATATTGGTAGAGGTCACAGAGCCGGATTGAAGGACACTGAATGTTAGATACTATGTATGTAGTAAATCTGCTAGGACTATTTTTGTAACCAGCAGTCAGATAATGTTTAAATAATTATTGTTTTTGTTAATTATAGGTGGGTTTTAAGCGCCCACTAAAGGTATAAAAATCACTGTGTGTAAGAGCTTAGTTGAGTGTGGCTTCAGTTGCAGAACTGTGCTGTACTCGCGGCCATATTTGTATTCTGTTTTATTTTGTTTATATAAATACTCAATTATTACTAGAATTGTCACTTTATTAAGAGATGTGATTACATTTTGGCGAGCCAGCCAGGAGCCAATCACTTAGTTCCCTGGACCAGCGGCTAAAGGAGGCATCGCCTGTGACGCTTGAGCAGAATATTGCGCGCATCCCAGGTGAGGATTACACCTGTCTCTTCGAGCGGACGGGCGAGATTCCAGAGGCTGCTGTCCTAAAAGGGTAAGGAGGGGTCTGGCTTCGAACTGTGATAGGTGAAAGTGCGTCATTCTGTGGTGGTTGTAGTATGGGGAAGTAAATGCATGCAGGATTTGTATGGGTTTGTTGAAATATAACGTTGATATGAAATGTGGTATCCTGGCCTGGCCGGAAGACTAGCTAGTAGGGATTCCCTTTTGTAATAGAAAGGAGATGAGTATTAGTGGATAACCTAGGGGACAGCCCCTGGAAGACATATTGGGTGTATAATCTAGGAGGATAGTGCCTAGAGGACACCTTAGATGTATTAGTGGGATCCTAGAAGACCCCTTAAGTGTATTAGCTGGATCCTAGGGAGTAGCTCTGGAAGACACACTAGGTGTAGTTGTGGCTAACGTAGGAAATACCCCTGGAAGACACATTCGGTGTATCAGTGGATAACCTAGGAAACAGTTCCTGGAAGGGACAGTTAGTGTCCGTTAGGTAGCCCGGCTAGGTCCGGAGGGTGAAAGTAGAGAATGAGTGAGACATGGAATGTGTAAAATTGGACAAGGTGTATGGGACGACCAAGTGGTTGGTGTCAAGTGACTTCATCCGTAGCACGATCAGACTGTTGAAAAGTTAGTGTAATGACAATGAAAATGTGATATTACTAATGTGTAATGTAAATGACGAAAAGATTGTGATTTTCCATAATCATAGTGGGCAAAGTGTAGAAAAAAGACAGGAGGGAAAAAGTGCTAGATTTCTGCCATATATTTATTCCCGGGGAAAAACTTGAAGTGCACGGGGAGGGGAAAATGTCAAAATAAAGCAGAGAAATTCAAATATAGAGCATTAAAATTAGTGGAGATAAATAAAAGCTCATGAGTGAGACTGATCATTTCCTGTGGCAAGAAGAGGATACCCTCGATTTAGTTATGACATTTGAATGGGCTCACAGCCAACCCCTGTGTCCGTGTGACACTCCTCGGTTTCACATAATATTGCAGGCAGTTATTGTTAGAGGCTCTCCTAGACGCATTTTTCACAGATTTGTTCTATTCAGAGGTTTTAAATGTTGAAAGGGACACCAGGTTTCTAAATGTGGTCATAGAAAACGCTAATTCATAATAAGATGTGACTTGTATTATGTTACACAGTAACCTGTGGTTCCCTATAAATGTATACGCACCTGATTTTGAACTAGAAGTACTATAGGCTATTGCTATAGGTCAAAATACGCACAGTAGTATAAGGGATATGAGAAGAAGGTAGAAATAAAGAGCGTATAGTGTGTAGGAAGCGTATATCCCAGGGGAGAAATCATGGATGCTCCCTTGGAACATATGATAAAAACATTTTCGTCTGACAAAAAGAAAATACAGAAATATTGTAGGCAGTGGTATAGAGACACTAAAGACCATGCTCAGTCATGGCCTAAGGAAGGAACATTTGATGAGGACATAATTGAACATTGACTTACATTAAATCTAAATCTCAGAAGAGAAAGAGGGAAGCTATTTTGTTAGGGCGTGTTTTTTGCGACACAAGGACAAATATAAAACCGACAATGTTAGAACAGATAGCAACACAAATACAAGAGACACAGAAGGGGTTTCAGAGGGACCCCTACCATACGGTCTCTATCCTATTCGACCAGAGGCTGGATACCAAGATCCAGTGCAGGTTGAATGTGAGACTGAGGTGAAGGGAGTGGAGAAAGTGTCTCGCTTACTCCCGATAGCTCCGTGGGCAGAGTATGAACAGAGAAGAAAGGAGGGAGCAATATCTAGGGTACAGCTTACTGAAGAACGGGCAGAGAGGTCGGAGAATGTTGATTCTCTTTGAGGGCAATGGACTAAGGGGCAGATTATTCTTAAAGAAGGGGATAAGTCTGCGAGCACATTGAGAGAGGCAGCAGGAGAGTGAATGTTGGAATGAGAGGGAAAAAGATGATGTAGAAAGGGTACAATGTGATAGGTATTCAGAAGAAAGGAAACCGAAGCTGAGGCAACAGATGAGGATTGGGGTGACAACTCCTAACAAATGAGGGTGCAGTAGGAAGAGGCAGGGACATGTATAATTTTCGACCCCGTCCTATACACAGTTTAAAATTAATGGCGCAAGACTCAGATGAGGTAAAGAGGAAGTCGATTCTAAAACCAGCTAAATTAAGGATGACACCTATTGAGACAATAGAACAGGAAGAAGGAAGGTATTTTTGTTACCCCCTTCTCAGATGAATTGGCAGAGTGGACTGAGCAACAGGGGAGAAAATCATGGCCTGATGGGTCGTTTCAACTCTGATTTAGCAATAGCAGAAGATTGTATACGACAAGGACAGGGTGCCCCGAGTTGGGATTATCCATACATGCAAGAGTGTCTTGCAGTGTGGGAAACCTATGCAGAGGATAAACCGACTGAAGTGATGTGCAACACTAGGCCAGACCTGAGGCTAAGGAGTAGGTTAACCAGTTCCCCGCCTATTACACAATTGCCTCATTTTTAAAGGAGGGCAGGCACCGACAGATGGACAAAGAAAACTTAAAAAGAGCATTGCCTCCATTGTCTGAAGGTGCAGGAAAAATGGATAGGGAGTTTTGAAAAACACACAGCTGGAATGAATCTTGCTCTAGGCGATGTTAAGAGCTTGTTGAGTTCTGTGGCAGGAGATGAGGTGAATACTATATTCACAAGAGCAGGACTTCCTCTGGTAATGTTGACAAATACACAATTTGATGGATTGTCTTTTAATAATGTTTGCCAACATGTCTGGGATGTGCTGATGTGGACATATCCGGACAGACCAGACATTGGAGCCCTTATGGCAGAAAGTATTAACCCATCTGAGGACATTGCAGAGTTTATTACTAGAATGAAAGAGCGATGGATATGGGAGGTAGGATGTAATTGTAAAAACACGAGAGGAAATGCACAGTTATTTTGTGTTGAAGAAAGGCCTTCCCACGGATATACAGGTAAACTTAGATGGAGTGGTGGGAATTGAGGCTAAACCGTGGCCAGAAATACAGGTGCACATAATACATTATTTTAAACGAAAACACGAGAAAGAGAGAATAGAGCAGACCGAAAGCTACTGCCAAATTAGGGCAACAAAAGGTTAAGAAACTGAGCACTGAAGGAGCGCTTGTGACCGTACCATCAGCAGCTGTCACAATGCCAGTGCAAGGGCAAGTACCTGGAGGTCAAGGATTAAGTGAAATGGGGAGACGACAAGGAGGTCCAGCAGGACAACAAGGAGCAATGCAGAGAAAAAGACCAGGAGGATTCAGAGGGAGGCTGCTATGTTTCTATTGTGGCAGGTCGGATCATTTTGTAAGGGAGTGTAGAACTAAGAGGATTGATGAGCGTATGCAAGAATGGGCTGCTCCGCAATGACAAGTTGCGAGGCCATCGCAGATACACTGGGGACCACAACAACATGCAAGACAGGAGGGTCCCCAGCCCTCAAGATCAGTGGATGGCACCTCAGGGCCACCGCGACAACAGGTGCCGCAGAGTACCAGTAACCCCATAAGTGGACAAGTGCAGGGGCAGGTAGGAGGAATAGTGGTGCAAGGAGGTAATTTCATTTATGTGCTGCCCCAAGTATCTGGTGGGGCACAGTCACCCAATTATGTACAATGACAAAGCCCACAGGTAACCACTATGTGTCCAGTACTATCTGTAACCCACAGATCGGAGGAGAAACCCACTGTGATGGTAGCCATAGAAGGTTGCCCCTATCAGTTCTTAATCGATATTGGGGCCACCAAATCTTGCATAAATGAAGGTATGTTACCAGTCTTGTGTAAGTCAATGGACACAAGGGTTCTCTGGGGCTGTCGGACTGATAAGAAAGGCTAAAGGGGTGGTCTGTTGGATAAGATTAAGAGGTCAGCAGTATTTAACACTCTCCGCAGATACTCCCCCCTTAGTGGTCCTTCTGCAGGAAACCCACCTCCTTGGGACTAGGTGCCCCATGCTCATACGGGGAGGGTATGACAGAGTATACCACGCAGGCTTCTCCAGGGGCTCTAGAGGGGTAGCCATTTTACTTCACCGCTCTCTGCCTGTGGTGATCACAGCAACACAGGCCGACCCACAGGGCAGATTTGTAGTGGCTACGGGGACTCTTCATGGAACTCCGATAAATTTTATATCTGCGTATGCCCCCCCGACGAGACTTGATGTCTTCTTGCACTCGCTTCGCCGAGTGGTTGTGGGATTGCCCCAGGGGACCACCCTGCTGGGGGGGGGGGGGGGGACTTCAACGCGGTTCTCGATCCGGATTTGGATGTATCCGGCGAGATTACGGCCAGTAGATTAGCCAGGGCTTCGGCTCTTACTAGTTGGACCGAGAGCCTTGGCCTCTGCGAGGTATGGAGAACTTGGCACCCTAGGGATCGCCGGTACACCCACATGTCGGCCGCCCACCGGACGCAATCCAGAATTGATCTGGTATTCATGTCTGCTCTGGACCTCTCGAGTGTCACAGGGGCAGAGATACTCCCCCGGGGAGTCTCGGACCACGCACCAGTGCGGGTCCGACTGGGTGGAGCGGATCCCTCCAAACGCCCAGTATGGCGCCTAAACGCATGGTATTTACAAGACAAAGACTACACCCAAGAGATCAGAAATCAACTAACTCAATACTTCGATCTGAATCTGGGGTCGGTCCGCTCCCCAGGATCATTATGGGCCGCCTGTAAGGCTACCCTCAGAGGGCATGCCAAGTACCTTCTCCGTACCCGCGAGCGGGACAGGAACTCCCAGATCTCTGACCTGGAGGCCAGGGCCCTGAGACTGGAACGCCAACAAATGACTTCTTCGTCTGCCGCTGCCCTGAGACAGCTGACTATGGTTAGAGAAGAAATTAAACACATAATGCTAGATTCAGCCAGGTGCATTTGGAGAGCTTCGGTGGCCCGTATATATGGCTGGGGGGACAAAAATGGGAAGCTCCTACATTGGCTGGCCGCGCGTCCTCTGGCCAGCAGGGTTATACCTGAGATTTTGGAGCCCTCGGGCGCCCTCTCTAGGACACCAGCTGAAATCGCACAAAGTTTCGCGTCCTACTATGCCCACCTCTATGCAATGCACCCCCGCCCGCTATTGAGAAAGAGACTCCCCTCCTGAATGAGATCACTCTCCCCAGGATCTCCCTGGAGGCAAGAGACAGGCTAGATGAAACTATTAGCCTTGCAGAGATCACCAGTGCAATCTCCAGCCTGGCATCGGGCAAGACCCCCCGGCCCTGACGGATTCCCGGCAGAGCTATATAGCAAATGCAGTGATATACTGGGTCCCCACTTACTCAACATGTATGGGGAAGCCGAGAAACTAGGCCGATTTCCCACTGAGATTGACCAGGCGACAATAGTAGTGATTCCCAAAACTCAGCCCCCATCGAGACATTGCTCGGCATACCGACCCATCTCACTTCTAAACATTGAGATCAAAGTGCTTTCCTCGACCCTGGCCTCTAGACTGAAAGAGATCATGCCTACACTAGTGCACCCTGACCAGTGTGGCTTTATGCCCACTCGTAGCACCAGGCACTGCATTAGGCGGTTGCATCTGGCTCTGGCACATCGCAATACTCTGTTGCACGCACACTTGGCATTACTCTTGCTGGACTTTGAAAAAGCCTTTGACACAGTGGATTGGTCTTACCTTGAACTGGTCTTGCAGAAAAATGATCAGAAGTGATCTCCTTCACTGGAGGACACTCCCCCTTAACCTGCTCGGTAGAATCGCGCTCTATAAGATGATGATCCTTCCTAGGCTCCTCTACCTCCTGCAAAATTTTCCCCATCCCATCCCTAGGAAATGGTTTGGGGAAATGGACTCATTGGTGCGCCAATTTATATGGAGCGGAGCCCGCCCACGATTAGCGCTCAAAACCTGCCAGAGGGATGTATATGATGGAGGTTTGGGCATGTCCAATATCCACTCCTACCACCTCGCGACACAAGTACTTGTGATTAATGACTGGATGGGGGGTGGGTGGACAGACCCGGCGTACCGACTGGAGCTCCAAACGATGGGTTACCCACGGATTTTGGACACCCTCTATGGAGGTCCGATCTCTCGAGACGTACCAGATGTGACCAGGGTGGTTCTACAGGGATGGCGGACGGCTCAAAAGTCGACTGGGTGGTGGGGACGACTTACCCAGCGGACCCCACTGTGGCATGGGAGGCAATTGGTGGAGGTGGCGGACTTGGAGGGGTTTCGGAACTGAGACAACATAGGCATCTCCACACTAGGCGATGTCTGGAACGGGTCACACATACGGTCCTTTGAAGATCTCCAGAAAAACTTCATTAAACAAGACACAGTTCCACAGATACCTCCAGCTCCGACATGCTTTATCAGTACATATCCGGGAGGGGGAAAACATACCTGAATGCAGCCTCATGGAGGCCAAGGCATTGATGGGGAGCCTAGGTAGGGGAGGTGTTTCCCAGATATATCGCACCCTGGTCTCCGGCACCTCGGGCTCCCTGGGGGTGCTTCGCCAGAGATGGGAGGGGTGGGTGGGCCCCATGGAAGAGATGGAATGGGGTGAGGCGCTAATGGCCCCGCGGGCCCTGGCGATCGCCACCCGTTTCAGATTGATACAAACTTACTTTTTGCACACAGCATACCTCACACCCGACAAACTACACAGAGCGGGCCTCCGCCCCAACGCGGAGTGCCCTCGCTGCAGAAACCTTACAGCTGACTTCTTCCACATGGTGTGGACCTGCCCGGCCATGGTAGCCTATTGGGGAGCGGTCCTGGGGGAGATTTCTGAGGTGTTGCAGGAGAATATAGAGAGAGAGCCTCTACCCCTCCTCCTCTGGATCATGGGTGACATCGAGCTAAGGAGACCAGATCGAATTTTCCTTGGGGTGGCGTGCTTAGTGGCTAAGAGGGACATAGTGGCAAACTGGAAGGCCAAGAATGCCCCATCATTGGCTAAATGGAGACAGGGAGTGGATTGGTGTGCGCAGAGTGAAAAACTTGTATATGAGGCTAGAGGATGTCCGAATAAATATAATAGGATATGGGGGAAATGGGAGGCCGCACTAGGCTCCTGAATACTATGTTATCTTTAATATTAGTGCTATCTGGGATCACAGGTTCGACCAATGTTGGATGCCCGTTGGCATCGTGTTATGACGTTTGTATCATGGTTATTTTTTCTTTTGCAAAAATCAATAAAAATTCTTTATAAAAAAAAAAGAAAGGCTAAAGGGGGAACTTGGAGAATGATTCAAGATTTGTGCTCTTTGAATGATATTGTCCTTCCAGAATTTCCTGTGGTACTCGATCGTTCGGTTATTTTGACAAGTATTCCTAGAGAGGCTACTCTCCTCTGTTATCGTTTTTCAATATTCCATTGCCTACAGACAGCCAATATTTGACTGAATTTACATTTAAAAATAATCAGTATTGCCACATTAGGCTTCCTCAAGGATTTTGTGAATCCCCAAGTATTTTTAATCAGTTAAAAAGGATTTAGCAAATATTCAATGTAAAAGTACGCTTTTGCAATATCTGGATGACATTTTGGTTTGTAGTGCCACTGAGGAGATATGCAGAGAGGATACTGTTGGTCTTCTCCGCACCCTTGCAAACAAAGGTTACAAGGTGGATAAAAATAAGCTACAGTACGTGCAAAAAGAGGTTCATTATTTGGGACAACTAATATCTAAGGATGGACGGAAAGTGACACCTGACAGAGTGGAAAGTATAAAAAACATGCCTAAGCCCACGACTACCAAACAGATGCAGCAGTTTCTGGGACTCTGTAATTATCTGAAACAGTGGGTGTTTTGATTATACTACGTTGACAGCGCCCCTTCTCTTCATGTTAAAAGAATCCCGTGCGACTACAAATAAAATACATTGGACAGAAGACTGAGAGATGGCATTCCAAGAGCTGAAGAAAGTGATTATGAATGCCCCAGTGTTGGGTACACCTGATTTCAAAAAGAAATTCTACCTCTTTTGTCATTGTAATGGAATGACTGACTGCAGTATTGACTCAGAAGACATCTATGGGACATAAGCCAATTGCCTACTACAGTGTGCTGCTAGATCCTATCGTGAAGGGCCATTATCCATGTGAGCAAGCCCTGGCTACAGCAGCGTTTGCGGTCCAGAAAAGCACTACTATTGTGATGGGATCACCTTTAACACTGTATGTAGAGCATGAGGTATTTGCTATTTTGCAAAAAAAGTAAAAGCACTCTTGTGACTCAGTGTCTGGGTATGAAGTAATACTTTCATTACCCTCCCTACAGGTGGTTAGATGTCATACAGTTAATCCAGCGACCTTCTTTGCGCACCCAGTTACTGATGACGAACAAGTATGACTGCCAGTTATGCACCAGAGGAAGAGAGTAAGGTGGGAGAAGATCCCATCCCAGGGAGCATGTTCCTCTTCGTGGATGGATCCTCTTTCATAGACCAGGAAACGGGGAATAGACATTCAGGAGCAGCAGTTGTAAAAGCTGAACAGCAAGGGTCATCTGACACATTGCAGATAGTGAGTCAAGTACCATTACCCTAATTTTTCAGCACAGGCTGCAGAATTAGTGGCTATTATAGAAGTGTTACAACATGCAAAGGGATTAGATGTTACAATCTATTCTGATTAAGCATATGTTACCACTACTGTGCATTCAAGCATCCACAGGTGGGAAAAAAGAGGATTTTTTAAATCTGATGGGTCTCCAGTGATGCACAGAGATTTATTGGCAAAATTGCTATATGCTTTAACATTACCATCTAATGTGGCAGTAATAAAATGTGCAGTTCATATGAATAAGCAAGACCTTGTCTCCAGGGGTAATGCTTTGGCAGATTGGGCAGCTAAAGAAGTAGCTAAGACATCTCCGAATTATATCCATACAAAAGAAAGTATACTGGAAATTATAACTAGACAATAGAATGATATTGACTTACCGCCCTCGTACATTGAGGCAGCACAATTAAATTTACGTGAGTTGCAGGAACAAGCACCAACACATGAAAGGGAGTTATGGGAACAGCGAGGATGTATACAATCCCCCATAGATTTTATTTATAGAAAGGAAAGCACTGGGAAACCTGTAATGCCCCAAGTTTTGTTGCATACAGCGCTGGAACAATTGCATCTTCCTGCGCATACTGCCAAAGAATATCTTCTAGCTACGTTGCAGGCAGATTGGTTAATTCCACAATTGTCGGAAATGATTATAATGTATATTGCTGAATGTGCAGTATGCCAACAGTACAGCCCAAGACCTACATTAAAAGTAATTATATCAACAATTCCTCGGTCGTCCGGTCCATTTAAAAATCTACATTTAGATTTTGTTGACATGATTGATAGATGTAACAATTATAGGTATCTAATAGTTGTGGTCTGCCCTTTTTCAAGGTGGATCGAGGCAGCACCATGTGTGCATAATGATGCTAAAGCAGCAGCTAATTTTTTGATAAGCGAAGTAATACCAAGATGGGGAATAGCAGAATCAATTCGATCAGATAATGGCAGCCATTTTGTAAATGTTCTTTTTCAACATATTTGCACTTCTCTGGGGATGAAGCATAAACTGTCATCTGTCTATCATCCCCAAAGTAACGGAATAGTGGAACGCCTCAACGGGTTATTGAAAAATAAAATAAGTAAACTCTGTGCTACTTTGCTTTAAAATTGGTTCCATTGCCTTCCGTTGGCCTTGTATGCTCTGAGAAATACGCCAGGAAGTGACCTCCATCTCACACCGCATCAGATAGTGACAGGACGCCCTATGCCAACTCCTTTGACAATAGCAAGGCACAGGACAGATGCGCATAAAACTGCTGAAGTATTGGGGGAGGAAATTAGTGGGTATTTGTTTAAATTGTTGAAATCTGCTAAGTTCTTCTCTAAACAGGTAATGCAGCAGCAGAAGTGCACCACCGCAGCCCAGCAGATCAGTCCAATTTCTGTGGGACAATTGGTATATATTCGGAATTTTGTACGAAGATGGAAAGACAGCAAATTCGTAGGGCCTTATTTGGTCACTCAGAGCACCCCCACTGCAGTAAAAGTGGAGGGCAGGAAAGCATGGATATATTTGTCGGACATTCGACTGGCTCCTGCTTTGTGTCAAGCGTTGCCATTGACACAGGACCTTTTGCAGGAAAACTAGCCAGTGGAGAAATAACAGTATACTTTTTCAGAGAACGAGTGGCACATCATATTAGTTCTGCCAAAATACTTTTCTGGATTGTTTTTGTGTTTGCCTTCTTAAGGTTTTCCTTATTTACTGCTGGTTTGAAATGGTATTTTAGTCCATGTATAGAATCATGCTCAAAGTTGACATATTAAAAAAGAAATGTGTATACAAATAGGTCTCGTGTTTTACATTAACTGACAATGCTTTGGTATCAACAGATGATGGAAATAGGTATGCAAAGAACTAATGAATTGTGTTTAGTATGTTCTTTGATTCCACATGCTAGTGATTCAGATTGTGTTCATTCAAGGAAGTTTTATCTAATGTTACACAGTGTCTTCTCCATCTTTTCCTGTGTAGAATGAGGGCTTGGATGCAACCTTCACAAGTGCAGCAGGGAACATTTTTAGTAAACATCGCACAATACGAAAGAGGGATAGTTGACATAAATGGTTTGACTGATCGTTAGGACATAGAAATGAAAATAGAAGCAATGTCAAGGACAGGAGCCTTAACCCCATAAGTGCGGGTGTCGGCCACTGGCCGACGCCCGCACTACCTGCCTGGTGCAGGTCACGACCAGTGGCCGACACCAGGGAGGGGGTTAAAAATCCTCCGGTGCAATGCACCGGAGGATTTATTTATTTTTGCCGTTGGAGACGTGGAACAACTTCCGCGTCTCCCTCCCACCCCTTTGTGACTTCTGACGTCACATTTTTCCCCACCGAAGCAGAGCAGGTAAGCGTCCTCTTCTACTCCGGTGGGGGGGGAAAAAGGCCAAAACGGCCTCCCCAAATGCCAGGGAGACATCGATGGAAAGGGGAGACTCTCCCCTTTCCATCGATGCCTCCCTGGCACCGTTGCTGCGATCCATGGCCAGGAAACGCCCCTAGACACCAGGGATCTTCTTTGGGGGGGTGGCCCCCTTGTAAAAGGGCCGCCCCGTGGGGGTCATTATTTTACAAAAATAACTATTTTGTTTTTTGGGGGGGGGGGCGATCGTGCCCCCCAGATAATATATTTTTTTTAAAATGGCGGGGGCGAACACGGGCCTGGGGGATAAAAAAAAGAATCTAGTTTTCTGGGGGGGGGGTTTGGGGGAGGGGTCAGAACGCTCCCCCCATGGAAAACTAGATTCTATTTAAAAAAAAAAAGAAATTGTTGATGGTCAGCCCTGAGGGTGACCCTCTATGGAGCAATTTTTTTTTTTATAGATGAGTGCTTTGCCAAGGGAAAGCACACATGTATGAAAAATAAAGTTATGTAGAGAGTTAGTGGCTTGCTTTATCTCTCTATGTATGTATATATATTTTTTTTCTTGTGTGTTGTTTTCTGGGAGCCACAATTGGCCCCCCAGGGAAACTATACATAAAAGTTATTTTTTTTTTATATATATATATATATATATATATATATATATATATATATATGCAACACAAATTGGTCAAAAGATTGTTGCACAGCGCACTCCACTGCCGGTGCTCGGTGACTGAGGAGACCAACCTTGAAAATATTTTGTGAACACGAATCTCACCGCACTCCACGAGGTTCAAATTGGCATGTTTTATTGCAAGTATAAAAAATGAAAGAAAAGAGGGACTCATTTACAGCGATCAAGACTCCTTGAGAGTCTAAACGAGTAGGTGGCTGTTGCTTGAAATAAAACATGTCAATTTGAACCTCGTGGAGTGCGGTGAGATTCTTGTTCACAAAATATATATATATGCATGCATGTATGTCTTTTCTCTAGTGGCAGTTGCCATAAAGTAGCGCAGATGGTTTATTGTCCTGCTGCAAAGGATATACATTTATATGTATTTATCTGAGTGGATTAGTAAAGGCAACCGTTGCCTGCGCTTTAAAACAAATGTTATGCCAGGGGGACTATGGAGATATGAGCAGCACTTTTGCTGGGCGGTACTGAGGGAATTAGAAGAGGAGGTAATGGGAGGCAGAGCACCAAAAATGACTGTTGCACCAGGTGCCATCAGCGCTGAAGGCTGTGATGATGGGTATGTGGTAAGGTGAAGTAATACATTCTCTTTTTTCAGTGTTTTCAGAGAATCTGCAGAATTGGAGAAGAAGCGAAGGCGAGGTGACGACATTTCCTATTGTACTCATCAAACATACTCACAAGCAATTTTGTGACTATCTGCCTTCTACGTAGGCTAGTAATTTAGAGGGACAGTTTAGCCAGTAGCAGAGATGGCGTCTCATTGGATGACTGCTGATCAAGCCCTAACTCGGGTTATGGAGGACTGTTCTGATGTAGGCTCAGAGACTGAGACAGCAGATACTGAGACAGCATCTGAGGGAGAGGACAATGGGGTAGAATCTGGGAGTGATTTTTCCGGCGGCGGAGTCCCATCCGACGACACCTCTTCCAGTGAGTCTGAAGGAGACAATGGTGACAGCCGTGCTGTCCCTTCGCAAGCACATTCTGTGCAGCGGGACAACATTGGGTTAGCCGAACCCAGAGAGCAGGTGCTTGCGGCCGCAAGCATAGAGAGAGTGCTCTCTTGGCAGCCCCCCTGTTTAGTTCAGCCCCAAATTCCACCTTTTATTGGTGACGCTGGATGTAAAGTCAATACAGCTAACTTTTTGCCAGTCAACTACATCCATCTATTTTTGGATGTTGACTTCCTTCAGAAAATTGTGCAGCAAACAAATTTGCGTGCAGACCAATTTCTGAGGGAGCGTGGAGGCACTCTAGGGGCCCCGTTCTAGGGCACGCCAGTGGACTCCCACTTCGCTGGCGGAGTTGAAGATATTTTTGGGCTTTACGCTCAAAATGGGGTTAGTGCAGAAACCCACCTTGCAGTCCTACTGGACGACTCTCACGGTTTGGGTAACTCGCATCTTCGCACATACGTGAGCAGAGATAGTTTTTTGCTACTGCAGCGCATGCTGCATTTCAGTGACAATTCTGCTGCATTGCCCCGGGACCATCCAGACCATGACAGGTTGTTCAAAATTGGGCTTGTCGTGGAACCATTGTCTGCCAGGTTTCCAGAGATCTATACTCCTGGAAAGAATATAGCAGTCAATGCGTCGTTGATCCTGTACAAAGGACAGCTGCTTTTCAGACAGTACATTGCGAGCAAAGTAGCTTGCTATGGCATAAAGCTGTACATGCTGTGTGAGTTCTTCTGGCTATGTGTACAGCTTGAGAGTGTATACAGGGAAGGATTCTACCCTAAACCCTGTAGGTTGCCCTCCCACGTTAGGGGTCACAGGTAAGATTGTATGGAAACTTGTCCAGCCACTTCTTTACAAAGGTTATAACCTTTATGTGGACAATTTCTATACAGGAGTAGAGCTGTTCAGTGAGCTCTACAAAGCTGGCACTGTGGCCTGCGGTGCAGTTCGTGGTAACCGCAAAGGATTCCCACAGGAGCTTGTTTGCAAGAAGCTCCAGAAATCAGAAAGTACTGCATTGTGTTCTAACAAACTGCTCACAGTCAAGTTCTTGGATAGGCGTGATGTATACGTGCTCACTACAATTCATGATGAGAGCACTTCCCCTATCACGGTTTGGGGTCAGATGGCCGAAGTTCACAAGCCCATCTGTATACTTGATTACAATAAGTACATAGGGGGAGTGGACAAGAACGACCAGGTTCTTCAACCATACAATGCTTGTCGTAAAACTCGCACTTGGTACAAGAAACTGTTTACCCACCTGATTCAGATGGCAACATATAATGCGTATGTTGTTTACTGTCCGACAACCTCAGGAAGACTTATGACTTTCCTTGACTTCCAGTTGTCTGTAATTGAAAGCCCCACTGCTGTTACAAAAGCAGCAGCTGCCTCCACCTCATATGTTCTGGAGGATGTGGCAAGGCTGCAGGAGCACACTTTGCTGATCGCATTCCTAAAACACCCAAAAAGGATCGTCCATGTCGTCGCTGTAAAGTGTGCTCGAAGCATGGAAAGCGGCAGGAGAGTCGGTATTACTGTCCCCAGTGTCCATCACAACCAGGCCTCTGTATCCCTACTTGCTTTACGTTGTAACATACTAAAGCAAAGTTCTCAGAAATCGACTGAGGTTGAGCTGCTGTTGGTTAATCCTTTCAGTGGCAGAGCATGGATACCGAACGTCCATGGGCCACTGCTTCGTTAGGCAAGGAGCCACAGAATTCTACTTCATCATGACTTCCTTTTGGACTGCTTGAGAGCTAAATCCACAGTCAGAACGTGGTTGGGGTTCTGTTCAATTAACATGCATTATGTTCCCCCTACTGCATATACTAGTGGACAGAACATATGCCACATTGTCACAGAGTACCCTTTCTTCACCAGCATGTCTACCTTACTTTCAACGGTATATATGTTCTCTCAGTTCGAGGAATCACTTTGTACGGGCTACTTGGAAACCCCAACTTGCATCCACAAACAAGTATAGGTTCACTTGGCAATTATACAGGATTAGCCAGGACTCTGATGAGAACAGACATGAATGGGTAAGGAAAGCTTCTGGTAGGTGTACCTTCACAGGGTTATTGCCAGGAAGAAGGCAGATAGTCAAGGTAGTACAGATGTACATCATCTACACCTATGGATTCAAACCCATTGGTGGCTTCCCAGCACTGTAAGAGAATGACTTGTATAGGTCAGTGTTTGACCTGCTTTTCATGTTCATCCTCCATCAGAACTTAGTAGATGTTCAGTTTGCTGTATAAGTGCATTACAGTCTCATCACTGCACATAATGTTAGCTGGGACATATGCTACGTTCTCATGGACTCCCCTGTGTGCCAAACACTACCCTTTTTCATAGCCTATGACCTTCTCTTTAGGGAACATCATGAGAAATCCCCAGCATGTCTCCCTTAGTTTCAAAGGTAGATATGCTCACTCTGTTCGAGGAATCGATTTGTATGGTATACTCGGACACCCCCAACTTGCATCCACAAACTGTAAGGAGTTGGATTTAGCACAGAGTGTGCGTTAAAGGAGCATGAAAAACATGTCTTCCTGAGCCTCAGGTGGCTGTCACAGGAGTCATTAGTAAAGGTTTGTTACGCGTGCATTTGGTAATGTTAAGGAAGAAGGAGGCAGTTACTTGACAGGTGGTAAAATTTAGTCAAACTTATTCCGTTCTGTGGCGTGTGAATGTGATGGGCCCTTGTCTGGCAGCGGTAAGTTAATGTGAGTGCAGTGATTGGTTGGATTGGGCCCGTGGCCAGCGATATGAAAGGGTTGTTTGTTGTGCGTGAATGGCGTGTGAATGGACCATAAAGAGGTTGGTGCCTGAACGCAGCTTTATGGCTCACCTTCAGAAGGCTTGGTTCCAATATTCAGATACTTTGATAAGTATTCATGCTTTGAAACCACAATTTCTGGAGGTGCTAAAACCAACCAGTGTGAGTGGTGGGTTAACTTTAACAAACTAGTACCAGGGGAGTCCAAGGGTGCAGGACTTGCATGGCTCTCACCAGTTTTCCTTCACCCAAAATCCCCTTGAAATCACAAAATGTGCTTAAAAAAAACATTTGCCTTGCATTCCAATGAGCAGAAGTCCAGGGATCATCTGCAGGGAGCCACAAGAAAAACTGCCTTACTTTAGTGAGTGAGCAAGTGACCACAACAGGGAAGTACCCAAAACGGATTGTGGAGACATTAAAATTACCTACCACAAAACAGCCTTGTTTTTTAAGACAGTGACCTAAGTATTTAATGCCAAACACAAGGACTGTTTACCTGTCAGGATGCTTCAATACAATACTGAGATGCATCTTGTTCCTGATGCGTGATAAATGTTTGAGACAAATGAGTTTCTCCTGACACTTGCGACCTCTGATATACATATAAGACTTCATCTTTCAAATGGGAGTTTGACTTTTACAGCGATCTTTTTGAAAGACACTTGATCCCTACCTTGAAAAAGAGCCTTGATAAAGTCTGTAACAGGACGAAACACGTGTCGGCTGAATTCTGCACTCACAAGCAAGTCTGCTCCTGGATGTACTTACTCTGTATCTAATTGTTGAATTGGCTGAACTCTGTAAATACAATCAGTTGTTTTTTGTTTTGACAAATGAGATTGCTTCTGGATGAACTTGTGTCCTTCTTGTTGGATTCCATTGTCTAATCTGTTAAACTGTTGCAAACGGAATTCATTATTGAGATACTTCATTATTTTGGTCTTTACACCTATGTATTCTAATATTCTGGAACAATAGTCAATACAGATTGTATTTTGTTATGAATATAAGTCCGACAATTAAAGAAGTTTCATTCTGCATTTTGCCACATATCAATTCTACATTGTATTTTAAAACTTTGTCTGCATATTGGATTTACCTTGTATCACAACCTTTAGACCTATGAATCCAGTATAACTGATACTTTACTCATCATACATTTCGAGTGCTCCACTAGTCGCTTTGTGTTTAGTTGTATTAAATTGGTACAGGCCCCTCCCTGTCCCATTATACGTATTTGGCAGCAGATAAGTTCAGTAGTGTGGGAGCACCAATATAGTACTCCAAAATATAGGAAAGTGCGGCCATCGTAAGGCTACTGTTGCCAGAGTAGTTTCTCCACCTAAGTTTTGGTCCTGGGCTCGGCAGCCATATAGGGAAACCTACCAAACGCAGACATTTCAGAAAACTAGACACCCAAGGCAGCCCATGTAAATGTGGCGTGTTTGGATTTAACAAAGTTTTCTTACCCAGAATACCCTGCAAAAGTGAAACGTTGATTAAAACCACTATTTTTCCTTTTTTTTTATCACAGAAACCACAGGAATGAGCCGGGATCCTCCAAATTCCTACCACTCAGTGTTTTCCCCACTTGTCCTGATAAAAACACAACCCCGTTTGTGTGCCTGCGCCTAGTGCCTGCTTCGGGAATGGATCACTCCAGGGTTAACAGTAGCCCTCATGCAAGGACTACCATTGACCCTTGTGTGATCCATTCCTGTCGCAGGCACTTGGCCTACCCACACAAGTGAGGTACCATTTTTATCGGGACACTTGGGAACGCTGGGTGTTAGGAAATTTGTGGCTCCTCTCAGATTCCAGAACTCTCTGTCACCGAAATGTGAGAAAAAAGTGTTTTTTTTTAGCCAAATTTTGAGGTTTGCAAAGGATTCTGGGTGACAGAACCTGGTGAGAGCCCCACAAGTCACCCCATCTTGGATTCCCCTAGGTCTCTAGTGTTAAAAGAATGCACAGGTTTGGTAGGTTTCCCTACGTGCCGGCTGAGCTAGAGGCCAAAATCCACAGGTAGGCACTTTGCAAAAAACACCTCTGTTTTCTTTGGGAAAATGTGATGTGTCCACGTTGTGTTTTGGGGGCATTTCCTGATTCAGGCGCTAGGCCTACCCACACAAGTGAAGTACCATTTTTATCGGGAGACTTGGGGGAACATAGAATAGCAAAACAAGTGTTATTGTCCCCTGTGTTTCTCAAAAAAAAATTCCTTCCAAATATAAGTGTGTGTAAAAAAGACGTCTATTTGGGAAATGCCCTGTAATTCACATGCTAGTATGGGCACCCCGGAATTCAGAGATGTACAAATAACCACTGCTTCTCAACACCTTATCTTGTGCCCATTTTGGAAATACAAAGGTTTTCTTGATACCTATTTTTCACTCTTTATATTTCAGCAAATAAATTGCTGTATACCCGGTATAGAATGAAAACCCACTGCAGGGTGCAGCTCATTTATTGGCTCTGGGTACCTAGGGTTCTTGATGAACCTACAAGCCCTTTATACCGCAACCAGAAGAGTCCCACAGACATAACGGTATATTGCTTTAAAAAATCTGACATCGCAGGAAAAAGTTAGAGTAAAACATAAAGAAAAATGGTTGTTGTTTTCAGCTCAATTTCAATATTTTTTTATTTAAGCTGTTATTTTCTGTAGGAAAACCTTGTAGGATCTTCACAAATGAACCTTTGCTGAATTCAAAATTTGTTTATGTTTAAAAAATATTTAGCTTTCTGGAATCCAGCATTGGTTTCACACCCATTTCTGTCACTAACTGGAAGGAGGCTGAAAGCACAAAAAAATAGTAAAAATGGGGTATGTCTCAGAAAAATGCCAAAAGTGTGTTGAAAAATTTGGTTTTCTGTTTTCAAGTCTGCCTTTTCCTGAAAGCTGGGAAGCTGGTGATTTTAGCACCGCAAACTCTTTGTTGATGCCATTTTCAGGGGAAAAACCACAAGCCATTTTCAGCAGCCCTTTTTTTTTCCCAATGTTTTTGAAAAAAACAAAATGTTTGCTCTATTTTGGCTAATTTTTGGTCTCCTCCAGGGGAAACCACAAACTCTGGGTACCTTTAGAATCCCTAGGATGTTTGAAAAAAAGGACGCAAATTTGGCATGGATAGCTTATGTGGACAAAAAGTTATGAAGGCCTAAGCGCGAACTACCCCAAATAGCCAAAAAAGGGCTCAGCACTGGGGGAGGAAACGGCCCAGCAGCTACGAGGTTACGGTACAAGGGGGAGGGGTAAATGGAAAGCTAGGATAATAGGACAAGGATTTTTAGGGGTATCACAATCTACTCTCTTATGCAGAGATTATACAGCCACACCTAGGCCTTATGACTGTCAAGAGAGACCTTATCTTAGGGTAAATGAGTCAGTATATGTCCATGGCCAATGGCACCATGGTGCAGTATTTGGATGTAGAGCTCTCTCCTTCTGGGATAAAAGTGGGGAAAAGCATTAATATACAAGATTGGCAGGCAATATGGAATGAAAATACACAAAGTTTAACCTAGATAGAAACACCTACAACTTTTCGAGTGGGTCGAAAGCCAAGTGTTTTCTCCTTATGTTTTAAGAGTAATGAAACAATTTCAGTAGGGGCAAACATTAATAGTATCATCACAAAATATGAGGACATGCAATGGGGTTACCTCTAGTCTAATGAACTATTATTGGCAATGGGGAGAATGACTATATATGGGACTTCCCGCAGGATGGAATGATCTCTGTTCTTTAGTCACTGTACACACCCCTTAGTAATTCCCGGAGTGGATGTTTCAAAGTTACATGAGCATCCTATGAGCCATCCAACAACTTTGTTACACCATTATCGAAGGAGAAGAACTGCTGAATATTTTGGCACTGCAACATTGCCAGATATTCCACAGGAATATCGACTGTTCAACGATGCCCCAGTGTATTTTTGGAAGCATCCTCCCACTCATCCAGGCTAAAGCCACTGCTCGCTGGTTGCAAATAACTCATTGGGAGCTGAAGAAAGCCATCAATGCAATGGAAGATGGTTTCAATGCAATCAAAGAAGAATTTAGGGCAGTGCGAGTAATGCTTAGACAACATAGATATGTGTTAGCCTCTGACGGCAATGGAGGGTGGGGTCTGTGCCAAAATTGCTATGGCGTGTTGCACATATGTGCCGGCTAATGATGCAGACAATAGAACGATAACAGAGGCTATACAGACTTTGCACAATCTACAGAAGAATATGGTAGAAGAGGGGGGTGCCTCCAATGAGTGGTTCCCAGGATTGTTTTCATGGATGCCGGCCTGGTCACCTGAACTGTTTAAAGGACTTCTTCCAATCCTTGTGATGATTCTTTTAATGTATGCCTAGTTCAGATTATTGTAGGGTGTTGCAAATCAGGTAGTCAAAAGTTAGGGGGAATGTTTACTAATAGATTAGGTAGTAAAGAGTGGAAGGAGAAGCAAAATGCCTACACTGAGATGGGTGTACCGGGTAGGAAAAGTGAGCAGGTTGTTGAAAATTCAACTAGAGGGGGGAATGTAATAGGCCATAAGAAAACTACAAAGGGCCTACTCTGGTCAACACACAAATTAGAAAACAAATGTGCAGAAGTCTATATTATACGTGAAAAGTACACACCTCAGTTTGAACATAATGGTAAATATGGAACGCAGGGACAGAAAGGAGAATGAGGAGAGAGGCCAGGTGCAGGGTAAAGGAGTTACGATTCAGCCTAGCGTACCACAGTTAACTTAGGACGCACACACACAAGGGAGAATTTGAGCTATTTTCTGATAGCAGGAAAGGAGAAGGGTAAATCACAACAGACTTGAAAGGGACATGGTGTTAGATGTTTGTGTTTCAAGGCTGGCAGAAGGGAGGTGACAGGCCGTAAAACTTTTGGAGTCTTGTAGACGTGTAGGGGGAACAGATTGGTAGAGATCACAGAGCAGGCTCGAAGGACATTGTGTATGTTAGATACTATGTATGTAGTAAATCTGCTAGGACTGTATTTTTGTAACCAGCAGTCAGATAACATTTAAAGAATTATTGTTTTGGTTAATTGTAAGTGGGTGGGTTTTAAGCGCCCACTGAAGGTATAAAAATCACGTGTGTAAGAGCTGAGTTCAGTGTGGCTTCAGTTGCAGAACTGTGCTGTACTCCCGGCTGTATTTGTATTCTGTTTTATTTTGTTTATATAAATACTCAATTATTACTAGAATTGTGTCACTTCTTTATTATTAATAAGAAATTTCATTACATTTTGGCGAGCCAGCCAGGAGCCAATCACTTCCTTCCCTGGACCAGCGGCTAAATGCGGCATCGCCTGTGACGCTTGAACAGAATATTGCGCGCATACCAGGTGAGGATTACACCTGTCTCTTCGAGCGGACGGGCGAATTGTCATGGTACCACTAACATTCAATAGCATTATTTGGGGTACACCATATACCATTTTAACTTGCGGATCCCTTTTGTAAAGAGCTTCTTTGATCTGCAAGGTCCAGCCTATCCAGATACATTAGGTATCAGAATGAGGACTCCATGATGAAGCACGCAGCTGGAAGTGCCAGTGGATGAGCATTCCTTCTGTCAATACATTGAGACAGCATTTTGATCCAGATAGACAATACCATTATGGTACACTATCTGAACAGGCAGGAAGGCACGAGATAAGGCTTCTTTCACTGGGGCCTAAGCAGTGTGCTGCTGGGCTGTAGTGAGATGTCTGACATTGAAAGCAGAACATATCCTTTTGAACTCTAAACCAAGAAGCAGATTTTCTTAGCTGCTTTAACAAACTATCTTGGAACAGGTTTTTTACAATTCAGCTGTGAAATATGTTTGAACAGTGGGAAACCCCTTCTCTGTACCTGTTTGTGAGAACTCGAACAATAAAATGCTGATACATTGTATCCAACACTCCAGAACAGAGATCACTATGGAATACATTTTTAATAGACTGGTCAATGATTTCTCTATGCTTTTCCACTAATTTTCCCACATCCCAAAAATGCTTCTGAATTTGTTTGGAAAAAAAAAAATCAATAAAAATATTCTAATCACACTAGAGTGGACAAGAGAATGGTGGTACCTGACTGTCCTCTGGACTTTGCAAGAGACTGTCACACAAACAGAAAATGTATACCAGACTTTGGGGGCACATTCAACACTCACATTTAGCATTGAATGTGGCAGCATTGCTCCCAAAGTCACAGTACGGACACCTTAATCTTCCACCAGCATGCATGAAGATTCTGAAAGAGGCGAAACATCCTTCAACAAGGGTTTGTTACACAACGAAATGGGAGACATTCTGCATATGGTGCATTAGTAATGGTCATGATCTGATCTTGTGCCAGAAGAATGTCTTCATCCATTAATCTTACATCTAGTTGTAATCCCAGGTTATAGTCCATCAAAGATTTTGTTTTTGTTTTGGTAAGGTCTCAAAGTATTCCATCCCTTAAGGGAACTATCACCACCTTGGGAATGCAATCTGGTCTTATCCAGAGGTGCTTCCATCTTTGCATCTGTAGACACGGCTACATTGCAGCTTTTGTCTTGGAAAGCTGCTTTGTTGGTAGCAATTACCTCTGCTAGGACAGTAATTGAAATTCAGCTGTCAACAGTAGAACTATACACCATATTTCATGGTAACAGTCATTATGGGGACACATCTGTCCTTCCTACCCCATGTAGTTTTTGAATTTCATATAAATCAATTTAACTACCAGCATACCTTCTCAATCCACCCACTCAAACAGAAATATTTTTGCATTCTTTGGATGTTTATAGTGCTCTGTTTTACCTGAATGAGACAGTTAGGAAATCAAACAAATTGTTTTTTAAGGACTTATTGGACCAGGTTTAGGTAAGTCTAAGCAGCCTATTTCCAGGTGAATTGTAGCTTGCATTTCCTTATGGTATCAGGTGGCACAAATACAGTTTCTAGGTAGACCTAAAGCACATTCAATTAGATAGATAGCATCAACAGCATAGCTTAGGAATGTTTTGTTAACAGACATCTGCAGGGCTGTCATTTGGAAATGGGTACACCTTTTCATAAAGCAGACTCAGATAATCTGTTAGAAATGGGGTCTCTAGTTGGCAGTGGTTTGCACCCTGTCCAAGTAGGGACCCTCACTCTAGTCAGGATAAGGGAGCCACACAGGTAAGCTAACCCCGGCTCTTCACAATCACACCATGATGCCATGGATGCTGCTGTGGATTCAGGTGGCATGATGTCGGTGACAAGGCATTCACGCTGTGGTTGGACTTCAGAGGTGCTGCAGGGGTGCTGGCCCTGTGTTGCAGGTTACGGTTGTTGCACTTTGCCTGGACCACAGCTCCGATGCAGGCAGCGGAGTCGGACAGTGGCGCAGGTTCTGAAGTCGCTCTGGAGTTGATGTACTTGTTTGTTCTAGGTTAAACCAGAACTCACTTCCAAGGGCCATGGGACTGTATTTGACACCGTTTGGTGAGTCAGGACTTTTAGCAAGTGATGCTAGGTGCTGGCAGATGAAGTCTTTGATGTCCCTGAGACTTCTTACAGGAGGCAAGCTCAGTCCAAGTCCTTGGAGAACCTTGGGAAGCAGGATGCAGAAATCAAGCTCTGCCCTTTAACTCCCAGGACAGAAGCAGCAGGCCAGCACACCAATGCAACAAGCAGAGTGGCAGTCCCTCCTACATAATCTAGCTCTTCTTCCTGGCAGAATGTCCTCAGTCCAGAAGGGCTCTAAAGATGTGGTCTCAGAGGTCCAGTACTTATGCTCATTTCTGCCTTTGAAGTAGGCAAACTTCAAAGGAAGGTCTTTGTAGTGCACAAAACCTTTATCTGCCCTGACCCCTATTCAGATGCAAGTGTCTGCTCCTCCCACCACTCTAGCCCAGGAAGACCCATCAGGATATGCAAGGCACACCTCAGCTCCCTTTGTGTGACACTAGACTGAATTCACTCCCAGCCCAACTGTTATCCGGACCCAGACGTGTATTCGACAGCCAGGCAGAGGTGAACGGTTAAGCAAGAAAATTCCACTTCCTAAAAGTGGCATTTTCAAAACTTAAAATTTCATAACCAACTTCACCAAAAGATGCATTTTTAAATTGTGAGTTCAGAGACCCCAAGCTCAATATCTCTTTGAGCTCAAAATGGGAAATTACACTAAAAAGATAATTTGAGGCAATCCCCATGTTAACCTACTGGAGAGATGGGCCTTGCAATAGTGAAAAACGAATTTATCAATGTTTCACTATCAGGACATGTAAAACACACCAGTGCATGCCCTACCTTTTCTATACACTGCACTGATCTCCTGGTCAGCGTCTGCTGCCCTCCCCAGCTCCTCTGGCTGCTGCCTCTCCCTGGGACGAACTGAGAGCCTCCCGACCCTCAGTTCGAGGCCCTCCTCCACCCGCAGGCTCGTCCCTGTTGGTCTAGTGAGCATGACAAGTAAGTATTTTTCTCTCTTTTCACTCTTGCTTTTTCTGCCTTTTTTTCACTCTTTTTTCCTTTTCTTCAGTCTCGCTTCCTTATCCGCTGCCCACCTCCTGTGCTTCTCTGGGCCAAGCCCCTGCGAAGCACCTTTCCTGCCCTCCTGCTTCCCAGCTGACCGCTCAACCCCCCCCCCCCCCCATAATGGGGGCCACAGTGCAGTGAGAGGGCAACTGCACTGACCTCCTGGTCAGCGTCTGCTGCCCTCCATAGCTCCTCTGGCTGCTGCTGTTACCTCTGCCTGGGATGAACTGAGAGCCTCCAGACTCTCAGGCCCATATTTATACTTTTTTAGCGCTGCATTTGCACTGCTTTTTAACGCAAAAGCGGCGCAAACTTACAAAATGCAATTGTATTTTGTAAGTTTGCGCCGCTTTTGCAACAAAAAATGATGCAAATGCGGCGCTAAAAAAGTGTAAATATGGGACTGAGTTCGAAGCCCTCCTCCACCCGCAGGGTCATCCCTGCGCCTCATTCCTGGTGGTCTAGTGGCCATCACAAGTAAGTATTTTTCTATCTGTCTCTCTTTCCACTCTTTCTTTTTCTGCCGTTTTTTCCACTCATTTTTCCTTTTCTTCAATCTCTCTTCCTTTTCCTTTGCCCCCCTCTTGCGCTACTCTGGGCCCTGCGGCCCCTCCTCCCACAAAGCACCTTTCCTGCCCCACCATCTCCCCTTTCTAGCAACAGATCCATTACTTCCTCTCCGGGAGGCCTAGAGGGTCAGACTCCCGCCCTACATATCCAGACCCACAGGACTCAGCTGCGGAGTCACCTCAAGGAGCCTCACTGAGCCTCACACTGTTCAACGTATACATGGCCCCGCTCGCAACCATCGTCAGAAGCCACGGTATGAACATCGTGTCATATGCCGATGACGCGCAACTCATCATTTCCCTCACCGAACACAGCAAAAGGAACTTCCACTCAGGAATGGAAGCAGTTGTCTTCTGGATAAGAGAAAGCTGCCTCAATCTCAACTCTGACAAGACTGAGCTAATCATCTTTGGAAATGGCATCTCAGCCTGGGACGACTCCTGGTAACCCACATCCCTCAGCGTCCCGCCCCTGCGCTGACTGAGCATGCCTGAAATCTAGGCATCAGGCTCGACTCCTCCCTATCCATGACCCACCAGGTAAACTCAGTCGCCTCTTCCTGCTGGCAAACACTCCGCAAACTTTGGAAGATCTTCATATGGAACCCAGCAGACTGCCACGGGACAGTCACCCACGCTTTAGTCACAAGCAGGCTCAACTAAGGCAATTCCCTCCATGCTGGCACCTCAACTAGAAACCTCAAAAACTACAACTCATCCAGAACGCTGCTGCCAGACTCATCCTGGACCTCCCACGCCGAGAACATATCTCCCAACACCTGAGGACCCTCCACTGGCTCCCGGTCGAGAAACAAATTGCCTTCAAGCTACTCACCACACGTACAAGGCCATACACAAAGCAGGACCAGCCTACATCAACTGCTGAGTCTCCTTCCACACCCCCACCAGATCCCTCTGCTCTGCCCAGCCGGCCCTGGCCACCATGCCCTGCATTCGTAAAACCACCGCTGGAGGACGATCCTTCACCTACACCATAGCAAAGAGCTGGAACAACCTGCCCCCCTGCACCTCAGACAAAGCTCACTGCTCACCATCTTCAGGAAAAACCTCAAGATCTGGATCTTCAGATGAGGCTCCTTCCCTCGTGCCTTGAGACCCTCACAGGTGAGTATCTGCGCTTCACAAAAACTGACTGATTGACCCTGCCCATGGGGCTGCCTTGGGCCTACCTTAGGGGTGTCTTACATGTAGTAAAAGGGAAGGTTTGGGCCTGGCAAGTGGGTGCACTTGCCAGGTCGAACTAGCAGTTAAAACTGCACACACACTGCAATGGCAGGTCTGAGACATGTTTACAGGGCTACTCGTGTGGGTGACACAATCTGTGCTGCAGGCCCACTAGCAGCATTTGATTTACAGGCCTTAGGCACACATGGTGTGCTATACTATGGTCTTACTAGTAAATCAAATATGCCAATCATGGATAAACCAATCACCAATACCATTTAGACATAGAGCACTTGCACTTTAGCACTGGTCAGCAGTGATAAAGTGTCAAGAGTCTTAAAGCCAGCAAAAACGAAATTCAACACAGGATCAAACACAGGAGGTCAGAAGCCAAAATGACAGGGGAAACCATGGCAAAAGCTGACAAGTCTTAACACTCAGGTTGATGCTAAAGTACATCAAGCTACCCAAAAAATCTGTTTGGCTAAGGATGAGATACTACAAGCAGTCTTATGGTTTGCATATAAAACATAATTCATATGCCCAAGAGCTGCACAATTAAACGTATAGTAGCTAGGTAGTCTAATTTAACATTAATGTGTATTTGTAAAGTGTACTATCGCCTATGATGGTACCCTGGTGCTGCGCAGGTATATCTGCCTAGCCCTGCCTATGGTAGGTTGGTTAATTGAAAAGCAGGTCTTCAGCTTCTTGTGTAATTCAAGGAGAGATGAGGAAGTTCTTATGTGGAGAGGGAGATTGCTTAATGCCTTAAGAGCAACGTAAGAGAGCATCTGTCCTCCTGATCTGGTACTGTGTATGCGAGTGATGTGTGCAAGTAGGAGTCCTGTGGAGTGGAGGTGGAAGGAGATAAGACTGTCCAAGTAGGTTGTTCCTTAGTTGTGTGGTCTTGAATTTGTATGTGAGGAATTTGCATGTGAGGAATTTGCATTGAACAAGTTTGTGTATCGGGAGCCAGGGTAGTGCCTCGAGGTGCGGTATGATGTGAGTTCTGCACGGGTGCTTGAGGATGAGTCTGGCTGCCAAGTTCTAGATGGTTTGTAACTATCCAGTGAGTTACTTGGTGATCCTGGTGTAGAGGGTGTTCCCATAGTTCAATTTGCTGGTGATTAGGTTGTGGGTAACCATTTTTCTAGTTTTGTTTGGGAGCCGTTTGAAGATCTTACGTGGCATCTTCAGGATGGGTGAAGTAGGAACATTAATTTATGACTATCTATGAAGATCTTATAATGCAAAAAAAAAATTATTGTAGTCCTGGTTCTGTACCTTAGGTCTTTTCATTGAAGTACTAAATGACCAACCTGCCTCTCTGACTGTTATCTTGGTCCTTAAAAGTTTAATATAATGGTCCTTTAGGATTTTAGCCTTAAATTCTCTTCACTGTAAAATATAAAAATAAAAATAAAAATGGCCTGAGGTAGGTGACTGCCAGTGAAGTGCGCCATGAATAGCAGAAGCTCCTGGATTCTTAAAGGCACAGCAGTCTTTTCTTCCACAGTGTCATAGTGGCAGTCTATCTGGCTGCACCCCCCCCCCCCCATATTATAGACAGTCTTGAATGTATTATACGTTTAATATGGTGCACTGCAGTTTAAATGGACTCAGGCATTTTACAGCCAACATTTAGGAAAAAGCTTTACATTGGATAGGCTTCTGAAGGGTGCTTCACTACATAGGAATATTGGCATCCTATAAATACTGTTAAATCAACAAATATAGATTTAAAATGTTCTTGGGTGCACGCAGCAGAGAATTATTCTAACGTTTACAATGCAGAGTGAGGACTACAAGTACCTGCTTCTTGTCCTGTGGTATCTCCCACCCCCAGTCAGTTCTCACGTGAACTGTAATGGCCTGAAGAAACAAGCCCAATGCTGTCCATCACACCTGGAACTTTGCTGAATTGCTGTGAGCTCCAAATGATGTAGGACTGGTTGCCACAGGAAAAAAGCATTTGTTTGTCGTGCCACAGGTGCCAGCAGCAGCTACAGGACCAGTATCTGATATAACACATGGTTGATTCCTTACTGTAATAATGAATACAGTGTGCAAACATGATGTGTCTACGTATGAAGTAGATTGCTGCTTGCTGCAGTGATGACATATGACCATACAGCTATCCAGTTAAACCTGACCAGTCATTGACTGGAAGCATGTGCACTGACCTTGTTTTGAGACATGGTCTTTCTCCTTAAGCCCTGCCTTAGCATGTATGGCTGCATTTTGGGGCTATTGCAAATCAAGCTGCTGCAGATTCGGTGAGACCCATGTATGTAATGCCATGAAAACGGGCACCAAGTACCAGAGCTTTGTGTTTAAAAGAGTTGGGGGAGCATTGGTTTTAATTTTTCCTGGAGTAAAAGCAATTAGTTGATCAATTCCTTATCGAGGCTTTCAGAGCCATCTTGCAATCACAGGAGGCCCATCTATTTTAACTGCAGAAGTCAAAATTGGTGTTTGATCCATCAGGTAAGTGTCTTGAAGTGGTTTCCATTTGAAGATGAGGGATCCTGTTTTTGCGCTAGTCAGCTGAAACAGAATCTGGTCCATCCAGCTCTAGATTTTAGTTTAGATGAGGGTGAGCCATTAAAGCTCGAACTGTGAAGCCTAGCTCTGCTCGAGGTCCTGCTGGATCCTCTAGCCCATAAAAAGCTGAGTTTTCAAATGGCTTCATCCTGCCACCTTACCCTCTACCCATCATGAGGCGTTAACGCCAGAGCTTTGGAACTGGGGAACCAGGTTTGAGTCTTGGTATCAACTCAACATCCTGTGATGATCCTTAATACATCACTTGATCTCCATGTGCCCTTAGAAAATAACTGTGGAGGGCGTGATCAAGTGAGCCATCACGGCAGTCGCAATCTGAGGGAGCTCCTGCTCCTCCGCAGTGTCAAGACGATCCTGCCTGACAGCGGATCATCCTCACCAAGATAAACGGGTGGGAGTGACAGAAGGGGGCCCTCTCAGTCCATCGGCAAGCCGGAGTGGTCGCAGGAGCATGCACGGGGAGACGAGTCCTGCACCGGCCTGGTGGGCCTTGATTTGGCGGCTTGGAGGGCAGGTTGGGCTGACGCACGAATGCGGCCGGTGGACCCGAGCTAGAGGGTCGGCCGGACAACCAGTAACGGAGCCCCGAGATGAGCCATGACCCAGTTGCAGCTGGGGCGGCGACGCATGTGGTGAGGGGGTCCGGGCCCTGTAGGAGGACTTGGAGGGGTGAGGGCCCATGGACAGGTGAGTGAACCGGGAGGTGGCATTGCGACCTGGCCTTAGTGGTTGGAGGCCCCGGGCCGCCGCCACTCGGTGCTGCCTTGGTGGCCTCCCCCACCCCCTTGCTGAACAATCCATGTCCGCCCAGCCTGGGACTGCTGCTGCGGCCTAGTGGGCCCCTTATTGGAGTTTGGGGTGCGGCATGGCAGAGGTGAGTGTGCCCCACCGGGGACACCTGGGGGGACCCTGAATTCCGGTGATCCAGAGGCAGGTGTCGAGGTGGGCTGCACCTGCTGGCAATGACACAGTGAGGAGAGCTGCGCGCTGGTGAGAGGGCAACGGAGAGGCAGCCTGTGATGGGCCCGCGGGGCAGGGTGGCCTAGTTGGCTGCTGTGAGGGACCCAGGGGGCTGCCCCCAAAATCTATTCCTGCATTGGATGTGCTTAGCCTTGGGGGGTGACCAGTGCCCCCTGGAGACGCACTGTGGACTGGGGTGGCTGGACTGGGCACGCCGCGTGGCGTGGCTGGTGGTTGCTGGGGCTCTGGAGTCGGGCTGTATCACAGCCTGGGCCTGCAGTGAGGTGAGGCCCGTCTCTGATCGTAAGGTGCCATCATGGAGCTCGGGATGGGGCCGGACCAGGCCTCGATGGTCTGTGGAAACAAGCTGATATAACTGAGGACATTTGGCACACTGCCCGTGTGTCCCCGGACGTTTCTCCTGGCACTGTCCTGCACTCATTCATTTATACGGTGAAACAAGTCTACGTTGGGGTCCCCCAATCCAAAGGGGATACGCTGCGGACTGGTGTGAGAGGACTGCTGAACTGAGTGTTGGCGCAGGCCTCTGGGGTCCCTGGCCCCACTCCTAAGAGAAACTGTTCTTTTTGAGAGGGGGGGACAGTGGAGCAGAGGTATCCCAGAAATGGGTCGGGACAAAAACCCCCAGACTAAGGCGGTGCAAATTAAAATGGATCTGTACACAGGGCCCAGGGACCCCTCCCCCTACTGGCTATGGCAACGCTTCTGAAGGCAATCCAAGACTCAAGGGAGGCGGTGAAGTCAAAGATGGATGGGGTCCGTGTGGACCTCTCCCTGGTGCATCAGGATCTGCAGTGAGTAGCTGAAAGGGTGACTGAGACTAGAATTTCTGCAGTGGAAGATGAAGGGACCATCCTTCAGACAAAGGTGTCACAGCTCACCTCAAAGGTGGCCGGCCTGGAAGAGAGGGCCGAGGACGCTGAGAATCTGTCGCGGAGAAACAGTCTTTGCCTGGCGGGGCTGCCGGAGGAAATAACAGGAGGCTGACTGTAAGACCTCATGGAGACCTGGTTCCGATCTTGGGTCCCTGAGGGCAAGCTCTCGAGTTGCTTCATGGTGGAAAGGGTGCGCCGGGTGCTCGCCAGGCGGCCTCCACTGGGGGCTACTCCCTGGCTGGTGGTGGTCCAACTCCTTAACTACAGAGACCGTGATACTATTCTGCTGGAGGCTTGCTCCCAAGGAGAGATACGCTATTCTAATTCCAAAATTCAGATTTTCTCAGACTATACTCGTGCTGTGCAACAACGAAGGCGATCATACAAGGAAGTTAAGCAGAAACTACGGATGCTGAACATACGCTATACACTCCTCTTTCCGGCTAAGTTGAAGGTGATCTATGGTGCTTCTTTCTTGTTCTTTAAAACGCGCAGCAGGCATGGGAGTGGGCAACGGAGCAGGGGGAGCTGCATCCCAGGAGTGGTTTGGTATGGGGTCTTGTGAACGGTGCTGATGCTTGGCTGCCGAGGCCCAGCATGGAGGCTCGCGAGCGCCAGCAGAGGTCCAAGCAGAGCTGCCCCCGGCACGGCGGTCGAAGAGACGCCTCGGCGAGCCCGGCCCCAGGACTGGATCTGCTGCTGGTGGAGACCCGTGAGACTTCTCTGTCAGGCACTCTGGCCATCTTCAACTATAATGGGTGTCCTCCTTGATTGGTGCCGGGATGCGGCTTTGAACTATGGAACTGTGAATGCCACTGTAACAAGTGCTGTAGTATGTTCGGGCAGTAGTGCAGTGGTATTGGGTCCTCCCCCCTTCCCCCATGAGAGGGCTGGGGGATAAGATTGTGTTTATGTTCAAGGGTGGGGCTGGAAGTGCGGGGTAATGCCTCTCATTACATGTTTCATACTACAGTAATTAAAGCTGTCAGGTGGATTATCCATAAATCAGCGGGGGTATCCAGCTGTATATCGCCTAACACCTCCATGAGTTAGTTTAGGTTAGGATGTTTAAAGGGGCGACAGATTCTTCTTGGATGGAAGTGTGGGGTTGGGGGACTTGAGGGGGAAGGGCAATGCTTTGTTAGTACAGTAGTTCATATTGCATGCTGTTTTCAAGTTTGCACGCAGATTTTGTGCACCACATATGTTCCACACAATTATGTCTTCAGACACAGCCATAGACTGGGTGATGGAGTGCAAGCATCTGGTTGCGCGGTCCACTGCCCCGCATGCCGTCCTTTGCCTTTCAGGGTCCCTGTGTGCCAGACATCTATAATCTTGGGCACAAGAAGATTCATATCATTTCATGGAATGTTAATGGGCTCCTAAACCGTATTAAATGGACGCAGTACTTAGATACATCAAGAGACATGTCCCGGGGGTTGTCCTGCTGCAGGAGACACACCTACTGAGAACTCGTTGCTCCTTTTTGGGGTGCTTCGGATATAATTGAGTCTACCATTCGGGTTTATGTGAGGGTCCTGGGGAGTGGACCTGCTACTTCACAAGTCATTACCATTGACTGTTACTAAGATTCACAAGGATCCATTGGGGAGGTATATTGGAGTAGAGGGTCAGATGGAGGCCAAGCAGTACAATTTGGTATCCTGCTACATTCCGCCACACCTGTTGCAGTCTACCTGTGAGGCGACTGGATGGCTGTTGGTGATACTTACGGCCAACTTCACAGTGGTAGGGGGTGACTTTAACGCAGTGCCAGACCTTCTTTGGGATGTTTCTGCGGAGCCCAGCTCCGTCAGACGTATCCGCTCAAAGAGCCTTAAGAGCTGGGAGGACTCAATGGGACCCGCCCAAGCGTCCCTACACCCATC
This sequence comes from Pleurodeles waltl, assembly GCF_031143425.1. Taxonomy (NCBI): domain Eukaryota; kingdom Metazoa; phylum Chordata; class Amphibia; order Caudata; family Salamandridae; genus Pleurodeles; species Pleurodeles waltl. The sequence continues at coordinate 976,701,929 of NC_090440.1, read as the reverse complement.
GGTCCACCGCCCATCACACCGAGGCCCGAATTGACCTTGTGTGGGTTCCAGCGACTGACATATTTAGTCTGAGGTCTGTTCGGATCCTTCCGAGGGGCTCATCCGACCACACCGCACTGATTGCAGATTGGGGTGTTGTGTATCAGACACATCAATAGATCTGGAGGCTCAGTGCTTGGCATCTGAAGTCCCCGGAGTGCGCCAGTTTTGTAGAGGGGGCTTTTTTTCGATGCAATGTGGGCTCGGTGGCCTCGGGGGCGACGGTGTGGGCGGCCTGCAAGCCAACAATGAAGGATGTTATTAAAAGCTATGGGGCATATTTATACTTTTTGGTGCAAAACTGCACTAAAGCAGTTTTGCATCAAAAAGCTTTCCACCAGCTTGCACTATTCCTGATCGCCAGCCGGGTACCATATTTATGGAATTGTGAAAGGGTGGGCTAGCGTAAAAAAAATAAAAAATGACGTTAGCCGGGTGGGGGTGGCTGTATGGGCGAAGGCGGTTTTGCACCAAAAAATTACAATAGACAAGTTAGAGTTAAAAAAATGACTCTAACCAGCCTAGTATCATTTTCTGACGCAAAACCATCCATACCACATGACTCCTGTTTTAGAAAAGACAGACGTCATGCCCACCACCTCAATGGCCAGCACAGGGGACCAGAGTCCCCTGGGCATGGCCATTGCACCCAGTGCCATGTAGGGGGGCCCATTTCAGGGCCCCCAATGGCACTTTAAAAAATAAAATAAATTACTTACCTGGGATGGGGTCCCCCATCCTCTGCTGTACCTCTGGTGTGGGTGGGGGTGTCCCTAGAGCCTGGGGAGGGCACCTGTGTGCTTATTCCATGGTGTTCCACCATGGAAATAGGCCCCCATGTCCCCTAACGCCTGCCCTGACCCATGCGTTAAATAATGGTTTGACCCCTCCTCCCCCTATGCATGATTTTAGCAAGGGGGATAAATATGGCGCTATGGCCATAGAGTCATTTTTTGCACGGGAACGCCTACTTGCATCTCACTGACGCAAGGTAGGTTTCCATGTCCAAAAAATTACTTTCCTAACTTTGGCGCTAGACGGCTCTAGTGCCAAAGTATAAATATGGAATTAGTTTTGCACCAAATTTGCGTCCAAAAAATGACACAAATTTGGTGCAAAACAAGTATAAATATGCCCTTATATTTGTGGGCAGGAGCGACGCCAGAGGGCGCAATGTGAATAACTGGAGGCTAAGATATTGGAGCTGGAGGGGAGGGCCAGACATTCAGATGCACCACTGATGCAACGCAAACTGGTCCTTGTGCGGTCAGAACTACACCAAATATCTCTTGAAGATGCCAAACAATGTTGGTAGGCGTCTTCTAGGAGAGTGTATGAGATGGGCGCTGTCAGGTAAACTGCTCTATTGGTTGGCGACGCGTGTGGTAGCAGCTAGAGTAGTGCCTGCCATACGTGATAGAGAGGGAAACAACCGAGTGGAGTTGGCAGCGATTGCCCAGGCCTTTGCGGCCTACTACTGGGACTTGTATGCCAAAGACCCCCTCCCGTGCCTTGTGGAGGAGGGTTCTATGGTTTGGGACCTTCTTGTACCAACTATCCCATCTACTCTTGCCCATGACCTAGACCAGCCATTAGCTGCAGAGGAGGTGGACGCTACAGTTTCGGAGCTTAGTGGGGTAGAACTGACGGGGCCGGATGGGTACCCAATAGAATACTACATAAGATTCAATTCACTGTTGGTACCTCACCTCCTGAATTTTTATGGTGAGGCTCTGTCAATGGGGGCCTTTCCCACCAAACTTGACTGCGCCACAATCATGGTCCTGCACAAGGAGGGGTAGGCTCTAGACCATTAATCATCATAGCGGCCAATCTTCCTGATTAATGCTGATATAAAGCTATATGCCAAGGTACTGGCTATGCATCTTACGAGTACGCTGACCCACCTCATTCATCCGGATCAATGCAGCTTTATGCCTGGCAGGGGCACGCAGCATTGTATCCGACGAGTTCAGATGGCCCATGCTTCAGTGGTACTCTGACCTTGTCCTCGTAGATTTCTGTAAGGTATTCAACATGATCTCATGGGAATACATGGAGGTAATCCTGGTACGTATGGGGCTGGAGCCATTGCTATGCCGGATGATCGTCTCCTGTATCAACATCCCATGGCACAGGTCTGGGTAAATGGGGTGCTCTCCCAGACATTTCCAATTCAGTGGGGAACGCGCTAGGGTTGCCCCTTATCCCCGCTGCTCTTCGCGCTAGCAATTGGGCCCCTGGTATGCTGGCTGCAAAGTGATCCTCTGATGTGGGCCTGGAGATGGGGAGATGGAGTGGAGGACAAAGTGGCGCTGTATGTGGATAACCTTTTGGTGTTTCTTAGTAATCTGCCTGCGTCGGGACCCAGATGCATGGAACTACTAAAGCAGGCAAGTTTGGGAGTTGTCTGGGCTCCGGGTCAATGCCCAAAAGTCTACATTGGTGGAAGTCAGGGGAGTGCGGAGGGTCAACAGTGGTGTCCCCAATTCCCAGTGCGGAGGAACATATTTAAATATTTAAATATATATATATATATATATAATATTTGGGAGTCCACGTTTCCCTTCTGCCTGACTTAGCGTGGGTACTAAATCTTAGGGACTTGTCAGCGCGTCTGGACAGGGACCTGCAGCACTGGAAGGACCTCCCCTTAAACCCATTTGGGCACACTGCCCTCCTCAAAATGATATGGCTCCCCCGGTACCTGTACGCCCTCGCGAATTACCCTTACCAGATACCAAGGGCATGGTTCCGAACTCTCAAAACAAAATTTACCAACTTCATTTGGAATGGAGTGTGGCACAAAGTGGCGTTTAACACCGTGTGGAAGTCCCTGTACGAGGGGGGTATGGGAATCCCAGATCTATATATCTACTAGCTGCCCAGATGGTGCCCATAAACAACCGGTTTGCAGGAGGTTGGGATGACCTGGCGTATCGACTTGAGATCCATGAGGTTGGCTTTGGAAGCCTATTGGGTATGCTTTATGGTGGGAGGATTCCTGTCCAGACTGCTTCTTGCACCCAGGTGGCAGTGGGTTGTTGGAGGGCGGCCATAAAGCTCATAAAATGGGATCTGCGTTTCACTCGAATGACCTCACTGTGGCAGGAAAACCAACTCACTGCATTAAAAGCTTTCAGCATTGGAACTTATTAGGTGTTACTTACTTAGGAGACGTGTACACAGGGGGTAGCCTAATGTCATTCCAGGACATGAGAGAACAGTATGAGCTACACCAATGACAATTCTTCCTATACCTGCAGCTGCACCTTAGGTGCCCATGTACCGGTAAATACCCAGCTCCCCGACTAGATCCCGCTTGAGGCGAAATTGTTTACTAGGAGCCTGGGAAGGAAAGCAGTGTCCCAAGTTTATAAATCTCTACTTACGAACGCCCCAGATGGGTTTGACCACCTGCGACAGAAGTAGGCGGACTGGGTGGGGGAGCTGGACAAAGACGACTAGCGGGAGGCACTATTGCCCTCCAGGAATTATTCATCTCAGCTAGGCTGCGAGTGGTGCAATTCAATTACCTCCATGCATCTTACTTGACCCCTGCAATAATGTTGAGGTTGTCTGGCGGAGCAGGGTCTGCCTGTGCTAGGTGTGGTCTCCTGGGAGGAGACTTCCTCCATGTAACTTGAAGCTGTCCTCAAATATTACTCTTTTGGGAGGGGGTTGGCAAAGAAACAGCAGAGGTCCTGGGGTGTCCTATAGATTTAAGCCCCAAGGTTGCATTACTGGGGCTATTGGAGGAGTTGGGGGCCCGTGCTGACCGGATATTTGTAGGAATTGCATGCCTTGTCGCTAAGAGAGATATTCCTCACAGGCTTCCCAGGCCTCCTTCGTTGGCGGGATGGAGGGTAGGGGTTGATTGGGGTGCGCATCAAGAAAAAATGACCTATGCAGCTCGAGGGTAAACATGGTAAAATATGGGGGAAATGGTGGGCCTATCACAATGTTTTATCTAACACTAAACACTGGTTGTCCAGAAATGGATTGTGTCCTATGCTTCGTAACTGTGTTATCGATGTTGTCGGAACTCAACTGTGTGTGTACTGTTTTCAAACTTAATGAAAATAATAAAAATGTGGTTCTAAAAAAAAAAAAAAACTGTGACCTTATGTAATGTAAATGGTGCTCAAATAGAGCATTTCAATACCTATGGGTCGAATTTGCATTACATAAAGACTGCAGAAAAATGCACAAAGGTAAATAGAAAGCGTTGACATTAAAAATTTTAAAGATGAATAGATAATCACTTAGTGGTCAAGTTGCACAAAGAGAAACCAGAAAACCTGGATAAATTGCAACTTCCACGCTTAAATTGTGTGATTTTAGGCAAATATTTTATTTAATCAAAATGACCTTTTCTTCATTATCCTGCATGAAAGCTCTTTCAAATATTTGAGTTTGGAATACCAGTTGTACTAAAACTTTTGTGTTTGATTTAATAATCCATAATGGTGATCTATGATAATCTGGGTCAGGTACAGGGCTTCCATGTCAGCTGTGTCGCCTCTTAGTTCACTAATGGTTTCTGTTTAAAAACTATCACTTTTAATTTCTAGTTCTAAGTGCGGTGCTATGACAGATTAATGTCAAAGCTTCCACATGTTAAAGAAATACTTTTTTTTTTTTTTTTTTTATTTTGAAGCAATTTTATCCCATTCTACATGATGTTTATTGATTGATTTACAAAGAAAACACTTTCGGGCTCGGTTTGTGTATGGGCTCGGCACAGTTCTCCCTGTTAACTTGTTGACTTGACCACCTCTATTTTAGTTAGTACCTCCTGTAATAAAGATCGTGGTGGGAGGTTTGGAAATATGAATCTACACTTGTGTGGGATTACACTTTTACTTCCTAGTAACCAAACAGGTGGAACAGAGGGAACGTGTAGATGACTGCCGACTAGCCAAACCCGGGGGAATACCACAACATGGAGTGACTGGTGATGACAGCGTGCCTGCTCTGAGGTTCTTCGTTTGGGAAAATAAAAATAAAAAAACATATTTTTTTGCCACCGGCTCGGCTTGTGCCACCTCTGTCATTATCTGAAGCAAAATGGGGTGCTTGAATCAAGTTCAGCAAGACCCAAGGATAAACTGCCCACCAGGGTATCATCCCAAAATACATAGTGAACATTACTGTGGTCGAAACCTTGGTGGAAAGGCATTTATGAGCTTGCAGACGTAGGTGCTGGAGGACCATAAGGGCCTGATATATATACTTTTTTTGCGCCCCATTTGCCTAATTTTTTTTATGCAAAAGCGACGCAAACAAAACAAGGCCTATAGTTATTCTTTTTTGGTGCCGCATTTGCATCATTTTTTGACGCAAAGCGGTGCAAACTTACAAAATACTATTACATTTCGTACATTTGTGCTGCCTTTGCGTAAAAAAATGGCACAAATGCGCGCTATAAAAGTATAAAGATGGACCATAATTGAATTTTGTACGTTTGCGCCGCTTGTGCGTCAAAAAATGACACAAATGCGGCGCTAAAAAAAGTATAAATCAGGCCCTAAGGCCCATATTTATACATTTTTAGCGCCGCATTATGCGTCAAAAAGCGGCGCTAAAAAAGTATAACTATGGGCCTAAGTTTCTCGATGATTTTGACTGAAATTGAAATCCTGTTGATGTGCCGAACGAGAAGGAGAATTTAAGTGTGGTTTCTTCAGCCTGGGGGTGGATTATCATGTCCGTGGGACTGAAAAGAGAATGATTCCATTCTGGATAGAAGAAGCTATTGTGGAGCCGTTCATGTAAAGCTCGAAGCAGAGCCCTAGAGCAGACCCCAAATCTCTTCCAAACAAAGGGGCTGGAACCGTTTTCACGGTTACCAGACCTTCGTGACACTAATCAACACACCCAGTTGTAGCCCCCTTTTGTAGGTGGCCTGCAAGGGTTCTCAGAGTTAATACATGGACTGTGTCATTAATATCTCTTTCCCACAATCCTTTGGTAGCTCCTTGAGGTGAAGCAGGCTCTCGAGGCTCCCAACTGCAGGAAGAGGGAACAGTCATGGCCTTGACGGAAACAAGAGGGGAACAACTGATGCCCTTGCAGTGAGAAAGTGAAACACCCTAAGTCCTGAGAGCACTCACACACTACTAGAAGGTTCTCACCCTTCTTGCACACGAGCCAGCAGTCGCGCTCTACACGAAGCACTCTCGCACCCTTCCCACTAATAGTCTCACTACAGAGAGCTCTCGCGGCCCTCCCAGAGTGGTGCTTTGACAGCACCGACAGCACTCGCACTACGAACAGAACTCTCCCATCACGCGCAGTCACATTACTGACGGCGCTCCACCCCACCCTCACAGAGTAGCAGCTCAGCCAGCAGGTCTGGCTCATGACAAAGCGCCTCTTCCTCGATGTGTGAGTTGGAGTGTTTGACTATTGTGGATGAAAGACTTGAGTCCGTGATAGATGAATAGATGCCAACACACAATGACTGATTGCATGCATGGTAAATAAGTGAATGCATTAACAAATAGACGAGTGACAGCATGGACTGAAGCGTTCAAGCAGGGTCTCTTTCAAGCCGGACCTACTTAAGTAGGCATGCACGGATGGGCACCTAAGGAAGATAATATGACAACTCCAGCCTTTCTAGCAAAGATTAGATCCACCCATGAGGGAATTATGGATGTGGTATAAGTTTCAGGAAACTTATCACTCTGCTCCCCTGATGGGTTAAGCCTGAGAAGTCAGAGAATGGAGTAGCCCTAAGCCCTGTTTGGGAGTGCCCTATTTATCCTGCGTTTCCATTCCTGTGTTAATTTAGGCATATCCAAGGACAACATTGACACCCAGGTATTATTCCAAAAGGTAGAATCAGAACAAAAGGTAATTTATTTAAACATGTTTTTTGAGATTTTATATCACCATCCTAAGAAATTAACTTCATGTGTGCGACCCTGACAGTCATCTTGGATATTACATTTTTCATTTATTACAATGATTCTCATCCACATCTCTCTAATCTCCATGTTTCATCCATCCTTATCAGCACCTTTCCATAGGTCAGTATCACTGGCCCCCATCTGAACAATCAAGGACGCCTATTAATGGAGGGAGGGGGGTTCATATTTTTTGTGAGCATTACTTCCCAGTCTGCCAGGTCTTCATCGACCTCCTAATTTCTCCTGGTCAACTTCATGTGCTGCTCATCTATGAGTGCCCATTCTTTTAAATGTTTTTTCCAAACAGGTACCGCCGGAGCTCATGAGCCCATCTAATGATTAGCAATCTGGTGTTTTGCCAGCACCATACATAGCGCTATCATGTGAGTTGGCTTTTTATGGCACTTACACCATGTTATTTTACCAAGTAACACAGTTTTATGGACCCTTCTAACATCAACACCATAAAGCCTGACAAGATCTGCATGACCTCCTCCCAAAATTCCAAAATCGAAAGTCTGTGAGCAGATCCAGGTTATTTGAAGGAAAACGACTAAAGGTAGCCTTCATCTCCTGCGTGCGGCAGGCTGGGCAGGATAAAAAAAATTCAACTTTCTATGTGTTATATACAGTCTCTGTGTAAAAAAAAAAATGAAATTGCATCAACTTGAACCATGCATTGGAGACACCTGTTTGCATGCTTTCTTCCATTCTGCTATGGTTAGTTCCTCTGGGAAATCTATATGCCAGCGGTCTTTAGCCCTGTCTGTCCTATCACCCTTATCAGTCACTGAGACTGTATGAGGGGTGTTATTAGTCGTTTGCACCCCACTAAATTTAGAAGCTGTTGCTGTTGTGTTCTTGCGGCTTCACAGCGAATGAGTTTCAGACCGTGCCAGTTGTGTGTTACAATCTAGCATTCTGCAAAAATGGTCCTGCTCCCTCTCTAAATTGCTCCTTAGCTTGTCGAAGATATGAAGCTATATTTAAGAAATAGGTCCCCTACAAGTTCACTTCCAACTTTGCACCAGCAGGTGAAGGACATGTCCTTTAACACACTAGAAAACTGCCCTGAGGCCAAAGAAATATGTCATCAGCAAAGAGTGATTGTCTCAATATCTTACAAAGTATGCTGTTTCTCACATCTGCCATCAGTCAAATGAAATTTTGGAAAACCTTGGGGACCCCTTTGCCCATTATAAATAACTAGTGTGTGGAATAGGAACCAGGTGCTCCCGCTAGCAGAGATTTCAGCAAGTTGGGCCCTCATTGACCAACTTACAGCATCTTGCAATTGCGTTGCTGCATAGTAAAAAAACAAATCTGGCAATCCCAATCCTCTATCCAATCAGGGGAGTTTCAGGGTATCTAGTTTTACCCGACTTCTTTCCTCTCCTTCACCCCCCAGCTAGTAAGTTAAATCTCGGAGACCGCCAGCAGGCCCTCACCCCAACACCGGTCATACTCAGACCGACACCTTATTTCGTTGGAAGAAGTTTTTATTTTATTTTCTTTGATAATAACAAAAACACACATATTTATCATAAAATCACTTCAAGAAACTTTTCACAGCAAATCTAACATAGTATCACTGAATTCGTACATTTTTATCTGTAACCATAAATCAATTGTGACAGGATCCCTTCCTGTCCTAAACCTCCTTTTGACCACACAGGTGAACTGAACCTCACCTGTATCCATAGGGGGGGCGGTACCCCTGCTTTCACCGTTCCTTGCCCACATGCTCAGGGTTCCGCCCCCCCTCCAAACGCCAATCAACCAAGGGGTGTAACGGGGCAGCCAGGAGCAGGAGCCCCAAGGCCACCCCAGTGATCTGGGCTCCCTACCCCCAATCTGGTGTGTACATCCGCAGGTTGGCCCAGGACTTCAGGATCCTATCTCTGGTGTTATATCGGGGCCCCAGCCTTGGGGAACCCTCTGTTGCTTCAGGTTACTTTAGTAATTCTTCTCCAACCTAAAAAAGAGGGAGAGGGTGGGTGGGACAACACGCAGCCATCCGGTCAAACCCTCTGTCGCTCCACAAAGAAGGCCGAGCCTTTCTGGGGGGGCTCTTATGTAGCCCTCCACTGGCGTGCGGCGGTTCCGACCGGATCGGCTAACGTAGCCCCCACGTTTATTCCCCATGAGCTACTTCTGCCCCCACACCTCGCGAGGTGTGAGGGCTGAAGTACCTGTCCAGCCCGACGCACAACAAGTGCGGAGGGTCCGGCCCCCGGCGGCTCTGACCTCTAAGGGGCCGCGTTCCCCCCAGATTAGGGGGGTACTTTTCCGTTAGCATCATATCTAACCGAAGGAACGTTGAGATTGGAATCAGACACATTACATTTTGCAGGACATATTGGCAGTGCTGCAGGAACACCAGCTCCAAAAGCCAACAGAGTGGTTCAATTCCTTCAGTAATTTGCCCACTATTAGATCTTGTGCCCTTGGACAGTGCATCGCGCAGATCCCTGTGTAATGAATCCATGCCTTTCCCACTGTAACGCTAAATCCTGTGGGAGGTACACTCCTGAATGCCCCAGCCTCCCCTGAGGGAAAAGTTTGGATGTAGCTTTGTTCACGTGCAACCCTGAAACACCAAGAAGCTCCTTTAGCTCCTCTAATAAGAGGAGCACTGACATGACAGGGTCCTATAAATACACTATGGAGTCATTTGCATTCAATTGCACTATGTGGGTTATATCAGCTAGCCGAATACCCCATGGCCCCAGCCCCGCCCTTAATCATCAAAACAAAAGTTTTAAATGTAAAATGAGACAAGCCATTAGACTGAAATAATAAGGCTTCAGGGAGGGTAAAACTAGCAGGTTTAAAACACTGAAGGGCTGAGCAGAACAATACTGGTAAAGGCATGGTTAGTGTTGGGATAATGGTTAGGGCTAAGCAGTAGAGGGGTTAGAGGGTGGGCAAGGCTTAGTACTAGGGCAAGTTATTGGTTAGTACTAGGGGTGTTTGTGAGTACAAGATATGGGATCAGGTTAGTGGTGAAATTTAAGGTAATTTAACAGCATAGATTAGGATCATTTACAATAATTGAAAAATGAAAATATTGTGCACTAATTCGGTTCTAGACTGCATTAAATTTCGAATTAAGTTGATAATTTTTTTAATTCAAACTCTGGCTATTCTGACTTTAAATTTCAAACTTTCAAGTTATTTAAATGTATCCAAGGTCCTCTTCTGCTTAAAGTTGTGAGTGACATTTCAGTACTGTTAATTTTCATGCCCTTATTAGATCCTACTTCTTGGTGAAACATATTTGGTTTGGCCTAGCGCTAATTCATGGTCCATTTGAGACTATGATTTCCTGTGACCTAACATTACTAGCTGGGAAGTCACTCTGCTTGGTATTGATCAGTTCTGCGATGAGGATCAAACTTAGCTTGAGTCTTACATTGTTTTCTGCAAGGACCTGGGAATCCTTCAGATGGTTCCTTCATTCTCTGTGTCAATACAATTTAATTTTAAGCAATGTTCCTTTTATTTGTCATATACATCGTGCTGATGCAGCTGAAATACTTCACAGATTTTAGATAGTTTTCAAGCTCAAACTTTTCCTGCGAAGTTCATCGTCTTTTGGAGTCTCTTAAAATGTTATGGCCACCTGGCTATCTTTTCCAAGCCAACAAAGTGATTAAAGCCAGTGTTGCCACGTGGATTTTTCTCTGGCATTTCACTGTTTTGACTTTAAAGGGCTTCATGCACCTCTGATTTCTTGCTAATTTCAGCAAATGGGCATCTAGAGACATGAATCCATTGCAGATGCAGGTCAGCAATGCTTGCTATAAATGACAAATCTGACACCACATCTCAGTGAAAATCAGTTTTTAACTAGAAACATCTAGTCTAGCTTAAAATCTGATGCCCATCCAGTTGGATTGGAGGACTTGAATGACAGTAACAAAATATTACCTTCATGGTGTGTCCAGGAATGCTGCTCCTTGATTGGCTGCCTTCACAAAGCCTGCCCGCTTGTTTAGCATGTGCTGTGCAACAAGACCCTCCATAGAAACTGGATTCATAGGTAAGGAGGGTGCTTACATTGTCTATCTTCTCGTGCATTCTCCAGCTCCAATAATGGAATTGATTTCCTTCTGAGTTTTTTTCATGGTTTTGCCCGGAACACATTCCACTACTAACTTGTTGTGAGGCTTAGTAGCACCATAACTGTGAGGCTACATTTTACTACTTACATCATTATTGACTGAAAAATGTTCCACTCTGCCTTGTTGCAGTCTCAATTAAGCTAAATGATCTGTCCAGCTTCCATGAGTAAACTTCGGAAATCCAAAAATAAACCAAACTGTTAATTTATTTGAGAAAGGCACTGCAGTGCTTTTCCCAGAGGAAGTTTGAGTACTTCCTGTAGGAAGTTGGCTCTATATATACTATCTCAAAGTGAGAGATAGTGTGCACAGAGTCCAAGGGTTCCCTTTAGAGGTTGATAGTGGCAAAATTAGATAATTCGAATGCTCTATTTTGTGGTATTGTAGTCGAGCAGTAGGCTTATCAGAGAGTAGTGTTAAGCATTTGTTGTACACACACAGGCAATAAATGAGGAACACACACTCCAAGACTTAATTCCAGGCCAATAGTTTTTATATAGAAAAATATTTTTTATTTATTTATTTTAGAACCACAAGATTCAAGATTTGAGGTAAGTACATAAAATGCAAGGTACTTCACACAGGTAAGTATGGAACTTTGAATTAAAGCAGTAGTACACAGAGTATAGGCTACAATGGCAATAAGCTATTTTAAAAGTGGACACTGCAAAAATCAACAGTTCCTGGGGGAGGTAAGTTTGGTTAGGTTTTGTAGGTAAGTAAAGCACTTATGCAGTCAGTCTCCTGGGCATAGGCAGCCCACCGCTGGGGGTTTAAGGCAACCCCAAAGTCACCACACCAGCAACAAAGGGCCGGTCAGGTGCTGAGGTCAAAGGAGGACCCAAAACACATAGATGCCTACGGAGAACAGGGGTGCTCCGGTTCCGGCCTGCTGGCAGGTAAGTACCTGCGTCCTCAGGGAGCAGACAAGGGGGTTTTGTAGAGCACTGGGGGGGACACAAACAGGCACACAAAACACACCCTCAGCGGCACAGGGGTGGCCGGGTGCAGTGTGCAAAGTAGGCATCGGGTTTGCTATAGGAAGCAATGGAGGGACCCGGGGGTCACTTAGGTGATGCAGGCAGGGCACAGGGGGGCTTCTCTGGCCAGCCACTGACTCGGCTAGGATGAGGGCCGCCTGTTGGTCACTCCTGCACTGGTGGGTGGTTCCTCTTGGTCCTGGGGGCTGCGGGTGCAGTGCTTGGTCCAGGCGTCGGGTTCCTTGTTACCAGGCAGTCGCGGTCAGAGGGAGCCTCTGGATCTTCTCTGCAGGCATCGCTGTAGGGGAACAGGGGCGGCGACTCAGGTTACTCACATTGTTGCAGTCGCCTGGGAGTCCTCTCTGCGGTGTTGGCTCTCTGGAGCTCAAGCCGGGGGCGACGGGTGCAGAGTAAGAAGTCTCACGCTTCCAACAGGAAGGGAGAGTTCTTTCAAAGTTGCAAAAACTTTGCAGTTGGTGAACAGTGCCACTGTTCTCTGTAGTTTCTTGGTCCTTCGGGTTCAGGGCAGTCCTCTGAGTCCTCAGAGGTCGTTGGTCCCTGTCGGATGCGTCGCTGTGCAGGTTCTTTGAGTCTGGATACAGGCTAGTAGGGCTGGGGCCAAGTCAGTTGTCATCTCCGTCATCTCTGCAGGGCTTTCAGGTCAGCAGTCCTTCTTCTTTGTGTAGGTTGCAGGAATCTGATTTCCTGGGTTCAGGGTCGCCTCTAAATACTAAATTTAGGGGTGTGTTTAGGTCTGAGTTGCAGTAGCCAATGGCTACTGTCCTGGAGGTTGGCTACACCCTCTTTGCGCCTCCTCCCTCAGGGGAGCGGGGTCACATCCCTAATCCTATTGGGGGGAATCATCCAATCTCAAGATGGAGGATTTCTAAAGGCAGGGGTCACCTCAGCTCAGGACACCTTAAGGGCTGTCCTGACTGGTGGGTGACTCCTCCTTGTTTTTCTCACTATCCTATCCTGCCTTGCCGCCAAAAGAGGGGGCAGTGGCCGGAGGGGTGGGCATCTCCACTAGCTGGGATGCTCTGGGGTGCTGTAACAAAAGGCATGAGCCTTTGAGGCTCACCACCAGGTGTTACAGTTCCTGCAGGGGGAGGTGAGAAGCACCTCCACCCAGTATAGGCTTTGTGCCTGGCCACAGAGTGACAAAGGCACTCTCCCCATGTGGCCAGAAACTTGTCTGGTTGTGGCAGGCTGGCAGAAACTGGTCAGCCTAGCACTAGGATTCGGACTGGTATTCAGGGGGCATCTCTAAGATGTCCTCTGGGTGTATTTTACAATAAATCCCACACTCGCATCAGTGTGCATTTATTTTGCTGAGAAGTTTGATACCAAACTTCCCAGATTTCAGTGTAGCCATTATGGAACTGTGGAGTTTGTGTTTGACAAACTCCCAGACCATATACTCTTTATGACTACCCTGCGCTTACAATGCCTAAGGTTTTGCTTAGACACTGTAGGGGTATAGTGCTCATGCACATATGCCCTCACCTGTGGTATAGTGCACCCTGCCTTAGGGCTGTAAGGCCTGCTAGAGGGGTGACTTACCTATGTCACAGGCAGAGAGAGGTGGGCATGACACTCTGAGGGGAGTGCCATGTCGACTTAGTCATTTTCTCCCCACCAGCACACACAAGCTGTGAGGCAGTGTGCATGTGCTGAGTGAGGGGTCCCCATGGTGGCATAAGACATGCTGCAGCCCTTAGAGACCTTCCCTGGTAACAGGGCCCTTGGTACAAGGGGTACCATTTACAAGGGACTTATCTGTGTGCCAGGGCTGTGCCAATTGTGGGAACAAAGGTACAGTTTAGGGAAAGAACACTGGTGCTGGGGCCTGGTCAGCAGGGTCCCAGCACTCTTTCAATCATAACTGGCATCAACAAAAGGCAAAAAGTCAGGGGTAACCATGCCAAGGAAGGCATTTCCTTACACTTCCTGATCCCATTCCTAACATGGCCATTGTGGACATTGATTAAATGAACATAAGGCATGAACGAAATGAGAAAATGAAAGTAGAAGCACAGGGCATTTTAGCTCGCAAAAAGCACAAGCTGTTGCTAACCCTTGTAATCATTCACCATGCTTCTGCTCCCTAGTAGCCCAGCTTGCTGGTTTAGCCTGGCATTGAGTGTCCCGAAGGGACTATAGCTATGTTGCTACTCAGGATGTATTTTCTATTTTATCCCTACTATGGTTTATAACTCTTGCCATCCTCGTTTCTCTGCTCTCACTTTTAGGCCTGGCATAGCCAACACCTTTTGATGTCACTAACACTGTATGTATGTTGATGTACTTGTATGTGCTTTCAGGCAGCCATCTTCATTCATTGGTCTGTTGTTGTGTCATTCAAATTTTTCTTCCTCCCACTACAGCATGGGCCAATGGGCCAGCTCACTTTAGCTATTGACATTTTGCCCTTCCACCTGAGGAACATCCACACACAACATGGTCCCCCCCCAAGAGCCAGGGACAACTGTTGCAACTGTGCTTTTTGTGATTTTGAAAAAAAGTATTTTTTCTTTTAGCCAATGTGTTTTTTTTCCTTCTTAGATTGATGAAGGCCCAGCAGCTTCTCCCAACAATAACCTTTTCCAAAAAACATGTCAAAATATGCATTAACAAAGCTAAAAAGGCTGATGGCTACAGCAAGACCTATTAGCACTGCCAATGTTTTTTTGTTGCTAAAAGTAAGGGGGTAAACCAAGAAAAACCCATCACTTAACCTCCCAGATCCCTAGATATCCGCTAGGGAGATTGTAGAATTGACTGATAGAAGATGAAAGGCTGTCTTGCTGCAATGCATTCCATTGCTAGAATCACAGATATAGAGTGACATAAAGAGGAAATGCAAAACTGAAGTGAATTTTGCTAATAAAACATAGCGATGAACAGAATTAAGGCTGTGTACTGCATATTTTGAGCTGACCAAGTGCCTTAAAAAAGTGGGGGGTCTGCTTAACTTGTAAGATGGTGGTGAAGATTATCTAATGGCAATTTGAGAAGAATAAACGTTTGTGAAGATACATTGATCAAAAAATGTTTCTTTGTGTTCTATAAGAAATGGGTGAGCTATGATTTTAAAATAAATTATTGGATGTTTAAGAAAAATATTTTTGTTGGTATCCCATCACCTCTAACTTGCATCTAATTTACTGATCTTTTTTTGTTTGTTTTTTACATGGACGTCATTTATGAATGTGTTTCCCCCCTTCCGTACCCTTTTCCACTCCCCTCCCAATGTGTTTGCTGCACTATGCCCTCTCCATAGGCTGTCCCTTTGGAACTGCGGCTTCTATACCATGTAGATTTTCTTGAACGCTTCTATAGTCATGTTTCTCTCATCTTTTATTCTCGTCTAGCAGATAGCCTGTGTGTGCCTGCCCAAGATGGCTCTTGTGCAGTGACAGCTGTCCTGTTCTATCCTCACATATTTGATATATGCTGTCCTTACCCTACCTGCATTCTGCAGCCACCATTTTGTGCTTGTGATTGTTTTTTTTTTCCTGGGAAGTGCTGTCTCTCTTCACCCACTGCCATCCTTACTTTTCCACCTCAGCAATATCTGAGGCAGATTTCGCTCCATAAGCACCAGATGGTGTAGCTATGCATATTCTTTCAGCAGAATCGCGCTTTCTATCATTGACAGCTACAAGCAAAGGTGGATTGAATTTCTGACTGTTCAGCTGCTTGACTCCTCTGCACTGCACAGGTACACTCATGGCCACCTTGGCTCTAAGAAAGACCTTGCACCGATCTCACTGCCAGTAGCAGAAGGGAGTGAAAGTAAAGGGAGTTTGGCAGTGATCCCCAGCAGAAAACCCTGGTAACCGAGAATGTCAAAGAAATGAGACTTGTGCCACGTGGGTGACAGTTAGGTGAAGGTGGACTTTCATGCATTAAGTGGAACTGTAATCAAGACCCCTCTGAAAGTTCCATTGTGCTCCAAGAAATGTAACTCTGACCCAAAGAACATTACTGCTCAAAACTGCTATGCTTGTACCGACTGAGAGTCTACAGCAAAGTGAGTGTCTTATCCAATGGGAGAATGATCCCCAAGAAATGACTCCCAGTTAGTGAGCGTGGGTGCCAAGAGAAGGCTTCCACCATGTGGTGATTGCTTTTTAAGGTGGGAGACTCCCAGCCAATTAGTGAAGCTGGTCTTGCTGCTTTCTGTTCCTTCTGCCCGTCTGGGCCTGGCTTTCTCTGTGCTTTTGTGCAGCCCGGCTCTGCTGTTTGAGCCGCTCGTTGTCTGGCAGCAGGGCTTTGGCCGAGCTCTGGAATGCCACATAATAAGATTAATATGATAGATTGTGCAACAGCTTAACATCATGCTTCGAGTATGACAGTTCCCTTCTCTGCCAAATACCAATCACAGAGTCTTCGAAACTGGAGTCCACACCTAGCCCTTGTAGAACCAAACCTTAGAAGACAAGAAAAAATGACTTGAGCAGTTTTATTGGTTTGCAAAGCAGCTAGCCATTGTCATTGGCCTTAGTACAGAAAACGCGCCCCTCCTTTCCTTCCTGCTGCTGGAATAATCAAAGCTCAGCTGGACGCTCAGGCCTCTGGGCTCCGGCGCCACTGCACCTGCTGCACAAATTGAAGCTACACCGCTGAGCTTGCACCCATCCTTAGGTCTGTTTGCCTGGGGAGGTGGTTTTGTTTTCATTTGACATGGCACCTTTGAACACCACTTTAATTAACCAAAGAAGTGAAGATGGATGACTTTTCGTGCTCCTTGGGCTCACTCTCCTTCGGCCACTATTGGATTGTGGTTCAAGGATCCGTGAAGTGCACGCGAAGGCCCGGGTATGTCACATGGGCCAGTAAAGATGACGCTAAAGGTTTTGTAAGCAGGCATAGAGACCGGAAGCTGTCAGCGACAGAGTACAGTCACCCCTAACACAGCAAAGAACCCCAATGCAAGGGAGTGAAATACCGCTCACCCCTTCTTTCACTGGTAGGGCAGCAAAAGAGCCACAACTGGGCTGCAGCGGCGCCGGTGCCACTGCTCCTGCTGCACTAATAATAGCAGTGTGTTCCAGAATTCAACACGGCCGGTGGCAGTTGAGACCCCTGTGGGATCCTGCAGAACAGAGCAAGTCAGGTTGAGGCGCCACGGTGAAAAAGGCAGGAGACTCGACCACCTGTGTGCGATGAGCCGGGAAGGCGCTCAGTCGCCTGAGGGCGGTCTTCTCCGCGCCTTACCGCACGCAAACCAGCAGGTCTCTGTTTACTGCGCAGGCCGCGGGGAGCCGGGAGATCAGTGCCTTAAGTGCTGTGGGAGATTACAGCGTGCGCAAGCTGTTATTAGCGCCTTGTTGTGGTTCTGTTTGTCACCCTGTCGCGAGCATACAGGCGGCGAGGGATTCCACACTGTTTATCCGGCGCCTTGAAGCTGAAAGACACGTCGTCCATAAAGAAATGTAAAAAATGCGAAGCGGTGGGGGCCTGCGTGCTACCCCGCCGACCTTGTCACTTGCCCCGCTGTGTGCCCACTCGGTCACAGCTGAGTCAGAGGAGAAGGGTAGCTGGTCGGAAGGGCTCTTCGGAGGTTGACATTTTTAACAATATGTTTAGTGACATTTTACATTTCATTTGCAGTGCAGAGGAGTCAGGCAGCTGAAGAAAGAGTCAGTCAGAATGCAATATCTCGATCTTACATTTGCAAGATGCTCAGAGTGCGATACAACCACGCGGATGGGCATCTGTTTCTTATGGATTTAAGGGCAGTTCTCTTGTTTCAGGTGAAGTGCTCTCTACTTTTGAGGTGAATGGTGTGAGGGCCTGACGTCTGGAGGGGGTTTCAGTATGTTAGCCTGTGTGTGTGTGTAATGGTGGTGGGTGGTTGCAGGTTTTGTCAATTTCTGGTGCCTGTAGCTGGTGCAGCCCTAGTACCCGCAGACCAGGGCAGTCTATTGTAACTAAAGGCTGAAGGCCCTTCTCTGGTGCTTTCCCAACTAAAAAAGCAATGGGTCACAGGGTGAATGTGTGAAGAGACCAAGACTGAGGATGAACTGTTCCCATTAGGAGCCGGGTCAGCACTGTTTTTCATTAGGTGGGCCCCTGAGGCTGATTTAGAGTTTCGAGGACAGGTACTCTGTTGCAGCTGTGATGGACTACCATGTACAGCAAACTTGAGGTCCGCCCGAACAATTTTGAGTCTGGTGGACTGCAGGTTTTACACCAAGGGAGTAAAATTGACTCTGTCAGTGTAGAATTTTCTTCAATGGCCCAACGGAGTAGGAGCCATTGGAAGTAAGCCATCCACCATCTGCCCTTTTTAGAGTGGGCGGTCAGATGGCTTTCTTCTTTTTCTTTACTAACTGTCACCATCCTGGCAGTGATTAACAGTAAAAAAAACAGAAAAAGTACCCCCATACCATGGAACTAGACTGTGTGGGCTGTGGGGGTTCATTCTTTTTTTCAGCTCTTGCTTTGGGAGTTTGCTTTTCACAGGCCCATCTGTTAAACGTTTCCTATCTTGACAGGGGCTGTCATGACGGCGGTTACTACCAATGTATAGAGGTGTTTGCTGGGCTGGCAGACATCTCTAACTTTGTCGGGCGGAGTAAGGGCAGTAAAGTCCTCCATCACAGTGTCTGCCTTTACTCCATCTGCTAAATCCTGAATCAAACTCTCAGCCTAGAGTGGCAGAGTGGGCAAAAAACAGTGGTTTGGAATGCTACTCCAGGGGATTGCCAGTGGTTATACTATTTGCAAGCATTCGTCTCATCACCTTATAGGTGTTTGATTGCCAGCAGTGTGGCTGGAAACCTGAGACTGTAGCTTTCTAGGCTTACTACTGCCACTTTGTGTGAATTCTGAAATGTAGCAAATTTGCATCCATTCTAGAAATACTTCTGTGTCGGTGCATATTTGCTACTTTGTTTGATAAAGCAGATACTTAGGGGCATATTTATAAAGAAGTGGCGCAACGATGTGTGGCAAGCAAAGTTGCTGTGCTGGGTTTTATCACTTGAAGAAAGCAGAACTAAGCCATATCTTCAAAAAAGTGGCACAGTTCTGCGCTCTCCCTGCACTGGAGCACTTTGGGCTGCCTAGTGTCAATGTGCCATAAAGCAAGGGAGTCTATGTTATGCTCATGATAATTTTTATGCTCAAGGCCTTACCGACAAAAACTATGCATGGAGGCGTCTTCCTTTTCGCAAAACCCATGTCTACAACTCCTAGTAAATATGGGTTTGCATCGCAGTACATGGGTGGATGCATGAGAACGCCTAACTGACGCAAAGTAACACCAAGTAGCGCAATGTGCTGTGTTGCGGTACATTTTCTTACAAAGCCACGGAAATCAACATTTGTGTGGCTTTGTAAATACCAAAAATAATTTTTCCTTAGGGTTGGCAAAAAAGTGACACAACTCAGTCTCAAAATCTTTGGAAGTCTGTGTCTTAGTAAATATATGTTTGCATCAAAATCCATGTGTGGAGGCACAGGGATGTCCATGCACCAGCTATAGAACGCTCACATGACGCAAAGTGACATAAAAACAGTACATAGTGCTGAATTGCATTGCTTTTTGTTACAAAGCCACACAACTCAACATTTGTGTGGCTTTGTTAACAGCAAACATAATTTTGCATCAGCGCTGACTCAAAATTAATGCATAACCAACACAAAATCTATGAATATCTACACCGTAATGTAGATATGTAACTGATCCAAAAAAATAAAGAAATGTGAACTTCTTAGTGAAATCAGGATGACAAGAAAACCGACACATACATAGCAAACCCCAATGAAAGCTCTCCGATCCAATTACCAAGCCAGGAATGTATTTGAGGGGTGTCACCGTCCCCCTGCCTCCCAACTGAAGCTACGCTCATGGGGAGTAGCATGTGATACTTGCAGGTAGACTGGCCAACCATTCTGTTTTTTTTTTCAGGATTGTCCTGCATTTAGGTGGTCTGTCCTGTTTTCTGCCCATAGCTGGTTCAGGATTCCAAATGCACGGAGCCACCCCAATCAGGGGGGCCCGCTTATGGCGGTGACGCCGGGCCGGGGAGCAGCAGGCTCCCCTGCCCCCACCCTGTTACAAAGTCACAGCCGATTGGCTGTGGTGATGCCGCGGCCCTGGATGTACTGTTTGTGCTTCCGGGGTCACGCACAAGAATGATGTCACGGGCCAGCCTTGAAAAGGCGTCTGCAGTCTGCAAGCGCATCTCTGGCTCGCGTTTGCCGACCGGACCAGGGCCCCAGCGACCACATGAAGAAATACTCACCCACCTCCCCCCGTTCTTGGGCATCAGTTTCTACTGAATTAGGTTTTTCTACAGTTAAATAAGAATGCTACAAACGTGCAATTGTAATCTGTGGGCTAACGCCTTATTTCTTCGAAGGGGACTTGATTCGTGGTGGAATTGGCCAGGTGTAGATTGTCGTAATTTATGTGTAAGGGTGAGATCATGACTGGGAACACAAATGGGTACCTTTTATTACAGGAACTGGATGGCAAGCTAATTGGACCCTCCAAGGGGTGCTGGCTGGGAAGTGAGGACAACATACAGGGGTGCGGGGTTGTGAGTGGTCGCTGGCATCTGGCCCTTGGGGCCAACCACCTGCACATGCTCAGAAGGTCTGAAGTGAGCACTGGACCGTGAGGGGGTGGAGTCTGAGGGTGGCGGGGGCCCCCGAGGTAGGTATCCCGGCGGGCCCCCTCCACAGTAACCCAGTTTGGGAAGGGATGAGAACACCCTGATGGAGATCCTACCCCTGGGATTCATAGCGTAAGGAGGGGCAGGGTTTGGGGGTACTAGAAAAACAGTCATGATCTCATTCAGAACCACCAACATTGGGTACGCAGGAACAAACTGTTTTTTAGTCAGTGTCAGGAATGTGGATGTATTAGCGTACTCTGTTAAGGCTAGGCATCCATTGGAAAAACTCTGTAAATACTTTGTGAATATGATTGTGGTTACTTCATATAATTTTGATTATGATTAACAATGTCAATAATAAAATACGTCCGGGGGTTTAGGATACCCTAACCCCCAGAGAAGTGTGTCTGAATTTTAAAATAGGCTTGGGGGTGAAGGGTTGAGTGGTGTTTGGTGGTAGGAGGCCTCGGCAACACCCGGCCATATGCCATTTTGGTGCACACTGTACAAGATAAAGTCTTATAACTTTATAACAAAGATTCAAGTTGGCTGTTGGGACATCTTGAGCAGCCTGGCCAGGTGTCCACCTCTCACTACTCGAGCCCTACATGAGGTGTGAAGAGTTGCCTGTGTGTGGCTGTGACAGAGAGGGGCTGTAGAAAAGGCTGTGTCCTGTAGAATGCACCTTCAGAAATTTAGAGATGCTTTTAGGTAATGTGGACACCTACAGGTAACACCACTGAACAGTGAATAAAAAACCAAGCCTATTTGGAGAATATGCCCTTAGTGTTCATTTATTCCATTAGCCTCTTTCAAAGTGCACACATATTTTGCCCAAGATCAGACAGTTTTGTAAAGTTGAAGAGCCAAGATTATAAAGCAACACTGCAACCTTCAAAGGCTTTTACTTCACCACATTATATTTTGGTGACTAGACCATGAGTTGGCACTTTCCATCCACCAACCCCAAAGGTAATATATACTCCAGCTTTATTATCATTTTTTTAAACTACAAATCTTTTTAACTGTGAGACTTTGCTTGTCTTGGGGCAGTAGGTGGTTACTGGACAGTATTTATGGGGGGATCCTGATATTTACCATTTGTGAAGATATTTCACCCAGTGTAAATTAATATTATTCATTTTGTAAACTTGCCTCTCCAAAGGTGCTACTTGTGAACAGTCAATGCTTACTCCAAGAGGTAGTGAATGGTTTGGATTTCAAATACCATCTTGCAAAGTAATCATGACTAAAATGCTCAATCCAATTTACAGCTATTAAAATAGCCTAAGTCAGAGGCAGGAGGTCTGAAGGAATTTCTGAAATTGTGAACTGCAACTCAACATCTTCTGATGTCTTGGCACATGCAAAGGGTTTCCCATGCACAGAATGTCCTGCAAAGTCATAATGCAAAGTTGTCCACCCTACTTGTAGGCCAGGTTTGGACTCTGGTACTTATAAGCAGATTTCCTGTTATGGAGCGGTCAGGTAAGGACAGTTACTCTCCATAACTTGCAGTGCGAGGATCAGTTTCTGGTATTTGCAGGCATGAGGTGAACTCTTGTACTTGCAAGATCGGGAATGACTCGGCTACTAGCAGGTTGGGTGAAAGTCTCTAATACTGGCAGGCAGGAGAGAGCTCTGTCTGGTACATACGAGCTGGCACTTGCAAGATTGATGCAGACCCTGGGTCTTGCGGACTGTAGGCAGCCTCTCGTTCATGCAGGCTGACTCTCTAGCACTTCAGACTCTAGTTCATGCAGGCAGGAGAATCAATCCGTAATACTTGATGGCTATGGTTGCTCTATGGGTCTTGTAAACTAGGACGGTACTTGTGACAGGTGGCAGTTTCTGGTACATTCAGACTTGGGGTGGTATCTAGAACGAAGAGATTGGAGGGTATCTCTGGCAGTGCGTTAAATGAATGAATGGATACTATTTGTATAAGGCACTGCTGCTTTAACTGCAGTGCCCCAGTGATGCAAGTGGGATGAACAAGTTGGAGGGGGTCTTGTTAAGAGGGGTGTAGCCAAAGGAGCATATCTAGGAATCTTTTCCAAGAGACGTTACTTAAAAAATATTAACTAAAATCCTGTGCTTCACACAGCGTGCCACTGGCCCAGTATTTGGGTAACCCAGCGAGATTTTTTTTCTTTTATTGCATCCAGATATATAACTGAACAATGGGCATACACCTAAAAAAGGCAGAGTGATTGGCTTTTATAGTGGTTGTTGGCAGTATCAAATAAGTGAATAACACTGATGTGCATAATTAGAAACAAACCTTTCAATTCTGAAATTATGAGACTGTGAATTAAATATTATTAAAGTCTGTGAAAGTGGTAGTAGTTTCAGAGTGTCTCTATCCTTCTCCTCTTTATGCCATTTTGCAGACTCAACCTTGCTAAACCCTTATGACCAACATCTTTCAGAATGTGCTTCATCTGCATCTCTTGCGTTTCTCCTGCTCTTCAGCACTTTTTCACGCTCTTTTTAAAAATTGATCTTTATTAAGTTTCCCTATAACACACTATTCTGCCCCAGCAACAACACTGCACAGGATACAGTTAATTTAAAATACACATCAAGAGAGTTCCTACCTTTTACAACATAGGCAGTTCAGCCAATAACAAAAATAGATCAACATTGCTAAACACTCCCGGCTTCTAACCTCCTCCTTCTAATTCAAGCAGAAAAGCACATGTTATAGGTTAGCTGTTAAAGTTCGTTCTGTGTAACGTGTTATGTAATCCTTCCATTAGACTTGCGAATAGTCACTATAGCCAGGGAGTTGCTTACACTTGCTCTCCATTGTCCTTGAAAAACATCAGCCCCCCAAGTAGAGTTATAACATAAATGGAATCTAGGGAGGTTTATCCTCTGCCCATAAAGGGGGCACCTAGGTCATTACCATTGTTGCTCTGACTGCTTGCTTAGCTAGATGAACAGTAATAGCCATTTCTGCCTGCGCAAATTGGCAGATATAATGTTTGCATCTGCTTTGATAGGGGAATTCTGAATTGTATTTGAAAACATGGCCTCTAAGCACGCCGGAGTCAGGGATGTGCAGGGGACATAGTTAAACTGAATTGGCTTGGCCAGGTATTCCTGGAGACTTTAAGAGTAAATTGAAGAGCTCATACCCATTCACTATCGGTCATTGCACCTTATAAACCCTTATCCCATTTAGTTCTAAGTGCATCTAAGCTCTTTTTCGTGTCCATCCTATGGGTCCATTCAAAGGAGCAACTAAATGATGTGAAAGAATCTGAGTTACTGCATCTACCGCTGGTTCAGCATCCCCCTTTGCTGCATGTTTTCTTAACCACTTCCATTAGTGTAGCATGCACAAGGTATTGACTCTATGGGACTTGTGTGCTACACTTAGCTCCTCGAATGTCATAAGGCTGCCAGAGTCATACAGCCGGCCAACTGAAGTTATTTCGACTCTGAGACAGGCTGTCTCATCTGATATCTCAGCAGTTTGCTTAGATCCTTGTAGTAGGCCTTATACGCAGACATAACTGCCATATTTATTGATAGTGTGATGCTATATGGGACCAATATTCAGACGAGAATACCCCTAGCATGAGCTGAGTAGGTGGTAGAATGCAGCTGCCCTTTCCTCCTCTGTTGTAACTTTATACTCTTGGCTTGTGTGAGGTGCGTGCCCAGCTGTATAGCTACACGTACACTTCTATGTTTTAGATAAAAGTTATCTGGTGTCTCTTAGTAACATTCCTAAGTGCCCTAATGATCCAGAATAAGGATGAGTATTTGCCAATACCAATTGGTGTATGTCCCTTACAAGACAAGTCTCAGTGGACCAAACCAGGAGCATCTCCACCTGAACTTCCCCCCCATGTGTGGTCCTAAGGCCTCAGCAATTTATGATATTTTTTAGTGATTTTCCTTACCATGTTGCCCACCAGCTTCATTTAATTGTGTAATGTAAGTGTGATAGAAATACCCATCTTTTAGTTCTCGGTGACTTGAATATCCATTTTGACCAATGTACCATGCCAGGTGTGGTCAAATATTGAGACCTGTTACATATGTTTGATATAAGATTGGCCCTTCCTCTGAGCACCCATACCATGGCCATTGCCTGGATTTTGTTGGATCCACATCTTTGGATCAAATTTGGTGTCCCATTTTTCTCTGAGGGTTACCTCCAGCGAGCTTATTCTCCCTTTTTTGCTGTGAATAATTAATGTAGGAAATGGATAAATATTGCTCTGAAAGATCTAGGTCGCTGTATAGCTGAAGCGAGTTCTACAGAGAACAACTCCTCCTCAACACTAGTTACACAACATCATGATTTTTTCTCCCTAACATTAGACGAGCTGGCCCCTATTGAAACTTTTATGAAAAATACCAAACCATCAAATACATGGCATGCTTCGGAATTACAAAATATGAAATTCCCTTTCAGATCTTTGGAGCATAACTGGTGACATGATTACACCTTGAGTAGTAATAAAAAGAAATTGACTTTTGCCAATAGAAGCAATAAACGAGCAGTTAGAATCGCCAAGGCATTTTTTTACTCAATCTTAAAAGCACTTAACCCATCAGAGACATTGTTGGCAATATTTAAAAGATTACAAAATCCTCTCTTACAGAAACGAAATACTGATTTCAAAGAGAAATGTCACAAGATTGTGTATTTCTTCTGTCAGAACACAGAGGAAATTCAAGCTTCTTTTTTACCTGTCACTACTCAGGCTGAAGAGATGCATACTGGTCTTCCTCGGGGACCTACAATCTCTACAGGTCTCCCACCATTGGCCCCTAGCCTCGCCCTCACTCTCTTCTTTTGCGCGTATTTCGTTTCATCTCCTCTGCTTCACTAGCCTCCACAAAGACAACCCGTTCACTCACCTGTGAGCAATGCATTACATTTTAATTTGCTGCTGTCTAGATTTGGATAGCTGTGTACTTATTTAACACACTTGCCCCTAAAAACTCGATTACAAATGGCACCTTGGACTGGATGTGCCTATAGTTTAAATCACTGCATGTCCCACTGACTGGCAGTGTGCGAAACTTGCACTGCCTTCAGCATCAGCACCTGAGCTCTTAAACGTGCTCCGTCATAAACACACACCATCAATCTGAACCAGTGCTTAATTTGTGCTTGTTGCTTCGGGTGCGGAGCCCCAGCACTTATTTTTGAGACCGACACTTATTTTTATGCCTCAAGTATTTGCTGCGAGCAAAAGACGCATATGGGAAAGACGGAGGAAGGGAGAAACGCAAAAGTGTCGCACAGGGAGAAAGCAGAAAGCTGCAAGAGTAAACTGAAGGGGCAGGGAGTGGTTTTAAATGGATTGAAGAGGCCCGAGATGGCTTCAGGATTACGCTGCCTCAGTATTCTGCGCTCGCACATTTAAATGCAGCAGCTGCTTGTTTAGGAGGAGGACTCTGGGCAACGGCACTTTTTTATTTACAAATTAAGCACTGATCTGAACTCACCTAGACAACTAAAGACGACTCAGTTCACCGCATGCATTATTCAAGAGTCATATGTTGCAAGACAATAACAGAAACACATTTGCAACAAGCAAATACTCTTAGCAAATGCAGGAAGAAGTAAAACGTGAAATGTAAATAAGGACTGTATCGCTGAAATGGCTTACCTTACGGGTATGTACTGTCAGTTGAGAAATTAGTCAGAGCTTGTGCCTATACACTTAAATACATATGTATAGGACTTCATAGGTATGCATTCCAAAGTCGTTTTTGAGGACCTGCTGTATTTAAAGCCCTGATCTATGCTACATACAAGCTGGCGGTGATTCTTTGGATCTGCAATCTGATCTGGATATGATATATGGCACTTTGGACCTAGACAGCCATATATTTGCATGTGTGAGCATTGCTGCAACTTATTACAGACCGGTGGTTGGCAATTTGTGGGACCTCAAGACTTGACGGGAGTTATCCTATCTGAAGGTTACCGCAGCAGTGGTGTTTTGTGGGTTCTCTTGTTGTGGTCGAGGTGTTTGTGGAGGTTGAATTCAGATGTACCACAACTCATCACAATTAATGAAGGTTGGTCTAATCCCTCCGATTTTCAAAAATAATGGCTTCAAAAATGCTTTATATCATATAGGGTGATGTAGAACGCTTTGCATGATGCTGTATTACTCTATGGAAACGTTATTGGGTCTAGGGTGAGGGGGTGGGTGCATTTCTTGTACCCTGAGAGAGCGCAAACCAGTAACGACCTGAGTTAGGACACAAGCTTCCAGGGCTACTCTCACCAGATCATGTACAATCTCTGCTTTCATCTCCCTCCTACCACTATACTCAAGACTCCCCTGAGACAGCTACGTCTTCCTGCCTAGTCATCTTGAGACCTGGAATGCCTACCTGGGGAGCGAGGCCCACCTCCTGTGTTCTATTGACACTTTCCCTGCTCGAGTAGGCTACAAAAGGATGGATCTTTGGTGGCAGGACGGAGGGGACGCATGGAGCACCTGCCGAACATAATGGGAGTACCAGTGCCAAAAGATTCAACTGTGATCATTCCATGGCTTCCATCTTGAAACTGCAACCATGCAGTAAGAGAAAACGTAGCCACACTGGATCTCTGACCATAACGGGAAGAATAGGAGCCCTTCCTCCTCCTCCTTGACTGAAACTCAAGTCCACCATAGCACGGGGGACATAGCACCAATCCAACAAATGGTTCCAAAGGCACAACAGAGCAATCTTCAGGGACAAAAACACTCCCCTTTTATTAATTGTGTCTTTTGAATTATGCCAGCTGTAAGGGTCCCCCTGGGTCGACTAAGATCTCAGGAAGAGACTGCTTTTCATGCATCTCCCTAGCAAAGCAGTGGAAGTCTTCCCAAGGTGGAGGATATCGCCAGCAACAAGCACAAAGCAGCTATAGAGGCCGGAGGCACAGCTTCACCCACCGCATCGTCTCAATACCGAAATACTTAAGACCTTTGTTGTAGTTAGACTGAGGCTATGATCAGCACTAAACCTGGTCCTTTAAATGGGCAGGTACGTGGTACCTGCACTTCGTCCATTTAAAAGTGAGAATACCATCACCTCTAAGCAGGATTGCAAGACCTTTAATGGGAAAGTACTAGCATGTCTCAGTAGCAAACAGGTGCCCTGGTATAGTGAGTGCCTGCACTTTTATATTTTGGTTTCAAACTTTAACTAATTATTATGCTGTTTGGGCTCTCCTCGAGCCCCAAGGCTTTCTTGCTTCCATAGTGATTCGACTAATCCAAGGAGACATTTACCACACAGGAGTTGAATGGGCATCAATTAAAGACAACCAAGGATGGCACTGCCACTATTTCTTTCATCCCTGGTTTAAGGGGTCATGAAGGCAGTAGATGACATTGGCAGTAAATTGGAGGGTTTCTCACGTGAGACAAATGGCAAAGCCCTTATTTCTGCTACCCCTGGTGTGGTTTTATTTGGGCCTGTCTCTCGTAAAGGTAGTTAAACGGGTGTCTATGCAGCCTACAGTCACTATTATCAGTCCTGGCAAGTTTTCGCTCAGTGAGTTCATAAAATGGATGCCTTTGACCTGGCTAAGAACATCTGTTATTGCAGCTATGAGACTCAATTGAGTTCGCTGTCTGCTTTCCATGAGTGGCTCATGCCACTGCTATATGCAGTAGGCAGTGGTATCGGAACCATTTTCTGACTGGGAGTGCTGGCCTAGGGCAACAACTCACTAACATTATAAGGTTATACAAACTGCTGGTGTTACTGAATGAGCAAGTCTAGCAAGATTGTCACATGAGCACAAATCTTTAAGAGGAGAGCATGTGTTTGTGGTGAGAAGGAGGGAGATGAGATGGTAGTCCAAAATACTTGTGCCAAAACGTGGTTCAATGGTGCATTATGCAGAGATGTTTTAAAGCATGTGCAAAGTGGGGAATTGCCCATGGCCCCACCTTCCAAGGGACCCCATGGGATAGTGAACATTCTCTCTATTAAACCTCCCTCTATTCTATCTTTCCCTCTAAACATACTTTCCTCTTACTTTCTGTCTCTACTATGTCACTGAAGCATTTTTGGAGTCCCAGGCAAAACATATTTAAAGTTTTTTTGTGACCCTGATGAAGTCTTACATATAATTCGGAACTGTTTGGTATCACGCTGCTTGAATGAGCAGGAAATGGGTAATAAAACTCAAATTTGTTTTGTATAGGACCCCGCAAAATGTCTTCTTGGGCCACCAAAATCCTTAACACAACACTGGCATTATGATGCATATTCTTAAATATATGGATAAATTAGGTCAATGTTTATTAAAACAGAAGAGGTATTTAAAAGAGACCACTAATAAATCGGAGTAGTTTAAATTATCCGTGCACTTAAGGCTAAAATAAATGTGCATTGGTTTGTTTTCTTATCCTGGTTCGAAACTTGCCTCTCACCATATTCTACAAATAAAAGGCCCAATTGAGCCTCACTTGTAATATCTGTAAACTTTACAAAGTAGTTATTTTTAACAAGGTGCATTACACGGATGTGCTTTCATCTTCCACAAGACTTGATCAAAAGAGTGGCCAAATATCGGGAGCAAATGCCATCTCTATGAGGATACGTAATGTAGATTAAAATATACACGACAAGCGAATAAGCAGTAGTTTATTAAAGGCTATTCTCTGGGCTCTCCTCAATTACCATTGACTCTCCACAGCATTTGTAACAAAGCAGCTAATGCATGAATTGAAAACTGACGGAAAGGCCTCGTGGCTGTCCATTATTTGTCTGAACTGTATCCAGGCCTGGGGTGCTGCAGCACCTATCATTCATCTAGTTCCAGCACCTGTGGCTGTAGGCTTTCCTTTTGTCCTCAGGGTCAGTGGTCAGACTGGATTTAGGCAGTCTGAAGGGCTAGTCTGACAGGTCAGTGCGTGGGACTTTTTTGGGCTGTCTGTGGGCCTGTTTTATGGTCTGCTCGGCCGTTTTTTTACTGTTGATTTTCCTGATATTAAAACAAACATTGCATGCAACAAGCTCAAATCCATAGTCTTCCACACCTTACAAAACATTTCTACAGCGTATCATTACAAGGTCAAAACTGCCACAGATTGCAAATATGGGCTTTATTTTCTTTTTTTAATTCACTATTGAGGGACATTTTATTTTGGTGTTTGTGCCCTAATTTCTGTCCCAGTCCGACCCTGTCAGGGTCTCTCACTCTACATTCTCCAGGGCCTCTTTGGTTATGCTTCTATCCTCAGGTTAACTCCATATTATGACTCTCGCTATTTCAGGACTTCAGTCCCTCTCTTCAGATCCTTGCCTCCCACATAGTCTCGCCTGCTGCCTTCTCACCTCCTCTAAGGTAAGCCTTGCCTCATTCATCATTTCATTTGGAAGGGGTAAGCTCACTGTGTCTTGCCTACGGATGAGCTATTCGGGCAAGCTGACATTGCATCAATATGTTGAGCAGCCAGCTTCTGGCCAAGGGTTGGTGGCAAAGCCATTGCTGAGGTTGAATGTCTGTCCATTTGGCTATTGCTACCTATGCACGCTTGTTTCTGAGCCCACTGGGAAGGACGTTTGGCAAGTTACGATCACTTTCTCGTTTGCATGCTGGTGTTTCGCATTTTGATGTAAGACACTAGACAATCTGCAGACCCTGTTCAACACTAGAACCGGGGTACTGTTACCTTTGGAAAGCACTGTTGGAAATGTTTGGCAGAAGATCTGCTTCGTTATGATTTCATACCCATGGAGCACTTTCACGAAAGTTTCTGCAACGTGAAATATTAAACTGGATATTATTTGAACACATCATTACAGTGGTTATCAGGATTATTCCCTAACGAAGGACCCTATAAATTAGTTCAAACACTGTGCACTTTCAAAGCTTTAGACACACAGAGAAAACAGTAGATGTGTATGTGTGTGTGTGTTATTGAGTGTTCGTGTTTTGGGGTTTCTAGCCCCTCCTGCAGGCATTCCTGGCCTTACTGGTGCAGCTAGGGACCAGCCATTAGTCATAGAGCCAGAACCCATTCACCCTGGCCACATAACCTGTCCGTATTGCCACATAAGGCAGCCAACACTAGCCTTTTGGGCCGGCCCTTCCGGCACCACCCCCTTTCCCCCTCCGTTGCCAGAAGGGCCAGTGCAAGGCTGTATCGCACAACTTTCTCGGAGCTAGGGGCGCGAGCACGTGTGGACCTTTTAGCTCCGCTCTCCGTGCACCTGAAGAAAAAGAAAAATGTGACGTTCAGGTTGCCTCGTCCGTTGTTGCGCCCACCCCTTGCTGTCCCTTGCCCAGGCAGGTCCCCGGGCGCATGCCGTACTTGGACCGATTCCAGGGGCAGTTCTCGTAGCCTGAGACCACAGAACAGCACCTTGGCATGTTGCCCGGGCACATTCCTGCCCCCGAGGAGCTCTGCGGACGGTGGTGCCGTCACACGGGATTCCTCCTCAGCCATGTGTTGTGGTTTTACCGCCGTCGCTAAGGTCGTGTGATGTTGGTAGCAACGGCGTGACGTGTACAGGAACAAATGATGTCATCTCGGAGCCACAGGCTAGGCTTTGGGCACTGGCTGGAAATTAGCTAGACGTGCGAACCATCGTTTCATATTTCACGGGTGTGGCGGACACGTTGCCACTTCAAGGCCCGCGGTCTTGGACGATTTGCTCGATATTGATGTTTTTCAATTAAGATGAACCAGAAAGCCCCATACCTACCTGCCCATCCACGTTTCAGCAATGCAGGTAGGGATGAAATGGTGTCTGTGGAAAATAGGTGTCCACACAGGTATCTATCGAGGCATCGAGGGCTGTGGAAAGGCCATTAATGCTTAGTCTTGTTTTAAGAATGTAGAGCAGCAGTAGAGTAAAATCATACTGTTTGCCAAGCCGGGCTAGTGCCCAGGTAGCGCCTGAAATGGGGGCAGACACTACCCTAGTCCTTTAGGTCTACCTGGCGTATTTGTGTTAGGGTTTTATAGTTCAATTTTTACAATATTTGATTAAGCACGGATCTAGTGCCAAGCATGCGTGCAGGACTTTATTTACATGGAGCGTGTTTATTGTAACAAGCAGCCAGAGTCGTAGCTTAGTAAGATTCCGGGGAGTGGGGTGTTGTTGGGGGTGTTGGAGGCAGGCGGAGGGCAAGGGGGAGGTGGTGAAATAAGAATTATGAAAACAACAGACACAGAAATATCACGCCGGAATCAGAGCCACACGTCCTAACTACAAACCCAAGAATGCATTTGAGGTGTGTCACACCCCAAACACCACCGCTGAAGCAGTGCCCGTACCAATGAAACTGGTCACAATAGCTTGGGGTCCCATCCCAGAAATCACTTATTTTAAATGTATTTTCACCTTATGCACTTTTCTTCATCTCTGTTACAAGAATCCTTGATGGTAGAGTTGTCAAATCAGTGCACGTGGCAGTGCTTTTACGTTTCTAGTCCTTGCCCTTTACAAACCATTTTACCAAGTGTCTGATGGCCCCATGTATTAAGCCTGAGTAGCAAATAAAGGAGGGCTTGCAGGCAAATTTATAGGGTAAGCCAGGCCATGCATCTGGCTTGGCTTTAAGAGCACGAGCCGAGCCAAGAAACATTTTGACATCTATATTGTGTAACAAACATAATTTAAAAATATGATTATCTTCCAAATTAAAAAAAAGCATATTTCTTTAACATGTAAGCAGTTCACATCAGTACATCAAATTATATCACTGAATAAACATTTATTTAAAGTGATTTTTACAAACCTACACGTCCCCCCCTCAACAACAATGCCAGTAGTGAACTATGAGGCAGTAGTCATATAAACCCTAAAAGTGGCCTAGATTCTTATTATAGATGGACCAGTGTTATAGTCTATTAAATGAAACATAAGAGCTGCTTATACAGTGCACATCCTGAACGCAAGTGTTTAAAATTTAGCCCATATGTGCTAATAAAAGACACTCTGAAATAAAAATATGTTACTAGCATCACACAATTTGGATAAGCAGGGGAGCTGGTACTGATTCCAGGTTATCTGGTTTCACATTTTGAAATTCACACACCATATGTTGTATTACAGAAGTGCACCAGAGGGCGCAACAGGCATTTGCTCCCACTTTGTGCACCCACCAGGGCACTTTGATATTACAGAAGGGGCCACAGACACTTGTGCGGCCTCTTCTGTAATATAGATAGCGCTGGTGCACATGTAGCGCCAGAGCTATCTCAAGAGGGTGTTCCCTCATTTGCATTGGGTTGTGGTTCCATGGAAACGAGGGAATCTCTTTACCTCTATGCTTGTGCTGTATTATGGATGTAGGTTCAAAGGCAAAAAAGCTGTCAGGAGGTGCAGATCCATTTTGAAAGGCTTTATCCTTCACCAGCATACAAGACAGAGAAGAGGTTGCTTTCTCCAAGCAGCATATGCGTATTGCTGACATCTCCTTAATGGGAGGCAGGAGCACCAGACACAAGGGTGAGATAATAGGAGACAGGCTTTCCTTAGACGTGCCAGTGCCCTTGCTGATTCCCTGGGCTCTAAATGACTCACTGCAGCCGCCATTGAGTAGATCGCAGGGTGTATAGGATGAGGCCTGTAGTATCTGTTGTTATGAAAAGGAGTCCTTTGAAGGGGCACAGATTCTTATCTCTTCTTAATCTCTGTGACGAATGGTCATAAATAGATGGTGGAAGCCTGCTCTCACGTTTTTGTACTTCTGTGGCAGGCACTTCATTTGGAGACTGTCCTGCTCTGCAGAGCATACTTGCAGAGAGATACCAGGCCTAGAAGGTGGCTTGGCCAGGACACATGAAAGGGGAACCAACTCCATCTGGTTCCAAGGAAGCAGATCTGTACTACACATCCTCCATCTGTGAAATCGATATAAAGATGGGACCTCAAGATCCATCGTTGTTTGTTGTTATGGTCTCTTCTACCATGTACGGGGTACCCCCCCCCCAAGAGTCCTCTGGGACTACCTCACAGCCAAGGGTTGGTGTCGCACTGACAGCAAACTCCCCCAGATATATTTCCTGTTAGTGAGGGAAGTGCCAACCCTGCACAAGGAGAGAATCATAAAAAGGGAGTGATGTAATCAACCATGGGATAGGGTTTGTCCGACAGAGACTCGCTAAGCTGATGCACAGAAGGACTCATACTACTGCCAGATCGGGCAGTGTGACCTTTGAAATGCTTCATTTGTAATAGAATAAGTGCTGGAGCACAAAGGTTTGCTCAGAAAACCACGACTCGAGCTACTGAATGTCAGTGTGCTGTATACCAAGGCTCCTTAGTCTTGATTCCACCTCATACCTCTTTAATCTTCCACCAGACACTCCATGCCCCTTTAGCTCACGCATGCACGTTCTAGCTTTCTCTTTTTGCCATGTCTTTTCCTTTTTCCTCTTCCTTCTTTTTTTCCCTTTATGTATATTTCACTCTGTTGCTCTGGGTCAAAGTCTGATGAGGGAAAATAAGTGCCAGTCCCTATAAATGAATGCTGGTCAGTGACATCTGCAACCACTGACGAAAATGTACTACTTGACCTTTGTCAGTTATCCCAGATGGAGTGGCCAGGCACCCATAGTGGTGTGCCCATGTGGAAGGCCCAATTGAACCCGGTATAAGTGCTTTCTAGTAGTCTGTATGTCCCACAAGAGAATAGGGTGTTCGCTGCACTGCCACATGTGTCATTGGGTCAGGACCAGTCCTCAAGATTACGTGACCTGAGAGTGCCTTGGGGTGCTTTATGAAGATTTGAAATCGTCACCTCGAGGCACTGTGTGCCAAAGATAGTGCCTGGCTTCCTCCACCCCGAAAAATTGTCATCTGTGAGTTTGTGGCTGTTGTTCTCATAAAGAACTGCGAAGTACTCGCTAGAAGTATCGTGGGGAGATGTGCCGTGAGTCAAGTATCCACTGAAGTGCAGAACTGTGTTGTAATTTGCTGCCTGCCACTCAGAAAATGTCCTTGACAGCACTATCTGCTCCTGCGGTGACCCATTGAGCCACATGCTTCACAGCTGCTGACGTGCAGCCTCAAAAAAGACCGCCTCATTCTAGCTAGAGGCTTGCTTCTGCTGGTGAGATCCTGTTGGGCAGGTGGGGTGAATGCAGCTCAGCACTGCTACTATGAACCTGGCGAGAGACTGAGTGCTAAAACAAACCCAGGAGGGAAGCCCAAGCTGCACCCATTGACACAGCTCAAATTTTGAACTGGGAAAGGTGAAACCCATTGGAAAGGTGTAAGACCCGCAAGAGACAGATGGAGGCCTAGATGACAGAGGCCCCTAGAGGACAAAGATGATAAAATATGGACAAGGAACGCCATCAACTAAGAAATAAGAAAATGAGTGTGACATTAAAGCTGCCCAGTGGTAAGCAGTGGGCTGGGTGAAGCCGACTGTAAGTTCTTGGTAATCCAACAATAGGTCTTTTCCCTCCAGGCAGCTTGTGCTTTCTGGTAGGTGATACCTAAACAGATGTGACCTCTACAGCTGAACACAATACACCGGAGGCAACAGCAAGAACTCAGCACAACAATCCAAATGAGGCATCTAGTACCGGAGAAAATGCAAAGATGTGGCCCCTTGTGTTAACCTCAATATGCAGAAGCTATACCCAGGTGAGTCATCAACACCAGACACCATACTCCAGATGGGACTTTATGCGGTTCAAACATCTCATACAGTTGCTCCAGAACTTGGCAATGTCAGAGGTGGCATTTAAAGTTAGTTACAATAATCCAGGTAAGCACGGGGGGTGTGGCCTGACAAAATGGTTGGTTAGACGTGCCCTGTTACTGCTCTCACAGTGGAGCACAAATCCTGCCTCAGCCTGAGTCCTATGCATCTTTGGCACCCCAAAAAGAAGGATATGCATTCCACAAAGTACCATGGGCTGCTGGGAGGCTGTAAGCTACCTCAGTGATGGGATGAACCTAAGCTCGGCCGGGCTGAAGACACAGATGGTGCAGCGGCCTCTAAAAACTGTTGGAGCGCATCAGAGGGCAAGTGGCTGCCGCTCTGCATCGGCGGGGCTCCCAGGTGAACTGAGAGGGCGAGGCCAGTGTGTCTCCCTCCCCGACAATGACCACCCATCCCGACTGTAGAAAACACACAACAAGGAGCGCTGATAGAAAAGGAGGTGATTGCCTACTCCAACATGAAAACCGGCAGCAGTGAAAATTAAAGTGGAGGAGAGAAACTTACAGCCCTGAGACCTACTTCGCCCTAATCCTCTGGCCTGGACTAAATGCTGCTGTGGTGTCACCACCGATGAGGGAGACACAATTTGCTGCTGTGCCTGGGTACAGAATTGGCGGCTGACTCTGGTATGCAGAACTTGCCAGGAGAGGCCTATGTGGCACTGGTGAGGCAGAGCCGTGGGCCGAGGTGGTGGTCGCCAGGAGGCCTTCAAAGCCACGTCGGAGGGGGCAGAGGCCGCAGAGACAAAACCTGCTGGGTTATACACAACACAGGGACGCTGAAGTCGGCAGCCGCAGGGGATAAAGGCCCGCCACCAGAGTGAACGAGGTGGAAGCGTAGGCCGCATAGGGAGCCATGAAACTTAATAATACTCCAGTTGAGCAGGAGAGGTCCCCACAAAGAGAGTTATCTTCTACGCCAAACATGACAAGGTTAATGATTGTGTTCGAGGTGACACCATGGAGACGACCGGATGGAGAGATGAACATGCAGATTGCTGGAACAGTTTACTAAGTGACTGAAGTGGTGGCATACATAATAGGAACCCCAGCCTCATGGCCATACCAGTGTTGCTACTATACAGAAGATTATATAACCATTGTTGAGGGACACCAGAGAGGAACCATATTGGGGCAAGGTATGAAAACATGCACTGGGCACTGGATGGCTGGACCACTGCTGGAGGGGGATTAAACAGGAGGCACAACTGTAACTCCCAAATCAGCGCAGGTGGCGAGGGGGGGTCTCCAAAGCCCATAGGAGCCCTAGACCACAGCTCCAACTAAACCAAGAGGGAAGAGTGAGGATCGCTCCCAATATACTGGAGAGGAATGCTGGGAGCACGGAAACATAGCTCTACAGGAGACTGAATGCCAGAAGCTGGATGGCCTGACACAATGGCATACGAGGGTGCTGATAGGCTGGGGGTACCTTAAACTCCCGTTGCTACTTGATATCTGTGGGAATATTCCACCAACATGGGTAAAGAGAAAGCCATGAAAACCACAAAACGAACAAAATTGATCAGTACACTGTCCAGAGGCAAGGACAACTGAAACCAACACAGGGAAAGAGACCCCCCACCGATACTGACAACCAATCCATAGCCACAGCAGAAATCCTGCTGGCCATTCAGGGCACAAGAGTTGCGTTGGAATCAAAAATAGATGCAATTGCGATAGACGTTTGGATTGAACAAAAGTGTCTGAATGGGTAACAACCACAGAAGGAGATTTCGCAGCCCTCAAAAAATAAGTTAAGTCCTTACAGGCTACTGTGGCTGGACTTAAATGCACTGTGTCACAGACGGAGGAGTTTGTGGAAGACAAAGAAGGGTGCTTCGCCTGGTGACCTTACCGGACTGGGCAGAGGGACAATCTGCTGAACTGTTTTTGGAGGACTGGATGAGTAAGACATTGCAGTTGAAGGGTCTCTCTAAATTATTTTCGATAGAGCATGCCCATCGGGCTGTGGTGGCTAGCCCTGCGGCCGGGCACCCCGCCAAGCTTTGATAGTATGCTTGTTTAACTTCAGGGATAGAGATGTTACACTCCAACATGTACGCATTCATCCGCCACCCCGCTTTGAGGATCAACAAATCTTTATATTTCTTGATTGCACGTGCTGAGTGCAGGAACTTTGAAAAAACTTTATGCCCATACAAAAAACTGTTGAGAGAGCATCACATATGCCAGCCTTATATTCCCAGCCAAGCAAGGAATCCAGTACAATGGTAAAGTCGTCTTCCACAACAACCCCCGAGCACGATGGAATGGTATGAGCGCCAAGGTCTTGCTGGTAGTGGTTGGACCCAGGAATGGCAAGAAACTTCAAGACAAGGAGGATGCAGGTCTACTAGAACCAAAGGGAAACCTTCCAACTGAGATAAATCCCCTGCTGGAGAAAGAACTAGTATGCTGTGATGGGACATTACAGGCAAAATCATTGACTGCGCCCCTACAGAGTTCATTCACCCAACTACAAGAGATTCCTGACACTTTAAGCGATAGCACAGAAGCAAGCTGACTGCCTAGCTGATGGATAGGGTCGGTGAAAACTTTCAGTATTGGGGGCGACCACTACAATGTAATGCTATTCCATAGATTTGGGGATACAATGGAAAGAGGGAAATTGGATTCACGGTTGCCTCTGACTCGCAGTCCTCAACATACCTAATTGATATAAAGAAAAGGATACTGGACCACAGCTTCTTATGGCTTCATGGGTGGGTTGCTGAGGTCCCCTCGGGGGCCTTGAGATTCACAGAGGACATGGTATCCATGGTTGTAAGTACAATTGTATTAGCTACATTGCACTAGTTGTTACATTCTTTTTTCATCTTTGTTTATCTAAACCAGCGGTGACAGGGGACAGGGGTGGACTAAAGGGGTGGTATTCAGGACCCAGTGACTGTTGGTTGTGTCTCGGGTCTTTCCAATACTGCCTGGGGGAGGAGTGGGAATCATGGGGAAATGTATGCATTTAAAAAGGTTGTTGTTTAAGGTACCCCAAAAATTGTTTGTGCTGTCACAAACTGCAACAATTGCAACCAAGCCCTGGCCTGCCGTGTATGACGGGTGGGCGCGGATGGGCCATACCGAACACATCATCTTGATGTATGCGGATGATGCCTGCCATGGTATATATTCACCAGCTGGAATACTCAGTTCCTGTCCTCTGAAACGTCAAGGCGGAATTCGGTGAGCACTCCGGAGAACAATACAAAATTGGCCATGTTCCCCATAGGGCCATTGAAACCTGTTTCCATAAATCAATTGCCATGTGTGGGCATACCATTTCTTGTTTGTCACCTTTTTTCCATCCAGCTCTTGTCATTGGACAACTCTGAAGTAGAGTTACTGACTTGCATGGTGCAAGGGTGCCTACGTTGGCGCTAGGCAACAATTTGTGTGCCAGTACAGGGGGAGAGGACAGAAATGTGCTGTATCTTGTAGATATGGTGCATTTCTGCTCTTCCCCGGTGGTGCAGGGGGCAAAGCAAGGCACTTGCTGCGCCGCCCTGCGCTACAGGCCTCACAAATGAGGCCCTATGTTCGTTGGCCTTGCTGCCAGGCAAAGCTAAAAAGAAGTTAAGTAGGAAGTTTGCACAGTTAGGCCTTATAGTAGCAAAACAACACATTGCAATCCACTGGCTAAGCGTTCCACCCCTGAGATAAAAACCTGGAAAATTGACTTATTGGAATGGGCAGGGGCAGAAGATGCACACATGAGAAGGAGAAAAAGAGATGAGAGATTAGCAGAAGACCTTCTCTCTTGGGACGTGATGTCACAGGAGCAGGCAACGCTCTGAAAGGATGATCTAAAATAGAAATACAAAGACCAAAGGATGCGGGGATGAGAGGTTTGTTGTAAAGAGGTGCGCACTCCATGGGAATTGGATGCTCCAGGGTCACAGGCATGTTACTATAAACACACATAATTTTGAACCTATAGAGACTATAATGAGAAGCTCAATTTATAAAATTATTTCTATAAAGTGAAAAGCACCACATTAAATAAGTAAGACGGACCAGGATAATACACATGCTCTACCCCGAGGGGAAAGGAATGCGCATACACACGACAAATGTATAACATTGAACTGTCTGGTTGTACCTGCACTAAAAGGTTGTTGTTGTCAAAATTTTCTGAAAACAATAAAAATTGGTTATAAAAAAAAAAAAAAAAAAAAGTAAGACGGGAGGGGAGGGGGGTCTTTTTTCTTCAAAAGGGTTCGCTGTGTATTATGATTAAGTTTGAAACTAGTTATATGTTGCAGATGGTTGCAAATAAGTCAATATTGCATTTACAGTGTATGACTATGACAGCTCCTGTTAAACTTGTTGAACAAATGTAGAAGATACATTGAAATGTCTCCTTCTTTCTGGTACTGTAAGACGTTGTGGTAATAACAATGCCAATAAAGAAATTACAAATACGTTCCAGGTTAGCATTGAGATTTAAGCATTATATTTCAAATGCGCCCTCAGAAGTCCATACAATACACAGGAAAAGCCACTGTTATTAAAATGAATGTAGTAGTTACAGCACTTTATCCTTTTGGCTACTGATTGTATTTGCTACGTTGCTGTGCTACAACTGCTGTGTAAATCTGTCCAGCAGCTTTTGCTGTGCTGTAGAGCAAAACCTAACATGGGGAGTAAGTATGTTTACTTCGAAATTTTGACCTCCTATAAAATGTGTTCCCTTTCTTCAGTCTGCACAAGGCTGAACATGAGGTAGATGGACTAAAACTCTGTCAAATGCTGTGCAGATTTATAAAACAGCATCAAAGTTATTAGCAAGTCAAAAGAATGGCCCACATGTATTAAGCTATTTTGCAGTCGCAAAGGCTCCAAATCGCTACATCTTAGCCTTTGCAATTGCAAAATATCTTTACGATATGTACCATATCTAAATGGTGACACAGCATCACATCACTGACTTATTATTGGGGTTTGTGAACACATAACAAACCGCTATTAGGAAGTGGTGTACTTAGGACGTCCCTTCCAAACAGGGGTTCGCGATGTGATGTATTAATATTTTGTGACGGAGATTCTATTGCAAAACATTAATATTTTACTGACCGCACAAAGTTAGTGGTAACACAATTGCAAGTGGGATGGGGAACGCAAGGGGCTCCTTCACCTCTGTGAATGTTGACAAAAACATTTTAGGAGTAGGCCTCATAAAAAAGGTTTGCAAAACATTACATTTTTAAAAATCCATCCTGTTTTCCTTTAAGGGTTTGCATTACAAAATGTACGTGATCACAGACATTGTCCTCTGCTGGCCCCACTGTGATGGCAGTCAATTGTAGTGAGTCGCAATTTGTCACCTACCTCATGAACATTGATGAGGTAGGTCAGATTGCGACCCACTGCGATTTGGAATTTTGCAAACTAAGTTATTAGTACATGGGTTGGTTCACTAAATTCCACACTCCTCACAAAAATACTGGCCACAAATTGCGATCAGTATTTTGCAACCAATATTCAGTGCATCTGATTCAACGTTCTTCTTATAGACCAAAGTTGCAAGTGTCCCTAACAGCAGAGGTACTGGGGTCCGTTCTCTAATTCATAGACAACAGGGTCAGCTTACGCCTCTCTGCTTATGGATAAGACCCATAGCCGATATGAAATATA
Organism: Pleurodeles waltl; assembly: GCF_031143425.1. NCBI lineage: Eukaryota > Metazoa > Chordata > Amphibia > Caudata > Salamandridae > Pleurodeles > Pleurodeles waltl. The sequence continues at coordinate 976,660,896 of NC_090440.1, read as the reverse complement.
ATTTTCTTTTTGCTTTTAACAGCAAGAACGAATTCCATGCATGCAAGGGTCTTTTGGGTGAAGAAATGCCGAGCTACATTTTGATGTCATTGATCTTGCAATTTTTTATTTCATCTCTGACATGAAAGCCCTCATTACGACCTTGGCGGGCGGCTTCCCGCCGGGCGGCTGCCAATGCTGCCCACCCGGCCATTTGGAGATCCCCGCCGGCCCAGCGATGGGTACAGTTGCACCCATCGCGCTTTTCACTGTCTGCATAGCATAGCAGACAGTGAAAAGCTGCACGGGGCCCTGTCGGGAGGCCCCTACACTGTCCATGCCAGTGGCATGGGCAGTGCAGGGGCCCCCAGGGGCCCCACGACTCCCCGTACCGCCAAACCCGTTCAAACCGCCAGGAAAAGGCTGGCGGTAGGGGGACTCGTAATCCCCTGGGCAGCGCTGCTTGCAGCGCTGCCGTGGCGGATTACTACCGCTGGGGCCATTGTGGTGGAAAACCGACAGCCCCGGCGGTGCGACCGCGGCACTTCTGCCATGGTCGTAATGACCTGCAAAGCAACGCCAGCCTGTAGGCGGTGCTTCCGTCATAACAGCCCTCGCGGTCTTGTACTGCCATGGTTGTAATGACCCCCTAAGTGTGAGGTCAAGAGCAGTGCGTTGGTGGATTTCTTAGTGAGTTTGTATCATAACCATACCGTTCACTCATCACCTGATAATTTTGTATGGGAAGTTCGATGTGTGTTTTTATAACAAATTATGTTGTTTTCTGAGTTTACAACGAGAATTTCCCTTTTACAGGTACCGGTAAGGGTCGACAAGTATCAGGGCTGGAAATGAGGAGGATCCAACTGAATTTGGGATCTGGAAGCAATTGTTGAGCCGGTCCAGGATCTAGGCCATGTCCTGGTGTTGTTTACTTGAGCTTGGGACACATTTAGAAGCACCAGTACTTAGCTTGCTTTTTGTCCAGAGAAGCAACCTGTGAGGAGGTGAGAGAAATCTCACATCTTCAGTTCTATCTGACCTCAACATAAATATCTGACCTTACTGGCCCATCGGAGCTCCTTTTGTTCGAGTCTGAGTGTATGCTGTAGCTTAACACATTGATGCCTATGACTGTGAAGAAAGAAAGACACTGAACTTGTTACTTCACAAGTACTTAAGAGTTAAACTATGATCTGGAGGAAGTTTTTTTAATTTTTCTTGCATAGGCTTGTTTAATTTTTATGTTAGTTTTATTATGGATGGCTCAGTTGAAGAATGCAAGAATAAGTCTGTGGCTGGATTAATAGATACAAGGATGCAATTATGAGTGGCATAGAGAATGTATGAAAACTATTTAAACACCTACGTTCACCACTGACTATAGAGGTACTTTTGATTACAAACCAGACTTCTTGGCATTGCCAGTGCTTGTTTTTATTCCCATCACTGACTACTATATAAGTGAGAGCCGAGATCCATTTCAGCAGGTCTCTTCCATAACCTTATTCATTTGATTGATTGGCCGACAATATTAGAAAGGCCCAATTTGACATTTGGATTATCCGCTGAAATCGGAAATTGGCAAAAGCATTCGACATAGATAACTGCATTATGACATGTGACTTCGGATATGTTTTTTTGAATCCAGTATGTGTCCACTTGTTCATTTTGTAACTTTACAGTTCTTTATTTGACTCAGTTACAGACTCCATACTTACATTACAGTCTCCATTTTAGGTCTCTCCTACCAGATAGCTTTATGCTGTTTGTAGGCAAAAATCTCTTGTGGACCATGACAAAAAAGTATAGTGGGCCTAGATGCCACCTGTTGCATGTCATTGATTGGCTTCATTGTCACTCCCATTTGCTTTCTTCTTTTTTGATGGCTTGCATTCCTGTTTTCATGTTTGCCCCTCCCCTGAGGCATATCTCCCTTATCATTCTTTTGATTTGAATAAATTGTATCCTTCCATTTCTCACTTTAGGGAACAAATGTTTTCGTTTTTATTAGGAACTCCATGAGAGTGTTTGTCTTTTCTTGCTCTCTCAGTGTGCTTCTTACCGCACCACAAATACCCACCCCCTTTGCTTCCTCTTCACCCACCCTCTCCTACATTGATTCTTTGCACATTTTTTCTCTTTTTTCCCCAATGTTGTCCAGCATGAACACAAAGCATTGGCAAGGCATATAGGCGAGACCGATCGCCTTAGCCAATGCTTGTTATCATTTTAACCAACGATTTCTTTAAAAAACAGGCAAATTTATTATGGTGCAGAGTGCTGCATGAGGGGAAACTGGTTATGTATATAGACGGCGTTTGCAATGTCGGACAAACAGAGATCTGGGGTAGACAGGACAGAGACACAACTTCCAGTCTGTGCCTCTCTGTGGGTGGGAGGAAGAGGCACCGTGCCAGAGTGAGGTAGAGGCAGGAATGGACTGCCTTATTGGGTAATAAGGCAGTGCCCAAAGGGCTGATCTCACTAATGAGTGTGCTGTTTTTTGTTAGCTCTTTGTGAGCCTGTTCCATGGTCTGCTGGGCCGTTTTTTACTGTTTGTTTCCCTGATCCGTGCAGTCTTCCATAACTTTTAAAACACTTGTACAGCTTGTCTTTATGAGTTCAAAACTGCCCAAATGTGCAAACATGGGCCACAAATTTTTAGCTATCTCATTTACTAATGGGGGTCACTTTTATGTCGGTGACTGGCCTGTTTAACGTCCTAGTCTGACCACGGGAGGAAGGAGCTCTGAGTGATGAACATACAAACACTTCTTCCAGTGTGAAGCAGAGGGGACTGTGAGGTGAAATAAACAGACATCCCATGCTGTGTGGGAGTGGAGTAGAAGGAGGTCTTTAGGCAAGTGTGACAGACACACCTGTCAGTCTAAGACAGAAGGAGATCTGGGGCTGGAGGGCAAAGACACCCTCTCCAGTGTGATGTGGATGAAGGAGGCAGAGACATCACCTATGGTGTGCAATAAATAGAGCTATGTGGTTGAGATGGTCAGAGACACCACCTCTTTTGTGGGACAAAGTGAGCACTGTGGGTAAAAAGGACAGAAGCGCCGCCTAGGAGCCCTTGATTGAGAGAGGCGAATATGCCCTCTCCATTGTGAGGATGAGAAGGACAGAAGAAGTGCTGGACTGAGCAAGGCAAAAGCCTCACTCCAGTGAAGCACAGTAAGGCTTTCAGTGACAGGGACAGATACCTTCTTGCACTGTGAAGCAGAGGGAGTTAGAGGGTCAAAGGACCTACAGTGTGATCCACACAGTAAGCAACTGATTTGCCTGTAACAAAAGATTTAATGATGACAAAAGGTGCCCAATGATCCACGACTTGACCCACCAGACACCAGGTACCAACTGATAGCATGTAGTTAGAAGTATGAAGTCATGAAAATCAAGGCATGGATTAGAAGGAAACGAAGGACGTCAACAGCTTGTGATGGAGCAAGAGGAATGGGCAATACAAAAAATTTATAAGGAACAATCAAACAATAGAAGAAACCACACATTTTACGTTCTTACCGAAACTTAACCAAACTATGACAAGATTTTGTTTTCCTGTACGAATATTGGACATTTAGAAACAGAGCCAGTCTTGGATGGGATATGTACAAGAAGGTAGTACCTTGCATGTCTGGTGGCTTTGTCCGAAACTAACAATCTTTTGAAAAGAGGTCCTTAGTCTTATAAGAGGGGCAATAGGCTACCTGTCAAGAATGAACCCAGCAGTGATCTTTCTAGTTATTCAACCTCCGGAACTGAAGCACATGACAAAAGGTGACTTCAGACTCATAACAAATATGCTCTTGGTGGCTAAACAATCAATAGTGTTAAAATGGAAGTCTCTACATTTGCCAACAATGCAGGAATGAGAAGGGAAGCTTTGGGCATTACTGGCCTTGGAGAAACTGACACGGTCACTTATTGAAATGGACCACAAATTTGAGAGACAATGGCAACCTCTGGTGGGCTATTTGAAGAACAAAGGGATGATGCTTGGTTGTCCTAAATCCGGGCAATCCCTAAGGATGGTAACACGAAGCGCAGGATACTTGTGGTATAGTCTTTGTCTTTGGGAATAAGGTTTATTGACTCATGTAACTGTTAGTTCACAAGGGGTAGAGGGTTTATTTCGAACAGTCTATGATTGTTAAATGTAAGCTGGTGTCCTATTGTTGATATTGTGGTGGAGATGGAGCTCTGGTATGGGTGTTAAAATATTGTTAGAGAAAATAAATAGAACCAATCCTGGTGAAAATCACAAGTGGATTGTCTGCATCAAGTGAACCACAATCTAAGAATTCGAGTGATGTAGAAGACACTACACCATCACACTGATGAAATTACCCATAGACTGTGGTTAAAACACGCTGACTGGCGACTTGTGGAATAGGGAGTGTTTTGAGACGCCAGTACCATTTTCCTTGCAAAGGCATCAATATTCAGGCCATTAAACAAGGTGGTTTGTAAACCCTTCTTCAACAATCTATTTACTTTCTCCACACGTTCATTGGACTGTGGGCTGTATAAAAGTACAGTATAGTGATTAATTCCATTTACTTTAGGAACCTTCCATTTTCTCCCAGAACAGCTGAACCTCATTGTCAGAAGCCAACTTCTTGGGCAACAATTCAATACCAAACACTTTACTCGAACACTCGATAGCCACATTTATAGTTGCAGAAGTGACAAATGCATAATGAACCCACTTTGAAAAGTAATTGACAAGCACCTTTAAATTACACTTACCACTTTGCATAATCAACATTGGTCCTGCGAATTTCATTGCTACCTTCCTGCAAGGTTGTCTAGGTAATTGCACAGTTTGGAGAAGAGTACTCTTCCCTTTCCAATCTTTGTTGGAAAGAAAACATTCCTCAAGGCTCGTCCTAAAATCTCCAGCTATCCATGTTTGGCCACCAAAATGTTTTCTATAACATTTTCTTTGTGGAAGTACTACGCAGACAGTTACTGTGCACCAACGGGATTCCTCTTCCTCTAAAACCAGCAGGCAGTACAAACGTACCACTTTTTAGTAATATGCCATATTCTATGCAAAGCTAAGGGGACAATTGTAATTGTCCCTTCATTTGTTTCAAACTAGGCCACACACACCACATATATACATTTTAAACTAGACACAATATAATGAAGTGTAGTTATCGAAAGGCAGGCCTACTAGTATGTCAGTGTCACCACATTAAGTAAAGTAAAAATGTGGCACCTGAGATGCTCCATTCTGTGGGCTGTGTGGGAGCCCAAACCCAGATGACCCCGGCAGGCTACCCACCCAGCCAACACTGTCCTGTACTGGTGTAGGAGAAGGTGTTTTGTTTCCTGTCTATGGTCAGTTTCATGCTGGGCTCTGCCTCGCCACACCCTCCAGACAGAGGGCGTGGGAGGCAATGCAGCAAGATGCTCCCAGAGCTCGGGCTACCCCAGAATTGCTGTGTTCCTTCTTTTACCCTCATTCTCGGTGAGACGGAGGACCCTCAAGACTTTCTTGTACATGAGCATGGTAGTACTCCATGCTCCCCTTTGTCCCTTCAGTGGTATTTCCTCCTAGGAAAATGCCTCCCACAGGCATCTTTAATCACCATGGGGAAGGTTGCATATGCTCCCCTCCAGGGTAAATCCTTCTGCTTCAGTTAATGGGGAGATGGGGGCCCCTGGAGACGTTGGATGGACTATACAGGGGGCACCATGCGCTACTGATTACTGTCAATGCCCTGGGGGAACCGGCTTTCTCTCATGGTTTTCTTGGTCCCCATTGTACTAATTTGGAAGGGAAAAGCTGTGTGTTTGCTCCTGATGGCGTGCTTTAGCCACCAGGGGTATTATCTTTAGGCATCCTGGGCCCTTGGGGAGCCTAATTTTTACCCCTCTCACTCATTACAAAAGACATGTTTCCTGTTTGTGCACCTAGCACTTCTCTTGGTTTTGACGTGTTCCTCGGCAAGACCCCCGGACTCCATTGGCAGAGTGCCCTTTCTGCCTGCATCCTTCAGTTATCAAGGCCTCCTTTGGCCACTTGCAGGGTATCTGGATCAGTGGAAGTAAGAGCGCTGTCCTTCTGGAAGTCATACTTCTGTAGCAAAGGTTCACAGAAGATCCAGAGGAGCCCATAAGGATCCCACAACAGATCCATCCCTCTTCTGTCCCACAGAGGGAAAATGGGTGGAATCACCACATGCCCTGGAGAAGCAAACCTTAGTCCTTGGTGCCATCAGAAGTCCAAAAGCCTTGAAGCCAATCTCCACCGGAGTCTGGAGTCTTCTCTCGTCTATCTGAGTATTTCTCCATCGTCACTTCCCCCAGGCCCAGACTGTTCTCAAAAGTCTCTCCCATGTACAGGTGTTTTAAGCGGGGTGGAACATTCCATAAGGCAGGTACTCCTGTTCAGTCCTAGAATGATAGCTCATCACTGAAACCCTCCTCCAACCCTCCTGCACAGCATTTTAGGACATTTCAAAATGGTGAAACTCCTCTGAGAATTTAAGTCCTGCTTCTTATTTCCACAGTTGCCTATTCTATTTCCTCCAAAACTTAAAGAGCAGCCTATCCTGTGACTTTCTCCACAGGTCTGGCTATCCTCCTTTATTGCGGGGGTTTGAGCCTTCCCAGACCAGGTGCAGTGTGAAAAGTAATTTGTGCATGGAGATTTGGTTCCCACCATTTCGTCTCCCATCGTCAAGGGCTTACAATGAGTGAAAATTAGGCAGACAGATTCACTCATTACAGAAACCTATAAACCATGTATTCCAAAAAAAGCTAAAATCCCAGGCCCAGGTCCGGTCCAGGGAGGACCTGGCTTGGCAGATCGGGCTGGACTGTTCCCATGGGGAACAAGGTCAAGACTGATTTGCATATGGCTGGGTCCAAACTGGGGGTGGCATGGTGAGCAAAAGAACGATGGATTAAACCCAGATCTGTCACTAGGGGTGAGTGTTTGAAAAGTTTCAACACTCCGTCCATCATCCTTTTGTGTTGCTGAAGTTGCCCTAAGTGGGAAGGGTATGCCCCGACTTGGGTCCCTTGCTCACGGTGCCTCTGGATTCAAGCTAGCCTAGCTGATGAAGGCTGATACCTTGAAACCGGTCCTAGGATGCTTGTTTCCGGTCCAGGGAGGACCTGGCTTGGCAGATCGGGCTGGACTGTTCCCATGGGGAACAGGGTCAAGACTGATTTGCATATGGCTGGGTCCAAACTGGGTTGGCATGGTGAGCAAAAGAACAATGGATTAAACCCAGATCTGTGACTGGGGGTGAGTGTTTGAAAAGTTTCAACACTCTGTCCATCATCCTTTAGTGTTGCTAAAACTGCACTCTACACCACTTCACTCTATGCCATTACACTAAGGGGCAAAAGTCTGCTGTGTGCGTCATTGTTTGGATGCGGCAACCCACCTTGCGTTAATGATATGCAAGGTAGGTGTTCCCGTCCAAAAAATGACTTAAGCAGCTGTGCGTCGTATTTATGCTTTCGGGCAAAAATGACGCACGCCCAGGAGGCGGAGCCGGAAAATGACGCTCAGCCCAATTTGCGTCAAAATTTAACACCTGGGTCAGGGCCGGCGTTAAAATGGGGCAAACACACCTGTATTTAATCAGAACACACAGAAGCAACAGCAGAGCAGCAAAAGGGAGACATGGAGGTAATTCTTATCCAGCGTGCACGCAGACGCAGAGCCCAGCAGCTACAACAGCAGCTACCACAACACCAGCAGGGACCCCAAAGGCAGCGCAGAAGGCAGGAGAGGATATTCCACCCCAGAACAACCCTTTGTGGCCTCAGGGAACACAATATCATCCAGAGGTACAGGTTGAACTGGCAGGTCATTCAGCAGCTGCTGCGAAACATTGAGCCGCAGTTGGCACCTACTTTGCTGACACCCGCACCATCCCAACAGAAACCAAGCTGCTTGCAGTACTTCACATGCTGGCAAGTGGCTCTTTTCAAACAACTGGTGCCCTGGTTGCCGGAATATCACAACCATCATTCTCTGCCTTTTTGCCCAAAGTACTGGATGCCATCATTGGACTTACACCCTGCCACATCTGCTTCCCTAACACACTGCAGAAGCAGCAGGAAACAAAACAGGGGACCTACCTCATCAGTGGCTTCCCACACGTCCTTGGTGCAATCGACTGCACACATGTACGCCGTGTGCCACCTGCTGCAACTGAACACCTCTACCGCAACAGGAAGCACACACACTCTATCAATGTGCAGGCCATTGTCGATCACCAGGGATTGATCACCAACATCGTGGCTAAATATCCTGGGAGTGTCCATGACTCATTCATCTTCCGTCACTGCACCATCAATGAACACTTCCAGGATGGACGGTATGGCAATGGACTACTTGTTGGTAAGTACAAAAACCTACTTATATACACACTGCACAGCAACCCTCTAGGACACACAACACATTCTCCACAACAGCAACATGTCGATAGGAACACACTGAGGTCGTGACACCGCTAGGCATGTTTCTTAGGTCACCATTGAACCTGTCACACATCGGAAATTAGTGTACAGTCTAATGTTAAGACGTGAAAGATCCCAATTTGTGGAGTGGGTTGCCTAAATGTCACCTTGCAAATTGTAAGTGTCCCAATGACGTTTACATTAATCCATTGGATAAGTCTAAAGGTATGGGATGTCCAGGGTACATTGTTATGAACGTGTTAACAACACTGTCAAAATGAATCTGTGTATGGAACTATCATCTCACCCCCAGTGAAGACACACGGACACCTGTATCACAAGTCACAATGCTAGGGAGGGCACACTGTACTGCAAATCCCAAAACATACTGCTGACAAACGGTCAGCAGCCAAACACTCGTTCAGCCAAGGAAACAACACGATGCAGATGGTACATCCTACAAGCCTAGGATGCGACATAACACAAAAGAGTCACAGACAACACAAGACAACTACTGCCATGAAAGGTGATTTCAATGGGGCTAGCTACATCAACATGATCCCCTTCATTTTCTCTTGCAGATGATCAGGGGTATGACATCCAGCCATGGATAATGACACCTATTGGCAACCCGAGTACTGCAGCAGAGCATGCCTACAATGACGCACATAGGAGGACACGCACCATAGTCGAGAGAACCTTCGGCATCCTCAAGTCAAGGTTCCGGTGCCTCGACATCACTAGTGGTAGCCCCCTATATTCCCCGGAGATGGTCTGTGAGATCATCCTAACATGTGCTATTCTGCACAACATTCCCCTCCTGGAACCCGAGCCACACATGCCTGAAGAGGAGGAAGAGGAGGATGGTGGCCTGCAACATGAGAGGGAACTACAGAAAACGGCCGCTGGTATATGCAGGAGGCAACATATCATGAACAATTTCTTTTCAATATAATCACCATCACCACTTTATGAACTAATTTAAATAAACACCTATAATAATCACCATATCATCGTTTGGCTATTCACACCTTCATCTCTAACTATCAGAATAAGAGTGTTGCCTCATGGAGCATTGCTGATATACCGATTAGGACACTGAAAATCCCAGAGCTAATGTGATGCGTAACATACAATGGTCACATACACACACACTGTAAATGACATATATCATGTACATTTCTTCTTTCAAGGGCAATAGCACAGGACCACACCTATTTCACACATACATGTTGAAATCAAGGTGCAACGCAGCATATGGCACACAACTAAGACACCATCACTCAATAAGGGGAAAACAAGCCTCATACATGAGGCAGTTGATGTGCTTTTGCATCAGTAAAAGGAATGTCTGACCAGACCCTTGACAGCAGTAAGTCCAACTGCATCCAATATATGCAAGGACTATATGTGACCAGAGTTCCATAGAAGCAGTACATAGACAGCACAACTGCCACACATATGAGCAGCATTGCACACATGACATTCCATGTACATGTCAGCCCATTTCCTAACTCCTGACACACCCATGCACCTGGTCACAACCCACCTGTCTGAAGAGGTCCCTGGAATACTAAGATTTGTACCCTGATATTCCCTCCTCTACACACATAGCTTGTCAATAGCAATCCAGTGTGCTACACCCTTTCCTATGGTATGCCATTGTCATAGAACATCTGACTGCATGGACGTCAGGTCAATTAATACACTGGCTTCTAGTTTCCAAGCCCTGTTAGCACCTGTAGATTGCTTCCCGTGTGAAAATGTCCGTTGGTCATTAGAATGCAAATCTCACCTACAGGACTTGTGAGAAACAGATGCAGCCCACACCTGTGATCACCTCCATGCACACCACCCATTTCAACAAGCACTGCCCCTGCTGATGCCTGGAACAGCATATGAGTTGCCATTTTGTCAAATACACCGTTAAGCATTGATACTAATTAAACCGTGTAACACAGCTTTTGGGTTCATTTGTCACCTTCAAAAACACAGGACATACACAGTTAGACATGTCAACTGTCTAGTTCATCCTGCAAACAGTCTGAGTCAGACCACTGATTATGTAACTTGTCAAATTGCTGTATCCTGATTCACCCTGCATTCTGTCAGCCTGACTGGCATCTGTCTGTGTGTCACACTAAAGTATCCCTGTGTCTACATATGTATCACACTTGCGTTAGCAAACCTCTCATTCATCAGGGGGTATTTGGGCATGTGATTCTTCAATGCATACCCAAATACATTGTATAGCATCACCTGCCTTTTAACTGTACCATATGAGTTAAATCCTCTGTGAAAACTAAAATTCATGGCCCATCCCTTGTCTGGGTCTCATTTATGCATGAATGACAAAGTGTGACAGTGTCCCATGGCCGTATGCAGGGATTGGGTTGGGGGCCTTCAGCAGAACCAGCAACCTCTGATAATGTCCATGAAAAATCCACATGTCAGGACCCTGACAGTTCACACACAGAATTACATTGCTCACAACATATTGATGGGCCGTGAGTGGTGAATAGCTGCGAGAATAATCAGCACAGAGGCTACGATGTTCCCAGATGCAGTGGGAATTGCAGAGGCTAACCTGTGTACAAATGTTGTAATGACACCTGCCGGAACATGACACCTGAGACATTATCTCACTCAGCACACCAAGGTTGCCCTGTTGACTGTCTCATTACACGTCTTTAGTGACAGGGTGGGACCATCCCCATGTAGGTTCTCATGTCCACATCCACTTTACTCACATTGATCAACAAAGGATACTCAGTAGATACAGGAATAGCTGCCACTGACTCATGATGAGTCCTGGACCGAACTGTGACAAATTACACCCCCAAAAATATACAGGATCAACATTGTACCACACACAGGAACAAGACACCTATGTGCAATTGATCACTGGAAATATGTGGACATGTGCTGCCTCGTCTGCTGGTCCACCACAGCCACTTGAGAGTTGTGGCTCACTTATATGACCTCAACTGTGGTGTCATCATACATCTGTGATTCACCTTTGTCTGTCTGGGCAAACAACATGGTACCCACTTCCTCAATGCATGTGTATGACTCACTGTGGGATTCAACAACTAGTGCCTAGGAAGCTGTTACCAAAACTCTAGGACATAGGATGTTGAAAATGTGGACCATTGACATGAACAAGCGTCTGCCATCTATTTGGTGCATTCTTTGTCATATGTGGTGTCTATGTTGCCCTAAATCTTGGAAGTCCACATTACGGATGTTGCTACATTTATGACTAACACATGAGGAAGCATTATTCTGTCCAACACAGCATGATGGTGTCTGGTTTCTCACTTCATCAGATATGTCCCTCAGGATGGGCAGAGTATGATGCAATCATGGGCACTGTGCAGATTTATCTGACTACATAATATCAGGACAGTTGTATTGACAAGCTACGTCATTGGACAGTAGGCACATTTCAGTTATCTACTGCACAGTTGATATGTCACATTACCAAGACACAGAATTGTTGTGTAAGTGCTATTTATTGAAAAGTGCTGTAGTGCTATCTGTACATTGTCCATGATTGTGAGTCCATTAGAATGACATCTTACATTGTGATCCTACACAAGGGGTTACGGAAATGCTTTTGACATGATGGGGTGATGTTTCAGACAGTGCATAGGGACAGGATTTGCCAATGAGTAAGAGAGAGACAATCACTGGGCAGGCTGACAAGATATATAGTGGTAAGCAGAACAGTCATTAAGTAGAATTGTTGTAAGACTGGCATGTTACAAAGCGCAGGACCTTGGTAATTGTTGGCCATGTGGCAGGGACTAGTGCTTCCGGGTACTTTTCCGTGTGAAGGTGATCTGTTCCATGTCTTCTTCTTCTGATGTGTGTGTTGCCTCCTCTGTTCTTGGTGGTGGTGGTTGTGAAGGGGCAACATACACCTCAGTGTTAGAAGACGTGAAGTCAGACATCCCGGTCGCTGCTACCTGGGATGATCTTAAGGGCAGTACTGCAGCAAGGAGGATCTGCTGATTCTTAACAAAAGCAGCCACATCACAATGGTAGGCAGCCAGGTCGGCCCTGAGGGGTTCAATGTTGTATTCGTGCACGCGTTGACAGGATTGCTGTTGTAGGTGTTGGGTCAACTGTATTACAGCTGTGCTGATTTCCTTCTGGGTTTTTTGCTGTTCCTGCAAGATAGATGTTAAGGCTTGCATAGCTGCTGCCTGATCTGCAGATGACATCATGCACGAACGCACCCCCTCTAGGCTGGCTGCCATAATTTGCATCCCCACCCGCACCTCCTTGGCCAGCTTCCGCTGTACCCCAACTACAGTTCTCTCAAAGCTGGTGCCTGTGTCGTCTGAGCTGTATTGGAGCTGGCAGGTCTTACAATTGGGGTGGTGGGTGGATCCTGTGCGATGGCTGCTTGTTCTGTGCTCCTCCTTGTGACTGAAGGTGAGGTCTGGAGGGTTTCAAAGACCTTTTGGATGGTCTCCTGGGGAATGTTTATCAGCTCGTCATCCATGTCATCAGGGTAGTCTGGGACAGGCATATCTGCAGGAGATCCATCTTCCTCTGCAATGAAACGGGTACAATTAGTGTGTCTGTGTTGTGGCATTAGTGACGTGACATGCCTGCCTTGTGATGATTTCACATTGTGATCTTGTTTCGTGTTTATTGCTCCAGTCTTTCAGATGGGCATTCTCCCAGGCCTATGGCCCACCTGCATGTCACATGTATGCTATTAAGTTGTTAGACTTGTCGGCATCATCTCTTCTAGGTGATGGTTTTGGCCAAATAGTGAATTGCCACCTTCTTGTCCTACTCAACCCCCGTCTACATTCATTCTCATGGTGAGACCTTTCACTGGCTGTGGGTGTTCTGATGGCACTGGCAGCACACTTAACAATCTGGACCTGCCCCAATCTCTGACCTTTCACATCCACTTAAATGTATTTGACATGTAGCATATCCTATGCATAGCAATGTTATGACACAATATGGATGTTGGCATTGGTAATGTGTACAGCTGATGTTGGGAATGTGTGGTACATTGGATTGCCCTGATAATCGTATCAGTGTCCTATTTCCTCCTCTGACTGTGCAGGTGTATAACAGTGACCGGTTACATGTGTCCCCCCCTCAATGCTGTTATCTGAGCAGTATGACATTTGGGATGTTACATTGTGACCCAGACACAGGATGGACCCTGACACATGCAGCATGGGTATGTCCTTAGTGCTGTGTAGCTCCTATTGTTGTTTACATTGGCTGATGTTTGCAACAACTATGGGCATTGACATTTAACAGTACTGGGGCCTTTGTCTTTTTTCAAGGGATTGTTGAAGTTGTCATCCCCAACCCTCTAATTTAGGTGTGTATGATACATGGGGAGGTTACTGCCATTGGCTACTTGAGCTGCACACAGAGCGGAGGTGGTAGTGGCAACTGTTGTCGCAGTTACATTCCAGTTGTCAGTATGGCTAGAGGTTGTTAATAGGGCCCTAGTTAATGTGGGGGGTATGGTGGCTGACGTGTGCCGGGATGTCAGTTTGACGTTCCCTCCTGGCGTGGCTTTCCCTTTGCTCCATCGTTGGCATGGCAGCATGCCCCCATGGGACTGTTGTTGGTGTAGTGTAATGGTGTGCCCTAGCTTCTGTCTGTGCAGGCCATGCCCCATGCCGTGCCCCTTTACCCATGCCACTCCATGTATATGATGACTTACATGCAATGTGTAGTAGGTATTCCCCCCCCCCGGTTGCAGTTGACATTAGTGCATTTCAATTCCCCATGCGACTTACCCTGCATGTGCGTTGTCTCCTGGTAGTCTGTGCTGTCCTGTCCTTGAATCCCTGTGACGATCTCCTCAGGGATGACGGCTGTGACCATCTCCTCCGTGTGGTCCAGGGCCTCCTGGTGTGCTGGACTCCCACCTCCAGTCTGCAGTGCTGCCTTCCTGTTCCTGGCCATCTTTTCCTTGGTCCTGCGCTTGCAGTCATGCCAGCGTTTCTTGCACTCGATGACTATTCTGCGTACTTCTGCCACACTGTTGATCTTGTCAACAATTTTTTGCCATATAGCCTCTCTCCTACTAATTGGCAATTTTTAGGTGACAAACAGTTGGTGCTGATGTTCCGTCACCTCTTTAACCAGAATTTCCTGCTCCTCTGCACTGAAGCGACACTTTCTTTTCTTCATATAAGTGTCCTGGTTCTTGTGTGGGTCCTCCTGGCTGGTTCCCGGTCTGTTGTCATCTTCCTGGGGTCTGTTGTGGCATCTGGGATCCATTTTGGCTCTCCTCTGGTGAAATGGTAGTGTTCGCAGGGTTTTTTGACGCTATTGTGTCAAAATACGGCACATATCCGGTTTGCGGGTCGTAAATTGACCCACAGTCATTTCCGCCACGTTAACATCGTTTTGCTTTACGACTTGACGCTGCGGTGTGCTTCAACATAAATGACTCCCACCTGTGGTGTGCACCGCCGTGCGTCAAAGTATAAATTTGACGTCCCAACGGCGCACCAAAATGGCGTTAGCCGGTGGTATTATTTTTGACGCAAAACTGCGCCGGCGCAGTTTTGCGTCAAAAACTATAAATATGGCCCTAAATGCCACTCTATGCAACTGCACTCCACCCTGCACCACTCCACTCTACGCCACTTCACTATAATCTGAAACAATTTACTCTACAGCATAACACTCTACGCCACCCTACTCCACTCTGAGCTACTCCACTCTATGCCACTACACTCTACTCCTAACCACTGCACTCTATGCCAATGCACTCTACACAACTGCACTCTGTCAGTGCACTCTACTCTACATCACTGTACACTATGCCACTGCTCTCTACACCACTCTACTCCACTGAACTCTTAACACTCCATTCTACAACACTGTACTCTCCACCAATGAAGTCTATGCCACTGTACTTTGCACTACTCCACTCTACGCTACTCCACTCTTTGTCACTGCAATCTACAGCACTCTACTCTACATCACTCTATGCTACTCTCCTCTGCACCACTTTATGCCATTGCACGCTATGCCACCTGACTCTATTGTGCAATTGCAGGCCACTGCATTCTGTGCCACTCGACTCTACTCTGCACCACTGCCCTCTGCTTACTCAACTCTATGCCACGCCACTCTGCACCACTCTACACCACTCTCCTCTATACCACTGCACTCTGCCTCACTCTACGCTGTGCCACTCCGCTCTGCAGCACTGCACTCTACTATGTATCACTCTAATCTATGCCACTGCATTCTATGACGCTGCATTGTATATTGCTGAATTGAGTGCCACTGCACTCTACACCACTGTCAGAGGTGAAAGAGTTTTTTAAAGCACATATGTAGCTGCAAACGGACAGATTATATGTGACATATTAACACAGTCCCAGCTTTTTAGCAACAACAGTTTGTATTCTCGGACTAGTTTTCATTTTACCTTTATAACTATACAATTAAAAAGCTACCCAGCAATATGCTGATGGATAAAATTCTAGGACTCCCTAAAGGTGTCACACATAACATGGTGCCACTTGGTATCTGGCCACAACCATCCCCACCTTGCTGCCCGTGGTTAATATGGTGATGTAGGTTTGCACAATTATTGCTTGTGCTGTACGTTTCTGATGATCGAAGCTTGCCCTGCTGGTCGCTGCCTGTGTTGTGCTTATTTTCTGAGGTAATCTTGTTCTTTTGCTGTTCACATGTAAGTGTTTTGTGTGACCGAGGTTGGTGCAGCCTTTGCATGAGCAGTACATGTTTTGCGAGGGAGACTCGAACTGCTGCTTGCTTCCTGCGCTGCACCTGCTTTATGAGGCAGTTGCACTTTGCTAAAACCATGCTGTTAATATTTTGTGTGAGAGAGACTTTGCAATCTCCCACCAAGGCTGTGTCTCTTTTGGTAAGGGGGTTTGCACTGCGGCTGTCTGTGCTTTTCATGTTTTGTGCTAATCTCGCGCCAACGTTTATAGCGTCTGCTCCTGTTTTGTGGAGTAGGCATGCATGACTGTCACTATTGCTGTACATGTTTTGTGGGCAATATTTACTCTGCTTTCTCTTGTTCTGTATCTGTTTTGTGTGAAAGAGACCTGCCCAGAAACTCCCTATGCTACACCTTTGTGCAGGTTAGCTATTTCTTGTAACCTTAGTGATGTACTTCCGGAGTGACATTGTAGTCAAAGGTCTCTGACATCTCTTCCCGTAAAGACACTGGGATCAGATCTCATATAATGACGTTTTTGGGGATGTCATTGAGGCAAGTGATGCCACTTCTGCTACCCCAGGAAATTTAGTGAATTGACATCCAGGTCTCTTTCTAGCTTGCATTACCCTGACCAAAGGGCTGCTACCTGGCCGTTTCTTTACAAGCATTACCGGTATTTTAATATCTCGGCTGGTACAAAATTTAGGAAAGTATTTTTACCTCTTATCTTTACATATTTTAAAAAGTGAATATAAGAAAGCACTTCAAAATGTGTTCTGGAGCTGCTTTAATGATCGCTGGCCGATCATTAAAATAAGGACAGAGAGAACGCGGCAATGTCAGAAATGAAAACATACCATTTTTCATACAAAGTTCTATTTAAGTGTTGTGTTTGGGCCTCTGTAGAATCTTAAAATAAGAACAAATGACCATTGTGTGGGAATGGTGGCAACCCCACCTGAGCATCATCTCTCTACCCTCTCTCAGACAGACCGGGGCTGCCTATCTTTCCCATTGGGCATTTTCCCGGTGGGATAGATCCTTTGGAGACCAGTGTTTCGGGCAGGGGGCTACTGCTGGTGCTTGAGTCACTTTCTCCATCTTCCCCAGGTAATGACAGCAGGAACCGACGGGATGTGGGAGACAGAGATGAGAGACCTAGGGGGAAGGGAGCAGGCCTGGTTTAAACAGTTTTGCCACGGCTGCTTTTGTTTCACAGTCCTGCCCTGCTCTCATACATTCCTTTCTCACAATTTCCTGTGACGGCTTTTGGAGCAGATTCACCACCTTCTCACACCCCTCTCTAAGATCTTCCTCTCTTTCACTTTTACTATTCCCCCATCAATTAGATACACTTTCTCACCACCTCCTCTCACTCATATATTCCCCACATGCACACTTTCCCTCTTTCAGGCACATTCTCTCAAACTCTCTCTCTTCCTCTCACATTCTCTCTCTCCCTTTCTCTTCTCTCTCTCTCATTCCCATAACTTTACAGACAAAACACTGACCGATTTCCAAACAATGAATGTAAAAAACATTCAGATCAGTGATTTAGTTCCTGTTAATATTTCACGTTTTACTTAATCTTGCATTCCCTACGAGTGTTTGCTATTTCCAGGGTGTTATGTTACTTATCTTTTTGTGCAGTATATTACTCTCTATAGTACATACTCCGAACTGAGTTGCCTCCAGGTGTTTAAAATGGGCCACGATTGAGAGCTTTCAAGGTGAGGCTGAAGACTATGCGAGTTTCTCAGTGTCTGTCAGTGGGTCAAAAAGCTGTTCAGAACACATGGCCATCCAATCCTTGCCCTCTCTGCTGAGCAAACAGAGCAATTGTCATGTGTTCCAGTTGCAATTGTGATTCTGTGCGGGATTCGGTGTGTGAAGGAGGTACCCAGTTGCTAAGTAGTGACAAGGCGAAAGTAAAAAAAAAATACAGCGCTTACAGGTGAGTGGCTGTGTTGTAGTGAGATGAAGGAGATGCTAGGGAATGGGTTCAGGAGAGAGTGAAATTGTGCTCAAGAGGAAAGCAGGGGCATTGGAATTATGTGGCAGGACAGGGTCAATTATGTGGCAGGGTTGAGTAAATTATGCATCAAGAAAAGGCACATTATGCAGCATAATGCAGCACATTTTCTAATAGTATTACTTCTTTATTTAATCATTTTGAAAGTTGGTCTAACACTCTCTTGGCATTGGTTGTACCTCACTAGTACCAATTTAACACTGAAATATAGAAATAAGCAACAGAAAGGTCACAAGTCCAGCTTTGGAAAGGGCCTTCCACTCTGCAGCATCAAGTGTTGTCGCATTTTTAGTAACTTTTGAAACATTTGAGCTAGAAACATTTTTTGTTATAATCTGTAGATTATGCAGCACATGATGGATTATGTGGCAACTGCGTCAAATCTATAATTATGCAAAAATTGCCACAGCCATATAATCCCAGTGGCCAGGGTATAATATATGCAGATGGAGGAGATGTGGAGAGAAAGAGGCCATACATGTCTAACATAGAGTGAACATAGCAGGATTTAATGACACTCTGAAAACCACTACCCCTTCTAAAAGTCTCAGTAATGCTTAAGTCACTGTATCATAATTTCAAAATGTAAACATTTTCAATATTAATTATTTACAATAAAATCATTGTTGTTACTCATTTACATTAGACAGCTAACAACCACTGACAAAGCCAATAGTCCTGGAGTGTTTTATGTATATGCCATTTGTTGAGTTCTATGTCTGGATGTAATAACAGGGAGGCACCAAAAAAAATACCTGTCTGATGGTGCACTATGGAATCACAGAAATTTAATTTATTTGTTTAAGCCACACCTTAAATGCACAGGTCCCAACCTTTTTAGAAACCCCTCCCCCACCACTTTTTTCATGACACTTAGGGGCATATTTATATTATGGTTGCACCGTTTGTGCATGTTTTATTTTACACAAAAAGGGTGCAAACTTAACTCCATATTTATAGTTTGACGCTATACCCGTCTAGTGTCAAAATATTGGAGTTATCATCATTTGTTTTAAATGCGTGAGCCCGCCTTGCGTCAATGAGATGCAAGGTAGGCATTCTCATCCAACAAATTATGCTAACCACATAGAGCCATATTTATCCTCCCGTGCTAAAGTGACGCAAGGGTGGGAGGTGTACCCAAATATTGACGTTAAGCTTGCTTAGCGCCATTATTTAACGCCTGGGTCAGACCAGGTGTTAGGGGACCTGTGGACCAAGTTCCATGGCTAAATGCCATGGAATTGGCCCACAGGTGCCCACCCCAAGCCCCAGGTACACCCCCACCCACACCAGAGGGGCACCAGAGGAAGAGAGACCCCATCCCAGGTAAATAGGGTAAGTATAGGTAAGTATTTATAAAGAAATGTTTAAGTGCTATTGAGGGCCCTGACATGGGCCCCTCTGCATCGCACTGGGTGGTGGACATGACTCCTGTATTTTATAAGACAGGAGTCATGTGTTATGGATGGTTGTGTGTCAGAAAATGACACCAGGCTGGTTAGCGGCATTTTTTTGCCTCTAACCAGCCTAGCGTCATTGTTTGATGCTCAACCTCCATCTCCTCTACCGCCACCCCCATCCGGCTAGCGTCTTTTATTCTGATGCTGGCCCAAGCTTAGCGCTGGCTTGCGCCATTCCTTAAATAAGGCTCCCACTAGCACAAGCCAGTGCTATACTTTTTGATGCAAAACAGCGTTAGTGCAGTTTTGCATCAAAAAGTATAAATATGCCCCCTAGCCCCATATTTATGGATTTTGACACAAGATTGCATTAGCGCAGTCTTGCGGCAAAATCCATAGCGCCTGCTAGCGCCATTCCAGAGCGGCAGCCGGGTGCCATATTAATTGAATGGTGCACAGTGGCACATAGGACAGGCTAGCGTCTACAGAAAAGACGTTAGCCGAGGGGGTGGCGGGAAGGGAAAAGGTGTTAGTGGGCCAGGAATGACGCTAGGCTGGTTAAATATGCCACTCACTAGCCTAATGTCATTTCCTGACACACTACCCCCCAAACATGACTCCTATCTTGGACATGACAGGAGTCATGCCCTTCACCCCAATGGCCAACCCAGAGGACCAGTGTCCCCTGAGCAAGGCCATATTACCCAGGGTCATGTAAAGAGCCCCCAGTGGCACTGAAAAAAATAATATATATACTTACCTCTACTTACCCAGGATAGGGTCCCCCATCCAATGGCGTCCCTCTGGTGTGGATGGAGGTGTTCCTGGGACTTGGGGTAGGTACCTGTGGGCCCATTCCATGGTGTTTAGCCATGTAAATTGGTCCACAGGTCCTCTAACTCCTTGTCTGAACTAGGCGTTAAATAATGGCGCTAAGCAGGCTTAGCACCATTATTTGGGTTTGCCTACTCTGTGCGTGTCATTTTTGCGCCGGAGTATAACTAAGGTGTTAGGGGGTTAGCGTGATATTGTGGACGGGAACGCCTGCCTTGCATCTAATTAGCACAGCGTAGTTTGCCACAAACACAATATGGCACTAAGCACTATATTTTGACGCTAGACTGGTCTAGTGTCAATATATAAATATGGAGTTAACTTTGCACAATTTTAGCGTCAAAATAAAAGCCAAATATAAATATGCCCTTTAATGCTCTTCACACTTCGGCCTATATTTATACTTTGTTAGCGCCACATTTGCGTCATTTTTTTACCCAAAAGAGGCGCAAACTTACAAAATACAATTATATTTTGTAAGTTTGCGCGGCTTTTGAGTAAAAAAATGATGCAGATGCGGCGCTAAATATGGGCCTTCATGCTGGCTTCCCGATGTTCCTTTCCCTTGACAACCCCTCTTACTTGCCCATCTCTGGCTGTTCTTTTACGCTCGCTATCACTAGTTCAAACGTCCAATGGTCGACTTACTCTAGTGAAAGCAAAGCTGTGTTCCACAACTAGGCTAATGGAGGGGCCCGCGGGAAGCAAGAGCAACGCTCTAGTCTTCACGCGGGCTGGTTTGGGAAGGAAGTGACGGCGGGACTGGGGATTGGAGGAAAGGTAAGTGGGGGTGGGCTTAGTCGGTGGGAATAAAAGGGTTTGGGCGTGGAGGGACCGTCCTCTTCCCGCGATGACCCATCGCGCGGTTAGTTTGGAGTGGCCGGTCCCTGGGGTTTTCTCACGTCGGGAGTTGAGAGCTTTGTGTTAAAGGTAGGGTGGGGCACAGGGCGGGGACGGGTCTGCGGGCTTCGGCCTTTTTCTGGTTTCCCAAAAAAAAAAAACTTTTTGTTCAGTGACGGGCCCCTTTTTTCCAATAGCTACCGGGGACGGCTATATGCTCTTTTCGAGCGGCCGCTCCCCCTTTGGGAACACAAGACCACGTGGTCGCGGCAACAGGTGGCTGGTTTTAAGCCACTGCGGCTCCCTGGGGGCCCCGCAAACAGATTTTTCCCCGTAGGCCCGGCACTCGGGCAACATACTAACTAATATATAAAAAAAAACAAAAGAAAAAAAAATAATAAAAATACATTATAGGCCAAGGCTGGTAGGACATAAATAAAACTAGGTGGGGGAGCCCACACAGTACTGTGTGTGGGGCCCACGCCACCGGCCCTCAAGGCCCCATTAAGCCTTTAAGAACAGTACCCTTAAAACAAATATATATATATTATTAATATATACAATTTTAGGCAAGGAGTCAATTACACAAGGCATCCCTTGCGCACAAACAGGACCTCCTCTTGCCAGGCCCCCCGCTAAGACCCCGGGAGGCGCCAGTACTGTGTGTGGGGCCCACGCCACCGGCCCTCAAGGCCCCATTAAGCCTTTTAAGGACAGTACCCTTAAAAAAATATATATATATATTATTAATAGATACAATTTTAGGCAAGGAGTCAATTACACAAGGCATCCCTTGCGCACTAACAGGACCTCCTCTTGCAAGGCCCCCCGCTAAGACCCCGGGAGGCGCCAGGGGACGCTGGGCCCCCATTTAGCCTTCCTCTACACACCCCTGGTGGCCCGCAGTAGGGGAGTACTGTCAGGCTAGCTTAGAAAGGACCTCCCCCGGCACCATGTCAACCAGCCATGACGCGGAGGCGGTACAAGCTGCGCTCCGCATTCTTGGCGAGGCGGGCGGGCTGACCTACTCAGACCTGGGGTCCTGGAACAGGCCTGGGTGGGGATGGTACGACCGGTGCGCGCCGCGTCTAGCCGAGTAGCAGCGGCGGTAGCCGCATGAACATCCCCGGAGAGGGCCAAAAACCCCAAAAAGCGCCAGTGGGACGGGCGCTTGGCACAACCTCCCCCACCAGACAATTGGGAGACGGGGAGAGCCCTGAGGCTGAGCCAGGCCCCTCGGAGGATGGTGCAGCGCCAGTGCAGCAGGCAGGGGAGGTGGATTTATCCCAGAACCTGAACACGGCGGACAGGGCCCCCGAGAAAGAAACGTTAGCGCAGGAACTCCCCGCCCCCATCATAGAAACCACGCCCATGGACCTGTTGTTACCCAAGGGCGGGGCCAACCAGGCCGGGACCAACAAGGACACCAAAAAGAAAGGCAAAGGGCCAAGACAGACGGGCGGACAGGGTAAGGGCAACCCAATAAGGGGCAGCCCAAGGAGGCCCGAGGGGCGGGCGGGGAGGCAGTGTTCCCCCGGCCCCTGGACAGCCAGGCTAGACTCAGGTGAGGCGTGGGACTTGGAGGCCAGGATCAGGGAACAACGCCGCATAGTAGCAGAGACGGAAGACAGGTGGGCCCAATTGTGCATGGAGCGGGACATGTCCGTGCCACACGGCCGGCAGCTGAAGAGGCCAGCAGACAGTACAGCCAACCTAGGGACCATGCCGCAAGACGGCGGAAGGGGCAGCTGGGTATGGGTCCCGAGCGGAAGGGGTCAGGAAGTCGGGGAGGTTAGTGGTTTAGGCAGCGCGATGGGTGCCAGTGGCGCATACGGCCATGCGGCGCGCGGAAGGTCATTGCCAACGCAAGAGGTTGGGAGAAAGAAGGCGATACCAACGGGGCGCAACACAGCCCCGGCACTTTGGTCAGAAGCGCTAGAGGGGTCTCCGACGGCCTTCTCTACTTCGCAGGATCGGGGACAACTCAGAGATGGTGGACGCCATGTGGGTCACGAGGATATGTCTCATAACTACATGATGATGAGTGGGAGTGTTGGAAAAAGGATGGATGTGTGCGAAGAGGATGTGCTGGAACTTGACTATGAGGAGGATCTGGAAGAATGGGAAGACGGGGAGATCAGGGAGACAGAGGTACACAGCACAAGGGAGAGGGGAAGAGGACGCAGGAGCGGCGCAACCCCTCTCTCCGCTTCTATTTTTCAGGAGCGGGATAACAACAGTGGTCCACATGAAAGAAGGCAAGACCAAGCACGGGGCCGAGGGGCACGGAAGGTTTTGCGGCCTGTGGCTACACAGGGAAGAGGTAAAGGGCAATGGTGGTCGGTTTGGGGGGACGGCGCTAAAGGGGTTGACACTCCAATTTACAAGTCCGTGGGGGTAGGGGACGGTTTGATACTTGACACACTAACAGGGAAAGATAAGCAGGGCAGGGAAAAAGGCACAGAGCTGCAAGTCAGAGCTACAACTGAGGGCGAGGGCGTGGACAAGACAGCAGGAGAGAAGTCAGGCACAGAAGAGAAGGAAGGGGGAGAACACAAGAAGAGGCTACCCTATATGGGTCTGGCTATGCCACTGGGCTCACACGTAGCGGAGAAAACAAAGGCCAGAATATGGAGACACGAGTATGTAGATGTTTTTAAACTTTTACATAGGGACATACAAGCCAGAGAAGGGTCTAAGGAAGAAGAGTGGGAGTTGGCACGTAGGCCGAGGGTGCCAATTAACATGGACAATTGGACATCAGCGTTTTAAACTATTTGCAAGCATCTATTGCGAGAAATACTCGGACAGGGCTATAGCGCTATTTAAATACATGGACATCATTAGGAAAGCGCAGATGCATTTTGGGGGGTTTGCCTGGCTGAGTTACGACGAGGAGTTCAGAGCTCGAGTGAGCATTAACCCAGATAAGCCATGGGGGGATGTAGACCCAGAATTATGGATGCAGTGGATGGCATCATCACAATCCGCAGCATCGACACATACGGCCAGTGGGTTACCAATGGTCTATAAGCCGTTTCAGGCATGTCCCGCCCCGGGGGGGGCGGGTGTGGGACAAAAAATAACACCTAACACGACAGGAGCGTGCTGGAATTTCAACAAGGGTTTCTGCTCCAGACATCCTTGTAAATTTAAACATGACTGCTCCAAGTGCAGGGGCCGGTTACACAATGCTTTTCACTCTCCAGTCCTTCCGAACAATGGAGGGTGGCAAAAGGCAGAGGGACACAGGGCGCTCCTGCTCCAAAGGGGGCCTACGCCAGTTAGGTTAGACTTTATCTTACCATGGCTGCGTATATACACTGACAGGGCATCTGCTTTTAAGTTAGCAGAAGGTTTTCAAGAAGGTTTCGGGGTCAGCTACCAAGGCCCACGGGTGAGACGCTGGGCAGACAATTTGCGGTCTGCAAGGAACTGCCACAGGTGGTTAAGAAAAAGCTGGACAAGGAACTGTCATTGGGCAGAATTGCGGGCCCATTTTATGAGTCAGAATTTGATGATATCCCCATTGGGATTCGTGCCGAAGAAGGCCCAGGTGAATTCAGGTTGACACATCACCTCTCATGGCCGGAGGGCACATCTGTTAACGATTTCATTGCAGCGGAAGACACCAGAGTGGTGTATGCATCTGTGGACGATGCTATCAAATTGGTCAGGGCGTGTGGCCATGGGGCAGAACTGGCAAAATGTGATATACAATCAGCTTGCAGGCTATTGCCGATAAACCCAGGGGATTTTGATTTGCTGGGGATGCAGTTTGAAGTAGCAATCTATGTGGAAAGGGTCCTGCCCAGGGGTTGCGCGATTTCATGCGCCTTGTTCGAAGCCTTTAGCACCTTCATGCAGTGGGTCTTTGTCAAGAGCAGTGGGCATTATGCGGTGACCCACTAGCTGGATGACTTCCTTTTTGTTGGAAGGAAGGATCTGGGGGAGTGCCGGATGGCTCTTAAAAATTTTCAGGACATGGCACGGCAGATGGGAGTGCCTTTGGCACCCGAAAAGACCAAAGGCCCCTCATTGGTTCTCACCTTTCTGGGTATTGAGTTAGACTCCAGTACAATGATGGCCAGATTACCGGCGCAGAAAGTAGCGGAGATGCTGGTTTTCTTGGTCACGGTGAAGGAGGCACGAAAAATCGATTTGCGAACAGCTCAGAAGCTGTTGGGGTACCTTAACTTTGCTTGTAGGGCAGTTAGGGGGAGGAGGACGTTTTGCAGGCGACTAGGTTTGTCCATGTCAGGCGCAGTTTTGCCACACCACAGAATAAGAGTGTCAATGGGACTCAGAGAAGATGTTAGGGTTTGGGAAACATTTCTGAAACAATTCAATGGGGTATCCATGTGGTTCTGTGAGAAAGAGACAGTATGGCAGGTGCAGATTTTCTCAGATGCGGCAGGAGCGCATGGTTTTGGGATTTTCTGGGATGGCAGATGGTGCGCAGAGGCGTGGCCAGCACTCTGGTTACAACAAGGTAGGAGCATTGCTTTTCTGGAATTTTTTCCCCTTCTGGTGGCCATGGCAGTATGGGGACACGAGTTGGCAAATAGGACAGTCTTATTCAGAACCGACAACATGGCTGTTGTGGAGCTAGTGAATAGACAGAAAGAGAGGGATTTGAGGGTTTTGCGCTTGTTGCGCCGATTAATGTTGCAGTGCTTATCTCTGAATGTGATCTTTAAAGCTGTCCATATACCAGGAGTTTTCAACGAGATTGCGGATTCCCTGTCTCGTTCACAGTGGCAGCGTTTCCACAACCTGGCGCCAGGAGCAGAACAGACCAAGACAGCGGTCCCGGCAGACATTTGGGAATGGGGAGCGTGATGATCACGGGGCTGGTGGAGATGTCTTTAGCGGAATCCACTCGGCGAAGTTACCGGCTGGCCTGGTTGGATTTTCAGTCTTTTGAGTGGTTTGCAGGAAATTTTTGGGGACAGAGCGACAAACAGCTAGAGCATCGGGCTTTGCGTTTTGTGCTGTGCATGATTCAGAGAGGTTCATCAGCGGCCACTATCGGGGGTAAACTGGCGGGTGTATCTTTTTATGGGAAATAGTTTTTTGATCACGACCCAGCAAGAAACGATCTGTTGGGAAGAATGCTAAAAGGTTGGGGCAGAATCAGAGCGGTAGAGGGTAGAATGGCCAGAGAACCCATTGATTTTGATTTGTTACTAGAGTTGTTACACGTACTGCCGGTATGTTGTGCAGACAAAAACGAGTTGGCGCTTTTCCGTTTAAGCATGGTGTGGATGTTTTTTGGAGCTTTTCGAGTGTCAGAGTTGTTGGGGGTCGGGCGGCGGTTGGGATACGCTACAGGGAAGTGTGCGTGCGCGGCGATCGATTGGGGATCTGGCTTAGACGATCGAAAACCGACCAACTAGGTAAGGGAAAGTGGGTATGGTTAGAGAAAGGGGGTAACGTGTTGGCTTGCCCAGTTACGGAATGGAGCAAGTTTCAGTCATCACGTATGTCGAACAGGGAAGCCGGGGTTTTTGTACATAGGTCAGGAGCCAAGCTCACCAGTTTTCAGCTTTTACGAGTATTGAGGATGGCTTTGGGACGTGTGGGCCGCCAGGCCAAGGATTTTCGTACACATTCGTTCAGAATTGGGGCAGCCACGGCGGCGGCGCATTTGGGTTGGTACTGGGCAAAGATTAGGGCGATAGGCCGCTGGAGATCAAGGTGTTGTGAGCGATACGTTAGACCCTGAGATGCGAGGAGGGACAGCTCCAAGAATTTTTGTGGCGGGGGTGTTTTTTGGATATTTAAAAACATATGTTACAGTTATTTTTCCATTGCAGGAGATGCGTTTGGTCCATCGCAGGGCAAGGCGGTAACGTGGCTGGTCGGCAATTCATTTGTACATTGGGCAGCGAAGTTTGTGGAGCAGCATATATATGGTCGGGCCCTGGGACTATCCAGCAGGTGGCACGAGGTGCTATGGTGGGGAAAGAGCGGCATGCGGTGGGGTAACCTGCTTCCTTTCATCACTGCTAACTTATTGAACTGGGGATGTCCGGATTTGTTAATCATCCATTTGGGAGAGAATGATCTGGTAAAGCTATCAGGACTCACGCTACTGCAGCACATGCAAAGAGACTTGGAGGTTCTCAAGAAAAAACTGCATGGTACATGCTTGGTGTGGACAGAATTTGTTCCCCGCAGAGTGTGGAGAGGGGCAGTAAAGTATGGAGCCATGGAGCGGGCTCGAAGGAAACTTAACAGAGCGATGAGGGTTTTCTGCTGGGCTCAGGGGATAAAAATACTGAAGCATGAGAACATTACAGAGCAAGAGGTAGCATTATTCAGAGACGATGGTGTTCACCTGTCCACACTAGGAAATGCGTATTATCTGACAGATCTGAGACTGCTGGTTGAGGAGTTGTGGGGAGAGAACTTGTGGATCGCAAACAAGAAATGAGAAAGTGCTTGTTGCAGTAGCATGGCCAGGAGGTTGGGGGGGGGGAGGGGCAGCAAAACGCCAAATGGGTTTGTGCTGGTTGGCAGTAGATGGGGGAGGGTGGTGAGTCAGATGCGGGCTTGGCCACCCTTCCAGGGAATAAACAAGCAGGTGAAGGCTCTGAGTGGGGGTACGCACAAACCAAATGGGGCATGAAAGGAAAAGGGGAGTGCGTAGGGGAATGGAAACTAAATAAGGGTTTGAAGGGGGGGAGGGCGTTATTAAAGTTATGGTTTACGTTAAAAAGTTAAGGTTATTTTGCTTATGCAACCCTGTCCTAATAAATGACCTTTTACATGAAAACAGCTGTCACTGAGCTATTTCCCGATGGAGGGGCCCGCGGGAAGCAAGAGCAACGCTCTAGTCTTCCCGCGGGCCGGTTCGGGAAGGAAGTGACGGCGGGACAGGGGATTGGAGGAAAGGTAAGTGGGGGTGGGTTTAGGTGGTGGGAATAAAAGGGGTTGGGGGTGGAGGGACCGGTCTCTTTCCGCGCTGACCCATTGCGCGGTTAGTTTGGCCTCCCACCCACCCGGCAATTAGAAGAAGAGTTTGAAAGGATGGAAGTTAGAGGCGAATGGCAAAGGGGGGAGGGTAGTTGTCAGTTAGGGCAGGTTTCAGGAGAGAGCGAGCAGTAGATGGGGGAGGGTGGTGAGTCAGATGCGGGCTTGGCCACCCTTCCAGGGAATAAACAAGCAGGTGAAGGCTCTGAGTGGGGTTACGCACGAACCAAATGGGGCATGAAAGGAAAAGGGGAGTGCGTAGGGGAATGGAAACGAAATAAGGGTTTGAATGGGAAGGATGAGCGAGGAGATGTTAAAGGGAGGGCGTTATTAAAGTTACGGTTTACGTTAAAAAGTTACGGTTATTTTGCTTATGCAACCCTGTCCTAATAAATGACCTTTTACACTAAAACAGCTGTCACTGAGTTATTTCCCGATCCACTTGAAGGCCCGGCTAAGAGTTGGAAAAATTTCTGAGCAGGATTGTAGACTTAAAGCTATGCATTCGTGATTTCAAGGAGAAACACGGATATTTATCTGTGAAAAAGAAACAAAATTCTAGACTTGGTGTTGATTCGTTGATTTCCACTATGGAGGAGTAGCTGTAACCCATTACATCAGTGTGAGTGCACAGTGCTTAATTTGTAAATAAAAACGTGCTGGTGCTCAAAGCCCTCCTTTTAAACACGCGGACTCTTTAATTAAATGTGGGAACACGGAATACTGACGCAGCGTAATCCAGAAGCCATCTCGGGCCTATTCCATCTATACAAAGCCACTCCCTGCAGCTCACTCTAGCAGCTTTCCGTTTTCTCCCTTTACGACGCTTTTTCTATTTTTTTCCGTCCTCCGTCTTTCCCATATGTGCCTTTTGCTCGCAGCAAATGCTTGAGGGAGATGAATAAGCCCCGGCCTGCAAAAATAAGTGCCGGTGCTCAGTACCGGATACAACAAGCACAAATTAAGTACTGGACGTGTACGCTACGTCCTGAGTACCCACGTTCAAGTCAGGTACGCCTGTGTCAAACCTCCCGAAAAGGTGTTGAATGCCTGTGCATCGAGCATCTTGCCTTAGAAGGTTCAGTGCTGCAGTTGTTAAAAATGCTGTTCCGCCCCACTGATGGGCATCCGGGGAGCAAGGAGTGAAGCGCGCCCCGAGGCGGCAGAGCAGAGGCAGAACCGAGAGAGCAGCGCTGAAATTCCAGGCATAGTTTCAGAGTGAGTCGGCTGCTGGCTATTCTGGGAAACAAAGACCAGGGCGCGTGCATTAGCGAGGGCGCGAGGGTGGGAGACAGGCTCGTGGTAATGAGGAAAGGGTGAGACCGGAAGAGAATAGGAAAGGAATGTGTGCGGTAGACCGGATGGTGGGAGATGTGCCTGGAGGGGGTACCGCTCAGCCCTTATACCACAGCCTGGGGCGTAAGAGTAAAATGGGTCCAATTAAAACTTATAACTCCAGACAAAGCGAAACTCATCCATTTTGTCTACCCGCTCCACGTTCAAGACCGTCCTTCCCTCCTCCATCCTCTTTGCCGAGAAAATTGTAGTTACAAACTCTTCAAAATAACACCCTGACGAGGTATAGGGGCAGCCCCAAAATATTGCTTAGAAATAAAGCGAAAATTATGCAATTGAAGAAATTATTGGCAAGAGCAAATATGAGGCTCTTGCTTGACAAATATCTCAACCTTTTCCCTGCAAGCGGAGCTCTCACGTTCTGAATTCTGTAGGCTGTCTCTCGGATTTACGCTTTGAATGCCTGTTCTTTTCCACCATGTTATGTGTGACACCTTTAGCTAGTGTTGGCATTTCAGCCAATGGTGCCTGGGCATTTAAGTCCAGACTTATAGTGGAAAAAGTGAAACTACATACCCCAGAATGCAAAGAGATCTTGCCTAAAAAGTAATATGTATAATGCGTTACATGGGAGCCACATAGCACATATGTGTGACTGCGAACAAAAAGATGCTTATTATTTAAACTGAATGGCTTTTCCTGCCTTCATGTGTATACAAGAACATATGCATCCGTAGTACACCCCCCACAGAATGCCAGCTTCCAATGAAGGGCGCGATTGCAGCTATTAATGGTCTTACACTTAGATAGCCATTGCTTTCGTGATTCTCTTCAAATGGAATGGTTCATGTAATGGGTTGATAGTCGGCAAAACATCACATTTTAGATTCACCTTTACGAGAAGGAAGATATGTTCTGTTTTGAGTGCTCTGGGAAAGATGCCACGAATGAGGAAAGCGTTGACTATGTTGATCAGGGGTGTGACTGTTTCATCACGTGGTGACTGTCATGATGTCATCTAGGTGTTTAGTTTTTTTTAAAGTGGCAACCATGCCAGAGATGTTTGTTTTTCGTAGGAGCCTTGAAGGTAGGCCACCTGGAAATGCTGTGAAGTGCTTTTCCTTGTGCAAACTTCATGTCCCACAAATTGCTATCTGATGATTCAAGTTTCAAACTGAGGCTATTCAACAAATCAGTAGATTTAAAATGTGTCATACAAAAGAGTAGTAGATACTTGCCATAGGTCCCTTATCTGCGTGCCAGGCAAGCATTTTCCTCATAATTCTTCTGGCAGTATGAAGTCTCTGTCTGTGTGGTCCATCACCAACCAATACCATCTCGTGACTTCCTTCTTCATCTGGGCCTTCTGATACAATAGCTCTTCCAACTCATTTGAGCCCCTACACCACCTCATTCACACTCTGAATCCAGCTCTTCTTTTGGAGCCTCCTATGCCCATTCTCAATAGGCCTCTGGATCAAACATTTTCTAGCTTACGTGACAAGAATTTTCAATTCTATTTAGGACACGGAGGCGAGGATTATGCTATCTCTTTCTTTACTGTCAACACACAGCAGCCAATGAAAACTCAACTACATTTCCTATGAGGCTACAGCCTCGATATCACCCCCAATCAGGGTCTACCCTCCAATATATATGCCATAATCCTCAAAGTCCGTCCTCTTTCTTTGCTCCTCTAGAGACTGAAACTCCAATTAAATCAAAAACATGTCTTCTTCAGATCGAAGAAACAGCACAAGCGGTGCAGAACGTCCAAGAACATCAGGATCCACTCCCTGGAATCCACTCAGTAAGTCTTCTTATCTGTAAACAGAAAAAATATCGCCAGAACTCCAGTTGAGGAAAAACATCATAATACTTCATAACATATTGGAAGGGACATTTACACCTTAAAACATCATGTCATATATAATTCTTAAATTAATCATATCGCGGGTGGGATAATCCTCGCCTCCATGTCCTTAATAGAATTAAAAATTCTTGTTGCGTAAGCTAGACATTTTTTGATTCTATGTCAGGACCTGAGGCTTCTGATTATGCTAGTTTAAAGTTGATCCACAATCCCAGAAGCAAAATCCACAATAGGCTTATGATAAAAAAGTTTAAAGGTGGAATCTGAAGACCAATCAGCTGCCAACATAATATCTTCTAATCTGGATCCTGAATGGGCTCCAAAGACCGAAATGTAAATTCCTGCATCTTGAAGTAACCATCTAATCCATCTGGCCAAAGTCACTGAGGACACAGGCCCAAAAGTTTTCTGCAACAAAATCAATAACTGTCCAGTCGGATTTCTACAAAACTCACGAGTGGCATCCTCATATACTTTTAGACATTTAACCACACATAATTTAGAATTATCTCTAAAACTTGGATAAGAAATACATGTAGAATTGGATTTTGTACGTTTAGTGATTCAAAAAGAGACTCCAGTAGGAGTAAATACTCTACCTGCAATGTCCAGTGCTTTAACGTCTGACACTCTCCTGCATGAAATAGGACAAAGTAACATAGCTAATTTTGCTGACAATTGTTTCCTCGATAAACCTTCATCAGCTGGCTATGCTGTCAGAAATTTCAAAATTATATTAACATCCCACAAAACCAAATACTTTGGTTGGAGGGGACGCACCAATCGAATGCTGTGTAGAAGTTTACATATCAGCGGATGTTCACCAATCGGTTTACCATCAATCCTATGATGTTTAGCTGAAATACCTGACCTAAAATTATTAACTGTTCTAATACTTGAGTAGTTAAATGTGACAAAAAATCTGCAATCATTTGCACCGAGGCCCCCAAGGGATCCACGTCCCTTTGCCCACACCAATCCAACCATCTCTTCCAAGCGGATGCATATCTTTTATGTGTACGAGGGCCAAGGATTGGGTGAGACCTTAACCAACTACCCGTGTAGTAGTAGTTTAGTGCTTTCTGAAATCTGAGAGACTTGTTCTGATCTCCCGAAATTCTCCATGCCATGAGTGATAACTGACCCTCCAAAATGAGAGGATGTGGAAGGCCCATCGGATCCAGTAAGAGATCGTTGGATCTCTGGATCCGCACCGGAGCTGCGCAACAAAGGGCCAGTACCACTGGGAACAAGGATTGCGCTTTCCAGCAAGGAGTCACTAAGACCATCTCCGCCTTCTGTCGAAGGACCTGGGAGAGAACTTGGTGAATCATCAAAAAAGGGTGAAACGCATATGCCAATTCCTCCGTCCAAGACTGAAGGAAGGCGTCAGAACTGAGAGCTTGCAGGTCTGGTCTCCAACTGTAAAAGCGTGGAAGATGCGCATTCAGACGGTATGCAAACAGGTCTATTGAAAAGGGACCCCACAGAAGGTTGAGAAACTGAAAAACTCTGGGATGTAACTTCCAGTCAGTGACATCCCGAAGATATTGGGAGTTCCAATCTGCTATCACTTTCACCATGCCCATAATATATTCTGCTGTGACAGATATCTGGTGAGCTAGACAAAAGTGACAAAAGTCCTTCGCAATTTCTACTAGCATCTTGGAGTGGGTTCCCCATCAGTTTGTTAATATACCTGACTGTGGAAATGTTGTCCATTTTCAAAAGAATACAACATTGTGCTTTGACTGGAGACAGTGTCCTCACTGCAAAGGAGCCTGCTAGAAGTTCTAGACGTGCATTCGAAGTTCCTCTGGGGACCACCGTCCCCCTGTCTCCATCTGTCCACATCTGGCTCCCCAGCCCCATCTGCTGGCATCCGACTCTATGAAATCTCCGGAAGACAGGCAAATATTGCTCTGCTGTTTCAGGCATCCATATGAGTCAACCACAATAGAATTTCAGTCCTGGCTTCTTGGGACAGGATTACCTGTTGCGAGTAGGTAAGAACCCTGCGAAGATGTAAGGTCTTCATTCCCTGAAGGGCCCGATAATGAAGGGGCCCCGGAAATATGGCTTCAATAGAAGAAGCATGGAGGCCCACTTATCGGGCAAGAACCCTCAAGGAAATCGAAGGAACAGACAATGCCCTCCTCAGTTCTTTCATGATGGCCAATGTAGGAAGTTGGCTCTGTATGCACTATTTCAAAGTAAGGAATAGTATGCACAGAGTCCAAGGGTTCCCCTTAGAGGTAAGATAGTGGCAAAAAGAGATAATACTAATGCTCTATTTTGTGGTAGTGTGGTCGAGCAGTAGGCTTATCAAAGGAGTAGTGTTAAGCATTTGTTGTACACACACAGGCAATAAATGAGGAACACACACTCAAAGACAATTCCAGGCCAATAGGTTTTTGTATAGAAAAATATATTTTCTTGTTTTATTTTAAGAACCACAGGTTCAAATTTTACATGTAATACTTCAAATGAAAGGTATTGCAGGCAAGTACTTTAGTAACTTTGAATAATCACAATAGCGTATATACTTTTCAAATAAATCACATATAGCTATTTTAAAACTAGACAGTGCAATTTTTACAGTTCCTATGGGGTGTAAGAGTTTGTTAGTTCTTGCAGGTAAGTAAACCACCTACGGGGTTCAAGTTTGGGTCCAAGGTAGCCCACCGTTGGGGGTTCAGAGCAACCCCAAAGTTACCACACCAGCAGCTCAGGGCCGGTCAGGTGCAGAGTTCAAAGTGGTGCCCAAAACGCATAGGCTTCAATGGAGAAGGGGTGCCCCGGTTCCAGTCTGCCAGCAGGTAAGTACCCGCGTCTTCGGAGGGCAGACCAGGGGGTTTTGTAGGGCACCGGAGGGGACACAAGTTAGCACAGAAAGTACACCCTCAGCAGCACGGGGGCGGCCGGGTGCAGTGTGCAAGCACGCGTCGGGTTTGTCGTTGAAATCAATGGGAGACCAAGGGGTCTCTTCAGCGATGCAGGCAGGCAAGGGGGGGGCTCCTCGGGGTAGCCACCACCTGGGCAAGGGAGAGGGCCTCCTGGGGGTCACTCCTGCACTGGAGTTCCGATCTTTCAGGTCCTGGGGGCTGCGGGTGCAGAGTCTTTTCCAGGCGTCGGGATCTGGGAGTCAGGCAGTCACGGTCAGGGGGAGCCTCGGGATTCCCTCTGCAGGCGTCGCTGTGGGGGCTCATGGGGGGGTAACTCTGGCTACTCACAGTCTCGTAGTTGCGGGGGAGTCCTCCCTGAAGGGTTGTTTCTCCGCAAGTCGAGCCGGGGGCGTCGGGTGCAGAGTAGCAAGTCTCACGCTTCCGGCGGGAAACGCAGTTGTTTTAAAGTTGCCCCTTTGGAAACAAAGTTGCAGTCTGGGGTGAACAGAGCCGCTGTCCTCGGGAGTTTCTTGGTCCTTCTAGAGCAGGGCAGTCCTCTGAGGATTCAGAGGTCGCTGGTCCTGGGGAAAGCGTCGCTGGAGCAGTGTCTTTTCGAAGTGGGGAGACAGGCCGGTAGAGCTGGGGCCAAAGCAGTTGGTGTCTCCGTCTTCTCTGCAGGGTTTTTCAGCTTAGCAGTCCTCTTCTTCTTAGGTTGCAGGAATCTGAGTTCCTAGGTTCTGGGGAGCCCCTAAATACTGAATTTAGGGGTGTGTTTAGGTCTGGGAGGGTAGTAGCCAATGGCTACTAGCCCTGAGGGTGGCTACACCCTCTTTGTGCCTCCTCCCAAGGGGAGGGGGTCACATTCCTATCCCTATTGGGGGAATCCTCCATCTGCAAGATGGAGGATTTCTAAAAGTCAGAGTCACCTCAGCTCAGGTTGCCTTAGGGGCTGTCCTGACTGGCCAGTGACTCCTCCTTGTTTTTCTCATTATCTCCTCCGGCCTTGCCGCCAAAAGTGGAGCTGTGGCCGGAGGGGGCGGGCAACTCCACTAGCTGGAATGCCCTGGGGTGCTGTAACAAAGGGGGTGAGCCTTTGAGGCTCACCGCCAGGTGTTACAGTTCCTGCAAGGGGGAGGTGATAAGCATCTCCACCCAGTACAGGCTTTGTTACTAGCCACAGAGTGACAAAGGCACTCTCCCCATGTGGCCAGCAACATGTCTCGAGCGTGGCAGGCTGCTAAAACCAGTCAGCCTACACGGGTAGTTGGGTAAGGTTTCAGGGGGCACCTCTAAGGTGCCCTCTGGGGTGTATGTTACAATAAAATGTACACTGGCATAAGTGTGCATTTATTGTGCTGAGAAGTTTGATACCAAACTTCCCAGTTTTCAGTGTAGCCATTATGGTGCTGTGGAGTTCGTGCATGACAGACTGCCAGACCATATACTCTTATGGCTACCCTGCACTTACAATGTCTAAGGTTTTGCTTAGACACTGTAGGGGCACAGTGCTCATGCACTGGTGCCCTCACCTATGGTATAGTGCACCCTGCCTTAGGGCTGTAAGGCCTGCTAGAGGGGTGACTTATCTATACTGCATAGGCAGTGTGAGGTTGGCATGGCACCCTGAGGGGAGTGCCATGTCGACTTACTCGTTTTGTCATCACCAGTACACACAAGCTGGCAAGCAGTCTGTGCTGAGTGAGGGGTCCCCAGGGGGGCATAAGACATGCTGCATCCCTTAGAGACCTTCCCTGGCATCAGGGCCCTTGGTACCAGGGGTACCAGTTACAAGGGACTTACCTGGATGCCAGGGTGTGCCAATTTTGAAAACAAAAGTACAGGTTAGGGAAAGAACACTGGTGCTGGGGCCTGTTTAGCAGGCCTCGGCACACTTTCAAATCAAAACTTAGCATCAGCAAAGGCAAAAAGTCAGGGGGTAACCATGCCAAGGAGGCATTTCCTTACACAATCCCCCCCCCCCAAACGAAAGAGGATGAGACTAACCTTTCCCAAAAGAGTCTTCATTTTTATAAGTGGAAGAACCTGGAAAGGCCATCTGCATTGGCATGGGCAGTCCCAGGTCTGTGTTCCACTATAAAGTCCATTCCCTGTAGGGAGATGGACCACCTCAACAGTTTTGGATTTTCACCTTTCATTTGCATCAGCCATCTGAGAGGTCTGTGGTCAGTTTGAACTACAAAGTGAGTACCAAAGAGGTATGGTCTCAGCTTCTTCAGGGACCAAACCACAGCAAAGGCCTCCTTCTCAATGGCACTCCAACGCTGCTCCCTGGGGAGTAACCTCCTGCTAATGAAAGCAACAGGCTGGTCAAGGCCATCTTCATTTGTTTGGGACAAAACTGCCCCTATCCCATGTTCAGAGGCATCTGTCTGCACAATGAACTGCTTAGAGTAATCTGGAGCTTTTAGAACTGGTGCTGTGCACATTGCTTGTTTCAGGGTGTCAAAGGCCTGTTGGCCTTCTACAGTCCAGTTTACCTTCTTGGGCATTTTCTTGGAGGTAAGGTCTGTGAGGGCTGTCACTATGGATCCATATCCCTTCACAAACCTCCTGTAATACCCAGTCAAGTCAAGGAATGCCCTGACTTGAGTCTGGGTTTTTGGAGCTGCCCAGTCCAGAATAGTCTGGATCTTAGGCTGGAGTGGCTGAACTTGGCCTCCACCTACAAGGTGTCCCAAGTAACCCACAGTTCCCTGCCCTATCTGGCATTTGGATGCCTTGATAGAGAGGCCTGCTGATTGCAGAGCCTTCAAAACCTTCTTCAGGTGGACCAGGTGATCCTGCCAGGTGGAGCTAAAGACAGCAATATCGTCAAGATAAGCTGCACTAAAGGACTCCAAGCCAGCAAGGACTTGATTCACCAACCTTTGGAAGGTGGCAGGGGCATTCTTTAAACCAAAGGGAATAACAGTAAACTGATAATGCCCATCAGGTGTAGAGAATGCTGTCTTTTCTTTTGCTCCAGGTGCCATTTTGATTTGCCAGTACCCTGCTGTTAAGTCAAAGGTACTTAAGAATTTGGCAGCACCTAATTTATCAATCAGTTCATCAGCCCTTGGAATGGGATGGGCATCTGTCTTGGTGACAGAATTAAGTCCTCTGTAGTCCACACAAAACCTCATCTCTCTCTTTCCATCTTTGGTGTGAGGTTTGGGGACTAAGACCACTGGGCTAGCCCAGGGGCTGTCAGAGTGCTCGATGACTCCCAATTCCAGCATCTTGTGGACTTCCACCTTGATGCTTTCCTTAACTTGGTGCTGTCTCCTGTGTCCACATCATGGGTACACAGGTGTGTTTGACCAGGGGTTAGGGAAAAGAGCTCAGCAAACTGATTGCAGGACCTTCCTACAATCAGATTGCTGTTGGCTAGAGAGGGTGTCTGAATAGATCACTCCATCTACTGAACCATCTTTAGGGTTTGATGAGAGGAGATCAGGGAGAGGTTCACTCTCAGCATCCTGGTCCTCATCTGTTACCATCAACAGATTGACATCAGCCCTATCATGGAAGAGCTTAAGGCGGTTCACATGGATCACCCTCTTGGGGCTCCTGCTAGTGCCTAGGTCCACCAGGTAGGTGACCTGACTCTTCTTCTCTAGCATTGGGTAAGGGCCACTCCATTTGTCCTGAAGTGCCCTGGGAGCCACAGGCTCCCAAACCCAGACTTTCTGCCCTGGTTGAAATTCAACCATTGCAGCCTTTTGGTCATACCAAAACTTCTGGAGCTGTTGGCTGGCCTCAAGGTTTTTACTTGCCTTTTCCATGTACTCTGCCATCCTTGAAAGTAGGCCGAGTACATAGTCCACTATGTCTTGTTTAGGCTCATGAAGAGGTCTCTCCCAGCCTTCTTTCACAAGAGCTAGTGGTCCCCTTACAGGGTGGCCAAGCAGGAGTTCAAAGGGTGAGAACCCTACTCCCTTCTGAGGCACCTCTCTGTAAGCTAAAAGCAGACATGGCAAGAGGACATCCCATCTCCTTTTGAGTTTTTCAGGGAGCCCCATGATCATGCCTTTTAGGGCCATATTTATACTCTGTTTGCGCCGGATTTGCCTCGTTTTTTTTAACGCAAATTCGACGCAAAACGAACTCCATATTTATACTTTGGCGTTAGACGCATCTAGCGCCAAAGTTCATGGAGTTTGCGTAATTTTTTAGCGTGGACACCTTCCTTGCATTAATGATATGCAAGGTAGGCGTTCCCGTCTAAAAAATGACTCCGAGGCATGTGCGCCGTATTTATACTCTCGGGCAAAAATGGCGCCCGGGAGTGGGCAGGTCAAAAAAAATTACGTCCAGCCGCTTTTGCGTCATTTTTTAGCGCCTGGTCAGGGCAGGCGTTAAGGGACCTGTGGGCTCGGAAGGAGCCCAGAGGTGCCCTCCCATGCCCCCAGGGACACCCCCTGCCACCCTTGCCCACCCCAGGAGGACGCCCAAGGATGGAGGGACCCACCCCTGGGACATTAAGGTAAGTGCTGGTAAGT
Organism: Pleurodeles waltl; assembly: GCF_031143425.1. Lineage (NCBI taxonomy): Eukaryota > Metazoa > Chordata > Amphibia > Caudata > Salamandridae > Pleurodeles > Pleurodeles waltl. Next base: position 976,622,127 of record NC_090440.1, on the reverse strand, counting down.
ATTATTTTTTTTTTTTTTTGTGGCATAGGGAGGCTTGATTTGTGCCCCCCTACATGCCACTATGCCCAATGACCATGCCCAGGGGACAAAAGTCCCCTGGGCATGGCCATTGGGCAAGGGGGCAGGACTCCTGTCTGTGCTAAGACAGGAGTCATTTCAATGGGGGTTGGGAGTAAAAAAAAATGACGCAAATCGGGTTGAGGCGAAAATTTTGCCTCAGCCTGACTTGCCCCATTTTTTGACGCCCAAGCTCTATTTTCCCCTACGCCGGCGCTGCCTGGTGTAAGTCATTTTTTTTTACGCACACCAGGCAGCTCCGCCGGCTAACGCCGGCTAACGTCATTGAATAAATACGGTGCCCGCATGGCGCTTCAGAATGGCGTTAGCCGGCGTTAAGTTTTTTGACGCACAACTGCGTTGGCACAGTTGTGCGTCGAAAAGTATAAATATGGCCCTTAATGTCTTGTTGAATCTCTCAACAAGGCCATTAGTTTGTGGATGGTAGGGTGTAGTGAATTTTTAAGTCACTCCACACTCATTCCACATGTGTTTCAGGTATGCTGACATGAAGTTGGTACCTCTGTCAGACACCACCTCCTTAGAAAAACCCACTCTGGTAAAAATACCAATGAGGGCCTTGGCTACTGCAGGGGCAGTAGTCGACCTAAGGGGAATAGCTTCAGGGTATCTAGTAGCATGATCCACTACTACTAGTATGTACATGTTCCCTGAGGCTGTGGGAGGTTCAAGTCGACCCACTATGTCCACACCCACTCTTTCAAAGGGGACCCCCACCACTGGAAGTGGAATGAGGGGGACCTTTGGGTGTCCACCTGTCTTACCACTGGCTTGACAGGTGGTACAGGAGACACAAAACTCCTTGACCTTCTGGGACATGTTGGACCAGTAGAAGTGGTTGACTAGTCTCTCCACACGTCTTGGTTTGTCCCAAAATGCCCAGCAAGAGGAATATCATGGGCTAAGGTCAGTATGAACTCTCTAAACTCCTGAGGCACTACCACTCTCCTAGTGGCACCAGGTTTGGGATCTCTTGCCTCAGTGTAAAGGAGTCCATCTTCCCAATAGACCCTATGTGTTCCAGTTTTCTTGCCATTGGACTCTTCAGCAGCTTTCTGCCTAAGGCCTTCAAGAGAGAGACAGGTTTCTTGTCCCTTACACAACTGCTCCCTTGAGGGCCCCCCTGGGCCTAAGAGCTCAACCTGATAAGGTTCTAACTCCATAGGCTCAGTTCCCTCAGAGGGCAGAACTTCTTCCTGAGAAGAGAGGTTCTCTTTTTGTTGTTGTGTTGCAGCTGGTTTCCCAGTTGTCTTTCCTTTTTTTCTTGGTAGGCTGGGCCCTTTTTCCAGGCTCCAGCTCTACTTTTTCACCCTGAACCTTGCACTGTGCCCTTGTCTTGACACACACCAGTTCAGGGATACCCAGCATGGCTGCAGGGGTTTTCAGTTCTACCTCAGCCCATGCTGAGGACTCCAGGTCATTTCCAAGCAAACAGTCTACTGGGATATTTGAGGAGACCACCACCTGTTTCAGGCCATCGACCCCTCCCCACTCTAAAGTTACCATAGCCATGGGATGTACTTTAGTCTGATTGTCAGCGTTGGTGACTGGATAAGTTTGTCCAGCCAGGTATTGACCAGGGGAAACCAGTTTCTCTGTCACCATGGTGACACTGGCACCTGTATCACTCAGGCCTTCTACACTTGTCCCATTAATTAAGAGCTGCTGCCTGTATTTTTGCATGTTAGGAGGCCAGGCAGCCAGTGTGGCTAAATCCACCCCACCCTCAGAGACTAATGTAGCTTCAGTGTGACACCTGATTTGCTCTGGGCACACTGTTGATCCCACTTGGAGACTAGCCATTCCAGTGTTAGCTGGAGTGGAGTTGGAAGTGGTACTTTTCTTGGGACAGGCCTTGTCTCCAGTTTGGTGTCCAGGCTGATTACAGCTATGACACCAGGCCTTTTTGGGATCAAAGTTTTTACCCATGTACCCAAAATTGTTTTGTGAAGAGGCTCCGAGCCCACCCTCCTGTGCAGGTTTTTGGGGGCCTGAAGAAGACTCTTTATTATTTTTGTTTTTGGATGTCTCAACACTCTTCCCCTGGGGAGGCTTTGTGACCCCTTTCTTTTGGTCACTCCCTGTGGAAATCTTGGTCACCCTAGTCTTGACCCAATGGTCCGCCTTCTTTCCCAATTCTTGGGGAGAAATTGGTCCTAGGTCTACCAGATGCTGATGCAGTTTATCATTTGAACAATTACTCAATAGGTGTTCTTTCACAAATAAATTGTACAGTCATAATCATTAACACCACTTCCTTGAATCCAACCATTAGTGTTTTCACTGAGTAGTCCACAAAATCAAACCAGGTCTGGCTCAAGGTTTTTTGAGCCCCCCTGAATCTAATTCTATACTCCTCAGTGGAGAATCCAAAGCTCTCAATCAGGGTACCCTTCATGAGTTCATAAGATTCTGCATCTTTTCCAGAGAGTGTGAGGAGTCTATCCCTACACTTTCCAGTGAACATTTCCCAAAGGAGAGCACCCCAGTGAGATCTGTTTACTTTTCTGGTTGCACAAGCCCTCTCAAAAGCTGTGAACCATTTGATGATGTCATCGCCATCTTCATATTTAGTTACAATCCCTTTAGGGATTTTCAACATGTTTCTATGGCTAGGAGCTGTCTCTCCAAAGCCAATCTTTTGGCCATCCTGGCTAACAGGAGGTCTTCTTCACTGAGGCTATCCGCAGTGATTTCAGAGGTGCTGGCCCCTCCCGTGAGGGAAGCAGTATCTCTGACTATCACAGTTGGAATCAGGGATTGAGGGTCCCTGATCTCCCTAATTAGGACTCGAAGGGGGGAATTCTCCTCCAAGTCACTAACATCATCCTCTGGGTTGTCATCCTCAGAGGGGTTGGCTTTTTCAAACTCTGCCAAAAGCTCCTGGAGCTGTTGTTTGGAGGGTCTTAAGCCAATTGGGATTTTCTTTATTTTGCAGAGAGACCTTTGCTCCCTCATCGGTGTGAGGTCGAGTTCCACCACATTCTCATCTGCACCAGGCATTATGTTTCTAAAAGTTGGAATACTTTTTAAGAATCTAAAACTATCTCTAGAACTTAATTCAAACTTTCACAAAACTTTTAAACTCTAAAAGAAATGCTAACAGGGACTAACACAAGGCCCTAGCAGGACTTTTAAAAATTTAGAAAAATAGCTCAAATTGCAAAAATCAATTTCTAATGACAATTTTTGGAATTTGTCGTGTGATCAGGTATTGGCTGAGTAGTCCAGCAAATGCAAAGTCTTGTACCCCACCGCTGATCCACCAATGTAGGAAGTTGGCTCTGTGTGCACTATTTCAAAGTAAGGAATAGTATGCACAGAGTCCAAGGGTTCCCCTTAGAGGTAAGATAGTGGCAAAAAGAGATAGTACTAATGCTCTATTTTGTGGTAGTGTGGTCGAGCAGTAGGCTTATCAAAGGAGTAGTGTTAAGCATTTGTTGTACACACACAGGCAATAAATGAGGAACACACACTCAAAGACAATTCCAGGCCAATAGGTTTTTGTATAGAAAAATATATTTTCTTATTTTATTTTAAGAACCACAGGTTCAAATTTTACATGTAATACTTCAAATGAAAGGTATTGCAGGTAAGTACTTTAGGAACTTTGAATAATCACAATAGCATATATACTTTTCAAATAAATCACATATAGCTATTTTAAAACTAGACAGTGCAGGTAAGTAAACCACCTACGGGGTTCAAGTTTGGGTCCAAGGTAACCCACCTTTGGGGGTTCAGAGCAACCCCAAAGTTACCACACCAGCAGCTCAGGGCCGGTCAGGTGCAGAGTTCAAAGTGGTGCCCAAAACGCATAGGCTTCAATGGAGAAGGGGGTGCCCTGGTTCCAGTCTGCCAGCAGGTAAGTACCCGCGTCTTCGGAGGGCAGACCAGGGGGGTTTTGTAGGGCACCGGGGGGGACACAAGTTAGCACAGAAAGTACACCCTCAGCAGCACAGGGGCGGCCGGGTGCAGTGTGCAAACACGCGTCGGGTTTGTCGTTGAAATCAATGGGAGACCAAGGGGTCTCTTCAGCGATGCAGGCAGTCAAGGGGGGGGCTCCTCGGTGTAGCCACCACCTGGGCAAGGGAGAGGGCCTCCTGGGGGTCATTCCTGCACTGGAGTTCCGATCTTTCAGGTCCTGGGGGCTGCGGGTGCAGAGTCTTTTCCAGGCGTCGGGATCTGGGAGTCAGGCAGTCGCGGTCAGGGGGAGCCTCGGGATTCCCTCTGCAGGCGTCGCCGTGGGGGCTCAGGGGGGGGCAACTCTGGCTACTCACAGTCTCGTAGTTACGGGGGAGTCCTCCCTGAAGGGTTGTTTCTCCGCAAGTCGAGCCGGGGGCGTCGGGTGCAGAGTAGCAAGTCTCACGCTTCCGGCGGGAAACGCAGTTGTTTTAAAGTTGCCCCTTTGGAAACAAAGTTGCAGTCTGGGGTGAACAGAGCCGCTGTCCTCTGGAGTTTCTTGCTCCTTCTAGAGCAGGGCAGTCCTCTGAGGATTCAGAGGTCGCTGGTCCTGGGGAAAGCTTCGCTGGAGCAGTGTCTTTTCGAAGTGGGGAGACAGGCCGGTAGAGCTGGGGCCAAAGCAGTTGGTGTCTCCGTCTTCTCTGCAGGGTTTTTCAGCTTAGCAGTCCTCTTCTTCTTAGGTTGCAGGAATCTGAGTTCCTAGGTTCTGGGGAGCCCCTAAATACTGAATTTAGGGGTGTTTTTAGGTCTGGGAGGGCAGTAGCCAATGGCTACTAGCCCTGAGAGTGGCTACACCCTCTTTGTGCCTCCTCCCAAGGGGAGGGGGTCACATTCCTATCCCTATTGGGGGGATCCTCCATCTGCAAGATGGAGGATTTCTAAAAGTCAGAGTCACCTCAGCTCAGGTTGCCTTAGGGGCTGTCCTTACTGGCCAGTGACTCCTCCTTGTTTTTCTCATTATCTCCTCCGGCCTTGCCGCCAAAAGTGGGGCCGTGGCCGGAGGGGGCGGGCAACTCCACTAGCTGGAATGCCCTGGGGTGCTGTAACAAAGGGGGTGAGCCTTTGAGGCTCACCGCCAGGTGTTACAGTTCCTGCAAGGGGTAGGTGATAAGCATCTCCACCCAGTACAGGCTTTGTTACTAGCCACAGAGTGACAAAGGCACTCTCCCCATGTGGCCAGCAACATGTCTCGAGCGTGGCAGGCTGCTAAAACCAGTCAGCCTACACGGGTAGTTGGTTAAGGTTTCAGGGGGCACCTCTAAGGTGCCCTCTGGGGTGTATGTTACAATAAAATGTACACTGGCATCAGTGTGCATTTATTGTGCTGAGAAGTTTGATACCAAACTTCCCAGTTTTCAGTGTAGCCATTATGGTGCTGTGGAGTTCGTGCATGACAGACTCCCAGACCATATACTCTTATGGCTACCCTGCACTTACAATGTCTAAGGTTTTGCTTAGACACTGTAGGGGCACAGAGCTCATGCACTGGTGCCCTCACCTATGGTATAGTGCACCCTGCCTTAGGGCTGTAAGGCCTGTTAGAGGGGTGACTTATCTATACTGCATAGGCAGTGTGAGGTTGGCATGGCACCCTGAGGGGAGTGCCATGTCGACTTACTCGTTTTGTCCTCACCAGTACACACAAGCTGGCAAGCAGTGTGTCTGTGCTGAGTGAGGGGTCCCCAGGGTGGCATAAGACATGCTGCATCCCTTAGAGACCTTCCCTGGCATCAGGGCCCTTGGTACCAGGGGTACCAGTTACAAGGGACTTACCTGGATGCCAGGGTGTGCCAATTGTGAAAACAAAAGTACAGGTTGGGGAAAGAACACTGGTGCTGGGGCCTGTTTAGCAGGCCTCAGCACACTTTCAAATCAAAACTTAGCATCAGCAAAGGCAAAAAGTCAGGGGGTAACCATGCCAACGAGGCATTTCCTTACAGCCAATCTCTTGGTTAAGGGAAGTTTCAGCTGAGCTGAAATAGAGTCTATCTTGAAGCCCAAGAAATCTGTCTGTTGGGCTGGAACCAATTGGTATTTTTCCGCATTCATGATAAAGCCCAGTTCCTGGAGCAGTTGAACTGTCCATGAAATATGGAGGAGAACTAGACCTTTTACCTGTGCCATGATTACAATTTTGTTGAGGTAAATTATAAGGCAAACACCTTTTTCCCTGAGCCCTTGTACAACTGGGCGCATAATCTTGGTGAAACACCACGGAGCTGAGGACAGACTGAAGGGAAGAGCTGAGAACTCGTAACACTTTGTTTTCCAGAAGAACTGAAGAAAACATTGATGAATGGGAATGGTCAAGTAGGTGTCCTGGAGATCCAATCGGACCCTTCAATCTACTTCCAACAAAAGATCTCGAAGGAGATGAATGCCCTCCATCTTGAAATGTTGATAGACAATCCAAGAGTTAAAGAGGCGAAGATTGAGTACTAACCGGGACCCCCCTCCCTTCTTTTGGACCAAGAAGATTGTGCTGATAAACCCCCTGGGATGAGGAAGGGAAGGTACGATTGCCCCTTTCTGAAGCAAAGCTTTGACTTCTTCATCTTTAAAAGAACTCTCTTGTTGGGAAAAAAGGAGAGGAGGGAGAATGGAAGACTGTTCAGGATTTAAATAAAATTACAGATGATATCCCTGCATTGTTTCTAATACCCAAACATCTTGTGTGATGCGATACCAATTGTGTATGAACAGACGCACTCTGCCCCCCAGAATTACTTCCCCAGCAGGAAGAAGAGTTACCTGATTGAGCGGGGCTTCGGTTATATTGTCCTCCTCTGTGAGGTCCTCTGGGATTACGACCTCTGTATCCTCGCCCTCTCGACGGGTAGAAGTTGGCGTTAGATTGGAAGCCTGAGGAACCTCTGCCTCTGTTGTATGGGCTGGAAGCCTGGGGGCTGAAACTGCCTGACGTTCGACCTCCGAAACATACAGCCCTGCGAAAAAGGCCACTACTGAACACCTTTTTAATAGAAGTTTGGGCTTTGTCCAGGGCCGAGAAGGTGGCCACATATTTGGCCACGTCCTTGACAAATCTATCTCCAAACAGAATTCCATTAGCTGAAGGACCTGCATCTGATGGCGCTAACTCTGCCAATTTCGGGTCGATGCGAAGTAGAAGAGATTTTCTACGTTCTGTGGAGATGGAACAATTGGCATTTCCTAAGAGACAAATGGCTCATTGGGCCCATTCCAACAGGATCTCAGGGTCAATTATCTCCTGCGTTTCTTTAGCTTACACAGCTAAGTCTAAAATCTTTGTAAGAGGTCCAGAAACATCTAGTAACTTATCTTGGCAAGCTCTCCGGGCCTTTCTTGGGGTCTTCAGCGTACTTTTTAAAGAAGATTACCATATGCAGATCAAGCTCTGGAGTCTCTGCAACCTTACCAGGAAGTGCTAGACGAGGGCACTCAGATCGGAGGGTGCTACAGACATCTTTTTCAAAACCTTTTCGCAGTCTAGACTGCACATAATCTGCCACCTCCTGACATGGAACCCATTCCGTGGATCTAGGATGTACAATAGCATCAGGATCAAATTGCAAAGTTTTTCCAGATGGCAGCATTGTTGAATCATCAGCGTGATGAGCCTTACGTTTGCGCTTACCCTGGGGTTTATCTTGTACAGGAGACACGTACGAATCAGAAGCATCAGAGTCAGAAGAATGCTGACTAGTTTGGACGGAGGGAGTTGCGCAGTTTTTGAAAGCCCCATACTCATGATCACTTAGGACCGTGTTAGCGGTCTGATTTAGAAGGTCATTGGATGACGGGCCAGGCTCATTAATATTGCCCTCTACCGGGGTGGGGTTCCCAGAGCCTGTGCCAAAGCGTCTAACTCCAAAATTGAATATAGGTTGTGGAAAAGGACGGAGTGCTTTTACCAAAGCTTTATTAACTGAGTCCTGCACGTGGAAGTCTAAAGCTTCCACAAGACGCTCTTCCATGTGTTGGTCATAGTGGCCAGCATCATATTCCCCATATTGATCATCATCCATGTATTGGGCCATGATTCTCTGTGCACAAGAATATATATCAGAGGTCCCAGAAGCACAGATCTCAATTTTGGGGGGAAAACCCAAGTGCCTCACACAAATGTGAACTTCAGCCGGTAATGTGAAGAGGAGGGAGGCACCAGAAACAAACTTTTTCCCTCGAGCCTTGCTCTGCCGTATTATAGTCCCTCCGGGCATAAACCTGAAAGTACGCTGATAAAGATCTCCGGCGTTAATATCAGAAAAGGGAAAATCCAACTACACTTGCTGGAAAAACACATTCGCGCTGAGAAAAAGCATTTGAACGCATGCGAGTGAAGCGTATTAGAGGAAAGGAGCACGACCTTCAGGCCTCCTCACTGGCAGGGCTAAACCTGTTACAAATGCACGCGAGCGTGAAATACAGCACCATGAAATGAAATATATGAAGCGTTTGTCCAATACAAATGTCAATAATAAACTAAACCTATTTAAAGCGCATGAAGGCACGAGGCAGTGCTGAACAGTACGGACATTATTTACATACAGAAAACAGATCGTAAGTGAAAGTACTTAGCTCTGTGGCGCAGCAGCAAAGAAAGTGGATGGACTCCGAGGATTATGGTATATATATGGGAGGGTAGACCCTGATTGGGGGTAATATCAAGCCTGTGGCCTCATGGGAAATGTAGTTGAGTTTTCATTGGCTGCTGTGTGTTGACAGTAAAGAAAGAGATAGCATAATCAGAAGCCTCCGGTCCTAACATGGAATTGCAGCATGTATAGTGTGTTAGTCTCGGCCTGGACCCAAAGTAGGAGCGTGCGCAATCACTGCTGTGTGTCTGGTACTGAGGCGGCTTTCCAAGTCATTGCTATTTGTCGCTTAAAGAACACAAAGGTGACCTATGAACCAGTGTAGTTGTTTGGCCCCTTTAGCTCTGGGGCAGAGACCCAACAGACAGGATTCGGAGGTAGGTAGTAGAGTGTATCCTGTGAGTTCCACCGTGGCTACTAGTGATCTCGAGCCATGTTACCTGTAAAGCCATGTTACCTGTAGAGGGGGGCACTGCATCTTACATTGGGGTCATTCTGGCTCTGAACTGGGAAATATACATTTGATACAGTGGGAGAATAGGTAGGTGTGATGTGTGTGGTTAAATTGAGTATATCTAAAGCAGGGGTCCCTAGACACCTCCCTAACCTGTCATAGTACCTGCACTCACAGTTTAGTCGTACGCAGTTGAGGGAGCACACTACCCCACCTAGCCTTTGCTACCTTTGTGGTGCCCAGGGTCACAGTCAGTAGTGTGGATAATAAGGTGAATATGGCTTGTGAATATGGTGAGTACGTTCCCGCATGTGAGGAGGACATGCATGACAGGCAACGGCATAGGTTCAGCCTCAGCAACCCCCCAGGTCGTCCGCACCTATTGCCGAATGGCATGGGTATGCCAGAAAGTGTCCATTCCCTATGCCATATTTATTTCTATGTCCTGAAAAGTCATGAGTGCCCCTTCATGAAAGAGGTCGCCCAATTGGGCAATCCCCGCCTCCAGCCAACGCAAGAAATCATACCTGTGAGCCAGCTGGCAGAAATTCGGACGTTGCAGTATGGAAGGTGAATAAAGGGTGTAGGAGCTAACTCCACAAACATAGCGCCGCCAGCATGTTCACGCTGTGATCATGTGGTGCGGTTCTTGAGGGGGGCGGGAGACGCAATCTGTAAGCTAAGTGTAACTAGCAGTGTTGCCTAGAACTTCACGGACTGTCATTTGTTCGGGACTGGGAACCACATCTAGCCAGCACATTGGCCACTGGAATTGTGCTGCAGCATAAAAGAATTCAAAGTGGGTGGTACCCAACCCATCCTCCAGTAGCAGTCACTGTGCGGTTGCCAGGGCTACCCAGCATCATCCTGTTTTCCATATTAAGGCCCATATTTAAGAAAAATGACGCGAGCTAACATCAGAACCTAGTGCCATCGGTGCTCCATATTTAAGAAATGAGGCACAATAGCGCTAAGGAATGGTTAGCGTAAAAAAAAAATGAAGTTAACCATTGCAACATGCCATAAGGAAATATGAAGCTAATGCTGCAAAAACTAAGCTAGACCGTTTTGCGGCACATAAATATGTCACTAAAGGGTTAGCGCCATTTGTTTACCGCATTAGCATCAAAACGCACCCAAGTACCAGCAAGAGGGTCCAGAAAAGTCCCAGAAGAAGAAGAGAAAGCGTAAGTGTTGCTTCAGTGAGGAGGAGCATGACATCCTGGTCAGAGAGGTGACGGAGCACCAACACCAGCTCTTCGTCATTTCCAAATTTCCAGTTGGTAAGAGAGGCAATATGGCAGAAAATAGTAGACAAAGTCAACAGCGTGACAGAGGTGAAGAGGACTGTCACAGAGTGCAAGAAGAGCTGGCACGATTGAACGCGCAGGACTAAGGAGAAACTGGCCAGGAACAGAAAGGCAGCACTGCAGACTGGAGGTGGAAATCCCGCACCACAGAAGGACCTGGATGAGCTGGAGGAGATGCTTGTAGCGGTCATCCCGGAGGAGCTGGTTACTGGAATAGCAGGACAGAGCGGACTACCAAGAACCACCACAAATGCAGGGTAAGTTTCAGGGGGGGAATATCTGGAATTCCACAAATGGCAGAAGGGGGAGGCACATAGGACACACTCAATTCATGCTAAAGGAGTGCATCGGGGCACATGGGCCCTGAATCAAGACGCGCCATTCCCACCCAAGCCACACGTGTACTGACGCAATGGTTGTGCTATGCACTCCAACATATCCACAACATCGACGTAGGCCACTCACTATGGCTATACTCCACCATGTAAATATGTAAAGCACATTGCCTGGAAGGGGCGTGCAAATAGTGTGGCTGTGCCATGACAACACCCATTGCATAGTGCCAAAGCCGCTGTACTAACACAACTTAGACATCTGAGACTAGGATGGAAGTCAATACCACCATAGAGGTGGTGTCAGGGTGGTGTCTCTGGCCAAAATGCTGATCTTCCTCCTTGTTGCAGTGCTTTTACTCATGTGTGCTGCATCTTGCAGCACACACTGAAATGCCACCTTAGCAAAAATAGCTTGTACGTGTGCAGGAATGGACACCTCCCTGCACATGAACAAATCATCCCCTCAAGGCGGGCAACCCTTCATCATACTGCAGCAATGCCTGTATTGGTGCAGGGAGAACAAATCTGTGCAGGCTTAGGGGGAATTACGCAGGGGGAATTACAGGGCTGTACCATATTCAAGTAAACATGGCACATCCCTGTTTATCTAAACTGGTGCAGTGTAGTGCAACACATATTGCAGCTGCCCTGAGCCATGCCACATGAGAAAAATATGCCCTAAAGCTTGCAACCTGTGGAACATAACCCTCACAGGGTGAACCCACAACAACTCAGAGACAACCATATGCGCCATATGGGAATGACCACATGCAACACATGAAGCATGTCTGTGATCATCATGTGTGCAGCTGTAGAAGTAGCAGCAATCTAAAGACAAGATAGAGGCCCAGGTCAAACAGAAAAGAATGGTGCATGCCGCTGTGGCAAATTAGGCAACATCATGCACCATCATTTTCTAAATACATGGATGCGCCATATTTATAAGAATACTACGTACCCCTGTGTACCCCCCTGCACAAGTGGTAAATTAGCTGCCAACACACACCACCAGCCAGTACTCACACAGCCCTGGGCTCTGGGGACCCAGAGATCTCCTTTCAGAGGACAGTGGTAGGGGTCTGGCGGGAGCTGGCCAAGCAGGTGCGGATGGGAATGGAGACCACGGCAGGCAGCCTCGAGGGAGTGTGGAGGTGCCTCAGTCCTAAAATAGACAACTCAGCTGCCATCAGAGGCACCCACTCCCTGCTACGTGGACTTCAGCAGTCTCTGGCCGACATAGCTGCTGTCAACAATTACCCTCCCAGACTGGCAGCAACATAACAGACAACAGGCTGGGGGCTATGCAGAATACCCTGGAGTCCATACAGCGGAAGTGGCCTCTCTCAGGGAACACATGGCTGCCTACCACTGTGATGTTGCTGCAGTGTTGAAATTAGCAGTTCCTCCTTGCTGCAGTAATGCCTTATGTGTTCTCACAAATGGCAGCTGCCCGGACCTTTGACTCCACATCTCAATCCCCTGAATTGTGTGTGGCCCCCTCTACAACAGCACTACCATGGCACAGGAGGCACCACACACATGAGAGGATGAAAATGTGGAAAGAATAATATTCACAAGGAAAAGCACCCGGTAGCACCAGTCTTTGCCACATGGACAGTTTCTCCTTAGTTCTGGGCTTAAGATCATGCCAGTGTTGTGACAGTAGGAAATGTGCCCTCTTGGCTCAACCATTGTTGACTTGTCTGCTATGTACTATCATTGTCTCTTTTTTACCAATTGGCAATTTATTACCTCCTAACTAATGCACACTACTCCTAACAATGTCTCATGACATGTCCCTCAACCCTGGACTCTGATTGTGCTACATATGGGTAACGTTCACTCATGGGGTCTGTGAACTGGACATTGTATAGAATTCATAAATACACTTGCACCTGTAAATAAAGCACCTTGTATACATGTAGTTTTTCAACTTTTACTGGGATCCATCTACTCAGTTGAATGATTACATTGTGTGAATCCATGTCAATGAATACAGAATAACAGTACATGAGTGCATGACTGTCAGACACAAAGCCACTCACTAAGATCCTAACATGAGAAAGCTGATTGATAATGTTGTCGGCTACAACCAACTTACTGAGTATTCCAAACAAATAATGAACAGCTATCCTTTGAAGCTGACATGTGGAATGTATGGCTCTGAACCAAATACATGGTAATTTAACCAGATGGGAGTACCAGTACAACTTATTTGTGTGGTACAGAAGAACCTAACCTTATGAGTGATGGGCACCTGTCAGTGTTGCAGGATATAGTTCCAATTTTACCTGTTGTCAGATGTACCACACTTGCCAACCATGAAACGGCAGGACCCCACCAATGACAGGTGAAGTTCCATTCCTGTACAAGACAAAGTATACCTACACATTGTGAATGGCTGGAACAGTGGATGGCAAATGTATGGATCAGTTGACGTTATTTAGCAGCCAATCTGACAGCTCCTTGGTCATAGGGGATGCACATGATAGACCTTGGAAATCAAGACAGTAAGCATACCTCAGGTCATTCCTTCAACTTGGCCAGTGCCCTCATGAGAACCCCCACACTCAATCAACTTACAAAAAAATGTGTCTAATAGAAACAGGAGTTACTGTAAAACTTCTAACGACCATTCTGCCCTTTTGTGGAATGTGTGCCGGTGGCCAGGTGTCATATTGGCAGCTGATAAATGAGGAGAATCAAGCATCACATTCAGCATTGGGTGGAGGTTTAACAGACATAGGCCCTCATTCTGACCCTGGCGGTCGGTGATAAAGCGGCGGCCAAGCTGCCAACAGGCCGGCGGTCTAAAATATGCAATTCTGACCCTGGCGGGAACCGCCAACACAGCCCGCCAACTTAACACTCCGCCCGCCACAGCGGTACAAACAAACAGCGCGGCGGTTCCCGCCAACAGCCAGGCGGCAGACAATGTACCGCCCACCCTATTACGACCCACCAATCTGCCACCTTTTCCGGGGCGGGAGCACCGCCGATAAGAACACGGCGGAAACAGACTACGAACGGGAAAACGCTCACCTCTACGCACTTCACGCGAGATTCCGGCAGTATGGAACCAGAGTTGCAGGTCATCCCCGCACTCCTATTCCTGCTCATATACCAGGAGCACGCCCGGCGGCGCGGAAGACATCGGTGAGTACTGCACCTACGACACAGGGGAGGGAAAAGATTACCGGCACACACCCACCCACCCACACCCACTACAACACACACATCAATGCATTCCCACAGATCACTGTCACAACCCACAAACCACCCCCCTCCGAAATAATGCAAAGACCAAAAGAAGAGATCATAAACGGGCAGATATATTGAAATATGTACACCAGTAATCCCAATAAATAAATAAACTATGTACAAAATATATACAGCTACTAAATGTAGTCCAACCACTGTCCGTGGATCACAGGCGTCCTGTGCAAAGGGGCAAGGCCCAGTCCCACGACAAGAACTCCACGGAGAGAACACTGCAGGGGCATCAGAAAGAAAATAGGACAGGCACCTCAGGGGGAAGGGAAGGGGGGGCACCTCAGCCACTTGAGTACACGACGCCAGATCCACGAGGGGACTCCATGACCACTGGGCCATCCTGGGGAGAGCAAAGCCACAGTCCAAACAGTCCATACAGTGGGTGGCCTGCCCACTGGGCCATCCTGGGGAGAGCAAAGCCACAGTCCATACAGTCCATACAGTGGGTGGCCTGCCCACTGGGCCATCCTGGGGAGAGCAAAGCCACAGTCCATACAGTCCATACAGTGGTTGGCCTGCCCACTGGGCCATCCTGGGGAGAGCAAAGCCACAGTCCAAACAGTCCATACAGTGGGTGGCCTGCCCACTGGGCCATCCTGGGGAGAGCAAAGCCACAGTCCATACAGTCCATACAGTGGGTGGCCTGCCCACTGGGCCATCCTGGGGAGAGCAAAGCCACAGTCCATACAGTCCATACAGTGGGTGGCCTGCCCACTGGGCCATCCTGGGGAGAGCAAAGCCACAGTCCAAACAGTCCATACAGTGGGTGGCCTGCCCACTGGGCCATCCTGGGGAGAGCAAAGCCACAGTCCATACAGTCCATACAGTGGGTGGCCTGCCCACTGGGCCATCCTGGGGAGAGCAAAGCCACAGTCCATACAGTCCATACAGTGGGTGGCCTGCCCACTGGGCCATCCTGGGGAGAGCAAAGCCACAGTCCATACAGTCCATACAGTGGGTGGCCTGCCCACTGGGCCATCCTGGGGAGAGCAAAGCCACAGTCCAAACAGTCCATACAGTGGGTGGCCTGCCCACTGGGCCATCCTGGGGAGAGCAAAGCCACAGTCCAAACAGTCCATACAGTGGGTGGCCTGCCCACTGGGCCATCCTGGGGAGAGCAAAGCCACAGTCCATACAGTCCATACAGTGGGTGGCCTGCCCACTGGGCCATCCTGGGGAGAGCAAAGCCACAGTCCAAACAGTCCATACAGTGGGTGGCCTGCCCACTGGGCCATCCTGGGGAGAGCCAAGCCACAGTCCATACAGTGGGTGGCCTGCCCACTGGGCCATCCTGGGGAGAGCAAAGCCACAGTCCATACAGTCCATAACAGACCCCACTGCCACTGGAGGAGGCAAGTTGGCCAGAGGACATCCTGCAGCCCTGCCCGAGATAGATCCTGCCCTGCCACGTCTGCCAAAGGGCCAGCGGTTCTTGCCTTGAAGGGCCCAGTTCAGCGGTTCCTGAGACGGCGGGGCCCAGTTCAGCGGTCCTTGCCCTGAAGGGCCCAGTTAAGCGGTTCTTGAGACGGCGGGGCCCAGCGGAGCGGTGCTTGAGACGGCGGGGCCCAGTTCAGCGGTCCTTGCCCTGAAGGGCCCAGTTAAGCGGTTCTTGAGACGGCGGGGCCCAGTTCAGCGCTCCTTGCCTTGAAGGGCCCAGTTCAGCGGTTCTTGAGACGGCGGGGCCCAGTTCAGCGCTCCTTGCCTTGAAGGGCCCAGTTCAGCGGTTCCTGAGACGGCGGGGCCCAGTTCAGCGGTCCTTGCCCTGAAGGGCCCAGTTAAGCGGTTCTTGAGACGGCGGGGCCCAGCGGAGCGGTGCTTGAGACGGCGGGGCCCAGTTCAGCGGTCCTTGCCCTGAAGGGCCCAGTTAAGCGGTTCTTGAGACGGCGGGGCCCAGCGGAGCGGTTCTTGACATGGCGGGGCCCAGCGGAGCGGTGCTTGAGACGGCGGGGCCCAGTTCAGCGGTCCTTGCCCTGAAGGGCCCAGTTAAGCGGTTCTTGAGACGGCGGGGCCCAGCGGAGCGGTGCGTGAGACGGCGGGGCCCAGCGGAGCGGTTCTTGAGACGGCGGGGCCCAGCGGAGCGGTGCTTGAGACGGCGGGGCCCAGTTCAGCGGTCCTTGCCCTGAAGGGCCCAGTTAAGCGGTTCTTGAGACGGCGGGGCCCAGCGGAGCGGTGCGTGAGACGGCGGGGCCCAGCGGAGCGGTGCTTGAGACGGCGGGGCCCAGTTCAGCGGTTCTTGAGACGGCGGGGCCCAGTTCAGCGGTTCTTGAGACGGCGGGGCCCAGTTCAGCGGTCCTTGCCCTGAAGGGCCCAGTTCAGCGGTTCTTGAGACGGCGGGGCCCAGTTCAGCGCTCCTTGCCTTGAAGGGCCCAGTTCAGCGGTTCTTGAGACGGCGGGGCCCAGTTCAGCGGTCCTTGCCTTGAAGGGCCCAGTTCAGCGGTTCTTGAGACGGCGGGGCCCAGTTCAGCGGTTCTTGAGACGGCGGGGCCCAGTTCAGCGGTCCTTGCCTTGAAGGGCCCAGTTCAGCGGTTCTTGAGACGGCGGGGCCCAGTTCAGCGGTTCTTGAGACGGCGGGGCCCAGTTCAGCGGTCCTTGCCCTGAAGGGCCCAGTTCAGCTGTTCTTGAGACGGCGGGGCCCAGTTCAGCGGTTCTTGAGACGGCGGGGCCCAGTTCAGCGCTCCTTGCCTTGAAGGGCCCAGTTCAGCGGTTCTTGAGACGGCGGGGCCCAGTTCAGCGCTCCTTGCCTTGAAGGGCCCAGTTCAGCGGTTCTTGAGACGGCGGGGCCCAGTTCAGCGGTCCTTGCCTTGAAGGGCCCAGTTCAGCGGTTCTTGAGACGGCGGACGGTCTATGGCCAACTGCTAATTGCCTGGTGGTGCCCTCCTGGGCAGCGGGGATGGTGCTCCTTCACTGCCCACCTGGGCTGTGGGTGGTGGGGGCGTCCTGGCCAGCTGGGCTGGGTCCTCCCTGGGCAGCGGCTATGGGGGTGGTGGGCTCTCCCGGGGCAGCTGTGCCGGTTCCTCCCGGGGCAGCGGCTATGGGGGTTGTGGGCTCCTCCTGGGCAGCAGGCCTGCTGCCTGACCTCTCCGACTTGCTGCCCTTGCCCTCCTTAGTCGTCGGCCTGTGGCCCTTTCCTCCCTTTGGAGCTGTGGCTGGTGACTGTCTCTGGGTGGTGTCCGGGGGGGATGTAGAAGGCGGGCTCCTGCGGCGCCCCTTCCGCCTTCTGCTCCTCTTCCCAGGGGGTGGGCTGGCTGTCCCCTTGCTGCTGGGCGAAGATCCAGACATGCGGGCTGGCGGGCTCCAATACCCCTGCACCCTTGTCAAGGGGGCTGCAGGGCTGGTGGTGGCTGAGGTGCTCTTCTTACCCCGACGAGAAGGAGGGGGGGGCTCAGGGTCAGGAAAGAAGTTAGTAGTGGCGAGGAAGAGCTTCTTGGGACAATGGAGAGTGGTAGGTACAGTGGGAATGGGAGTGGAGGGAGAGGATGTGGTTGTAGGTGAGTCACGTTTGCTGTCTTTGGGTGCAGGTGCAGGAGGGATAGGCTGTCGTGAGGTGGATGGCTGTTGGGTGGGTGGGTGGCTGCGTTTGTGTGGTGTGGAAGAGGGGGTGACAGACACAGTGGGAGAGGACACAGGGGACGTGTAAATGGCAGTGGGGGTGGTGACTGCACGTGTGTGGACTGGAGTGGAGGGTGTGCTGGTGATGGAAACACTGGCTGATGGTGAGGTGAATGGAGGTGTGAGTGTAGACGTCACAGAGAGGGAGGAGGGAGACGAGGAGGTGGGGGTCACAGAGGTGGTAGTGACTGTTGGCATGTCTGCATCGGAATGTTGCGTGTGTGAATGTCTGCGTGATCTGTGGTGCTTATGTTTGGATGAGCTTCTCTTGGGTGTTGAGGTGTGTGCAGGCTGGTCTGATGGTGTGGGTGGGACAGGCAGAGGAACAGGAGACTGGGAGGAGGGAGTTAGTAGAGGCAGGCAGGAGACAGGGACAATGGCTGCCGTCAGTGCTGAGGCCAGAGCCTGGAACGATCGCTGATGGGCAGCCTGACCCGAATGAATGCCCTCCAGGTACGCATTGCTGCGATGAACCTCCCTCTCCACCCCCTGGATGGCATTCAAAAGGGTAGTCTGCCCAACAATGAGCGTTCGGAGGAGGTCAATGACCTCCTCACTGAGGGCAGCGGGGGTAACAGGGGCAGGGCCTGAGGTGCCTGGGGCGAAGGAGATGCCCGGCTTCCTGGCAGAGCGGGCACGGGGCGAATGCAGAGGGGCTGCTGGGAGGGCGGAGATGGTGCGCTGGGTGGCGGCTGTACCTGTAATGGCGGGGGGCACGGATGGTGCCACCCCCGCAAGGGAGCCCCCTTCCGAGGACGTGTCCGTGTCGCTGCAGGGTCCAGTCGTCCCCGTCGTGGAGCTCCCCTCGCCCTCCGTCTCACTGGTCCAGTCTGACTCTGTGGCATGGCCCTCCTGGGCCATGTGAGATGCAGCTCCCTCCTGCCCCGATGCCACTTCTCCTCCGCCTGATGATGCTGATGCACACAAGCACAGAAAGACAAACAAAAAGGGGGGGGGAGAGAGAAATAAAGGGATATTGAGTACATGGATCTCCGGTACAGTTAGCGGACATGACAGACACAGATGCCCCCTGCACTAAGTTGCGCACTTGGGGTCCGCTACGCATTCCGTGGAACATGCCCTACACGCCTAGAGTTGACAACTGCACCCATGGATGACACGGCCCAGGGATGGCTGTACTGACAAACTACTGAGGGTGGTGGCTGGGGACACAGGGGCTTACGGGGGTGCCCAGCCTACAGATATCGCCCTGGCCTAGGGGGACCCCCAGCCCTCCTCCCCCAACCAGACACCTCCACTGCGCGACAACAGAGTAGATAATGCTTGTACTCACCCCCTTGTGTCTGCTGTGCTGCCCTCACGCGCCCATCCAATTCAGGGTAGGCCACCGCCAGGATCCGGAACATCAGGGGGCTCAGTTGACGGCAGGCACCCCGCCTACGTTGGGAGGCCATCCCCAGCAGAGACTCGGCGGTCTTCTTGGTCCCGCGGCGGATGTCCTCCCACCTCTTGCGGCAGTGGGTGCCCCGTCGATGGTGGACCCCCAGGGTCCGGACTTCCTTGGCGATGGCACGCCAAATCCCGATCTTCTCATGGGCGCGGACCTATGTGACACGTACAGGGAGGGAGAAATACCACGTTCAAGTTTGTCAGCATTTTCCTTTCCAGTAGCCCAACGCCCCCCATCCCCGCCAGGCCCCCCGCCATGACCCCCGCCAGGCCCAACATGCCCCCCATCCCCGCCAGGCCCCCCGCCAGGCCCAACATGCCCCCCATCCCCGCCAGGCCCCCCGCCAGGCCCAACATGCCCCCCATCCCCGCCAGGCCCCCGCCAGGCCCAACATGCCCCCCATCCCCGCCATGCCCCCCGCCAGGCCCAACATGCCCCCCATCCCCGCCATGCCCCCCGCCAGGCCCAACATGCCCCCCATCCCCGCCAGGCCCCCCGCCAGGCCCCCCGCCATGCCCCCCGCCAGGCCCAACATGCCCCACATCCCCGCCATGCCCCCCGCCAGGCCCAACATGCCCCCCATCCCCGCCATGCCCCCCGCCAGGCCCAACATGCCCCCCATCCCCGCCATGCCCCCCGCCAGGCCCAACATGCCCCCCATCCCCGCCAGGCCCCCCGCCAGGCCCCCGCCAGGCCCAACATGCCCCCCATCCCCGCCATGCCCCCGCCAGGCCCAACATGCCCCCCATCCCCGCCATGCCCCCCGCCAGGCCCAACATGCCCCCCATCCCCGCCAGGCCCCCCGCCATGCCCCCCGCCAGGCCCAACATGCCCCCCATCCCCGCCATGCCCCCCGCCATGCCCAACATGCCCCCCATCCCCGCCAGGCCCCCCGCCAGGCCCCCCGCCAGGCCCAACATGCCCCCCATCCCCGCCAGGCCCCCCGCCAGGCCCCCAAGCCAGCCAGTGGCCCCAAATCCATATTGAATTAAACTCACTTGTTGGTCTGGAGGACCGTAGAGTAGCGCATACTGGGGGAGGACCCCATCCACAAGTTTCTCCAACTCCTCTCCAGTGAAGGCAGGGGCCCTTTCCCCAGGTGCAGCAGCCATTGTCCCTTCCAGACCGAGGTCACAGCAACACTTGCAGTATAGGTCCTCTCCTGTGAAAGTTCAAGTCGCAAGTGGATAAGTAGATAGAAAATGGCGGTCACGTCCGCGGCGGTGCGTACCGCGGCGGTGCGTCCCGCCACCGCCGGCGCCCTTCGCCATTGGCTCCTGAAACCCATAGGCTTCAATGTTAACCAATGCGGCTTGGCGCCGCGGTCTTGGCCCGCCGCCCGCCGCGGTGTGCCACGCCAGCGCATTGACCTCACATCCCATTGTCACACTTCACAGGTCAGGCAGCCGCCATTTCCAGGGCCCACATGGCTCAATTTCAACTGCGTCACACAGGCCTAGGCCTTGCTTAGCCACTCAGACACGCCATTCACTGCATAGAGAATCGTTTACTGTGCTAGCTGTGAGTACGTACCTGTGGGTTGCTTGACTGTGTGCTCCATGTTGTCCTTCCTAGGCACCGTCCGCTGGGTTGGGCGAGGAGACGGATGAATCCTCCCGTGTACCGACCGCTGGTGGACCTGTCGACAATGGAAGAACGCCACATTATCCTGACCTACCGTCTTAACCGTGCCACTATCCATGAACTGTGTGCCCAGCTGGAGCCCGACCTGATGTCCCCCATCCGCTAACCCACAGGGATTCCCCCTCTGGTGCAGGTCATGTCAGTACTCCATTTCTTGGCAAGTGGGTCATTTCAGACAACCGTGGGAATTGCTTCTGGGATGTCTCAGCCCATGTTTTCGAAGGTGTTATCCAGAGTGTTGTCTGCCCTGATGAAATCCGTGAGGAGCTACATCATTTTCCCTGAGGTGGGCGAATTGGCTACAGTGAAGGGTGATTTCTACGCCCTTGGACATATTCCCAACGTAATTGGTGCCATTGATGGGACCCATGTGGCTTTGGTTCCCCCAAGAGACAGGGAGCAGGTGTACAGGAACAGAAAAAATTACCATTCAATGAACATCCAGGTGGTGTGTTTGGCTGACCAGTACATCTCGCATGTAAATGCCAAATTCCCTGGGTCAGTGCATGACGCCTACATCCTCAGGAATAGCAGCATCCCTTACGTGATGGAACAGCTACAGAGACACCGTGTATGGCTAGTGGGGGACTCTGGGTACCCCAACCTGTTGTGGCTACTGACCCCAGTAAGGAATCCCCGGACCAGGGCAGAGGAACGGTACAATGAGGCCCATGGGCGTACTAGGAGGGTGATCGAACGCACCTTTGGCCTCCTAAAGGCCAGGTTTAGGTGCCTGCATATGACAGGTGGATCCCTAATGTACTCACCTAAGAAGGTGTGTCACATCATCGTGGCCTGCTGCATGCTTCACAACCTGGCTTTGCGCCGCCAGGTGCCTTTCCTGCAGGAGGATGGTCGAGACGGTGGTGTTGTGGCAGCGGTGGAACCTGAGGAGAGTGACGAGGAGGAAGACGACGGGGCTGAAACAGACAACAGGGACAGAATCATTGAACAGTACTTCCAATAGGACACAGGTAACATTTCAAAGATAATTTAGTAAATGTTAACTACTCTCCAGCATCTCTGCTGCCTGTCTATTTGCCCCAGTGTATGATGACTGAGTTTTGGCTTTTCCCTCCCTATTTCAGATCTGGGGTCCCCACTACGAGTCCTGTGCTTCGTTTCCCCATGGACTACAGCTTTGTGGCAGCTGTTTGTTGACTTCACCATGTACAAGGACATATTTGCACTGTCATGTCAATTACAATCTATTGAAATCACAGCCAGACTCCAGATATTTTGGTGCAAAATAGGTGTTTATTTAAGTGCTCAAAATGGGATGGGTGGTTTCAAGTGGGTGGGGGCTATGGTGAAGGAATGTCCATGGCAGAGTCCAGAGTAACAGTCACACAGGTGCATTGTCCAGAGGCCTGTGGAGAGATGGAGCATGGGCAGTTCAAGGATGGACAGGGTGACAATGTGGGACAGTGGGATGACATCAGGTGGTATCCATTGCTGGCGGGGGTCTTGACATCCTACTCTGTCTTCTTGCGAGATCTCAGGGCCCTCTTGCGGGGTGGTTCTTCTCCTGCAGGAGGTGGGGGTCTGGTGGGCTGCTGCTGTGCGGGGGCCTCCTGTCCACTAGCGCCGGCGGAGGTGGTTGGCTGTTCTTGGTCCAGGCTAGTGGCAGGGGCCCTTGGGTGTTGTTGAGTGTCCGCCCTGTTGTTGACGAGGTCCTGCAGCAGCCCTACCATGGTAACCAGGGTGGTGTTGATGGCTCTGATGTCCTCCCTGTACCCCCGATAGTGTTCCTCCTGCAGTACCTGGATCTCCTGGAACCGGGCCAGTACCGTCGCCATCGTCTCCTGGGAGCGGTTGTATGCTCCCATGATGGTGGTGAGGACCTCGTGGAGAGTGGGTTCCCTGGGCCTCTCCTCCCCCCCCTGTCGCACAGCTGCCCTCCGAGTTCCCCTGTTTCCCTGGGCCTCTGCCCCCTGGCCGGTGTGCCCACTACCACTGCCCCCAGGTCCCTGTTGTTGTTGGGGTGGTGGGTTATCCTGGGTGCCCTGTAGTGGTAGACACACCGCAGATTGACGCGCCCTGGAGACAGAGGCATGGGCCCGCTGGGTGGGAGCTTTGCTGGTGTTCCCAGAGGGGTTTGGGTCTGTAGTGGCCTGGGCCTGTGTGAGGGGAACCGACTGTCCAGAGGTCCCCGATGGTCCGGGCTGGTCATCGGTGTCCAGGTCGACAGAGCTGCTGTCATCGCTGACGGCCTCTTGGGTGGGGGGTGTGGATAATTCTGGCCCCTCCGCCGCGGTGTGTTGACGGTCGGGTCCTGCAGGGGTATAGAGGTATGGTTATAGTTTCAATGTGTGGCATATGGGTGTATCTGTGGGTTCTCGTGTCCCCAAGTGCTGGCATTCGTGTGTGGGGGCTTTGGTGAGGGTGGCTTGTGGGGGGGATGTGTATATGCATTGGGCATGCTTTGGTGATGGGTGTCCATGCTTAGTGGACGCATGCAGGCCTAGGTTTTGGGATGTGTGGGTTGTGATGGTGAGACATTGGCGGGGAATAGGTGTGCTGGGGGTGGGGGTGAGGATGGTGGTGGGGGTGAGGATGGTGGTGGGGGTGAGGATGGTGGTGGGGGTGAGGGTGGGGGTGAGGATGGGGGTGGGGGTGAGGGTGGGGTTCGAGGATGGGGGTGAGGGTTGGGGTCTGATTTGGCATGCAGGTGGGGGGGAAGCAGTATTGAAGCTTCAACTTACCAGTATCCATTCCTCCGCCGACTCCTGCGAGGCCGTCAGGATGCAGGATGTTCAAGACTTCCTCCTCCCATGATGTGAATTGTGGGGGTTGAGGTGGGGGTCCTCCGCCAGTCTTCTGCACGGCGATGTTGTGCCTGGATACCATGGAACGCACCTTCCCCCGTAGGTCGTTCCATCGCTTCCTGATGTCTTCCCGATTTCTGGGGTGCTGTCCCACTGCGTTCACCCTGTCGACAATCCTCTGCCATAGCTCCGTCCTCCGGGCAATGCTGGTGTATTGTATCTGTGTGCCGAACAGCTGGGGCTCTACCCGAACGATTTCCTCCACCATGACCCTGAGTTCTTCGTCTGTGAAGCGGGGTTGTCTTTGGGGTTCCATGGGGTGGTGTGTATGATGTGTGGGGTGGAGTATGTGTATTTAAGTGAGTTGAGTGTGGTGGTGTGTGTTGTTTTGTGTGTGGATAGTGTGTGGGTGATGGTGTTGAGTGGCTGTGGCTGTTATTTTTTGGATGCTGGTGTCTCGCTCTTGCCTTCTTTACGAATTTTTTAGCGTAGGGGTTTGTGGGTGATGTGGGTGGGTGTTTTATATCGTATTGTGTGTGTGGGAGTGGTGTGTGTATGTGTATCAGGTGTGTGGGATTCAAATCGTCCAATGTGGCTGAGTTTTGTTCGTTTGTGTGTATTCTGACCGCGGCGGTGTGTCCCGCCAATGGAATACCGCGTTTGAATGACCGCCGCGTGGATTCGTGGGTCGTAATGGCATGGGCGTATTTCTGTTGGCGTGACGGTGGAGGTTTTGTCACCTCCACCTTTCCGACGACCGCTGGTCTGGCGGTCTGTTGTGGCGGTCGGATTTTCGGAGGTTTGCCTTCTGCGGGTCAGAATGACCGTGGCGGGTTTCCGCGGCGGGATTATGGAGGATTTCTGACCGGCGGTAGGCGCCTTTTACCGCCGAGGTCAGAATGACCCCCATAATGTACACATACAGGCCACCACACATTCCTAAACAATGACTTACTCCTCATCTATGACTATTTCTAACCAGCCATCTACGATATCATGTACATGTCACTGGGATGACAGCTATCCATTGTTGACCACCAGGGCCCAGAGGTGAGTGGACTAATTTGTCCATGATCAACATTTGTGTTATCAAACTTGTGAGGATCACGTGCCCCAACAAGTCTGGATTTCCTGTGTCCTTGCGCATAAAGGGTGCTGTGCATGTTATCCACCACCTTGTGAAACATCAAGGCTGCCCAGCCATCATGGTTGCAAGGTGGGGTCCAGATGATAGGGGTCTGGAAACCTCCCACCGGCTATTCTAAGGTTTGGTAAATCATCATTCATGTGTTCTGGTTTAAGAACTGGTCTGAGCATACGTTAACAGGGGGCACACCATTGCCCATATGTACAACTAATAAAATATCCCCAGAAAGTTTGCCCAAAGCCTAACATGCACATCAAAGTTGTCTACACATTACAGAACGAAAGCCCCCTTCCCTGTGCTATGTTGTGCTACATGTGTAAAATGGCACACACATGGTGGCAGTATGGGTGCTCTTAGGCCCACAGTGAGTTTGGCTCTGCAGTGGGTGGTGCAACAGTATCCTGATATATTGAACATCATGTGCACATACATGTCAGACACCATCAAAGTGCCAGGTACGCACTCAGCATTCACATTATATGCACATGTGATGTGACCCACATCACTCACAAATATCATGGTGGCAGGACCATGTTGTGAATATTGCTGAGAAAATCATAGACTTTTCCCACAACCATCTGGAGCTGAGTTGTCTCCTAATTGTGTACACTACTGACTATTATCCAGCACAATATGGGTCCTTGCAGTACTACAGCCTCAATATATATCTCAACGGTAGTGAGGCACCCGTGGTGCATGTTTCTCCTACATAAGCTCCCTAGAGACCTATAAAGATATATCCTACATCTGTGCTGTCTTGTGAGTAAGTATAAACTATGTGTGGCAGACAGTGCTGTCAATAATGCTGTGACAAAGTTGTTGTCAACAGGCATGCTAGTTACATAAACAGCTCCTCTGACACCTATCATGATAGACATTAATGAATATGTGGCCAGCCATTCCATTTCCTAATACCCACAATTCCATGCCATCACACGTTGCCACTTGTGCTACAAGCAAGCGATTCTCAATCCTCAACATTCCAAAAGGTATGATGTCACCATCAATACTCCAATGATATCATATCATTGGTCAGGCAAGACCATTATTCATAGCATTCCACACATCAGATTGACTCACACCAAATCCTGGATTGGCACACATGGCGCAACAGATTACACTTATTGGCTGCATCAGGGTCTTCAAATCGGGCCACCTCACCAATGGTGTAGGGTGGAGGTCCATCTGCAAGACATGAATGGAAAACTTTTCTTAGTGATATCTGTACATGTCAGTTAACCTCTTCACTACCAGACCTTTCCCCCCCCACAGGTGCCAGGCCTTTTTATTAGCTATTTGGGGCAGTTTGAGCTTAGGCCCTCATATCTTTTTGTCCACATAAGCTTCCCACGCCACATTTGTGTCCTCTTTTTCTAACATCCCAAGGGATTCTAGAGGTACCTAGAGTTTGTGGGTTCCCCTGAAGGAGACCAAGAAATTATCCAAAATACAGCGAAAATTCTGGTTTTTTTTTCCAAACAAATTGGAATAAAGGGCTGCAGAAGAAGTCTTGTTTTTTCCCCCTGAAAATGGCATCAACAAAGGGTTTGCTGTGCTAAAATCACCAGCTTCCAAGCTTTCAGGAACAGGCAGATGTACCCCATTTTTACTATTTTTGGGGCTTTCAGCCTCCTTCCAGTTACTGACAGATATGGGTGTAAAACCAATGCTGGATCCCTGAAAGCTAAACATTTCTGAAAAGTAGACAAAATTCTTAATTCAGCAAGGGACCATTTGTGTAGATCCTACAAGGTTTTCCTACAGAAAATAACAGCTAAAATAAAAAAAAAATTGAAATTGAGGTAAAAAACAGCCACTTCTCTCCACGTTTTACCCTGTAACTTCTTCCTGCGATGTCAGATTTGTGAAAGCAATATACTGTTACGTCTGCTGGACTCTTCTGGTTGTGGGGATATATAGGGCTTGTATGTTTATCAAGAACTCTAGGTACCCAGAGCCAATAAAGGAGCTGCACCTTGCAATGGGTTTTCCTTGTAGACCTGGTATACAACAATTCATTTGGTGAAATATAAAGAGTGCAAAATAGGCATTAAAGAAACCTTTGTATTTCCAAAATGGGCACAAGATAAGGTGTTGAGAAACAGTGGTTATTTGCACATCTCTGAATTCCAGGGTACCCATACTAGCATGTGAATTACAGGGCATTTCTCAAATAGTTGTCTTTTTTACACACTGTCTTACATTTGCAAGGAAAAAATGTAGAGAAAGACAAGGGGCAATAACACTTGTTCTGCTATTCTGTGTTCCCCCAAGTCTCCTGATAAAAATGGTACCTCACTTGCATGGGTAGGCCTAATGCCTGCGACAGGAAATGCAACATGGACACATCACATTTTTACATTGAAAACTGACGTGTATTTTGGAAAGTACCTAGCTGTGGATTTTGATCTCTAGCTCAGCCGGCACCTAGGAAAACCTACCAAACCTGTGCATTTATGAAAACTAGACACCTAGGGGAATCCAAGATGGGGTGACTTGTTGGGCTCTCACCTGGTTCTGATACCCAGAATCCTTTGCGTACCTCAAAAGTTGCCCCAAAATACACTTTTTCCTCACATTTCGGTGGCAGAAAGTTCTGGAATCTGAGAGGAGCCACATATTTCCTTCCACCCAGCGTTCCAACAAGTCTCCCGATCAAAATGGTACCTCACTTATGTGGATATACCAAGTGCCCGCGACAGGAAATGCCCCAAAACACCACATGGACACATCACATTTTTCCAAAGAAAACAGAGCTGTTTTTTGCAAAGTGCCCAGCTGTTGATTTTGGCCTTTAGCTCAGCCAGCACCTAGGGAAACCTACCAAACCTGTGCTCTCATGGTCTGCACGTCTCTTACTACTGTTGGCTGAAGAACTTGAAGGAACACCCGGTCTTCTACTGGTTCTGGACTTGCCAATATAGGGGCGACCCTTTCTAGTAGCCACGGTGCTGCTGACTGTAAATGACGCCAAGGCAGACCGTACCCTCCAGAAGGAGTCCCAGAGGAAAAACCCCAAAATTTGTGAAAAAACCTCTATCACAGGAACTCCTGAAAAAGAAACAACGAAAAAAGGAAAAAAATAGAATAAATCTTGCAGGAAAAAACAGGTACGTGGAAAAACAGGAGCGAGGATCACCACCAGTGCGGAAGTGTTTGCAATGCAAAGAAGAAAAGAACTGAAGTGCTTATATACCAGAAAACAGGAAGTGACACATCAGGAAGAAAGTGCGACACCATCTTGGATTGGGAAAGACCGTATAGAAAAGAACAGGAAAAAAGAAGAAGTAGAAAAGGAAAAGGAAAAAGGCATGCTGGGAAGAAGCCCACCAGGGAGGAAGACAACATGGACACCAAGAAAAAAGAAGAAACGCAAATGGAAGAAAAAGAATCAGAACAGGAGGGAAGAAGAGGAAAAAAAAACAAGGAGGTAAGTATAGATGAATTCAGAAAGGCTGGCAGGGGCTGCATCGTGACCCGGAGCACAAAATGTGCCTCCTGGGCCGCACCGCAGAAATATAAAGACAGACAAATGGGCTGCGGCGGTGCCAGCGTCCTGAAACTCGGATCGCTGGCCTGACCGCAGTCCAAGAAAGAAACGCTGCGGTAGTGCGCAGAGTCACAGTAGACCCCCTCCCCGAGGCCCCAGGCTTGCCAGGAAAAAGAGAAAAGAAGGTGCGAACCAAATGGGGTGCATGAGCTAAGGAAGCATCTTACCATGAACAGTCACTGAGGGGATAACCTTTCCAGTGGAGCAGGAATTGAAGTTTGTTCCAAAAGATTTGTGAATCACAGATCTCTTGTACCTCATAGTCAGGATGACCATCCACAGAAAGGGGAGGAGGACTGTGGAAGCGCCTATGGTATGGATCAGGAACAAAAGGTTTAAGCTGCGAGACATGGAAAACAGGATGAACCTTCCAAGTCTGTGGTAAACGTAGCCGAACAGCAACAGGATTCAATAACTGCAGTATGTGAAAAGGACCATAAAAACGGGGTTTGAACTTGTTTCGAGAAAAACGAAAGGGTAGAAATTTAGACGAAAGCCACACTTTGTCTCCTGGTTGATAAGATGGTGCTACCCGATGTTGGCGATCAGCCTTTCTTTTCATAGATTTCTTAGAAGCCGAAAGAGTAGTACGGATCAGGTCTTGAATGTGGCGGAGTTGTCGTGCAAATGATATAACAGCAGGAACAGAAGGCAACACACAAGGGATAGTGGAAAAAGTCTGGGGATGGAAACCATAGGTGCAGTAAAACTGTGTTGATCCTGTTGCACTTTGCACCGTATTATTATAGGAAAACTCAGCTAAAGAAAGGAAATCCGACCAGTTACTTTGAGTGGTATTACAGAAACAATGTAAATATTGTTGGAGTTCCTGATTCAAGAGTTCTGTTTGACCGTTGGTTTGTGGATGAAATCCTGATGAAAGGGTGACATCAATATGCAGTAAAGTACAAAAAGCTTTCCAAAAACGTGACACATATTGGGGTCCTCGGTCTGAAGTAATCAGTTGTGGAAGGCCATGTAGGCGAAAAATGGCACGCATGAATATATGACTCATTTCTTGAGCTGTAGGTAATTTCTTTAAGGCTTTGAAATGCACCATCTTGGTAAAAGAATCAACAGTTACCATAATGACATGATTCCCTGAAGAAGACGATAATGAAAATATGAAATCTGTTGACAGGGTGTGCCATGGAGCAGAGGGAACAGGGAGGGGCATCAATAATCCTGCTGCCTTGGTTCGAGGTGCCTTGGTTTGGGCACATAAAGAACATGTTGTTACATAGGATTCGGCATCGTTCTTAAGAGTTCGCCACCAAAAGGAACGTAGAAGCAATTCCTGTGCCTTTTTAATTCCACGATGTGCAGCTAAGGGAGAATCATGGCACATCTGTAACGCCTCCGTTTGTACTTTTTTAGTTGGCAAAAAGAGGGTTTTTTTATAATAGAAGTAGTCCTGATTCTTTTGTAGTTGAGGACTCAATTTCGTCCATTCTTCTAGTGGAAGATACTGGTATTCTGATTAAACACAATCAAGAAAGGACTGAGTAACCCAGATGATTCGACTGGATTCGATGATATTTGGAGAGGAAGTGTTAGTGCTTTCTGGATATCGACGGGATAATGCATCAGCTACTAAGTTCTGTGATTCGGGAATGTAGGTTACGATGAAGTCATATTGGCTAAAAAAGAAGGCCCATCTTGCTTGTCGGATGTTTCGACATTGGAAATTTCAGAAACATTGTAAATTATGATGATCGGTTCTTGCTTCAAACGGTTGTTTGGTACCCATTAGGAAATGTCACCATTCTTTACAGGTAGCCTTGAGTGCAAGTAATTCCCGTTCTAACACCGAATAATTGCGTTCGGCTTCTGTCAGTATGTGGGATAAGTAAAAGATAGGATGTTCCAAACCTTTGTCTTCTTGTTTCTGAAGCATGACTGCACTAATTGCTTTTTCAGAGGCGTCAGTAGCTACTATAAACTTCTTAGTAGAATCCAGGTGTCATAATATAGGAGCTTGGGTAAAGGCCCATTTCAGATTTTGAAAGGCCCTTTCAGTACTGTCAGTCCAGACAAATCCTTTCTTCAGATTTTCTCCCTTGATGGTCCGGGTGATAAAACTTTGTTGATGGGCAAAGTCTTGTATAAATTGTCAATAAACGTTTGAGAGACCTAGGAAGCATTGGGTTTCTATGACAGAAGAGGGAGAGGGCCAATCCAAAATGGCTTGTAATTTGTCTGGATCCATAGCTATTCCAGTCGGATTGATGCAGAACCCAAGATACTGTACTTCAGTTTTGTTAAATTCACATTTTTCTGGTTTACAATATAACTGATTCTGTCTGAGTTGTTCTAAAACCTAAAGTACATGCTCAGTATGCTGTTCAGGTACACAGGAGTATACTAGGATATCATCCAGATAAATCACCACACTATGATTCAGTAAGTCAGAAAACACGGAATCCATGAATCGTTGAAATATGGAGGGTGCATTGGTTAAACCAAAAGGCATGACATGGTATTCATAATGGCGGAATGGAGTAAGAAAGGCTGTTTTCCATTCATTTCCTTCCTTGACATGTAAGAGGTGATAGGAACCCTCAAATCAAATTTTGTAAACCTCTTGGCACCTTGGACGGCGTCCAGTATATCCCTATTAGGGGGTAAGGGATAACGATCCTTGATGGTTATCTTGTTAAGTCCGTGAAAGTCAACACAGGGACGCAGATCTTTCGTTTTCTTTGGAACAAAGAAAAGAGGAGCCCAGGAGATGAAGAGGGGACGATTAAACTATTATGTAGATTATCATCTAGATATACCTTCTTTTCTTGTTCAGTCAACGAATACATCCGACCAAAGGGAACTACTTCTCCCAGAATCAGAGGAATGGTACAGTCATAGACAAGATGAGGAGGTAAAACAGGTTTGCAAGGCTTCTGGAATACATCATAGTATTCTTGGTAACAACGTGGTGCTATCTGTATCATGTTGATAGAGCAGTTGGTATCTTTAGGAGACAGACTTAGCCCTTTTGGAGCCCAATAAGAGTTTGTGGAGTAGCATTTCTGTTCGCAAAACTGTGATGATAAGGATATTGTTCTTGTCTCCCAACTGATATAAGGGTTATGCCGAGTTAACCAGGATATTCCTAATATCATGGTATGATTTGGAGAGGATATGAGATCAAAGGTAATGTGTTCCTGGTGCCTTCCAAAGCGCAGACAGAGAGTAGGTGTGGAATTCACCACTGGTTCTGAGGTTAGGGGAAAACCATCAACTGTGTTAACTTGTTCCGGGTTTCTTTAGGCTCTCGTGGGATACCTCTTTCTTCGGCCCAGGTCTCATCCAAATATATACCGCTGGCTCCACAATCCAACAAAGCAACAACATGCTCTTCTTGACTTTGGGAACACTGTACCATAACAGATAGAATAAACAGAGCAAAGATATTCTCTCTGGAGGAACACATTGAAGGTAAGTTTACTCCTCCCGTCCCCTTACTCCTCTACCCCACTTACAGGGGGCGGGAGCTGGCGTTTCCCGAGGGCCCGGAAGGTCAGAGAGGACACATCCGGATCAAATGACCAGCTTTGCCACAATATAGACAAAGACCCTTTCACCGCCTGTCCTCTCTTTCTGAGTCAGATAAAGGACAACGGACTAGATCAATCTGCATGGGTTCTTCTTCTGTAGATTTAGTTGCTTCAAGATGGACTTAGTCAGAACGTCGGTTTGTAGTACGGGGTACTCCGGACTGGTACTGTAAGCGAGTCTTTCGCCTTTCCATCTTACATTCTGGCAATCTATACTCTATATTCAACACTTGATCTATCAGTTCTTTCAGAGATCTAAGTTGAGTGGAATGTACCAATTCATCTTTTATTTCTTCTCGAAGTCCTCGGTGAAACAGGGTTACTAAAGTGCGTTCTACCCAAGTGGTATCAGCTGCTAGCTGTTTAAACCGGGTTATATATTGTAATACAACCTGATTGCCTTCCTCTATATCACATAATGCCTCTTCAGCAGCTGCCTCTAACCCGGGTCGCTTGAACATCTGCTTAAAGAATTTAAGAAAGGCAAGATAATTATCCAAGACAGGATCTTCAGCAGAGACCAAGGGGGTCGCCCAAGCTAGTGCGGGGCCAGATAAGGCACTAATAAAAAAAAACACCTTGGCTTTGTCAGATGAGAATTGTAAGGGTCGAAAGGCAAAGAAGTCTGTCAAAGAGTCCAGAAAGTCCTTTATCTTATGCGGATCTCCGGAATATCGAGGTATCAAGGTAGAAACAGGAGGTATGTCTACAGGTCGGGAAGATAAGGCTTGTCATAGTGCTGTATTCTCTGCCCGCAGTTGTTGTAATTCTTGAGGTTGTTGTTGCACAGTATGGAGCATGGATTGTGCATTTTCTACAACATCATCCTGTGGTCCGTTCATGGTCGACACGCAACGCAAATTCTTTTGGCATTGCAATCTGTCGCAGTCTGCACGTCTCTTACCACCGTTGGCTGAAGAACATGAAGGAACATCTGGTCTTCTACTGGTTCTGGACTGGCCAAGATAGGAGCAACCCTTTCTAGAAGCCACAGTGCTGCTGACTGTAAATGACGCCAAGGCAGACTGTATCATTCAGAAGGAGTCCCAGAGGAAAAAGCCCAAAATTTGGTAAAAAACCTCTATCACAGGAACTCCTGAAAAACAGGAAAAAGAAACCATGAAAAAAGGAAAAAAAAGAATAAATCTTACAGGAAAAAAACAGGAACGCGGAAAACACAGAAAAACAGGAGCGAGGATCACCACCAGAGCGGAAGTGTTTGCAATACAAAGAAGAAAAGAACTGAAGTACTTATATACCAGAAAACAGGAAGTGACACAACAGGAAGAAAGAGCAACACCATCTTGGATTGGGAAAGATCATATAGAAAAGAATAGGAAAGAAGACCAAGTAGAAAAGGAAAAGGAAAAAGGCACCATGGAGGAAGACAACATGGATACCAAGAAAAAAGAAGAAAAACGAAAATGGAAGAAAAAGAAGCAGAAAAGGAGGAAAGAAGAGGAAAAACCAGAAGGGGGTAAGTATAGATGAATTCAGGAAGGCTGGCAGGGGCTGCGGCGCGACCCAGAGCACGAAATGTGCCTCCTGGGCCGCACCGTGGAAATATGCAGACAGAGAAACGGGCCGCGGTGGTGCCGGTGTCCCGAAACTCTGACCGCCGGCCCAACTGCAGTCCAAGAAAGAGACGCTGCAGTAGTGTGCAGCGTCACACGTGCATTTTGTTTAAACTGGACTTCTAGGAGAATCCAGGATGGGGTGACTTGTGGGGCTCTCACCAGGTTCTGTTAACCAGTATTCTTTGCAAACCTCCAAATGTGGCCAAAAAAACACCTTTTCCTCACATTTCAACAGAAAGTTCTGGAATCTGAGAGGAGTCCGAAATTTCCTTCCACCCAGTGTTCCGCCAAGTCTCCCAATAAAAATGGTACCTCACTTGTTTGGGTAGGCCTAGCGCCCGCGAAAGGAAATGCCCCAAAACACTATGTGGACACATCAAAATTATCAAATACTAAACTACCTGTTTTTGTGGGGGGTTGGCGGCACCTGCGTTTTTGGTCCTGGGCTCAGCAGCCATATAGGGAAACCTAATAAACCCAAACATTTCTGAAAACTAGACACCTGATGGAATCCAGGGAGGTGCGATTTGCATGGATCCCCCAGGCTTTTCTTACCGGTGTAGATACAACAGTGCTGGGTGGTAGGAAGTTTGTGGATTCCTGCAGATTCCAGAAAGGTTCCATCACAAAAATGTGGGGAAAATGTGTGATTAGCAGCAAAGTTGGAGGTTTGCAGGGCATTTTGGGTAAGAAAATCTGTCGGGTGCATGTGAGGCACACCACCCTGGACTCACCCAGATGTTTAGTTTTTAGATGTGTCCAGGTCTTGTGGATTTTTCTACATTGCAGCGTCCCAAAGTCCAAAAAGTGCAGCCCTCACCATTCCAAGTGGGACGATTTTGAGAGTTAGACAAGCTCTCATGGCCCAAGTGTAAAACCGAAATAATCAAATGCCCTCTTGCTTGCTGTGGGATAAGATATTTTAGTGTGCGTGGGAGAGCTGAAAGACTGCTACCCCCTTCAGCTGGGGGTGGGGGCATAACCATGCCCATACTGGTTGGTAGCCACTACCCCACTATTATATTTTTGTATTTGCCTGGCATCTAGTAGGCATTCCGCCCCCCCTGGGGAGTGGATTGGGGGTAATTGCCTCATCTGCCAACCACTGGGCAGAACAAATGTGGCCCAATTTATTTAAGGGGGGGGGGGGTTATAGCCAAACCCCCACCCTTTAAAAAAAAAAAATCTTCCTTGGTACCTGGTGGGCTTTTTGCCCCCCCATTGCTGGATGGGCCTTCCAAAAATAGGCTGGGGGCAGATATGGCCAACAGTAATGTGCCCCCATGGGGAGTGACCCTTGCCGAAGAGGCCTCCTAAACAAAACACACACATACACCCACAGGTCCCCAAGGGGAGCAGAAATGGCCTAAAATAAACTTGCCCCCCACCCCAAGGGGAGCGACCCTTGCCTAAGGGGTTGCTCCCCTTGAATGAAATCGGCGCAAAAAAAAATCCCTGGTGCCTAGTGGTTTCTGCCCTGCTTGGGGGCAGATTGGCCTAATAAAAATAGAAATGGCCTAGAGTTAATTTTGCCCCCAGGCGAGCGATCCTTGCCTAAGGGGTCGCTCCCCACATATAAAAAATGTTTTAAAAAAAGATCCCTGGTGTCTAGGGGTTTCTGCCCCCCGGGGGCAGATCGGCCTAATTATGTTAGGCCAATCTGCCCCCAGGGGGCAGAAATGGCAATAAAATAATTTGCTACCCTGGGGAGCAGCCCTTGCCCAAGGGGCCGCTCCCCCATATGCATAACAAAAACAAATAAACAATTTCCTTGGTGTCTAGTGGGCATTTCTTCTCGGGCAGTAGAAATGCGGAGAGAGACATGAAAGGAGAGAAAAGGCCCTTCCTCTCCTTTCTTGCCTCTCTTGCCCCTTCACGTGATTGAAGGAAAAATGCTTTTGCATTTCTCCTCTGATCCATGCTGGGAGGGGTAGGCCTCTGATGAGGTCAGCGAACGATCACACGCTGACATCATCAGACGCCACAGGGGGACGGGGTGGAAGAGGAAGCGATTCCCCTTCCATCCCTGCCGAAGGGGGGAGGAGGGGGGCGCTAGCGCTTGCCCCGAGGACCCTTACCTGGATGTAACAGTTACATCCTGGGCACCCAAGGGGTTAATGGATGACATTGTTTACTATCAAATTGTAAGCAACTGACAAACATCTATGATCAGTCAATTACACAGTCTCAGATAATTGAGACCCTGGCACCTACAAACCATCACTTTCCCAGGCACTCCGGTGGTGCTTTTCTCTGCACCATTTATACATGGCATTGTCATGCAGTTGTTTGTTAGCTCTACACCTCCATGACCATATGGGACTGCATGACACTGTATACTACATCTGAGGGGCATGCTATGGTTGTTGCAGTGGCCATCCCATTGTGACATTCATAGCATTTATGCCTGCCCCAGATGTTGTAGACATCTACCTCATTGTCACCGAAAACTGACAAACAACTGCCCAGGGGTTGTGTGGGTTTTCCAAAGTGTTGAGAAATGCCGTGATATATCCTTGTTTGAAGTTACAAATATGTGTGTTCCATCACAAGGCACACACATAAGCAATAATGTCATGGTAGTTTACTTATGTTTCAATAGTTGTACCTACCTGCACATTGACTGCTTGAAATTCTGGATGCATTGCCAATAGTGCATGGTCAGCAATTGTTGGCATGGTATACCATTATTTGCCCAGGGAGGGATAAGAACATCTGCATATACATATGCCTCAACACAGACACACTTGCTCTGTGGTCCAAGGATCCATATGTTGGTGTAGGTTTCTGAGTAATGTGCCAGTAATGGAGCAGATGCAGGGCAGCCCCATACTGGTAGTAAGATGCACCAGGCCTGTGGTACTAAATCAGCATGTGTGTGTGTGGTAATATACACAGTTTGGGGTATATGTAATGCATAATGTACAGGAAAGGGAAAGTGCTAGTAGTCTGGACCCAGTGCATAGTCAAGCTCCCTTACGTGGCCTTAGCCAATGACACAAAGGGGCAGATTAAACAACAGTGATGCAGCACCACGTGCATCACTACAGTCCTTGTGACCCTCAGTGCACCCCTTTCCCCCGCCATGTGTGCGCATAATGAAAAGTAAGGCACAGCATGATGCAGGTAAGGTCCAACTGCATCTATTTATGTGTAGGAAAATGATGTACTCAGCAGGAGTTGCAACAAAACAGACCATCACGACTCCTGCTGAGTACATGGGGGCTCGTCACATACATTTACATGCCCCCAAGCAGCCGTTCAAAGTGCATGAAATATGGATTTTCCCAGAGGCTTTTGTCCCCCAAACAGGTTTTGAGCCCCCTCCCATACATGATGCATGCCTCATGTGCTGCTCAAAACCGAGTTGCTCTAGGTATGCATCATAACACTTTGTAATAGTTGTGCAGGGAAGATGGCACACCTGCCCTGCCTCAGCTTCATTATTGTACATTAGAATGGCAGCCCTAAGTAGGCGCTGTGGTTCTTCATACAGGCAGCATAGGACACATCCAGATCCTTAAATATGACATGCTGCACCCAACCTTATCAGCACCTGTCATGCACATGCAAATAATGGACTTGGTATGGAAATGGGATATTTATCAACTGCTCCACCAATCTCAATGCCCAGGTGATCCAGCAGATCTTGCTCCTTTGTGATGAGGTCAGCCCAGCAGTGTTTCAATTGGTGGTTGTTCCTTCCTGTGGCAAAAACTCTAGTCAGCTGTTGGAACACCTTGCCCCACCACATCTTCTTGGCCTCTGTGGGGTAGCCCTGTATGACACAGCCACCCAGTACCAGCATCATGGGGAGGTAATGTTGTACCAGCCATATGAAACTCCCAGCTCATCTGCCGACATCCTGGCCATCTTCCCTTTCCCTGACATAATTGACTGCAGATGCAGTTTACAGAAACAATAAACACACTAAGACTTCCCCAACTACCCAAAAAACTATCCTACCCGAGACAGACACCCACAATACAGTGACAGATACAAAACACTTACAATACAAAAGACAGATTAAATGACAAATAAAATACAACAGCTACAGGACACAGCACAAAAACACTCCAAATACTCCATAACTCCAACAGCACCAGCTCCACACACCCTCACCCAGTCACAGACAATAAGACTGTGAAGTGAAAGTGAAAGTGAACTCACTGTGCCATGTATGTAGGCAGGATGTCCTGTTTCATCACTTCCTAGGCCTGTATGTCAAGCTTCCAGTCATGCGTCTTTTTTTTTTATGCATGAAAGTCGTGGTTCGATTTTCCCATTGTATGTGAAAAGGCCTGCGGGAGTGTAATAGACGCTGAGGGGCTAGGCGTCTCGTAGCATAGGAGAACAGAATGGTATAGGTGTATGCGTGGACATTTTTGACGCATGACTGTCATGGTCGAATTTTTCACCATTGTATGTGAATAGGCCTGTGGACGTGTGATAGACGCTCGGGGTCCAGGCTTCTTTTATGTGTGTCAAAAAGTATGAGGTTTCGGCGTTTGTGTCTATATTTTCAACGCATGGCAGTCATGTGTCAATTTTTCCTCATGGTGCGTGAAAAGGCCTGTAGATGTGTGATAGATGCTCAGGGGCATGGCGTCATTCTTCTGACATTGCAGAGTGTGGATTTGAGCAATTTGCGTAATTTTTTTGATGCAAGATAGGAATGCATGGGATTTTGCAATGTAGGCCTTGAGTGCACCCAGATTATTTTACCATGACACATGGGCTATGCAACAATGTTGTAATTATGGTATTGCTACATATGTGTAACTATCCAGTCATATCTCTACAGTGACATTGGTATGTTGAACCTATAGGTTTGTTTATGAGTCTGCTGCATGCGATTACTCATACCTTGTGCATATGTGCATGTGTAGCTACACTGTGTCCACATACATGTTAGCACATGTGTACTATAACTGTACAACAAAATATATGATGGCCTATGTCCAACACATGGTAAGGCATGTGACAGCCATGACAATCTGTACTCAGAGTATGCAGTGGACTAAGACTGGGTTGACATCATATTACCCATGCCAATTTGCATGTGCATATGTTGTTGGTTTTGCCTTCATGATGCTCTGCTACATGTGCAACAGAGTTCCCCATGCATCTTAGTTGCAGGAGATGGTATGTACACGTCACTGAAGGTTGCTATATGCCGTTTGTGTGTAAAGATATGTGTAGTGTCATTTCAGTAACATATGACCACTATCGTGTGTTCAGGGGATGTGAAACCTCACATTACTATCTTCCTGCATGGACACATGTTGGACTTTGCCAAAAGCATGTGTAGTCATATCAGTGCCATCTATGTTTTCATATGTCGGAACACATGTGAAGGTAATTTCTTTCAGTCACTGATCTTGTGATACCTATGCCCTTACATTTGTGCTAGGTTCCCTTTTGTTCAGAATCCTATACACATTACCATGCTGAGATATGTGGTATATGTGTGCATGCCACCAACTAGGCACTCACATTGCCAAGCGGGAACCGCCAGAAGACCGTAGCGCGGTCAAAAGACCGCAGCGGTCATTCTGGGTTTCCCACTGGGCTGGCGGGCGACCGCCAAAAGGCCGCCCGCCAGCCCAGTGGGAAACACCCTTCTACGAGGAAGCCGGCTCCGAATGGAGCCGGCGGAGTGGAAGGAGTGCGACGGGTGCAGTAGCACCCGTCGCGAATTTCAGTGTCATTGCAGTGGCATGGGCACTGCAGGGGCCCCCAGGGGCCCCACGACACCCCTCACCGCCATCCTGTTCCTGGCAGTCGAAACCGCCAGGAACAGGATGGCGGTGAGGGAGTCGGAATCCCCCATGGCGGCGCAGGGCAGCGAAAAACCGTCGGGACATCGCCGGTTTTCCGTTTCTGACCGCGGCCATACCGCCGCGGTCAGAATGCCCTTAGGAGCACCGCCAGCCTGTTGGCGGTGCTCCCGCCGACCCCGGCCCTGGCGGTCAAGGACCGCCGGGGTCGGAATCACCCCCCAAGTTTGTTATGACTGTCACATACAATGGCATACTATTGTGTAACAGTGTTCCAGTCTGGCATAGATGGCAGCCTACTCTTCATCACTACTGTGGGAGTTTGTATGGCAACACAAATCCATGGTTGCATGTGAAGGGGGAGGTTTACGGAGCTCCAGTTTACCCACTGTGCACATGCATCAGGCCACTGACAATGTCATAAGTTTATGTAGCCAGAACAGTGGTGTTAGGGTGTTTTGAGCTGGGATCTAGCCTCTTCATGATTGCTACCCAAGAGAACAATGCACACTCCCCTGCAGATAGACACATGCATAATTGTGATCAAACAGACCAGGATATCAC
Source organism: Pleurodeles waltl (assembly GCF_031143425.1). Classification (NCBI taxonomy): domain Eukaryota; kingdom Metazoa; phylum Chordata; class Amphibia; order Caudata; family Salamandridae; genus Pleurodeles; species Pleurodeles waltl. Next base: position 976,582,533 of record NC_090440.1, on the reverse strand, counting down.
ATTTCCCTCTGCGGTACTTGATGCCAGCCTTCCTCTCTCATGTTCAGAGGACTGGGTAATTGCTTGTGTAGGACATGTCTCATCATTTGATGTCATAAGTAATTCCCATGGGCAGCTTGGTTAGGGGTTGTATATCTGTTGTGACTTCTATTTTGGAAATGTGCCAGGTACAGATGGTGTTGTCTGTCACTGCCTCCTGCCATGTTGGCATGTGATGGGCAACTACCATGTTATGGTAGTGGCAAACATGTGGGTTATGTACTCACCTAGCCGCCCTCTCCGAGCATATGTTGAATGTTGACATGTAGACATTGATGTGCTGCACAGTTAGTATTGGTCCATGCATGTTCCTTCTCCATGTTTCCACATTACTTGTAAGGTATGTATTGTCTCCTACATTGCTACAATTCTTTAGACTGCTTGCACTTTGTACACATCTTCTACAGCAACATTGTCTGGTTATACATGGACAGGATGCAACATATGACCTGTGTAAATTGTAGATGTACACATCTTCTACTACTGGCTTCATGATAGTAACATCCCGTTGACGGTATTTGTGAGATGTAATAAGTGCCATGCACACATGACATTACACCTGCCACAGCACTTGTGTTGGCTCCATGTGACCTCCCATGTTGTATTTGCAAGTATCTGTGGGTGTCTCTCAGCTGTCCTTCCACATCCCCCGTTGAACATGGGTATGCATTTCTTCCAACCTGCCACAATCTAGGTAACTTTTACCACGACTGAACGATGTTGAGGTGTGAAATCATCTCAGTGCTGTTTTTTCATTAGTCAACTGCAACATATATGGGTACTTCTACTCCCATTCATTTTCTTATGGGCCCCTGACATTTTTTGAAAATTGCTGGACATAGTTGCACACCCCACACCTGATTGTTATGTTGGAGCCCAAAACATGTATGGGATAATTTGTAACTGTTGCTACCTTGCACTTGTTCTGGCATGTGAGAGACAATGAGTGGTGTGTATTGCTATGTGCTGTATGATATCGTTATACAGAGCATATTAGGTAACCATGCTGACACATGTCATGCATTGTTGGTACTAGCAAACCCATGCCAGATGTTTATCTGGAATTGCTGTAGGCATGTGTCAAGACAGCAGATTTTTGTGAAAAGTGTGAAACTTATGTACTAGGGAGTGTAACACACTCTGCCTACATTCCACCAAGACAAGTATTTAAAGGTGTTGTGGTCCCATTGAAGATGTGGTAGTGAGGTGATTCCGTGGAGTAGAATAGAAGCAAGTAGGACTTGGGACAATTAACCTGTAGCCCGGAGATTGATCTAAAATCAGCCAGTAGTTGCATCAATGCGGGGAGTGATGTTCCAAACTCACATTAATCGACCAGGGCATCGTCAACATATAGTGATACTATGTGCTATACATCTAATTTGGGGTCCCCCCCATTCCTGCACATGTAGGTGCAGATGGCAGGCCAGAGGCTCTGTGGCTGCAGCAAAAAGTAGGGATGAAAGAGGGCTTCCTGGTGAGTACCCCACTGGATGGGGAAACTCTCCGATATTAGCTGACCCGTCTTGACCCGTGCGGTCAGTCCAGAATACAGCATGCGTACCCAGCTCAGGAACCCAGGTCCAAAGCCCATGTGTTCCAGAGTGGCTAGTAAAAAGTTCCAGCTGAGGGTATCAAATGTCTTTTTGATGCCCAAGGAAAACCACTATCCCACAGTGTGCGTCAAGTGGTGTGTCCTGGGTCAGCCGTTGTAAGCGCCAAATGTTAATAAAGGTGCTGCACCCCGGTATGAAACCAGATTGGTCAGGATGTATTAAAGAGCTGATTAAAGGAAGAAGTATATTAGGAAGAACTTGTCCCAGAACTTTGCATTCAAGGTTGAGGAGAGATATGGGTGATAGGAGCATACTTCTAATGGGTCCCATCCAAGCTTAGGGAAACCACAAACAGTGCTGAGTAAGTAGCATAATACTCAATGGGCAAACCATCTGTGCCTGGAGTTTTGTTTCTAGCTATTTGTGTCACAGCCAATTTAATCTCCTTCAGCTGGATCGGAGGGTCAAGTTTGGCCTTTTGGAGGGTAGATAGCCAGATCAGTGGTGGTGCCTGTAGGAGCTTAGATATACAGTCGGGTGCAGGGTCAGCTCTACCTCGAAATTCCTCATTGATGCCAGCTTGTGTTTTAACTGTGAGGCCATCATTGCCACGGATGCCTCCAATAGATGTGCACTGCTGGTTCTCCCTAACTAACCAAGCGAGGAGTATGCCCGAGTAGTCGCCTTCTGAAAAAATAATAGGGGAACCCCTATAATCACTGCATCTCTGGGGCAAACAACCAAAATAAAAGAGAGAAAGAGAAGCAGAAACCTAACTTTACATTGATTCTTCAAACAAACACACTTCAATGTGTTTGTAAACCGCAAAAATTGCTCTAAGTCACATATCATTTTTACTCTTAAGAATTAGCATACACAGCAATCGTACATGTTTCATTCAGCTCTACATTTATTTCGTCCAAACCATTTTAAAGCAGATATAAATGTTCATCAAAAAGAATCTGTTTGAAAATTAAAAACGCATCTTACTCATATCATACACAACAACACTCATCAATATACATCATAAACATATCGCAATCCATAATGTTGGGAAAAGACTGTCCCAATGTGGTTATACAACACACACATTTCAAAATATAATACACTAATAAGATTGCCCTTTTGACAACAAATATATTTATTTTCCACATACTAATTTATTTCATCCACTAGAGCATCAGCTTCTGGTAATGTCCATTTCAAGATCAAGCTGCTTGGGAACAGATAGTATTGACGGGTTTCGGCCTATGTTTTTTACTGGCCTCAGCAGGACCTATGGTTGATAGATCTTTCCATAAACTAAAAACAAATAAAAAAATGTAACTTTCAATATTTCATTTATTTATACTTTAATACAATACCCCTCCATCTTTCATCAGCACCCATTTGATATCAAAACATCAAGTGGAGGGGTGTATCTTCATGCTGCAAAAATAAATAATCGCAAGTGCTTGTGCAATTTATCAAACAAGATCCTTAGCCACTGACTGATATTATTACTTCATATGAAAGCCAGATTTCACCACAGAGCTTTAGCACCCCATTCCTCAAAAAGAAAGTACAGAATTTGAATACAGGCTTGTTCTCTTGCTTTTACCAAAACATATTTTTAAACAAACCTCCACCAAATGTAGATTTTCCTAGTAATTTATGAAGGAAAGTCTTAATTTTATTAAAGACACGGAGGCGAGTATTATGCTTTAGTCTTTTCTTTATTTCCAATAGCAGCTGCAGTAAAGAACAGAACTACTGATCCCATAAGGCCAACAACAACGGCCAATGAGGATCAAAAGGTAGTTCTAAGAAAACGCACCAATCACCAACAACCTATCCTAATAATACCTATCTTGACTGGGAACAGCCCTCTTTTCTTGCTGCTCGCAGTCAAGATAAGTACATCCACTTCTTATGTCTACTGTATATTTTTAGGCTTATATGTATTATTAGGTGTATATGTACTTCAAATGTTTGTTCCGTTATTCTGTGCTTAACGTGCGTTTATTTGCCTTAGTCGGCTTGTAGCCGCAATTTTGGAATGTTGACAGCGCGAGCGCGTCTTTCTTAAATAACCGTTCTTTCCTCAGCGCGCGCTGTTATCTCAATATAAATAGATCTATAACGGTCAGATTAGTCTCAAATGTTGCATGTCGCATCACATCACAATATTTTAGCATGAAGGTTGCACGTCTTACAGTACATCTCCACTCTCCTCTCTATCCAATAGCCATAGTTCATCCGCATCGTTTAAACCTGATGTTATTATTTTAAACTTTTCTATCATTCGTGCCTCCTGTTTATTTAACAGTGCTAGTTAGGTAACAAAACCAAACTATGCTTCACCACAAATACCACAGACCATTTGATATCATATTCTGAATTGTTAATTGTGGTATAATGATGCACTTATGGGGCTCCTTGTGTGTGGCACCTGATCCGTGAGCGATGCTGTAAAATTCTGGTCTTAACGGGTTGGATGGTTTGTCCAATATAGATTTTTCCACAAGGACATGTTATGCAATAAACTACACTTTTCGTTTTGCAATTTGAAAACATTGACTGGTGAACATGAATACCTTTGGAACTAAAACTTTCGTGTCTGATGTAAATCAACATGCAGAACAATGTTGACATCTGTAATGTCTTGTAATAGGGGGTAATTCTAAAACACATGATAAATCTGAGGGGTGCTGAATAGTGCGTTTTGCTCACACCAGCTGATCTCTCAAATTCTTTCCACTTTTAAAAGCCACCAGGGTTTTTGGAATCTCAAATTGACTCAGAATTCTGCAATTTCAATGAATAATATTTTTTACTTGGTTGGCTTTTGGATTATAGGTCAAAACACAAGTCAGTGGACAAGATTCATCTTTATGTTTACTGGTGCCAAAAGATTCCCGTGGTGTGTACCATGCCCGTTTCATCGCATGTTTTACTGATTTCTTGGAATAAACGCTTGCAATCCATTTGTTTTTCAAAATAATTGCATTTGAGAGATAGTCTTCATTCAAAGTACAGTTTCTCCCAACTTGTAAGAATTGACCTGATGGCAAATTGTCCTTTTGTGACCTAGGATGGCCACTTGAGAAATGTAATAGAGTATTTTGATCAGTAGTTTTAGTGTTTAACTCCCCCTGTACCTCTTGCTTGCTATTAAACACCCTAATATCCAAAAATGTTTGCCATTTTTGGGGCAAATCTACTACCCCTGGCAACTCCTTTCATATGCAAAAATAGATCATCCTTAAACATAAAAAAAAAATATTTTTCAGATATATTGAAGCAAGTTCTACTAGAAACTCTGTGGGCACTTCATGGGGATGTGGTCTGGTGTCTAATGCTGCTGTAAGCTCTGCCAAAGCCTCATCTTGTGGTATAGTAGCATACAGTGATTCTCTATCACACATAACTAGAACTTGTGTGGTGGTATTGAAACATTTGCCCTCAATTTTATTGATAAAATCCATCAAATCTCTTATGTATGATCGTGTGGTTTCAAGAACACGTCCACGTACTGAGCTAGAGGTTCTAGAAGCGAACCGCATGCCGAGTCGATAAGGCAACCTGGAGGATTGATCACATTTTTTTGCACTTTTTGTAATATATATGTAACCAGCATTCAAGGATCACTTTGATTGAGAAATTGATATTCTTGAAAAGAAAGCCAGCCTTACTCAAATGCCCAATTAGTGATATGTTTAATTTGTTTACGTAATCCTGTGATATGGGAGGGGTGCAGGCTACGATAGTGTCTCATGTCCTCAAGTTGTCTCAGGACCTCTGCATCGTATTGTTCCGCCTCTAAAATGACAATATCTCATCTTTTTTCCGCTCCTTTTATGACTATTTGGTCATTATTAGCTAATTTAGTTTGCACGCATTTTCAGCTTTTGTCATAATCAGGTTGATATTAATTATTTTCTCAGTCAACAAATCTATTTCATTGAGCACTACATTTTCAAAGGCTAAAACCTGCATTGGCATTTCTGTAGTGGGTGAACAAAATTTAGACTGCCTATACAGGTCCAATACATTATGTTCGCTCTGTCTGTCTTTATCCCCTCAAAAAACATTGAGTGTGACTTTATGTAAAACTTTAAGGACTTGTGTTATTGTGTCAATGGGATCCTGTACCTTCAGTGGAACAAATGATAATCCCTTACTCAATAATTGTATTTCCAATTCAGACAAGGTTTTCTTGGATAGATTATAAATAGGTATCATTTGCACATCTTCCGACCTTGTTGTTACCATCTGTATGCTCTCCTTCTTGTTCGAATCTCTCACTCCCCTGTGCACGATCTCTCCCCCCCCCTTCTCGTCTGTTGCCTCTTGCTAAAAAAGGCGGATTATTAGAGTGGGGAAAGTTGGAGCCATGTAATTCTGAAGAGCTGTTACTAGAGTCTGATGATGTTCACCAGGAGGTTATAAATCTCCTTCTGGACCTACTTGGATATGGTTGCTGAAGAGGACTGCTGGTCTGGTAATAATCTTCTTTCAGGTAGGGATAAACTTTCTCTAAGCCAAAGTTTTTTATATCACGGGAAACCTTTGTGGTCTTTTGGTTTGTAGTTACTGTTTTCAATTCTGCAAAACACAGGTCTTGTTCTAAAGCCATCAATTCTTTGTGTAGTGTGTGGCGGATGCCCCATGTGGTAGCCAAACAATGGCCTGTCACTACTACTTTGTAGCAGTGCTTAATTTGTAAATAAAGAGGTGCCGGTGCCCAAAGCCCTCCTCTTAAACATGTGGCTGCTGCAATTAAATGTGTGAACATGAAATACTGAGCCGCCGTAATCCTGAAGCCATCTCGGGCCTCTTCAATCCATATAAAGCTACTCGCTGCCCATTCAGCTCACTCTTGCAGCTTTCTACTTTCTTCCTTTGTGACGATTTTTCGTTTTTCCCTTCCTCCGTCTTTCCCATATGTGTCTTTTGCTCTCAGCAAATGCTTGAAGCAGAAGAGTAAGCACCGGCCCTCAAAAATAAGTTACGGTACTCAGCACCGGAAACAACAAGCACAAATTAAGCACTGCTTTGTAGGTGTCCCTTTCTAGCGCTCGTGAAGGTGTGGAGCCTTTATTGTGTTCAAAATATTGTATGATACATGTTGAAAGGTAATCTCGGAATGGGGGGATCAAACAAGGCCTTGGGTATAGTGGAGCGTATTCTGCCACATCGGAGCACTACCTGGAGCGGACAGTGATCAACAGTGTGTGGGGCAGGTACTCTGATCTAAGAACTTAAGCCCTCAGTTGCTCAGTACTTAGTGTTAATTCTAATTGTGTGTGAATGTCGTGGACTGCAGAATAGAATGAGTATTCCTGATCAATCTGATGACCCAGGCGCCGCACATCATATAGTCGCCTATGCGTCAGCCAGGTCTTAAAGTGTTGCGTTGTCTTAAGGAAAAGTCGCAGTGGGAAGCGGGAGCAATGAACGATCCCAATGTATGTCAGGCACACAATTGTCAAGCCAGGTGTGTGAGGGTCCTTAAAAAGTGCAGGGGTGGGGGTGTTGAAGAATGCAGATTGATTTGAGTTTGAAGCATACTCATCTAAATGCCCCTCTGTAATCATTTATCGACCCCTGGTGTCAGCAATGTGCCTGTCTATCAATTAGGGGACCACAGGTGCTCTCCATAAAAGTACCCTGTGGTCGTATGTCAAGGTTGTAGTGCCATATACCGGCCCCAGCCCCTTTGAGCATACTTTATGGAGTTCTGTGGTGGTAAGATGTGTCTCCTGTAATCGGACGATGTGTGTATGCTGACGTTTCAGATACGCATGTATGCAGGACCGTTTAATAGGGGTGGCCATGCCACATACATTCCATGTGATCACGTTGTACATCGATAAGCAGCTGTCAACTAGGGTGGCCATGTCTGGTGTTGGTGTAGTCTAGTATGGGTCATGAGCCCATGTCCGATGATGGTAGGTACTAATTGGAACTTGTGCTCCGTGGTGGCATGCCATACTGTGCCTCCTCATGTAAAAATAACCTGAAAGTGTATAGCTGTATGCAAACGTATTCTAATGTCATATACTAACAATACAAACAATAAAACAACCAATAACACCCACCAGGTCAGGCGACTGACGTGCCCCTGGTCATATGCCCATAATGTCAAGCCAATAAGCAAGGTAACAGTTCAGTAAGCAAAACAAGTTCACTTTGGAGTCTCTGTGGGGCATGGAAGGCATCAATCTAGTAAGTCTATACTGTGGGCCCAATGCAGGGAGCAGCCAATCCAGCCATCACAGGGTACTATGGCCTATCTTAGGATGCAGCTGCAGTTGGAGATTTTTGAGCTGCCAGTGCACGGACATGCGGTTCAAGCTCATCGGTGTCACAAATCATCCAAAGAGCGTGAGGTAATCACGGGGCCCCGGTAGGATGCAGCCACAGAGGACCCCGAGCTCCCCGTTCCCCAAATCAGAGTCTGAGGGACAATCCTCTTGTAAGGGAGCAAAGGTATTAGTCGTAAGCTGCGAGGCCTCCAACACTGCCCTGGCCTGTTCATCAGCCACCTGTACTTTCTTTTTGAGGCATGGGGTGCTAAAGCTCTGTGGTGAAATCTGGCTTTCATATGAAGTAATAATATCAGTCAGAAGAACTTGGGGGCCTTTCCAGTCAGCACCGTGTCAATCAGCCATACTTCCGCAAATAATTCTGTATTGGGTCCCACAGCTTGCTTGGGGAAGCCCAACAGGTGGATGTTTTTGCGCCTGGATCTTCTTTCGGCATCCTCTTCCCCACAATATAGTGAGGCCACCTCTGTACTCAGTTGTTTCATCTGTGTTTGTAGTTCTGGCACCATGGGACAAAGGGTGGTTAATGCAGATTCTGCATTGTCCATCCAGTGCACTAGTTTATGTTGGTCAGCGCTGAGTAAATTAACATCCAGGGAGATAGAGTCAATTCTGGTTTCTAAGGAGAATTTAGTGTCCAATATGGCTTGTAGGACTTTCTCAAACTGCGCGTGTAGAGTGGACTCCAGGTGATGTAAAGCCCAGGGGCAGCTGGTAACCTTAAAAAGTGATGGGGTGAGCGAAGTGTCCCACCACTTCTCAAAAAACAAAATAAAACACCCCCTCTCTTCAAAAGCCCTTAATTAATCTATACATCCCTCAAAAGCATAAAATAAAATACCCCCACCCTCCAAAATCCCATAATAAAATACCCCTTCCTCCCAAAACCCCAATATAAAACTACTATTTTTAATAAAGTTAAAATAAAAGGTACTTACCCACTACAGCATGTCCTCCTTCGTGTTCAGCACACTGAAAACTGCAGTCTGCTGTGGAGCTCCCCTAACCAATTCAGACGCTGCGCTAATGCTATTAACAAGCATGAGAGAGTCGTCTGGATTAGCTGGAGTGGGCTGTCTGGATGCTCCTTCAGGCCCTGGAGGCCTGTGCTTTCTCTCCACCCAGCTGTCTAAGACAGCTCGGGATGGAAAGCTTCAAAGTGCGCATGTCAGGCTGGCCGTTGCAAGACAGCTGGCTAAACTGACATGTACACTTTGGAGCATCCAGCCAGCCACTGCTCCTGTCTCGCATGCTTCCAATTGGCAGCAGAGGACACACCCTGCATGTCTTTTGCCTAGGGGGCATTGCAGCGCGCACATCAGGAAATAAATAGAATGGCAATGAAATCATTTCATTGCCATTTTATGTTTTTCACCCGTGGCTCCCCCCCCCCCCTCCCACCCCCCCTTGTGGAGAAACCACCTCTGGTGAAGCCTCTGTTGTGCGATCCGCTGGTGCAGAGTCAGAGGATGATGATGTTGTTGAGTCCTGCTGTAGGGGATTAGTGGGTTTATGCTTCACCATCGTGCCAGGGTGCAGAGGAGTCCGCAGCATTGGCAGGGCAATAGGACCCGTGGGGGGGGGGGGGGTTCTTTCAAGTAAGTGTGAGAAAGTAGCCTCTTTCTAGCCTTGTTACCCCCACTTTTGGCCTGTTTGTGAGTGTATGTCAGGGTGTTTTCACTGTCTTACTGGGATCCTGCTAGCCAGGCCCCAGTGCTCATAGTGAAAACCCTATGTTTTGAGTATGTTTGTTATGTGTCACTGGGATCCTGCTAGCCAGGACCCCAGTGCTCATAAGTGTGTGACCTATATGTATGTGTTCCCTGTGTGATGCCTAACTGTCTCGCTGAGGCTCTGCTAACCAGAACCTCAGTGGTTATGCTCTCTCTTTACAAATTGTCACTAACAGGCTAGTGACCAATTTCACCAATTCACTTTGGCATACTGGAACACCCTTATAATTCCCTAGTATATGGTACTGAGGTACCCAGGGTATTGGGGTTCCAGGAGATCCCTATGGGCTGCAGCATTTCTTTTGCCACCCATAGGGAGCTCTGACAATTCTTACACAGGCCTGCCATTGCAGCCTGAGTGAAATAACGTCCACGTTATTTCACAGCCATTTACCACTGCACTTAAGTAACTTATAAGTCACCTATATGTCTAACCTTTACCTGGTAAAGGTTGGGTGCTAAGTTACTTAGTGTGTGGGCACCCTGGCACTAGCCAAGGTGCCCCCACATCGTTCAGGGCAAATTCCCCGAACTTTGTGAGTGCGGGGACACCATTACACGCGTGCACTATACATAGGTCACTACCTATGTATAGCGTCACAATGGTAACTCCAAACATGGCCATGTAACATGTCTAAGATCATGGAATTGTCACCCCAATGCCATTCTGGCATTGGGGAGACAATTCCATGATCCCCTGAGTCTCTAGCACAGACCCGGGTACTGCCAAACTACCTTTCCTGGGGTTTCACTGCAGCTGCTGCTGCTGCCAACCCCTCAGACAGGTTTCTGCCCTCCTGGGGTCCAGCTAGGCTTGGCCCAGGAAGGCAGAACAAAGGACTTCCTCATAGAGAGGGTGTTACACCCTCTCCCTTTGGAAAAAGGTGTCAGGGCTGGGGAGGAGTAGCCTCCCCCAGCCTCTGGAAATGCTTTGATGGGCACAGATGGTGCCCATCTCTGCATAAGCCAGTCTACACCGGTTCAGGGATCCCCCAACCCTGCTCTGGCGCAAAACTGGACAAAGGAAAGGGGAGTGACCACTCCCTTGACCTGCACCTCCCAGGGGAGGTGCCCAGAGCTCCTCCAGTGTGCTCCAGACCGCTGCCATCTTGGAAACAGAGGTGCTGCTGGCACACTGGACTGCTCTGAGTGGCCAGTTCCAGCAGGTGACGTCAGAGACTCCTCCTGCTAGGCTCTTACCTGTGTTGCTAGCCTATCCTCCTTCCTGGGTAGCCAAACCTCCTTTTCTGGCTATTTAGGGTCTCTGCTTTGGGGAATTCTTTAGATAACGAATGCAAGAGCTCATCAGAGTTCCTCTGCATCTCTCTCTTCACCTTCTGCCAAGGAATCGACCGCTGACTGCTCAGGATGCCTGCAAAACCGCAACAAAGTAGCAAAGACGACTACTGCAACCTTGTATCGCTGATCCAGTCGCCTTCTCGACTGTTTTCCTGGTGGTGCATGCTGTGGGGGTAGTCTGCCTCCTCTCTGCACTAGAAGCTCCGAAGAAATCTCCAGTGGGTCGACGGAATCTTCCCCCTGCAACCGCAGGCAACAAAAGACTGCATCACCGGTCCTCTGGGTCCCCTCTCAGCACGACGAGCATGGTCCCTGGAACTCAGCAACTCTGTCCAAGTGACTCCCACAGTCCAGTGACTCTTCAGTCCAAGTTTGGTGGAGGTAAGTCCTTGCCTCCCCACGCTAGACTGCATTGCTGGGTACCGCGTGATTTGCAGCTGCTCCGGCTCCTGTGCACTCTTCCAGGATTTCCTTTGTGCACAGCCAAGCCTGGGTCCCCGACACTCTAACCTGCAGTGCACAACCTCCTGAGTTGTCCTCCGGCGTCGTGGGATCTCCTTTTGTGACTTCGGGTGAGCTCCGGTTCACTCTTCTTCGTAGTGCCTGTTCTGGCACTTCTGCGGGTGCTGCCTGCTTTTGTGAGGGCTCCCTGTCTTGCTGGGTGCCCCCTCTGTCTCCTCACGCAATTGGCGACATCCTGGTCCCTCCTGGGCCACAGCAGTATCCAAAAACCCTAACCGCAACCCTTGCAGCTGGCAAGGCTTGTTTGCAGTCTTTCTGTGTGGGAACACCTCTGCAAGCTTCTTCACGACGTGGGACATCCATCCTCCAAAGGGGAAGTTCCTAGTCCTCTTCGTTCTTGCAGGATCCACAGCTTCTACCATCCGGTGGCAGCTTCCTTGCACCCTCAGCTGGCATTTCCTGGGCATTTGCCCAATCTCGACTTTGTCGCGACTCTTGGACTTGGTCCCCTTGTTCCACAGGTACTCTCATCCGGAAATCCACTTTGGTTGCATTGCTGGTGTTGTTCTTTCTTGCAGAATTCCCCTATCACGACTTCTGTGCTCTCTGGGGAATATAGGTGCACTTTACACCTACTTTTCAGGGTGTTGGGGTGGGCTATTTTTCTAACCCTCACTGTTTTCTTACAGTCCCAGCAACCCTCTACAAGCTCACATAGGTTTGGGGTCCATACGTTATTCGCATTCCACTTTTGGAGTATATGGTTTGTGTTGCCCCTATACCTATGTGCTCCTATTGCAATCTATTGTAACTATACACTGCTTGCATTACTTCCTTTTGCTATTACTGCATATTTTTGGTATTGTGTACATATATCTTGTGTATATTTGCTATCCTCATACTGAGGGTACTCACTGAGATAGTTTTGGCATATTGTCATAAAAATAAAGTACCTTTATTTTTAGTATATCTGTGTATTGTGTTTTCTTATGATATTGTGCATATGACACCAGTGGTATAGTAGGAGCTTTGCATGTCTCCTAGTTCAGCCTAAGCTGCTCTGCTATAGCTACCTTCTACCAGCCTAAGCTGCTAGAAACACCTCTTCTACACTAATAAGGGATAACTGGACCTGGTACAGAGTGTAAGTACCCCTTGGTACCCACTACAAGCCAGGCCAGCCTCCTACAGTAAGTAAGCAGGAGGACCCCGACCAGAGTCACAACCCACTGGTGCTATTTCAAGTCTTCAGCAGGGTAAACTTAATTGTGTTTGTGCAAGAGGTGTTGGTGTGCCACCGCCCTGTCGGAGAGCCTTGGAATTAAACAAGTAGGCAGTGTGGTGTGGCAATATGCTGGTGTCTGCTCCCCATCTAGTAGAAATCCAGGCAGAAGTTATCATAAGGTTCTATAGGCATAATTGAGTTGCGCTCGAAAGGTAGCACTTGTTGAGCTTGGATAGCACTCTGTTTGTGATGCTCAGAAGGCGCACATTCTCCCAGATGTGCTTGCTGTAATCAGACACAGCCTCCTCTGCGTGAGCCGTGGCTCCTGCGCCAACAAGTGGTAAAGTCTCCGTCTCTGCGCACCTTATGGGCTCGCTTCACTTGTGCCGGGGCTATGGAGTCAAGGCCCCCGTGCTAGCGCAAAATTGCTGCTTCACGTCAGCCTGAGGAGTAGGGATTCTAGCGCTGTCTTTGTCCGGCGGGGTCAGGCCACAGTGCACTCTCAAGCAAGCAGCCAGTAGCGGCCGGTGCACGTGTAGTGCAGCTGCTGTAACCAAGATGCCGGAGCGTTTTAAGCAAGCTGCAGCAGAGCCATTCTCACCAAATAACCCGTGAGTCCAAAGGAGGATCGACTGACTGGTAGGAGGGCTCTGATACCTTTCCAGGAGGTAGTAGTGTTGGATGGGTAGGATGTTATATGGGATAATGTTCGGTTCAGCAGCGGAGCTTGCAACAAGGCTTCTGTTGTGGCCGCTATTATGGCCACGCTCCCAAGAGGGACTGTACCTCTTAGGCCCATATTTATACTTTTTTAGCCCCGCATTTGCATCGTTTTTTTACGCAAATGCGCGCTAAAAAAGTATAAATATGGGCCTTAGTGCGCCTGTCAGAAATCCCATGCTTCTTTAAAGTCCACTGTAGCTTTGGCCACATTATTGGCCGTATTTATACTTTTTTAGTGCTGCATCTGCACCGCTTTTTGATGCAAAAACGGCACAAACCTACAAAATTCAGGGCCATAATTATACTTTTTGACGCAAAACTGCGCTGACGCAGTTTTGTGTCAAAAATATTACCGCTGGCTAACGCCATTTCTTTGCGCTGTGGGGGCGTCAAATTTATACTTTGACGCACAGCGGCGCAAACCATAGGTGTGAGTCATTTTTTTAACTCAAACTAATGCGTCACGTCGTAAAGGAAAACGACATTAACGCGGCGAAAATGAGTGTGAGACGGTTTACGACATCGCAAACCGGATATGTGCTGTTTTTTTTACACAATTGCCTCAAAAAGCGGCGCAAACACAGCAAAATGTGCTAAGGAGAGCCAAAATGGATACCAGATGCTTGCACAGACCCCAGGAAGATGACAACAGACCAGGAACCAGCCAGGAGGACCCACACAAGACCCAGGACAGGGAGAAGAAGTAAAGAAAGTGTCGCTTCAGTGCAGAGGAGCAGGAAATTCTGGTAAAAGAGGTGACGGAACACCAGCACCAACTGTTTGTCACCTAAAAGTTGCCTATCAGTAGGAGAGAGGCAATATGGCAACAAATTGTTGACAAGATCAACAGTGTGGCAGAAGTACGGAGAACAGTCATTGAGTGCAAGAAACGCTGGCATGACTGCAAGCGCAGGACCAAGGAAAAGATGGGCAGGAACAGGAAGGCAGCACTGCAGACTGGAGGTAGGAGTCCAGCACCGCAGGAGGCCCTGGACCACATGGAGGAGATGGTCGCAGCCGTCATCCCTGAGGAGATCGTCACAGGGATTCAAGGACAGGACAGCGCAGACTACCAGGAGACAACGCACATGCAGGTTAAGTCACATGGGGAATTATAATGCACACATGTTAACTGTAAGCAGGGGGGGTGGACATACCTACTACACAATGCATGTAAGTCATGATATTCAGGGGTGGCAGGGTAAAGGGGCACGGCACGGGGGCATGGGCTGTACAGAGGAAACCTGGGGCACAATACTACACTACACCAACAACCTTTGCATGGGGGTATGCTGCCATGCCAAGGATGTTGCAAAGGTAAAGCCAGGCCAGGAGGGCAGGGTACAACGTTAAACTGGCAGCCCGTCACACGTCAGGCAGTATTCTCCTTACATTAACTAGGGCCCAATTAACAACCTCTGGCCATATCTGCAAGTGGAATGTAACATTGACAACAGTTGCGACCAGTGTGTGTGCAGGTCAAGTAGCTAATGGCAGTAACGTCCCCATGGATCAAACACCCCCAAATTAGAGGGTTCAGGATGACAACGTTATCAATCCCCTGAAATCAGTACAAATGTTCTAATCCTGTCAAATGTGGTTGTCTATAGTTGCTACAAACATCAGCCATTGGCATAAACATTAGGAGGTACACAGCACTAATGTCATACCCATGCTGCTTATGTCAGGGTCTACCCTGTGCCTGGGTCACAATAGCTCCAATGACACCATGCAACATCCCAAATGTCATACTGCTCAGACAACAGCATTGAGGGGGACACACATGTAACTGGTTACAGAAATACACCTGCACAGTCAGAGGAGGAAATGGAACACTGCTAAGACAATCAGTGCAATCGAATGTAGCACACATTCCCCAACATCAGCAGGACACATTACCAATGCTGACATCCCATATCATGCCATACCAATGCTATACACAGTATATGCTAGATCTCAACAACATATAGGTGGATGTGAAAGATCAGAGACTGGGGCAGTTCCAGATTGTTAAGTGTGGTGCTAGTGCCATCAGAGCACCCACAGCCAGTGAAAGGCCTCACCATGACACTGGAAGTAGACGGAAGGTTGAGTAGGACAAGGAGGTGACAATTCACAATTTGGCCTGAACCAACACCTAGAGGATGTGAGGTTGACAAGTCCACAAACTGACCACAATACATGCGACATGCAGGTGGGGCATAGGCCTGGGAGAATGCTAATATTAAAGACAGGAACAATGAACAGGAACCAATATCACAATGTGCTACAAATAGGAAGGCAGGCATGTCACATTACAAATGGCACAACACACACACACTAATTGTACCATATCTCATTGCAGAGGACGATGGCTCTCCTGCGGATATGCCTGTCCAGGACTACCCTGATGACATGGATGACGAGCTGACAAACATCAGCCAGCAGACCCTCCAAGATGTTCTTGGAACCCTCCAGACCCCACCTTCAGTCACAAGGAGGATCACCGAACTAGCAGCCAACACAGAGGACCCACCCACCACCCCAACTGTATGACATGCCAGCTCCAACACAGCTGAGGACTCTGACGACACTGGCACCAGCTTTGAGAGAACTGTAGTTGGAGTACAGCGGGAGCTGGCGAAGGAGGTGCGGGTGGGGATGCAAACTATGGCAGCCAGCCTAGAGGGGGTGCGTTTGTGCATGATGTCAACTGAAGAGCAGGCAGCAGCTATGCAAGGGTGAACAACAATATTGCAGGAACTTGAAAGAAGGTTGAAGGAAATCAGCACAGCTGTAATAGAGTTGACCCAACACCTACAACAACAATCCTGTCAACGCGTGCACAAAAGCAATATTGAACCCCTCAGGGCTGACCTGGCTGCCTACCACCGTGATGTGGCTGCTATTCTTAAGAACCAGCAGCTCCTACTTGCTGCAGTACTGCCCTTAAGAGCCCCACAGTTGGCAGCTACCAGGATATCTGACCCCACATCTTCAAACACTGAGGTGTGTGTTGCCCCTTCACAACCACCACCACCAAGGGCAGAGGAGACAACACACACATCAGAAGATGAAGACGTGGAACAGATCACCTTCACCCGTAAGAGTACCTGGTAGCACTAGTCCCTGCTACATGGCCACCTATTACCAAGGTCTTGTGCTTTGTAACATGCCAGTCTTGCAACAACTGTACTCAAGCACTGTTCTTCAGCCCACTGTTTATCTTGTCACCCTGCCCTGCCCATCAACACTTATCTTTGGAAATGCAGACCATTGTCAACATCCTTTCCTACCAGTAACCCATGACTTACAACAAACAGATAGATGCAAGCACACCTCTGGCCATGAGCTGCATGCGCACCTAGGCCAGCCATTGTACTCAAGTGCCTCATACTCGTAGCACAACATGTGGAGCTACATGCTGCTAGGAAGTTAAACATACAGTCAAACATGTTCATTAGTGAATAGGGAAGCTGAAGTCTGTGGGTAAGACTTTGGCATCCCTATTCTGGGAGAATCAGTGTCTGACTGGCTGACTAAATCACTAATATGGTCCACTGATACATTTTCTGATTTCAGGTTTTATCCACATAACTCATCCCTATTCACATTGCCGTGCCTACAGGACTGACCTACAATCCCAAATTATGACAATACGATAAGGATTGGCCAACTCAAAGATGGGGAAAAAATGATACTCCACTGAAGGAACAAAACCGATCATTGAGCAGCGCATCACACCTTGCTATGTGTTCAACACACAGGAGTCAATCACACTTCATCAGCAAACACAACACAGAACAGAAATATCAACACTTACTGGAGATGTCTGGGTCCGCAAATTGAGCCACCTATCCGATAGTGTAGGGTGCAGGTCCACTTGTAAGGCATGGAAGGGAGAAATGTGCTCAATATCTGTGCACTGTACACACTTCCAAATACAAATACTATGTGTAATATCAACTCAGAAAGTCAAGCCTCTCAGACATGATGATACTGCATCCTACATACCACTGCAAACATGTACAGACCCGGGGTCTCCAGTGAGTGAGACACACATATCTGCACACATGCAGTGGCCCTAACTATCATGTGGTGGCAAACATGCTCCTTCATTAGTTAGCAGACTAATTCATGGAGTGTATTCCTCTCATCATGTGTATCAATGAGAGACATCCAAGCCACTTTCCGTGAGGACTGCAATACCAGTCACCAAGACACTGTGACTAAGACCAATGTAAGACACAGGTACAATGTACAGAGCGCCAGGGACAGTTTTTAGCCCTCAATTTGTATCATTTCCTTCATTTGATGTGCCACAGTTATGGTAAGTTGCACCAACCATAGAGATATGATCCCGTGTGCATACCTTTTGCCACCCCTCCCTAATTTAAATGTGGCACTACAAACTCCAAATATCAGTCTAAGATGTTACCTGAGGTCAGCTATAACTGGTTACGTATGTGTCAGAATCCAGTTCAGACATGTATCTGAAAAAATTGAGGGACACATTATTTCTTGAAAATATCTGGTTTTCAAACATATGTTTCCTGATGCACTCACAGACCATGCATGGAACATATGTTAGAGTCACATTGGCATCATCAATTGATGTGAAGCCAGCACAAATTTACAGGCTCCTGTTGTGTTTTGAAAGTTAGTCTAGCAGTTGCGTCAACAAATGACGGTAATATGTAGGAAATATTGTATACCTCACAGGCAACTGTGGCCCACATTTATACATTTTGTGCACCACATTTATGCTGCTTTTTGACACAAAGGTGGTGCTAACTTACAAAATACAATTGTATTTTGTAAGTTTGTGCTGCTCTTGCTTCAAAACATGTTGCAATTGCGGAGCTAATAAAGTAGAAATATGCCCCTGTATGTTTAACTAGCATTCCACATGTTCAAAAACATTGCCTGCAGCATATGAACAAATCAGCTACTGTCACTACAGAGCATTTAAACGTACACATTAATCTGATTTGTACTCACCAACAGGGCCACCAATCACAATTCCCAGGTGATCCAGCAGGTCTTGCTCCCTGGCAACAAGGTCAGCCCAGCGGTTCTTCAGCTGGTGGTCAATGTGCAGTGTGTTGTAGATTCTCTTGAGATGGTACAACACCTTTGCCCACCGGGGCCTCCTTGCCTCTGTGTGATAGCCTTGTATCACACGACCATCTGCCTCTATCATTAAGGGTAGGAAGTGGCACACCAGCCAAATAAACCCACCCAGCTCCTCCTCTCCCATCCTGCCAAGACTAGGCCTACCCAACATGCTTGCACCAAAAAAAAGGGAATAAAGGGGTACAGAGGAGAATAGAGGGAAAGCAGGACAGGGAAATGCAAAATAACTGAAAACACAGCCCAACTATGCCCAAACTAACACTATCCACAACAGACTCCCAACACAACAAAGACAAATGTTGACACCACAAATGACCAAAAAAACACTAAGACAGGATACCACAGACAGTTATGAAACACAAAAAGACAATTTAAAGACCACACTGGAGACAAATTCACAAAATGCACAGAGAGACAAGTCAAAACACAGCCACACAGTCAGGAAATATCACAGACTGCAAAGGTAAAGTGAAAGTACACCCACTGCACCAATTCTGTAAACAGGATATCCTATTACATCACTTCCTGCCTCAAATGCGGTGCGTTTTTATTGTTATGTGTCAAAATATTATGACGCTTACAGTCTGTGCGTCATTTTTTTTTTACGCACATGCTTAGAAATAACCCCGCATCCATATTTTGAAATATGTTTCATACTTAACCAATTTCAGGGGTCACAGTGTGGGAATTACCGCTCAGGGCCACTGGATGTTTCATGGTAATGTGCGTCATATTTCGACACATATGCATCAAAATTTCTGTCTTAAACTGGGTTTGGTTCATTTCTCATTTGTAATAGTACATGCCAGTTGTGACAATACTGAGATAGGCTGATTGCACCCACATTGGGCATTACGGTGTATGGGCACATGTGACAGATCATACTACTGCAGGACATGATCCTCTACTTGTTGTACTGGATTTGCACTCTTCACTGACGCAATAGATGGGCAAACATGTGGGATACAAATAGGTATTACCCAGTTCGGGCTTGTTTTGCGTCAAGAGAGGATAGCAAGGCGACCCAACTCAATACAGTAACTCAATTCCTATGGGTCAATGCGTGTGTTTTGGCTAGTACTATTGTTGTTGTCCCACTGTGTGACCATCACAAGATGCATTTTTGCAAATCTGCTTGTATGCATGTGGATTCAATGTGTCCAACCCTCAGATGCTATTCAGTGTGGAAATGAGAGAGGAAATGTGTTAGTCATACACGTAGCAACAACTGCTGTGTGCACTTCCTAGGTTTTTTGGAACATAAGCACCACCAATGACAAAGCATGCACAGGATAGATATCAGACTGTTGATCATGGCAATTTTCCAAAACTTAGCCATCACATGTCCTGGAATGTTGGATACTACTTCCTAGGCACCTGTTTGTTTACCCACCATGAGTCAGGCATGGGATAATGCTATGTGGGTACCTTGTTTGTGACACGACACAGAGTCCCAAATATAATACACAAACGTAATGTTACACCACAGTTGGAGTCATATAAATGAGCCATGTCTCTCCTATGGCAGTGGAGAACCAGCAGACCAAGCAGCACGTGTTCACATATTCCCAGTGGTAAAATACACAGAGGTGTCTGGTTCATGTGTGTGGGCCAATGTTTAGCCTGTATCATTATTGGGGTCTATGTTGTCACAGTTACGTGCAGGTCTAGTCATGAGTCTGTGGAGCCATTTTCTGTATCTACAAAGTATCCTTTGCAGATCAATAGAAGGAAAGCCAATGAGGAATTGAGAACACACATGGGGATAGTCCAGCTCTGTCACTGCAGACCTGTTATGAGGCTGACAACAGGGCAACCTTGGTGTGCTGACAAAGTTAATGTCTCAGGATTCTTATACCGGCAGATGTCCTCGCAACATTTGTACACAGGTTTGCCTCTAAAATTCCCACTGCATCTGGGAACATCAGTGCCTCTGTGCTGATTAATCTCACAGCTATTCACCACGCAAGCCCCATCAAAATGTTGGGAGCAATGTGAATCAGCGTGTGGACTGTCAGGGTCCTAACATGTGTAGACATCTCATGCACATTATCTGATGTTGTTTGTTGTGCTGAAGGCACCATACCCAATCCACGCATAGAGCCATGGTACACTGTCACTATTTGTCACTCATGCATACATGAAACCCAGACAATGGGTAGGCCATGATTCGGCTATTTGGAGACAAGTTCCCCACCATGGTACGATAAATAAACTGATTATGCTATACAATGTATTTGAGTATGCATTGTAGACCCAACTGACACCATACCCCAGGAGGAAAGTGAGGGTTGGGGAAGCAACTATGATACAAATGTAGCCACAAGGAACCTTTAGGGTAATGTAAAGGCAGGAACCAGTCAGGCTAAAAGGATGCAGGGTCAATCAGGATCCAAACATTTAAGAAGGTAAATACACAGTGGTCAGACTGAGACTGGTCAAAGGTGGAACAACACTGTGGAAACTGAAAACTGTGTTTCTCCTGTGTGTTGGAACGTAATACATTAACCCAAGGGCTGTGTTACACAGCTGATTTTTACGGCAATGCATAACAGTGTTATAGATAAAATGGCAGCTTCTATGCTGTTCCAGGCAGCTGCAAGGGCAGTGCATGTTCAAATGGCTGGTCTCCATGGAGGTGCTCACAGGTGTGTGCAGCATCAGTCTCTCACAAGTTCTGTAAGTGAGATTCAAGTTCAAATGGCCAACAGTACCTTTCACATGGGAAGCAATGTACAGGTGATTACAGGTCCTACAGACTACAAGGCAGTGTATTATTTAACCTGACGTCCATGCAGACAGAAGTACAATGACTATGGCATACCGTACTAAAGAGGGAAGCACACTGGACTATTATTATTTATTATTTAAATACATTCGGTCCAAAAAATTTGGACCATTTAAAATTAGAATAAAAACACAGTTTTACATGGTTGTATAAAATCCATTTGAATCGCAATAACTCATCATAATTCATAATAACAATCATTCAGGATACTATAAAAGTCTAATGATCAACTAACGTATAAAATATTTCAATAAAATCCTTACAACTAGAATTAAAATTAGCTTATGCGGTCTCAATTTGCTCCTAAAAAGGTCAAGAATTCTTGCTAAAATACAGGAAAAGATGTTGCATATAAATTAGTAGAATCAAATAAATAACAGGGTACATAGCATGTATTTAAGAAATAAAAGAAGAAACAAAGAAATATGGATCTGGTTGAAATCTCCCTCTACAAACAAACAAAGGCTCAGCCTAGAGCTCTTAGGGCCTCTCTACAGAAATGAGCCTATGACGGATACACCAAGCCTCCGATAAAAATTTGGTAACTGAGGAGGCAACCAGTGTGGATGTTTCATATTTGCATATTCTGGTGGCATTGACTCTATCCGACAGTAATAGGTTTTTACAGAGGGGGATAATCCACTTTTCTCTAGGGTTCTTGTATGAGGGACAGAAAAACAGAATATGCTCGATTGTTTTTTTATAATGAGGACAAGATATGCATCTATCAGTCGAAGGGACACTGGATGACCAGTGGGCTGTATAGATATTAGTAGGCAGGGAACCATATCTAAGCTGTAAATAAAGGGCACGAGCATAAGATGGCATGGGGAGGTTCATGAAAGTCTCAGGCCAAGGTTCATGTTTAATTTGGAGAAATTCTGTTGTTAACCTACCCAGCCCGTTTTGGCGCAGTATATCTTCATTGGCTTTTTCCCAGTATCTTCTTTTAACGAGATGTCTTGCGTTATTGGGAATCAGTTCTGGATGTTCCCAGTAATGGGAGAGACCTATTTTAGCCCAAGCAGATTTCATCTCCTGCAGCCATTGGATTCTAGTCGGGCCCTGCGGAATAGCTATAAGTTCCCTCACTGCCACCCTATATGGTTCGAGTTCGGGAGTTGTCCAAAGGCGCATCCAATAAGAAAGCGGTCTCAGGGCCGCTGTGGTTTTGATGCTGTTTAACCCTAAGTCGAGCCTGAGAGGAATCATTGGGGTACCTACCCCTAACCGGGAAACCTGTCTAAGGAAGTTGTTTTCTTTTGTTTGTAAAATATCCAGTCTTCTATGTAATCCCCAGAGTTCCGCTCCATACAGGGCCGCTGCACGGATTTGGGCATTATAGATCTCGGCGATTATAATCAAAGGGGAACTCAGGACCTTTCTGGACCTACGTACTAGGGCCCCACCTCTTTGACTTAAAATAAGTGCCCCTTTACCAATGGCTGCCTCCCATTTTCCTGTGGTTGATAATCTAATTCCCAAATAGTCAAACTCTTCCACTTTCTCCAGTGGTATTGAATTCATTTCAATTTTGACACGTGGTCGTTTCCTTAGAGAGCTATATATCATGAATTTCATTTTTTTTGCATTGACGTCGAGCCCAAAATCCTTACAGAAAGCACAAAATTGGTTAACCAAATTTTGGATCCCCACAGGAGATTTGGCTAGCAAAATTGTATCGTCCGCATACAATAAACATGGGATTTTTTCCCCTGCCAATTTGGGCGAGTCGTTTATGCAATTCTCCAAATAACGGATACAGTTATTGATATAAAGCAAAAAAAGGGTAGGGGCCAGAACGCACCCCTGCCGGACTCCTCTGTTGATGGCCACAGGATCTGTCAACTCACCCTCCTTGCCACATCTAATTAGGGCATAGGTATTGTCATGAAGCCGGGTGATAAGATTCAAGAGACCTGAGGGATCCCCCATATTGGAGAGTGTTGACCATAGCGTGTTCCTGGGGATCAGATCAAATGCAGCTCTCAGGTCTATGAAGACCATATACAGATTTCCCCCCCCCCAAGTCCACATTCTTCCACTTAATTGCCAGGAATCTCAAGACTTGGTCAATGGTGCTCACAGCAGGTCTAAACCCTGCTTGTAGATTAGATAGGGCATTAGATTCCATGATCCATTCATCAAGGTGGCACAAAAGATGTTTGGCATAGATTTTTTGAAAATTATCTAGGAGAGTAATCGGACGATAATTAGCTGGAATATTGGGGCAACCTTTTTCGAAGATGGGGACTATCTCGGCCCCTTTCCATGAGTGAGGGATAGGGGCTCCAGCTGCGATTGCATTGCAGATTCGGTTGAGATAAGGAGCCCATATGTCAGGTCTTGTCTTGTATAAATCGCCTGGAATCTTATCAGGACCTGGAGCCTTTCCCCAATTTAGTGAATCTATAGCGGCACTAGTTTCAGCTAAAGTGAATGAGATTGAGGTAGCGTCTTGGGATATTGGGACATCGAGGGACCTAAGGGATACCTCGGGAGAACCTGCGTATAATTGGCCAAAATGCTCAACCCAGGTTACAGGGAGAATTGATGTGCCAGGTACAGAGGCAGAGTCTCCACAGTTTTCTGCTATTAATTTCCAAAACCTGGAGGTGTCTTTTGATTTAGCGGTTTCCGAGATAGCTACCTATCTAGCTTCTTCCCAGCTCCTACGTGCTGTTGGTACATTTGTTCCTATAATCTTTTCTAGCTGTTCTTATAGAATCAACTTGGCCTGTTTTTAAAGCTTTCAGTAAAGTGAGCTGTGCTTCCCTACATAAATTATTAAACCACCGCGCCCGGCACTTTTTCTTGGTATTGCTGCAGATCTCTTTTGTGAAGAGGTGTTTTAGGGAATCAAACAGTTTACTATGGGCTGCTAAAAGCCTATCACCCTCATCGTCTTCTTTGTAATGAAGCATGCACTCCATTTGATTTGCTAGCAGATTGTAAATTGATGAAAGATGCTCGGGGGATGTAGTAACAAACTCCCATTTTAAATTCTGTCTATTATTTGATAAAGCTAGCTGATGGGCATAGAGCTTAGAATGGGGTGTCTCAAGTAAAGGGAATAAGCCTCTGGTCGATAGAATCAGTGGGTCGTGGTCACTCTCTTCATGCTCTTGTACTCTCATATCAACCATATGGCCCACAGTCTAATGTCGAGGAGTATATAATCGATCTGGCTTCTAGTCCTTCCTCGTTTGAAAGTGGGATGCAGATTTGCGTCAGAGCAGGAGCGACCATTGCAGGCTCGAAGGCCATAAGTTATTGTAATATCAGCCACTAAACGGGCTGTTTTATTCAATCTCGGCCGTTTGTTAGAGACTAGTTGTGGGATCCCCCAATAAGCGTCCTCTTCCTGATATATCTCTTGAACCAGGGGGTTGGGCTCAAATGTAACGTTAAAGTCCCCTCCAATCAGAATAAAGTGAAAAGTATTATTTTTAAGTAAGCTATCCAATAAAAATAGAGCATTGTGATCTACGAGGGAACCCTCACTCCTGTTATAAACATTGATTATTAGTAAATATTCCTCCTCAGGGATCATTAACAATAGGGCCTGTAGGTCAGGGCATCCCGTGTCTATTACTACAGCTTTACTTCTGAGAGAACTACTTAACCATATAAGTAGCCCTCCTGAGGATCTCCCAGAGGATGACTTTTGAGCTGGAACCCAATAACTTCTAAAACCTAGTCTGTGTTTGGGACCCGTCGCCCAAGTTTCTTGAAATAGACATAATAGATGTTCGTCAATGAATTGAGCCCATTCCGAATTTTGCTATCCAGCCCTGCTATATTCCAACTAAGAACCTTGGCAAAATCATTGGATTTGATATGTCTGGCTTCCTTTGGAGGAATATAGTTGCCTGTATCTGTATTGTCTTGTGTGGTGTACACTTCACAGGGTGCAGGGCCCGATGAAATCATATCTAATGGGGTTTCTGAACGATAGAGCCCTGGATCCCTAGAAGTGGTTGAGGGATGAGGAGCCCCCTCCTTATTGGCTAAATGAAAAGTGTTGTCAGAAGTTCCCCGATTATCAGGGTCCGTCAAAGGTAATGGAGTTGCAGGAGTAGGAACATTAGGGATAGTACACACTGGACTAACATTGTGAGTCTGGGTGTGTGTAGAGGAGGGATTATCTGGGTACACATATTCCCATTCTAGGGACCTCTGAAGAAGGGTGGGCTGAGACAGGGAACATGGGTGTGGCTGGACTTAGGACATGGGCTGCCATGTGCAGGGGATGTCATGTGAGCAATGGTAGTCATACGTGGGGCACTTGTGCTATCAATTTGCTGCTTATATGGAAATCTTGTCACACATAGTCCTTGCAAAGATAGGTGATGTAAGACTTACTGCTGTCAAGGGTCTGGTCATACCTTCTTGTCACCAATGCAATAGCACATCCACTGCCTCATGTATGAGGCATTTTTTTCCCTTATTGACTGATGGTGTCTTAGTAGTGTGCCATATGCTGCGATGAACCATGTTGCCAACATGTATGTGTGAAATAGGTGTGGTCCTCTGCGATTGACCTTCAAATGTGAAATGTTCAGGATATATGTCATTTACAGTGTGTGTGAATGTGGCTGTACATTCATACACATCAAAATAAATTTTGATGTGGATTTTTCTGCATCCTAATATGTATTTCAGCAATGCTCCATGAGGCTACACTCTGATTCTGATAGTTAGAGATAATGTTATGCAAAAATGAATATCCAGACCATGATATAGTGAATAGTATAGGTGTTTATTGACATATGGTAAGACAGTGGTGATGGATGAGTAGAGTTAAAAGAAATTTTGGATAATATGTTGTCTCCGACACAATCCTGCAGCTGTGTTTGGATGGTCCCCCTAATGTTGATGGACAGCATCCTCCTCTTACTCCTCTTCAGGCATTTGTGGGTCGGGTTCATATAGGGGAATGTTTATTCTTACACATATGTTGTGCAGGATGGCACAGGTCAAAATTATTTTGCACACCTTTTCTGGTGAGTATAGGAGGCTGCCTTCTGTGATGTTGAGGCACCTGAATCTTGACTTCATGATGCCAAAGGTCCTCTCGACTATGGTGCATGTCCTCCTATGTGCCTCATTACAGGCACGCTCTGCTGCAGTGCTTGGGTTTGTAATTAGGGTCATGGTCCATGGCTGGATCCCATACCCCTGATCAGCTGAAAGAGAAAATTAGTGAGAACATGTTGATGTACCTTGCACCATAATTATCACTTTGCATGGCAGTTGTTCTCTTGTGTTGTCTGTGACTCATCAGTGTTTGTGTTATTGTGTGGAATCCTAGGCTTCTAGGATGTACTATCAGCATTGGGTTGTTTCCTTATCTGAACGGGTGTTTGGCTGTTGACCGGATGTCTGCAGTATTTTTGCTGAGTTGCAGTACAGTGTGTACTCCCTTGCATTGTGTCATGTGAAATAGGTGTCCCTGTGTCTTAACTGGGTGTGAGATGATACTTCCAAACACAGATTCAATTCCACAGTGGTGGTAACACAGTTGCATCTATGTACCCTGGATATCCTATCCAATTACACATATGCAATATAATTATTTAACCATCAGTGAGACCCTTAGATTTGGCAAGGTGACAATGTACAACACATCTCCGTACATTGTCAGCACTGACGTGTTGACAATTGACTAACACTAATTTCACATGTGTGACAAGTTCACTGCAGACCTATTTCTCTGCCCTTGCCAAGTCGACTCAGGAAGCTAACATGTACCTATACTACTGAACATGTTCTGTTCAGATGGCTAACTTGGTTGTGAGGTTGTCAGTTGGAGTTTCAGAAGGTCCGTATGCCTGTACATCTGTTGTGTGTGTGTTAATTTGTCGCAATGCGTATGTGTAGGAATGTGCACTTTCAATATTGTCCCATCAATATGTGTTCTTCGCACCGTCCACTTGCTTATTGGTAGTGGGCAATGTGAGAGCAGGAGTGATGTGAGATATTAGTACAGCCTCAATGATTGCATGTGGCCTTCATTGTAGTCATCATCATGCTATGTGTGTCATGGTGTTTGACCTGCAGCAAAACAGATTGCACACCCCTTACACAGTACGTATTGGTTGGAAGGGTGTTTGATTGAGTGTTATTTATGTGATATTGAAAGATTAATCTTCCAAATTGTTCAGCCAGTTGGGGCCATGTCTTTGTCATTGTGTTGTGGAGTGGCATCTGTTGTTATTTGGAACTGTCATTTGTCCCTAGGTGTGTATCCCATTGGGTGAGGATATCAAACATGCCTAGTGGTGTCACTACCTCATTGTCTTCCTGTCCACGTGTCGATGTCGTGGTGTATGTGTTGTGTGTCCTAATGGGTTGCTGTGCAGTGTGTATATAACTGGGTTTCGGTACTTACCAACAAGTAGGCCATTTCCATATTGTCCATCCTGGAAGTGTTGATTGATGGTGCAGTGACGGAAGATGAATGAATCATGTACACTCCCAGGATACTTTGCCATGATGTTGGTGATCAAACCCCGACAATGGCCTACACATTGATGGAGTGTGTGTGCTTCCTGTTGCGGTATAGATGTTCGGTTGCAGCAGGTGGCACAAGGCGTACATGTGTGCAGTCAATGGCACCAAGGACATGTGGGAAGCCATTAATTTAGTAAAACCCCTGTTTTGTTTCCTTCTGCTTCTGCTGTGTGTTAGGGAAGCGGATGTGGCGGGGTGTGAGGGAGATGATAGCATCCAGTACCTTGGGTAGGAAGGCAGAGAATGAGGGCTGTGAGATCCCAGCAACCAGGGCACTAGTGGTTTGAAAGGAGCCACTTGCCAACATGTGGAGTACAGCTAGCAGCTTGGTTTCTGGTGGAATGGTGCGGGGTGTCTGCAAGCTGGGTGCCAACTGTGGCTCAATGTTGCGCAGCAGCTGCTGAATAGCTTGCCAGTTCAGCCTGTACCTCTGAATGATGTCTTGTTGGCGGAGTCCCAGAAGGGTTGTCCTGGTGCAGAATATCCTCTCCTGCCTTCTGCGTTGCATTTGGGGTCCCTGCTGGTGTTGTGGAAGCTGCTGTTGTTGGTCCTGTGCTCTGCATCTGCGTGCATGCTGGATGAAAAGCACCTCCATGTCTTCCTTTTGGAGCTCTGCTGTTGCTTCTGTGTGTTTTCATTAAGTACAGTCGTATTTCCCCCATTTTAACGCCTGCCCTGACCCAGGCGTTATTTCTTTACGCAAATCAGGCTGTGCATCATTTTCCGCTCCCGGCCATGCAAAACTTTTACGCGGTAGCATAAATAAGGCGCACTGGAGTTTAAGTCATTTTTTGGATGGGAACGCCTACCTTGCATGTCATTAACGCAAGGCGTTTTCCCGCATCCAGAAAATGACGTACACAGCGGAATTTTGGCGTTCGCGGGCTCGGGCGTCAACGTTTAAATATGGTGCACAGTTTGCGCCGATTGTGTGTCACATTTTTTGACGCACATTCAGCGCAAACAGATTATAAAGATGCCCCTCAATTGTATTTTGTAAGTTTGCTCCACTTTTGCATCAAAAAGCAGCGCAAATGCGGCGCTAAAAAAGTATAAATATGGGCCTATGTTTGACACAGGGGCTGCTGTTACACTGTTAGGGCTGCCGTCTGGCCTGTATTTTTAAGCTTAGTTATGTTATTGGGAAAAGCAATGAAACCTGCTGTTTTTCCTCTCTGAAACATAAACCTAGAACAGCGGACACATATAGAAATTAGTTGAAAGGTATCCAAGAGATGTCTAAATCATTTTAGAATGATAATGAGAGTATACAGAGGGCTAATTGCCATGTTGCAAAACCTTCCTGACAATTTTACAGGTATTCTTTTTCACCTACCATCTCTTGGCTTTTCCATTATAGCAAAATGTACACAAGTGGCCATTATGTTTTTTCTAACGAAGTTGGCAACCTTATATACGTGACAGGCCTACACCCTTGGGTGTGACCCTGAGTCTCACATTCTTGTAGGCTACTAGGAGAACTGGTGGCTTGATCACTGTCTAGAAGCTCAGGCGTGGTGTGTGGTTATAACATTTTGCTCACACCCTGCTCTGCCACATCCCTGGCATAATTATACAGCAGCGTTGGTTTAATTAAGGAATATTTAATCAAGCTGTGCAGACATGTAGCCTGGACAGATCTGCCTCTCCCTGAAGTAGCTGAGGTCTCTGTGACTTCCCAGTGTTCTCTCAAACCTGAGTGCTGGGAAACTTTGAAAGGTGGTGGTGTGGGCATTGCCACTAATTGAAATGAAATACTTAAATACATCTATGCAAGACATTCATCAACCAAAACCTTTTGGAAATGGGAAATATTCCTCAAAATGCCAAAGAATATTACACAGTTATTCTGAGTTTCTTCAAAGTATTGAAGTGATCAGCCTACTTTGAACACTAAGGGCCTGATTTAGGACTCTGCAGACAGGTTACTATGTCACAGTGGTGACAGATATCCCATCTGCTTAAATCTAAATCCCATAGAATATAATGGGATTAAGATTTTGGCAGACGGGATATCTGTCACAGTTGTGACAGGGAAACTCATCTGCAGAGTTCTAAATAATGCCCTAGGTTTTTGAAGGACAATACTTCAGAGCCCCAGAACACTCAGTCAAGAGAATTAAGGTACTGCTGCTAAGCAGGAACTTGGACAGGCCATAGATTGCCTTGACCCAAAATCAAACTTTGAACTTTTTAACTGCAACAGCACTAGGTACTAGAATTACTGTGGTAGACTTTTCTTAGGTACCTCTCTGGAACTGAACTCTGGTTCCCCTTTACTTGCAGTCACCATGGTAGGTACAGAAAGTTGGAAGGACAGACACCCACAAGTATCATCACCATCACAAGGATGTTTACCCTGCCCAAGGCTATTTAGTTTCACCAAAGAGGCCAGTAGAGCCCAGATTGCAGTCACTGCTCACGAGGTTAAAGGAGGTGGGACAGCACGCGCAGGAGGAGCAGGGTTCGGGAGAAAATATTAATAACATTAAAAATAAAATAAAAAAACGTACCTGAACTCCACATCGCGCCGTACCCCGCTCCTCTACTGGCTTCAGGCAGGCACAGGCTCCCAGTCTGCCCTGCGGCCAATCCTGACACTGCTCAGAGCAGCATCATGATTGGCTGGAAGCGCCCAGCCAGGGCACTCCCAGGTAGACTGGGAGCCCAAGCAGGTCTCTCCAGCCTAGCAACCGTGTTGCCGGCCTGGAGAGTGCCCTGTGCCGATGTGTGTTTGGCCGGCCAAGGACGGCCGGCCAAACACACATGCACTCTGAGTGGGAGTGCTCAGCACTCCCCCTCACTGCTCGTCACTCCCGTGACCCCACCCCTTTATAAGGAAACGATAAAAAACACTGTTTATTATCAATTTCTTGTAAAGGTTTTTGCAGCTGCACTGCTGGCGGGGGTGCAACACTCCTCTGCCCTCATGGAGGAGCCGCCCCTGCCAGATTGGTCTTGGTTTGATAAATGAACGCATCCCTGGAAGTTAGTGCTTGTCAGCATGTATTAGCTCTAGAATTAGCAAAGTTATCCAAGTTTCGGATAGAGCGAACAAAGAAACCATAACTAATTTACTAAGCCCTTGAAAGTATAACTGTACCAGCCTTTGTATTGGCACATGCATGGCTTTAACTTTGAGACAAGCATATGGTACTGTCAGGATCAGTAAGGTAGCCACACTTATTGGAGCACTGAGTCCAGTTGCCCTTCTGTTTCAAAGAAACTAGTACTATTGTCCTACTGGATTTGGGAAAGACCAATGTATGTTATTTAAACACCAAAATACAACTAAGGGCCATATTTATACTTTTTGACGCACAACTGCGCCAACGCAGTTGTGCGTCAAAAATGTTAACGCCGGCTAACGCCATTCCAAAGTGCCATGCAGGCGCCTTATTTATGGAATGACGTTAGCCGGCGGAGCTGACTGGTGTGCGTCAAAAAAAATGACCCACACCAGGCAGCGCCGGCGTAGGGGAAAATGGAGCTTGGGCGGCAAAAAATGGGGCAAGTCGGTCTGAGGCAAAAAATCTGCCTCAACCCGATTAGCGCCATTTTTTTTGACTCCCACCCTCCATTGACATGACTCCTGTCTTAGCAAAGACAGGAGTCATGCCCCCTTGCCCAATGGCCATGCCCAGGGGACTTCTGTCCCCTGGGCATGGTCATTGGGCATAGTGGCATGTAGGGGGGCACAAATCAGGCCCCCCTATGCCACAAAACAATTTTTAAAAAATCACTTACTTGAACTTACCTTAAGTTCCCTGGGATGGGTCCCTCCATCCTTGGGTGTCCTCCTGGGGTGGGCAAGGGTGGCAGGGGGTGTCCCTGGGGGCAGGGGAGGGCACCTCTGGGCTCTTTCCGAGCCCACAGGTCCCTTAACACCTGCCCTGACCAGGCGCTAAAAAATTACGCAAAAGCAGCTGGACGTAATTTTTTTTGACCCGCCCACTCCCGTGCGTTATTTTTGCACGGGAGTTTAAATAAGGCGCACATGCCTTAGAGTCATTTTTAGACGGGAACGCCTACCTTGCATATCATTAACGCAAGGTAGGTGTCCACGCTAACAAATGACGCTAACTCCAAGATCTTTGGCGCTAGACGGGTCTAACGCCAAAGTATAAATATGGAGTTAGCTTTGCATCGGATTTGAGTAAAAAAAAACGACGCAATTCCGGCGCAAACAGAGTATAAATATGCCCCTAAGTTTGTTGTGCCTGAATACAAGTCAGTTTGTAGTGGGCACTATACAAACAAACAATATTATTATTAGCAATCTACCCTAACTGTATTACTAAATGTACAGAAATTGCTTCAAAGCAAACACAGAATGTAACAGTGAGACATTTAGAGGTGTATACTTTATGCAAATGAGACGATGATTCTTCAGAGCTATGGTCTCCTCTACTAGAAGGTTTTATTGTCCTAGACAAGTTGACATTTTACTACCGCACTCCTGGCTATAACTAGGAAACTCCACGTGACCAATACACAAGTTGCTAGTCCTGGGCTTCCTTTTAGTGAATCATTTTCAGGAGTATGAGTCCAGTTTCTTAAATGTAATAGAGACAGGACTACATCTCCCAGAAAGTACTGATTTACATAGTGAAAGCTTGCAGCTGTCAGCTGTTTATTAACCCTAACTAAGAAGCTATATCTACTTTTAGATGCAATAGGGCGCCCGGTGTCTGGCTACGAGGTACTTGCCTGCTTTTGCCTTGTCCTAGCCATCTTTGAAGAGGAGGAAAACTTAGGAGGTGAGGGTGGAGAATGGAAAATGGTCAAAAAGAGAAAAAGATGAGGGTGGACTGCACTAGACGTTTTTTTTTCTTTCTTTGATTCACTCCAAGTACTTTATAAAATAAATCTAAAATTGCTAAGTCATAAGGGTCCATAGTCTTTTTTAAAGTAATTTTCAGTCCAAATGAAGCACATTAGGACCACTACAGTGAAAGATGACTCTATATAGAAGCAAAACAATTTTAAACATTGATAATTATGTGCTGTAGACCAGTGGTTCCCAACCTGTGGTCTGGGGACCCCTGGGGGTCCGCGAAGCCTTCTCAGGGGGTACGCAAGGGCTTAGAAAATTAAAAAATATTAACAAATATTGACAAATTAGGCCCCCAGCTTCCAGTAATGACTCAGGCGGGGGTCCCTGGGTTCCATTAATGTTAAAGTGGGGGTCCACAGAAATCAAAAGGTTGGGAACTACTGCTGTAGACCACATATGTGTATATGCAGCCTATATTTCGACTATAATAAAAGGTTCACAGCACAGCCCTCACGTGTGTGCCAGGAGGCTCAGGCACGCACACAGGTCGCAGAGGAGGGCCGCTCTAAAACAGTATTTGATCCCACAAGGCCGCCACCAGATGAGAATGAAGCTATTTCAGTGCCTGCGGGTAATAGTAACCACCACCTGCCTTTTAACGAGCAGTCGTCCCCTGTGACTGGTGAGCAGGCATACGGCATCAGCTAGCCTGCCCTGGGAAGGTGGGGTGCACAATGCACGGACAAACGATGCTCTGAACACTTGCAGCATAGCTGTTAAGTGCCCCCTGGGCCTTATGGTGTAAGGCCCACAAATATTGCTGGAAACCTTCAAAATCTCCCAAGTTTTCATGAATTTGATTGTGATGTTTTAGTGTGATTTAGTTTTCACTTTTAATTCTATTTCGTACTTTTTAATTTGATTGCTTTTTTATTCAACATTTGCTTATTTCCAAGACATTCATTTATTGTAATCTTGCATTCAGTAAATTGATATTTTGTTGACAAAACGCAAAAACGTAGACCAGTCACAAAAACTAAAAAGATCAAAGTATACCAAAAACATTAAAGTCTTCTCAAAGAATGAACGTCCTGGTTCAGTGTGGAGCACTCTTGATGGTTCCATCCCTCCTTTCATAATGTTGATTTTGTTTTATTTATATTCCTACAGTAATTCCACCGTAAAACCACAGTTAGTGTAAAAACAATGCCTCTACTGATATGTACCAATTTAAATCTTATTTCTTATTAAGACCATTATGAGCTACCGTGTCTAGAGCGTTGATCCACTTATTTTCACGTTTTGTGACTCTATGACTCCTTTCTCCTTTTCTGTCCGATATTTCAGTGACTTCAGTAAATTGAAATCAAAGTCACTTTTATTTGTGATTTTCTGATATAAAGTGATTCGCTACACTAGATTTCTCATTGGGTATTCTGATGTAGATTTTGTTCTGTTTTACCTGTTTTTGTTTTTATTTCGTTCTTGTCGAAGTTCAGTAAACCTTTGTCTATTTATTTTAACTCAGCAGAACAAGGCATCCTAGGATTTGTAATTGAATTAAGAAAAGACATAAGTCCTAGAATCCAAACTGATATTAGTAGGAGACCAGCATTGTTGAAGTTGTTCATTGGGGCAAGAGGCTAATTGGCATCTTTTGTGGATTTATGTAATTCCCTTACACAGCACAGTGCCATACCACAATGTGATGGATCACTGTCCTCACACCATTTCTATGCTCGGAATAGATAACATACACTTAATATTGAAGCTTTTCTGGTCTGACTCAAGACGGTATGGTGATCTGCTCCCAGATGGACTTGCAACCTGAAAAATCAGTCCTCATGCACAAATTCCACCTTAGCCACAAATGTACCTATGTAAGATGTGGTTGTGTAAATGTGTGCCACGTATGTATATTTTGTATTTACTCGAATGTATTACAGGGGCAAGCAGTTTAATTATTGTTTTGCGCGTCGTCAACGCCCCCCTTTACCCCCCTTCCCAGGGGTTTTTGATGGGACTCTTCTGTCTGCAACTCAGCAAACAAGGGCTCATAATTAACGCGAAAGGGTGAGAAGGTGATTAAGTGAAAGGATGGATTGATGGATATGTGAGTGAAATGGTGGATGGATAGATGCCTGGATGAGTGAGTGAAAGGATGGCTGTAAGGATGGATGAGTGAAAGGGAGGAAGGATGAATTGATGGATGTGTGAAAGGGTAGATGGGTGGTGAGAGAGAGCATATATTGATGGGTGAGTGAAAGGAAGAATGATGAGTGAAAGGGTAAATGGATGATTGGTGAGTGGATGGGTGAATGGAATGAAAGGCCGGATGGATGGCCGGGTTAAAAGGGTGGGTGGATGGATGGATAGATGAGTGAAAGGATGAGTGCAAGGAAGTATGAGTGAAATAATGGATGGATAGATGAGTGAAAGGATGGGTGCAAGGAAGTATGAGTGAAATAATGGATCAATGAGTAAAAGGGAGGATGGATGGGAAGACGAAATGGTGAATCGATGGATGAGTGAAAAGATGAATGGATTGATAAACGAATGGAAGGATGGGTGAATGAGTGAAAGGGTAAAATGATGGATGGCTGGTTGTGTGAGTGAAATGATGGAGGTATGGGTGGTTGAAAAGGTGGGTGGATAGATGCATGGATGAATAAGTGAACAGAAAAGATGTAAGGATGGGTGGGGGAGGAAGGCCAAAAAGGCAGAAAGGCAAGAAAGGGAGGAACGTTGGGTGGATGAGCAAAAGGGTGAATGGGTGGATGGATGAGTGAAATGGTGGAAGGATGGATGGATGATGAGAGAAAGAATGGATTTATGTTTGAAATGGTGGATCAATGCGAGGAAGGGTAATTGGATGGTTGGATGGACAGAGTGAATAGATGGATGGATGAATGTGTGAAAGGATGGTTGTAAGGATGGATGAATGAAAGGGAGGGTAGATAGCAGGTTGAAAGTGTAGACAGATGTTTGAGTGAAAGGGTGAATGGATGGATAAATGAGTGAAAAGGGAGATGGATGGAAGAGTCAGTGAAAGGATGGATGGATGAGTGAAAGGGTAATTGAATGTATGGGTGAAAGGGTGGATAGATGAGTGAAAGAATGGATGCCAGAGTGAAAGGGTGTATAAATGACGAGTGAAGGGGAGGATGGGTGGATGTATGGAGGGAAAGGTTGGAAGGATGACTGAAAGGATGGATGGATGAATAGATGAAAGAGGGATGGATAAGTGAAAAAATGGATGACTGAGTGAAAGGATGGATATGTTTGATGGATAGGTTTGAAAATAGATGGCTAGGTTTGCATACAGATGGGTAGAACAGTGGCAGACTGAATGTTGGATGACAGAATGTAAAGGTGAAATGGGTTGATGGAAGGGTGAGAAGATAAATGGATAGATGCTTGGAACGGGTGGATGGAAGAATGAAAACATGAATGAATAGATGCTTGAATGGAAGAGACAAGCAAGCTCTTCTGGGGAGGGTCACAATGATTTTCTTCACTTGCTTGGCGCCATAAGACCTTTGGTTCAAAGTGTTTTTTTTCTTTCTGACTATTCCCTTGCATTTGGCCCTAGATTTACTGTGTATCTGTATGTTTACCTTCCTTGGGAGTGATAGGCCCTCTGTGCTCCACATTTCCTTTGTCCCTCATCACACTTCCTTTTGAAAACAGAAACACCACTATGAGTGTCTTTTGACACAGATCTTTTCTCAACATGTGGAAAATGGCTGGGATCCTGATAATGGCCATTTTCTCCAGATTTCTTGTTAAGTACCACCACCCTGCTCATATTCCAAATGCGACCAGCACTAGTTTTGACTGCTGTCTCAAACAGATTTGCCACCTCTCTAGTTACGGTGTACTTCACTACTAGGCATCCACCAGAGCTCGTATCCTGACCCAGTCACACAATTGGCAGCAACATCCTTCACGCTTTTTTTTGTTCTGGATTTTTCTTTTTTCTCTCTCCCTTGACCAGCTAAGCATCAACAATTGATGCATTGGCCCACCCCTTCCTCAAACTCATCCAACAAGTAAGTAATTTGGAGTGGGGCCTCCAACCTCAAAATAGCTCAAAATGAGTCTTGCCAGTGATGGAGTGTGGGAATGGTCTATAAGCTACCACACACTCTTGAAGAACCCTCTTTCAGTCCATCAGCTCATCCCTGACAGCCTTATTTCAACATCCTGCTGAAATGCTAAATCATTCCATTAGACTCAGAATGGTAGAGAAAGCACTGCTTATGTGTGATGCCAAATCTCCAGAAGAAATTGTCCACCTCCATGGAATACAGCTTCACCCCATTATCGGAAAGTAAGACCTTAAGCAACCCTTCACACAAAACAGTTCCTCCAGAAACCTAGCAACTGTACCAGTTGTGAGGTCCCTGACACACAATATTTCTGCTACCTAGAGAACATTTCCATGTCCATTATGTGGTAAGGAGTTAATCCCTCACCCTTCAGTAACTCAGCAATATTCAGAGCAACTTCCACCTAAGGCCCACAAGGTAACTCTCTACGTGCTGTTGGTGGCACATGTGGCTTGTAAGTCTTATCACTAGCAATATACTCACTACACAATCTACTGACTTATTCTACCTCTAAGTCTAACCCAGGCTACCAGAAGTCTGCATACATTAACTCCTTCATCTTCACAACACCAAAATGCCCTTTATGTGCAAGGTTAATCACTTGCCTTCTGAGACAGGTAAGCACAATTAATCTTGACCCTCGGAAAAGTAGACCATCACTTTCAGCCAACTCCTCCTTTGTCGTCCAAAATCGGCTAAGTACTGGCTCAATTAATCCAGTATAGCTAATTGTGTTATTACACAACATTCTTAATGTGCCAATCCACATCTTCAATCTGCCCACTATCAGACTTAACCGTCTTAGTAATCATTCTTGACAAACAACCAGCAACACAGTTGGATGTGCCTGGAATATATTCAACTGCAGAATCTCTTGACAGCCCAACTCACTGTCAGCGTCACCTTCTCTGTAACTGAATAGTTCAGTTCAACTCCTTTCAACATCCTGAAAATACAAGATGTAAAATTCTCACTTCCACTATGCCTCTGTAACAGAACAGCACCGAGTCTCTTCACACTAACGTCCGTAACCACTACAGTTCACCTGCCTGGAGCATAAGCTTTCAAATCTGGGGCTGTCTGCCACTCCAGTTTACTATAAACTATTTCTTTCTCACGCTAACTCTACACCTCTCTTGTACAGATCTTTCAAAGCAACACATTTAATAGTAAGATTGGATACACATTGACTTTAAAATTCTTCGATAACTTACTCCTTCTTGCCAGGTCTTTCTAACTCACACGCTTTATTTACATTCACCTTTTTCTGTGAAATAGTGTGGCATAGGTACATAATCTCCTCTCTACCAAATTTGCATTTACTCCTTTTTAGAGTTATCCTGCACTCTTGAGAATTTCTAAAACTTGCAGACCCTGAGGTTGTGTTTCTCTCACATCCTTCCAAAGATGAGAAGGGCATCGTAAAACATCTAACATTCTTCAGATCACCTACAAGATTATCCATACCACTCTGAAAAATGGATGGCAATAAGACAAACCTGAATGGCATCCTGAGAAACATATATGAACCCATGGGTATAATAAAAGCTGCGAGGTATTGTGAACCCTCTTCCACCCTGATGTAGTGGTATGCAGAAGGAAGATCCTGGTTGGTGAAAAACTTGGCATCAGATACAATTCACAACATTTCTACCATGTAACCTATCTACGATGACCTTTCTAATTAAACCTCCCATATCTACACACAATCTTATATGACCATTGTCCTTGCATGCATCGACTACAGGAGCCAGCCACTCTTTTACCACCATGGGACAATAAAAACAGTTGTCACACTTTTTCTTCAGCTAACATTTTATAGATTCTCAAACATCAATAGGTATTCTCCTTACTTTGGCAACCACAAGTATAGCACCCTTCTAGAGCTATACCTGTGAAAGTAATTCTTAAGAGTCCCAATTTGGGAATAAAACATTAAGAAATCTTTTCGGAAAATTCCCAAAAAAGTATTGTACTTGGTGCATGCATATTTGAATTACCGTATTACGATCAAGATAAGCACCAAGATTTTTCTGGTGCGGCCTACCCAAAATGTTGTCTCCTCTTACAACCACATACATTTCACATTCAGTAAACTTTCCTTTATATTCAATAAGGGCATGAAAAATCTCTGCGTGTTTATTGGATGACCCGTGACCTCCTGGCATTTTCTTGAGGAACACCTTCCTCGCATATAAATACTTGTAGACTGAAAGGAAGTAATGCTCAACTTGGAACAAGAGTCAAACTTTAATTTCACATTTGTTTCATGAATTTGTAACAACATCAGATGGATTGCCATGTTTCATACCTCTTACATTGAGCACCACAGCATCACATACTTCTTTTACTACCCTTCATTCTATGTTCACTCCTACGACAGCTGATAAAGTATCTGCACTTGCCACATCTCTCATACATTGCTTTGATAGCTGGGAACTTTTTCCAGTTAGCCATGTGGCCAGCTAAACGCATTCACCCTTATGTTATAACGTCTTCTTGCCCCCTTTAGTTTTCACGACAATCACATCAACATTCTTGTTCACATCACACATCACTCCTTCTATTTAACTCATCACAAGCTTGGCTATCAAGATTAGATCGACTATAGGTGACTTATTTGTTAGCCATCAATTCCTTTCTCATTGTACAATATTCAAAAGTTTAAACAAATTGGCCTCTAATTCATTCCTTAGATAGAGCACCAAACTTGCAGGAAGCATGAAGTCTTCTTAACGTCACAATGTACCCCACAGATTCCTCATCATTCTGTGCCCTTGTACCAAAATGAAATCTTTCCAAAATTGTACTGACTCTGATGGACATCTTCCTGACATCTGGGTTTTCCATGGCGCTGTCTTGTGTCCAAGCTCTTGCCCTTCAATATAAATGTGTAATGGTGTCAGCAAGATAGTGAATACCTTTCCAACAAAGTAATTACTGTGTGATATTATGCATAAAAACACCCAATAAAGCTCAAACTGTTTTAAAAAAGTAGATAAGCAAATGTGGCACAATATTGGACAGCCACTGGAATAAATATGTCAGCCTCACCTCTTAAAACATTTCACCAAACAATATCTGTATACCGTGCTATGGAGGCTAAACAGTGAGCACACACTGCATACCTCATGGAGGGCACGCCAGCATCAAAGATCTGTATCTGAAGGAGAGCATGCCAGCCGCCAAGGTTAACCATGTAGGTTACTTGAAAGACTCGAAAACAATGCTCCAATTCCCATCAAGAAATGTTGTACGCCTGGAGCTCCCTGCACTGCGTTCCAGTGACACGTGTGCTGTGTCGCATGCTCACGCTCACATACGCTTGAAACTCAAGATTACCTGATTTCCGAGAATTTCTCATCAGTGAACACTCAAGATAAATCATTCGCCAACAGTGTGTGCTACCACGCTTAGAGAATGAAGCATGCTCATCTCTTATATTTAACACAATACAATAACTTCAAAGTAGGCCAGGTCTAGCAAATCTACTACTACTACCTACTCAATGCAAACAGAGCTAAAAAAACATGCAGAAAGGAAAGTACTTACTTCCACAATGTCATTCAGTTGTGTTGAATTTGACACCAAGCAGATCATCGCCAGTGAG
The DNA here is from genome assembly GCF_031143425.1 of Pleurodeles waltl. NCBI lineage: Eukaryota > Metazoa > Chordata > Amphibia > Caudata > Salamandridae > Pleurodeles > Pleurodeles waltl. The sequence goes on along the minus strand of NC_090440.1, from coordinate 976,542,267 downwards.
ACAAAGCAGCCTTGACAAAGGAGTTAAGTTAAGAGAGCTCTTCATTACAACCTCGCCTACCAATCAACATCTCCAACTGAATCAACATGGAAGCCCCATCTTTAGTTAAGTCATAAGGCACTAGAAGTGGCCTCAAAGGTAATGTCTGACTGTCAGACAAAGGCATCAAGGCATCACATTATGGTTCCATGGCGGAGGGACAAGAGGGCAGATGGGAGGGTGAGTTCATGTTTCCCTGGTGGTGCATGGATGCCTGATAATGGCCTGTGTATGTGACAGGCAAAAACAATGCTGGCCTGGGTAAAGGCAAGTGCATTGAGCGAGGGGGCAATTGGCAGTGGGACCAGGGAATGGAACCTGCCTTGAGTGGATGCATTGCCTTTCCTGGACTCTGGGTAGATTGAGGACAAAGTATAGTGGATATTACTACCCGTAGTGGCCAGAGTGGAGTATATGTGGATGGAGTTGGCTAGTAGGAACATGTGACACTAGGATTTGGAATCGAAGGGAAATTGAGATTGAGGGGGAGGGGTGGAAATGGATAGAAACATAGGGTCAGTGAGTGTTTCACCTTGGAGGCAATGGCTGGGTTGCAGTGGATGGAGATCATTTTTGAGGAAGTGATTGGAGGGTTGACAGGGAGAAGCTGAGGTGAGCCTTTTGGACATGAGTAGTGTTGGAGTGGGATGCTGGGCATAATGAAGACAAGTGGGAGCTGCACTGTCTAGCAGATTGCTGGCACTGCTTGACATGGTGTGCACCAGATGTAAGTGAGGAAACAAATAGCCTTGGATATAGAGGTGCAGCTAGCCCCAGAGCAAACTGATGGGACACCACAAGCTACAGTGTTCCAGGTCTGCAAAATGAAGTGAGCAAGAGGGCATAATGTTTGGAAGCAGAGTTACAAGGAATGTTGGAGGCTTACGGCTAACGGTGGTGGGCATGACTTCGGCGAGCAGCGAGTTTGCGTGAGTTATGGACAACCTGGGCCTCAGTGGGTTGATGCAGGCACTGTTTGCTAGCCATAAAGCAGTTTGACGTGGGGATGGCATAACCTCACCAAGGACAGAAATCATAATGGGAAGATGATAGGATAAATGGACATGATTAGTCACTTGGGAAGCCACAGTGGGGTGTCAGGGTTGTTGCGTGAAGGAGCGTGGCACACCAAAGGTGGTGCCTTATTAATGATGCACCAGGGCTAAGGGGGTTGGCATGTAGCTGGTGAAGAAGAAGGCTGCCTGTGGGAATGGCTAGATTCCTGGAGGAGGATGAACGACATGCATATATTTAGCAATTGTTGGTTGGTTGGCAATGCCTATGGGTGTTTGATTATTGACAAACAGTGAAGAGTCCTTGTGTGAGACGCCGATGTGGTGGATGCTTCATTGACCGACTTCTGTGGAGGTGGTGAAGTGTTGGGACAATCAAGGTAGTAGGTACCCATGGATATGTGAGGGCCTGTGCCAGACGACCCCAAACTGGGGTAAGAGTTTGGGTTCTGGGCAAGGGAGTAGAGCAGAAGGAAGATTAGAGAGGGAAACCTAAAAAAATACGCAGTTGGGAAAGGCGAGATCTGCAGGTGCACCCTCCAGGGATGCCCATAGTTCACTTTGGGGCGAACTGCCGGGTGCGATGGATGGGGGTTGGTGCAATTGTGACAGTGGGATGTGGTAAAGTGGGGTGACAGAAAGAACACCTTGGGTGAGAGTTTTTCAGTTGGAGGAAAGAGAAAGCTCAAGGAATGGCAGGGGAGACCTTGGAAGGATAGGAGCGGATACGTACGGGCAAAGATCTGATCAAACAGTGAATAGAAGGCAGCCTTGGCTTAGTGCAGGTAGGTTGAAAAGAAAGTCAGTGGGGATTGTGGAGTAAAGAAAACGAGTTAAGAAGTCAATAGATAAACAAATTGGAACTGTTGTTTAATGAGTGGGTAATATTTAGGGAAGGGATTGGTTAGAATTGATTGGTACACCATTGTTTAGGGATATTTTCTGTGTGTGGATAAGCTGAATACTTTTCCGCAATTTTGAGCTCTCTTTGCTTCCAATAAAGCAACCATTATGCATCAAAGCAAAAGCATCAAGAGTGGTCGGTCCTTCTACCAATGCATCTCTTGAACTCTCAGTTCCCAGAGCAGTAGCCAAGTTTCCATCATTCCTATCTGTAAGCTCCACATGACAACATCTAATCTCCTCTGGTACCCTGTAATTTCCCTTCTGGTTCCTTGGATTCCAAAGCAATGATCAATGAATTTTGATTACAGAAGGCCATTCTACAATGGTGGCCTACATGCCCCAGGGAGGACTTGGCATCCATAGTAGGGTGCCTATGGGTAAGTGGGGAAAAGAGGCACCCAACCCCAGCCCCTGTTTTGTCATGGGACACCGAGAAAGAGTGGTGGCTGAAAAAAGGCATGGAAGCTCCCAGACGTTTTGTGGAACTAGATGAAGGGTTCCTGCAATTCACCAGCTACCTTTGACCTGGCCAATGAACAGGGCTCATGCCCTGACAAAGGTGGGGGGGGGGCAGCTGCTGTGCAGCAAGCATTAGGGTGTAGTCCTCACTACAGCACCTTCCTAGGACAATCAGACTCTGCACTCACAGCCCAAGCCCACCTGGCAGCCAGCTAATGAAACAAGAGAACCTTGCGAGTGAGCTTCCTCCACATGCAAACGGTGGGGTTGAGTCTGCGTCCTCGGAGGGGAACGAATCAAAGACATGGAGGTAAGAGAGAAGGGTACGAAAAGAGAGGAAAAATACACAGAAAGTTTTCTTTTTTAATTTAATTGCCACGAACTGCCTGAAAGTGAGAGGGTTAAGGCTGGGCAGGCCGGGCACCCATGCAGTTTCTCTTAAGCACACTCTTCTCCGAAGTTATAAAAAGGAGGCAGTTTTTATGAGCTCTGGTTATTTTGGCAGGAATTTTAACTGTCCCACTTACTTTGCCTGGGGACCCCTTGGAAAGAGGAGGCCCTTGGCAATTGCTCAGTTGACATGTGCCTTAAAACATCTCTGGGTTCATTGCTTCCAGTCTGCAGATTGACATTGTTTCAGGCATGCAAATGAATCTAAATGCATTGCATATTTTCATTGTGCTCCACCTGCGAGTGGAATTTGTGTTTAATCATTTTAATAAACCGGGGCCAGTTTTACTCCAGCAAGCGTTGGCTTGAATCATCGTTGTAATATGGAAGAGAGTGCTTTCTTTGTTATGTTATGTTGTGGCTGACTGAGTGCCTAGAATACGTGGGTTATGCACAAAGTATTTTCTGCAGGTTGGTTTGAGCCTCATACTGTCTGTTTTCTCCTGTAGTCTGCTGTCAGGTTCCAAGTGTTTAGACTCTCGTCTAAATATTAGTTTGGGTTCCTTCTGTCTAATTAGGGTTCATAGTTCTGGTGTCATCTTAGGGTTTTCATTTTGTGTTCTATTGCAGCACGTACAGTCAGTGCTTACTTTGAGCCGGTGGTTGCAGGTGGGCCACAATGGTACTTATTTTTGGGGACCTGCACTTATTTTTCCTCATCAGACTTTCACCTAGAGTAAGAGAGAGAAAAACACACATGGAGGAAAAAGGAGGAAGAGAAAGAAGGAAAAATAGTGAAAAAGAGAAAAAGGAGATAAAAAAGGGAACCTGAAAGAGTGAGGTAAAGAGCAAGGGAGTGCCTTGTAGTGGATTAAAAATGCATGGTGTGGAATCAAGACTATGGGCCTGATTCAGACCGAGGTGGTAATGGTCCCGCCATTGACTTTTTAACTGGAAACCCATCTGCAGCCGCAATGGTGCGCCTGCTGTATTTAGATGTTGGCAGTCCCATAGACAGAAGCCTGCATTCGAACCGACGTCCCCGCCATGAAATATCGCCCATGTCAATGGTTAGAGAGGGTAGAGGGGACGCCGGCGGGACCCCGGTCAAGATTCCCGCCATGCAGATTTGAATGTGCTTTACCACCAAGATAAAAGTGGCAGTCCAACCTCCATGTCTGAGTTGGAGAATTCGAGGGGGAAAGAGGTGAAAAATCATTTTTATCCCCATTCTACCCCGTCTTCGACTGGACATGACTGAAGAACACCTGCTGCAGCTGCTGCCATCGACCCACGGAGAAAACACAACCTCTCCCATCGCCTGACTCGAAGGTAGGGGCACCGCATTGCCAGGGTACGTTGGGTGGACAAAGCACAGGAGATCTGGACCACTGCAGACATATACATGTCACAGTAATTTTTTTAAAGTTAGTGTGACATGCATATGTCAGGGGCACAAGTGGGTCAGACACGATGGGGACACACTGGTAACTAACCCAATGATTGTACATTCACACCTGTCAACTCTGTCCATGTGTACACAGTTCCAGGGGACCTGTAATATTGTGCTGCAAGTTGTGTGTGTGAGTCAGTACGTGTATGCATGGATACAATGTGATTGGGTGGATGAGGGGGAGGGAGCTGGAGTGGGTGCTATTGTTGTGTCAATATGTGTGCCATCTGCACATAGCTGTGATATTGTGTATTCTGTGTTGTGTTGCTGCGTGCAACATTCAGATGAGTGGTGTGTGGTTGTAATTTTCGTGATGTGTGTAGTTGTGCCTGTGTGTGAGTGTGTTTGTGTAGATGAGCGTGTAATTCTGTTGGTTGTTGTGGTTGTGTTGAGTTAGGGGCAGTGTCAATAATGAACGTATGTTGTGTTGCAGATGTCCGTCAATGTGTGTTTGAGGCATGTATATGTTGTGTTGTGGTGGAATGGCGGTGGATACTGGTGTGTGTGTGGTGTGTCGTGTGTAGTGCAGGGGTCACATATGGCAAAGGTACAGTGCGTGTGTGTCACTTACTTCTATTCCACAACCACTGCTGTTGTCTGCTGTCCATTGGGTCCTGCAATGTCCTCCCTCCATCAGTGAACCACTGCCAGTCCACTGCTTGCAGAGCTATGACATCTAAATATGGCGGGTGGAACACTGTCGACTTGACAGTCTTTTCAGGTCTACCGCTGATATGACTTGGCGGTGTGACTTCCAAGATCTAAATCAGTCCCTATGCAATTTGGTTTTCAGCTCGGCGACCTTCAATAGAATTGGCCACTGTCTTCTAAACAAAATTTTGGGCCCAGCACTTAATAGATTACATAATAAATACTGCTTGCACTTGTCACAATTGTCTCTGCCAGGTAGGTACTGTTCAGGTTTCTATGCTTAGCTGAAGTTGCAGCCGCACTGGCCCTGTGCCTCTGTGAGCATTCTTAGTTTGCTTGCGTGCTAGATACAGAAGGTATTTGTGTGCCATGTAAGCCTTTGAGGAGTTAAAATTCAAAATGTTGTAACATACTTGCCACTTTTTGTTTCCACAATAATTACCAAGGCACAGACCCAGGTTTCCGGGCTGTGTTCTAGCTATTATTAGAACTTTTAAGGTGACCTAGTACTTTACCTTGTGTAAGGATGCTGAATCCCTACATTTGTAAATTCGGCAACTTTTCAGTTCAAAGATAAGCGTGAAGTTCCCTGACTGCAAAATGCACAGTTTCACTTTCCCGACCGCTTTCCCTAGAGCTAGATGTTCCACTGCACATGGCCTGGCAGCAACCTGTTGATCGCTGGGGAGTCAGCGTTCCAGTCCTTCAAGAGCAGATTCCACCACGCAGCTGTAGTTGCTCCTCATCCTAACGCTGATGCTCTGATAGAGCCAAAGGAAACGTCAGAGATGAACTCAACTTGCTTCTCCTTGTTTTAAAACAGGCTGGAATATTCCTGCCCATTCCTGAACTGCTTTCAGGGGTTCCTTGAAATCAGATAGAGGAGTTTGCAAAGTGTAAGCTCAATATACACCAGTATGTAGAGCTAAATGTGCGCCAGAGTAAACTTTTCTAAGGACAACACTCTGCCGTGAGTCTTAGGCAGAGGGGAAAGGAGCAGTGCATTACACAATTGAATGCCATGGTGAGCAGCTGCCATGCTCACGGCATTGAGTAGGATCGTTCCTGATGCAGTGGAGAACTTTTTGTTGCTCTTGTATTTTGAAAAAACTTCTCAAGCTTTGCGGTTCTTAAAGCAAGCAAAATTAGCTTTTTCTTAGGCAAGCTTTATTTAGGTCCAAATAATGACTCATTACTTTTCCAGGTTTCTGATGCCCAATGCCAGAGACTGCAACAACAAAAAGAAGGAAGAACCCAGAAGTCTCACCGGGGATGAGAAGAGAGAGGGTCTGGGGCATGATGGCAGATTTTGGAAATAAGAAGAGGGGTCCACTTTGGTAAAGAACTTGGAGGACTGTACACGTCAGTGTGTGACCTTGAGCTAATACAAGGTGCTTGTGTCTGATGGCAAACACAGGTGTCACGTGACTGCACCGTTTGGCTCTGGTTATGAAATAGGTTACACTCCCTGCAGATGCCTCATCAATAATACGGCAGTCCTCAGTTCAGGAAGTAATCATACTCTAGGCACAGGAAGGTGTATGCACCAACTGCAGAAATATGGTTAGTGGGCAATTAAAGGGTCTTTATTTCAGGCTCAGTTTGAGGTACACAATATTTGGTGCTGCCAGATGGATACTCCAATTTTTTTCTACCTTGAACGGATGCAATTGAACAGGGTCCCCAGAGCGCAAACTCCGACCAGGCAGCTTCTGGTCAGCAGAGGGTTCTAGAGTGAAGACTTAATTACCAGAATGGGGATCGAAAGAAGACTTTAGAGGGAATACTACACAAAGAAGTTCTTAGGGCCTGGTTCAGAGTTTTGTGGAAGGGTTACTCTGCTGCAAACTTGCAGATATCTTCTCTGGTTTACTACAAGTGCAACAAGATATAATACACTTCTGTAATGCTATTGGTATTTAACTATCAGCTCCATCTTGACCGCTGACTCCATTTATTATTTACCTTAACTTTGTACACCGTCATGTATTTTTCTGTGCACAGCTTGTGCAATATGTTTTCACTCTCTTTCTCACCAAGGCGGGAACATAACACGGAGGAGTGAGGGAAAGATAAGGATGTACCAGAGAATGTTTATGGTACGGCAGGGAACAGTTCGGTCTTGGGAGCACACCTTAGGTTGTGGCCAATCTCTAATGTGCTCTTCAACACTGACCTGGTGCGGCCAGCATTTGAACAACAACTTACAGTATGAGAGGGGGGAGTTTCTAGAATTCTCCTCTCCAGCTTGTTTAAGGTATTTATGAGAGAAACGTGATGACTGACGTTAGATGAAACTCATTTTAGGAGGGGGACGCCTTTGCCCACTTGTAGGAGGCTGGCCTGGCTTGTAGTGGGTACCAGAGGTACTTACACCTTGTGCCAGGTCCAGTTATCCCTTATTAGTGTAGAAGAGGTGTTTCTAGCAGCTTAGGCTGATAGAAGGTAGCTATGGCAAAGCAGCTTAGGCTGAACTAGGAGACATGTAAAGCTCCTACTATACCACTGGTGTCATATGCACAATATCATAAGAAAACACAATACACAGATATACTAAAAATAAAGGTACTTTATTTGTATGACAATATGCCAAAAGTATCTCAGTGAGTACCCTCAGTATGAGGATGAGAAATATACACAAGATATATGTACACAAACCAAAATTATGCAGGTAATATCAAAAGGAAGTAATGCAAGCAATGTAAAGTTACAGTAGATTGCAATAAGAGCATATAGGTATAGGGGCAACACAAACCATATACTCCAAAAGTGTAATGCAAACCACGAATGGACCCCAAACCTATGTAAGCTTGTAGAGGGTCACTGGGACTGTAAGAAAACAGTGAGGGTTAGAAAAACAGCCCACCCCAAGACCCTGAAAGGTAGGTGTAAAGTGCACCTACTACCCCCAGAGAGCACAGAAGTCGTGATAGGGGGTTTCTGCAGGAAGAACAAACACCAGCAATGCAACAACAGTGGATTTCCGGACCTGAGTACCTGTAAGACAAGGGGACCAAGTCCAAGAGTCACGACAGTGTCGAGAGTGGGCAGGAGCCCAAGAAATACCAGCTGAGGGTGCAAGGAAGCTGCCACCTGTTGGAAGAAGCTTGGTGTTCTGCAAGAACGAAGAGGACTAGGAACTTCCCCTTTGGTGGATGGATGTCCCATGTTGTGAAGAAGCTTGCGGAGGTGTTCCCACGCAGAAAGACCACAAACAAGCCTTGCTAGCTGCAAGGGTTGCGGTTAGGGTTTTTGGATGCTGCTGTGGCCCAGGAGGGACCAAGATGTCGCCACTTGGATGAGGAGACAGAGGGGGCACCCAGCAAGTCAGGGAGCCCTCACAGAAGCAGGCAGCACCCGCAGAAGTACCTGAACAGGCACTTAGAAGAAAAGTGAACCGGAGTCCACCCGAAGTCACAAAAGGGAGTCCCACGATGCTGGAGGACAACTCAGAAGGTTGTGCACTGCAGGTTAGAGTGTCGGGGACCCAGGCTTGGCTGTGCACGAAGGAAATCCTGGAAGAGTGCACAGGAGCCGGAGCAGCTGCAAATCACGCGGTACCCAGCAGTGCATTCTAGCGTGGGGAGGCAAGGACTTACCTCCACCAAACTTGGACTGAAGAGTCACTGGACTGTGGGAGTCACTTGGACAGAGTGGCTGAGTTCCAGGGACCACGCTCGTCGTGCTGAGAGGGGACCCAGAGGACCGGTGATGCAGTCTTTTGTTGCCTGCGGTTGCAGGGGGAAGATTCCGTCGACCCACGGGAGATTTCTTCAGAGCTCCTGGTGCAGAGAGGAGGCAGGCTACCCCCAGAGCATGCACCCCTTGAAACAGTCGACAAAGCCGGCAGGATGAAGCGATACAAGGTTGCTAGTAGTCGTCTTGCTACTTTGTTGCAGTTTTGCAGGCATCCTGAGCAGTCAGCGGTCGATCCTTTGGCAGAAGGTGAAGAGGGAGATGCAGAGGAACTCTGGTGAGCTCTTGCATTCGTTATCTGGTGAGATCCCCAAAGCAGAGACCCTAAATAGCCAGAAAAGGAGGTTTGGCTACCTAGGAAGGAGGATTGGCTACCAAGAGAGCTAAGAGCCTATCAGAAGGAGCCTCTGGCGTCACCTGCTGGCACTGGCCACTCAGAGCAGTCCAGTGTGCCACAAACACCTCTGTTTCCAAGATGGCAGAGGTCTGGGACACACTGGAGGAGCTCTGGGAACCTCCCCTGGGAGGTGCAGGTCAGGGGAGTGGACACTTCCCTTTCCTTTGTCCAGTTTCGCACCAGAGCAGGGCTGGGGGATCCCTGAACCGGTGTAGACTTGCTTATGCAGAGATGGGCACCATCTGTGCCCATCAAAGCATTTCTAGAGGCTGGGGGAGGCTACTCCTCCCCAGCCTTCACACCTATTTCCAAAGGGAGAGGGTGTTACACCCTCTCTCAGAGGAAGTCCTTTGTTCTGCCTTCCTGGGCCAGGGCTGCCTGGACCCAAGGAGGGCAGAAACCTGTATGAGGGGTTGGAAGCAGCAGCAGCTGCAGTGGAGACCCCGGAAAGGCAGTTTGGCAGTACCCGGGTTCTGTGCTAGAGACCCAGGGGATCATGGAATTGTCCCCCCAATGCCAGAATGGCATTGGGGTGAAAATTCCATGATCTTAGACATGTTACATGGCCATGTTCGGAGTTACCATTGTGACGCTGTACATAGGTAGTGACCTATGTACAGTGCACACGTGTAATGGTGTCCCCGCACTCAGAAAGTCTGGGGAATTTGCCCTGAACGGTGTGGGGGCACCTTGGCTAGTGCCAGGGTGCCCACACACTAAGTAACTTTGCACCCAACCTTCACCAGGTGAAGGTTAGACATATGGGTGACTTATAAGTTACTTAAGTGCAGTGGTAAATGGCTGTGAAATAACGTGGACGTTATTTCACTCAGGCTGCATTGGCAGGCATGTGTAAGAATTGTCAGAGCTCTCTATGGGTGGCAAAAGAAATGCTGCAGCCCATAGGTATCTCCTGGAACCCCAATTCCCTGGGTACCTCAGTACCATATACTAGGGAATTATATGGGTGTACCAGTATGCCTATGTGAATTGGTAAATGTAGTCACTAGCCTGTTAGTGACAAATTTGGAAAGCAGAGAGAGCATAACGACTGAGGTTCTGGTTAGCAGAGCCTCAGTGAGACAGTTAGGCATCACACAGGGAACACATACAGGGCACATACTTATGAGCACTGGGGCCCTGGCTGGCAGGGTCCCAGTGACACATAGACTAAAACAACATATATACAGTGAAATATGGGGGTAACATGCCAGGCAAGATGGTACTTTCCTACACCACTTCATTCCCATTGAGGGTAGCTCTCTCTTTCGGCAGTCGTCTGGGTTCCCGACTTGAAGTTGGCAAAGAGATGATGTCCCTATCACGCCCCATGGTGATGCCTTTTTAATTCTTATTTTTAGCTTTGTGTTCTGAATGAATATATAGTCACTGTATATGTAGATATATTATCAGTGATTGAAGTAGTGTATTTTCATTGTTTGTTTCTATGATCATTATTATTCTCTTGCTCTGATTATTTTCAGAAGGGTATTTGTGTTGCTGCATTTGACCTGCACACTTGCCTTAATAAATGTATTACTCAGACTAAGGTGGTCATTATGAACATGGCCGTCTGGACCGCCACGCCGGCGTTCATTACCACCAACAGCATGGCGGTCCAGACCGCCATATTCTAAACACAGTAGTGAACTGGCTGCAAAACAGCCAGTTTGCTACCACCTACCGCCAGGCCAGATTCGACCGCCTGGCCGACTGTGGGCACATTTGACCCGGCGGTGGAGGCTTGACAGGTGGTGGGATTATGATCCCATTTCCACCAGGGATTGCCTGGCGAGTTACCCCTCCAGGTAATCCCTGGCGGAAAGCATACGGGTGACAGGAATAATCATTCCTGTAACCTGTATGTGACACGCCAGGCTCCTTCCCCCTTCTCACAACACCTACCCACCCCCAAGCACCTAGAACAGCCCCGACACCCCACCCCTGAACCACGAAAACAGACCCTCCACCCCCAGAACACCATGTAGGTCCCCCAACACGACCCTCACCATCCCCCTCCCCTACATACAGGTCTCCCCAAACTCCAACCCCCCACATCCACATGTACCCATTCACTTACATGCACACATTCACTCAGACACACATCCCCCCACACATACACTCACGCACACCCCCATGCACTCACACACTCACACATACACACCCCTCCCACCTTCCCTCTCGGACAGCACTTACCATTTCTGTTGTGTTGCTCCGGGAGAGAACGGGCTCCCTGGATGCTGCTCCACCTCAAACGCCGCCTCTCCACACGCCGCCAAGCCTATAACTGCTTCATTATAGGCGTGGCGGTGTATGGATTGATGTGGCGGTGAGGGGGGAGCAGCATCCACCCCGCCACCAACCGCCAGCATGGCACATGACGGCCTTCACCGCCATCAATGGCGGTGAGGCTCCATGTGTCATTATGTGGCGGGATGCCGGCCACCAACACTGGCGGTCTTTCATTGACCACCGGCACGGTTGGCGGCGGGGCATCCTGCCATTTCCATAATGACCACCTAAGAGTCCTGAATTGTTAGCATTCCTTTCAGATTGTTTTGTCTCAGTCTAAAGTAAAGAAGAACAACTTCTAAGCAGGTAGACGGGATACCCATTAAGTATGTCACAGAGTAACCCATCTGCCAAACTCTAAATCAGGACTTTAGTCTTATAGGATTGTAAAGTGAAGACTACATGAGGTAGAGACAGTTTTGTATGTTGCTATATCACAAAATCTTTAGGAAGGTGGGTCCAGTATACAGAGGGTTCTAGAGTGGGGACGTTATGACGAGGATATTAGTTGACAGAGGAATCCAGAGTAAAGATTTTATGATAGGGATACCAGTTTACAGAGGCTTCCAGAATGAATTCTCCAGGCAGATCCTGGTCTGAAGCTTGTATGAAAGTTGAGTTAAGCATGGCAGACCTTATTCTAAAGAACATTCTAAGATGACTTGAAGACACAACTCTTATCTGCAAAAGGTTCTAGAGTGCACATTAAGTAAGGCAGATAACTGGTCTACTGAATACTCTAAAGTGCATACATCATCAAAGCAGATTGTGGTCTGAGGGGACTTTTAAACACAAGATTTGAAGGTTCTAAACCCTTATCTCTGAGGATTGGAGAGCACTGACTTCAACGAGGTGGATGATGGTCCCTTAAAGACTCTAGAATCAACCCTTCATTGAGGTGGACCATGGCTCCCGAGGGTTCTAGGATGAAAAACATGTTGACATTGACCCTGTGCTACTTAGGGTTCCATGGGCAAAGCTTCAGAGAGGCATATCTTGATATATGATGGGTATACAGCATTGAATTTATTAAGGGAGACCATGAATTCAGACGGTTCTTGAGACAAGACTTTCATGAGGGGACAAGCAGAGCGTTCTGGGAAGCCAACCTTCTGCTGTATCAGCTCCAGAAGCAAACCATTGCACTCATTTACAGGCAGTGCTTTCATTGAGTGTATCATTAGCAGCTGCAGGCTATCTCACCTCGCCCTTGTGGACCCGCCTCTGCATTCCATCACAAACCGGTGTTATGTGAGACAAGGGTGTATCTTCCCTGGACACATAGTTTTGTGGTGTCGGTATACTTGAAGTCAAGGCCTGAGTCACCAGCGACTCATATGGAAAACACAATGTCCTGCCCATCAGAGGCCTACTGCTTTTTTTTCACCTCTGACACATTGCGTGATCTTGGGCAGATCTGGTTTCACAGGTGCCTTATCATTTCATTAATCAAAAATATATCTGTGTCACCTTAGGTAGCAATGGTCCTACTGGAATCACACTACCACATTCACCACTGACATACTGTGTAATATGAGGCAGGTCTACATTCTCACCACATGTGTTAGAATGCCAGCCTTTCTCAGGCCTTGCAGGGGTTGTGTCATTTGGAAAAGCCCTATGGTGGTTACAATGGAGGTGAAACTCAGAACAAGCAATGCATGGTTTCAGGTGACTGGCCCCTCAGGAGAAGAGAGAGGATTTCACTGCATCTGGTGACTGCTGCAGTCTAGCTTTAAGCCTTGTTGTGCAGTAGGAACCTGTTGTAGCACACTTTGTTCAGCGCTATGCAGATGATATACTTTAATGACTGAAGGCCTCATTCAGGTTGGTGATGGATATACCATCCACCGAAATCTAAATACCATAGAAAACAATGGCATATAGATTTTGGCGGACAAGATATCTGTCACTGCTACGATGGAGTAACCCCTCCGCCGAAATCTAAATCAGGCCCTAAATCTTAAAAAAGGCGTGAAGAGAACAGGATATGGGAGAGAGTGCTGGAAGAAAGATGTTGTGCTTGCATCAGTGATCAGAGTATGTTGGGGGTTGACATAGCAGAGTGAGGGTGTTGGACTCACAAGAAGATCTGGGTTTCATAAGAGAGGGATTTGGGAGTCACAGGAAGATGTGGGAGTAACAGAGCAGAGTTGTGCAAGGGTAAAACTGCACAACTATAAACCCTTCTGTCCAAAAACTGAAAACATAAGTGGTGTAAAGGTGACTCTGCCCTTTCCCACTTGACTCCTAATCACAGCTGGATATACAACACTGCTCCCGCTTTCCATGAAGAGCTCAGATATACGTGGTTTTGGGGGCTGTCAGTATTCGTGTGGAAGGGTTCCTTCACCCTCTGTTCTGATGTAATGTGGTAATCCTTTCTTGGATGGAAGGATTGTTGAATGTCATTGGGGCTGTGGGAGCTGCCAGAAGGGGTCTTTATTAGTCGTCATTAATCTCCTTCTTGTACACCAGCCACCTAAGGTGAAGAGTCACAAAGAAGAATTCAGACACTCGAATGGTGGCCCATGGTGAACACTGATGTGGAGGTGGCTGTAAAGTAAAGTGGGGCTTGAGACAAGAGAGATCTAGTTTCCAAGTCACTTACAACCTTTGGAGACTTTGGGTTACTAAGCTAAATCCCGGGCTAGGTCCGCTTTGGATAACAAGGGACATGTTTCAGAAGTGTATATTGTGGCAGATGTTACTACAGTGAAGACTATAATTTGAAAAAGTGATGTTACATAATTATTGTATGGAATTGTACAATTCGAAAGCAAACAGATTGGAAGAGAGAATAAATAGAATGACTGAGAAAAACAGTTAGCAGGTGCTCACCATTTGACATATAAATTGATGATTGATGTGGTGGCATTGTCATAAACGAAGACATGAAAGAATCGGGCAGGTTAATATATCTCTACTGTAGGGCTTTGTACAATCTGAGAGTAAAGTTACTTCTATAGAGAATGTTAGAATGCATCATAAAATGTTTGCAATTATCAAATATCAGCCGCTTGCTTGGAAAATGATGATTAAGGAAATTACATGGTCATATGACAGAGATTTTCAATATGGGTGATTCCCTTTGGTATGAGGAGGGTCACGGAAACAGTAACCAAGTTGCTGCCCTAGTTTATCAACAGGATGTGGACTTAGAAGTTGGTCACCAAGAGTGTAGTGTATGCAACAAAATTACAAAAATAATTTTGGGCTCTACAAAAGGTAAAGGAATTGAACGGAAGTGGGTGGCATAATGAGAGTGCTGAACCCAAATTATTCGCAAAGCGTTCTAACAACTTTCCTCAGACCTGCACCACTGTTTCCCCTTTCAAATTTTTCAAAACACAATTCAAAATATTTGTCTCCCCTTCAGCATCCTACCATTTCACATTAACCTCCTAATACTGCTAAAAATAACATACAGAATGCTTTAAGAAATGTTTGCGAATAGCAAATGTTAGCTGTTTTCCTTAGAAAATGATTGTTGGAAATGGCCTTTCTGTAGGATCACCCCCAAACATTTTGCCTTCCTTCTTCTCTTTTTCTGACCTCAGTTTTGCTGGCTTTAGGACTCTGCACACTTTACCACTGCTAATCAGTGCCAAAGTGCATATACTCTCCCCCTTAAAACATGATGACATTGGCTCATTCTCAATCGGCATATTTCATTTACATGTATGTCCATAGCAAAGTGCACTACATGTGCCCAGAGCCTGTAAATTAAATACTACTAGTGGGCCTGCAGCACTGGTTGTGCCACCCACATCAGTAGCCCTTAACCATGTTGCAGGCCTGTCTGCCACAGAAAGGCCTGTGTGTGCAGTTTCACTGCCACTTTGCCTTGCCATTAAAAAGTAATTGTCAAGCCTTACACTCCCCTTTTGCTACATATGAGTCACCCCTAAGGTCGGCCCTAGGTAGCCCATAGGAATGGGTGCTATGTATGTAAAAGGCAGGGCATGAACATGTGTGTTCTATATGTCCTGGTAGTGTAAAACTCCTAAATTCATTTTACACCGCTGTGAGGCCTGCTCCTTTCATAGGCTAAGATTAGGGCTACCCTCATATACTGCTTGAGTGGTACATTCTGATCTGAAAGGAGTAACAAGGTCATATTTAGTATGGCCAGAATGGTAATACAAGTCCTGCTGACTGGTGAAGTTGGATTTAATATTACTATTTTAGAAATGCCACTTTTAGAAAGTGTTGTCAACTAACTACATTGCCCACTCTTGGACCAAAACTAAACTAGAAAACACTAAAATGTACATGCAGCAACAGAAAATTGTTTTATTTACATACAAAATTGATAAACATATTAACCCTAAAAATACCCCTATCAAGAAATTATGATAAGGAGGAAATAGTGCTCGTGTTTCAAAAAGAAAGAAAAGAAAATCAATCTCACACCTAAACAAAAAGCAAAGTATTACAAAATAGCCTGTTGGTTCAACTTTTAACACATTGAATCTTTTGATAAAATTATAAAAGTAACGAATCCCCAATGAAGTCCTTCATTTATCCTAAAAAAAAAACAAAAAAAAACAAACACATCCAGGCTCAATCATCATCGTCGACGTTTCGACCCCTGGCTCTCGGGCTAGTTCCGGGCTCACATACAGACCAACTTGCTATAATGTGAATTCTTAAGGCCACACTCTTCTTCACTTAAACTCCACAACACCTTTACATCCCAAACATATGGGGATATACTTTCTTCATATTAACAACAGCTCTTCAAAAATGAAACCTTTTATATCCAACTGCTTCGTGCTCCTCTTAGTTATTGCAGAATCTATCAAATGATAATATGTTTTAATATGCTTTAGAGTGATGTACACAGAACGTAAAGCTCAAAGTTCACTGTGCCTTGCTCATAAATACCAAGATTTTGCTGACTTCCTTAACATTAAATGTTTGTTTTGAATAGATACCTCTTATACTTGTAGCCATTTAACATGTCACGAAGATTTCTTGCCCCCCAAGCTCCCTGAGAAATGTTTTGGTTGTGGGTGCACCAAAATTAATTAATTGGTCTTTTTCCCCACCACTGTAAAATTCCACTAGCTGCAATTGTTGCACCTAATCTTGATTACCTTTTGCTTCTTACTATTTTAGATACTTTGGATTTAGACATGCGCATCAAATCAGGATTCCCCCTCAACAGGTCCACTGTCCACCTTTTCAAACTAGTTAACAAATCCATCTGTCCTGGCCTGACCTCAGTGTTTAAAGGTACCCTTTGTACTCGTCAAGTACCATCTACTTGGAAATTGTATTGCACTGTACTGGTCTTAAAAAAACCTCAGATTATGTCATCATACTAAATTATTGTATATCAATCTCACAGCTACTTTTTTCCAAATGAAATTGTGGAAAAGAGGTCAACAAATAACTTACCAAGCGTTTTAAGACTAATCAGCTATTTGACCGTCACCAAGCAGGGTTCTGCCCTCTGCATGGCACAGAGGCTGCCTTCCTATGGGTAGGTGATGATCTCAAATTTATGTTGGACAAGAGTGCCAGTGCAGCTCTGATCCTACTATAGCTCAGTGCCACATATGACACCGTCTCATACAAGATCCTTATTGAGCGCTCCTTCAAATCAGGAATTAGATGTACTGCTCTTTAAAGACTTACCTCCAATACCTAGCAATAGAACTTGATCTGTATATGCCCTTGCTACACACCAGTGCTAAACCTGTGATGTGTGGGATCCGTCAGCGCTCATCCTTGAGTTTCACTCTTCCTATGTGGATGATACCCAAATGATCATCTCTTTCATGTACAGTCTGGGTAGCACTGCAAAAAGATTCAAGCAGTGCTTCTCCAGAGGTGTGCTCTGTATGAACAGTAATTGTTGGGGATATATATATATATATATATATATATATATATATATATATATATATATATATATATGTGTGTGTGTGTATGTATATATATATATATATATATATACATATGCTTTTATACATATATATATATATGCTTATATATATATATGCTTATATACATATATATATATATATATATATATATATATATATATATATATATATATATATATATATCCATGTGCGTACTCTACATGGGTATCATATTTAGATATAGTTATCACCTAAACTATCTCACTTCCCACTGTAACAAGCTGCCCGGAGCTGCAGAGGCTTTCAAACCTGACTGACCTTGCTTGGACAAGCTTCAACAGCTGTTCTGACCCCACTTAGAGGTCACTTTGCTTTTCCTGGCTTCCACGTTAGTCTTGCTCATCAGCTTGTTCATTTATGCCTACAATGGATTTCTGTATATTTGGCATTGTGCCTATGTTGCATTTCTATGCTTGTCCTTGTTTGGCACTGTGACATTTTAGTTTTGCTTATGTTGCATTTCTGTACTGCATATAGGGCCCAAAAACCAGACACTCAGGGAAGAAGAAGCTGTTTGTATTACGCACACAGTTTTCATGCTTGCTTTTCTTCCTTGCGGGCTAGCAAGCATGCTATGGTAGCCAACAAATATATGTAATTTTGTTCCTGGGCAACTGCTGTATGTTTCTTTTATTGTTGATAGGAGGGTACAAAAATTTATTTACCTAACAGTAATACTCTCAAAGTATCCACAAAACAGAAATTCCGATATTTGGAGCTTCCTGTTCCATCCGGTCTGCTCAATTGGAGGCTCTCTGAAGTAGGGCCTTTACCTTCTCATATGACAGAAATTTAGGTGTTCAGATTGACTGTAAAAGTCTTTTAAATTCTCAAATTAATAAAATAGCTCCTTGCTTTTCCTATTTACCTATTTACCATTAGTCTTCTTCCCATTTATTCACTGGAATCATTAGTCCAGGCTATCATTTTAACTCAAATTGTCTACAGTAACACCCTATGTATAGGTGTTCCCAAAGGCGCAGTCAAGAAACTCCAACACATTCAAAACTTGGCTGCAAGACTACTGCTGCATTTACTATCACATTACTCAAACTCCGCCCACTTGATTAATCTGCACTGGTTACCTGTAGCCAAAGAAAACATAATTTGTAATGTGCTCTTTTCATTTGTCTAGTGCTGCCCATCCTTCATCTAACTCCATCTGGTCCCTGGTGCCAAATATTGGAACTTGCTACCTTTAGCTATTCACAATGATAAGATCTAGTTGTCTTTCCAAACAAAATGAAGACTTGGATGTTTTGAAAGCCTATTCAGTAGCCCTCCTTTACTTCCTTGATTCTCAGCACCAGAACATTCTGTTAGGGTAGCAGAGTGATCTACAAATTCTTATTTATTCATAAAAGGAAAGCCACATTGTATGGCCCTTCAGAACAACTGAAGAATCGGACAAGTAGGTCTTCTTGATGACTCTGAGGCCAATTTCTCTTCCCTGGAACTCCCCAAAAGAAATATCTCTTTCTCTTGCATTTCTACTAACCCACGACATAGAGCCTGACTTACAACTTTGTGGACGGGTTACTCCGTCACAAAGGTGACAAATGTCCTGTCTGCCAAAATCTAAATCCCATTATATCCAATGGGATTTCAATTTCGACGGACAGGACATCCGTCACTGTTGTGGCAAAGTAACCTGTCCACCAAGTTCTAAATCAGACCCATAGACCTATGACCCAAACATTTTCCAAGTAAAACTGTGAATCCAAGGAACCTCAGTGAATCAAGTTAAACATTTGGGGTTGGTGTAGCTGTCTGGGACATTTTTCATGAGTCCTAGGTCAGACAGGAATTACTGGAATTACTTCACTATTGAGTCCAAAACCGCACACCAAGTACACACCCCTTTTAGCACATGACCCTTAGACTAGCAGTCCACTTTTCATGGCATTGGTGTTTAAGGAATCTGCAGCTAGATAGTCTCTCTACCAGATAAAGCATTACTGAAGGTAAGTAACTTGTTCATCTGATAGAGATTGCAGATTCCTCACCTAAGAAAAGATACCCAAGCAATATCTCGAAGGAGGTGGGACTGTGAAACTAATAAGACCAGAAAGTCTTGCAGGACCAAACGGGTGAAGTGTCTGTGATTACAGACCTGATAGTCCAGGCAGTAGTGCTTGGTGAACATGTGCAGTGAAATCAACGTTGATGCCTGAGAAATGCCCAAGACAGGGACCCCGCACGCTAAAAAAATGGTTGCAACCTTGTGCCTGGTGGAGTGAGTCAGCAAGCCCTCTGCAGTTGCTTTTTAGCTAATGCACAGCAGATCTTAATGCATAGGACAATCCATTTCAAGATGGTCCTTTTCTGTACCGCCTTCTCTTTTTTTGCTCCCATATAGCCCAAAAATTGTTGATTGTCCACCTGTAATTCTTTCATGCGGACAAGGTAGAATGGCAATGCTCTTTTTGGATCCAGAAGATGGAGTCTCACTTCCTCTTTGGAGGGATGATGTGGAGCAATGAAGTTAGGAGGAGGGATGTTCTGGCCTACATGGAAAGGGGCCACAACCTTTGGAAGGAAGAAGGCATGTGTCCAGGAATCAGCTTGTGCAAATAAAGGATAGTGTAAGGAGAGTGCACAGAGAGCTCTTGGAGTTCATTGACCCTCCTGGCATTTGTTACAGCCATTAAAAAAACAGTTTTTATAGTTAACAGCCTTAGAGGACAATTGTGCAGAGGCTTGAACATTTCACACATGAGAAAGGTGAGAACCAAGTTGAGGTCCGAGTGAGGCAAGATGAATGGCGTAGGTGGAAACATGCTTTAGGCCCTCAAGGAACCTAGCCACAACAGGTGACTTAAAGAAAGGGCTGTCCCACAACTACAAGTATGCTGAGTTGGCAGAAAGGTAACCCTTAACCTTATCTAGAGCCATGCTGGGCCAAAGCCAATGCGAACAACAAAACATTTGATAAAGGTGCAGATAGCGGTCAACGTGTGGAAATTGTTTACCGAATTGGTGAAGGGGTGCCTGGCTGACAGAATTACATTACAGTCATCGGGAGGAAGGTCAAGAGCTGTCAACTGTTGCCGCTCAGACTCTGCCCATGAAGGTGGAGGGTGCACAGGTTCAGGTGCAGAACCCTCCCCTGGAGGTTCAAATATCATTCTCCACAGCTCGGATTACCAAACTCTCTGTGCCCAAACCGGAGCCACAAGAATGACTTTGGCCCTGTCATTCCTAAACTTGAAAACTTCTGGGAAGGTGTATTTTTGAGAGAAAGGCATCCAGGAGGCCGGAGCTTGCCCCATGTCTGGATGGAGGTGCCATTCATGATCTGTTAGGCACCAGTGACGAAGTTTGTCCACTCTGTAGTTCAGAGAGCCCACCTGGTGTTGAACTAACAGGGAAATGCTCTGATGTTCGAGCCATGTCCAAAGATTCAGGGCCTCTTGATAAAGGGTCCGTGACCCCACCCCACCCTGTTTGCTGCAGTAGCACATGGTGGTGGTGTTGTCGGCAACACCTGCACCAGTCTTACCTTGATCAAAGCAAGGCAGGCTTTCAGTGCCAAGCGAATCACCCAGAGCTCCAACACGTTGCTGTAGTGCTCGGACTCCTCCAGAGACCAGAAGCCTCTGATCTACACCGCTTGTAAGTGGCCACTTCAGCCCAAGAGTGACACATCTGTCACTATATTCAGCTTAGGTTGGAGAAGGGAGAGGGGTCTGAGGTGGCTGCCACTGACCCAATTGCGGTTCATTAGCCACTACTACAAATCTTTTGCTGTCCCTTCCAGTGGACCATATTGGAGAGATTACCTGCTGAGATTACAACGCCCGCATATGCCATTGGGCATGAGTGGCCAGCAGGATGTAGAAGGCCATGAGGTCCAACAGACTTGGAGTCAGTCTAACCAAAATTCAGGCTAGAGGCTAAAACATCATTATCATAGCCTCAATATACTGGACTCGCTGCTCAGGAGGATAGGTCTGAAATTGCTCCATGTCCAAAATGGTTCTGATGAGAGGGCGTCAGGTGTGACTTTGGCACGTTGATAGTGAACCCCAGCGAATGCAGGAGATTTACTGTAATCTGAAGGTGGGAGATGACTTCCTGGGGCAAGCCCACCTTCAACAACCAATCTTCGAGGTACAGAAAGACTGGAACCCATGACATCTGTAGATGACCTGCAACCACAGCCATTACTTTTGTGAACACTCTAGGGGTGCTGGTAAGGCCAAAAGAAAGAACTGCAAACTAAAAGTGCTATTTGCTCACCGTGAACTGCTGGTAACATCTGTGGGTAGGCAGAATGGTGATGTGGAAATATGCATCCTGCAAGTCCAATGCTATCATTCAGGCTCCATGATCTACGGCAGACAGAACTTGGGCGAGTGTGAGCATTCTGAATTCCTCCTTTTTCAAGGAGAGATTGAGAAGGAGCTGATTGAGGATAGGACGGGGTTCTCCATCCTTCCTTCCCTGCCACCAGAAAGTAGTGGGAATAACAACCACAACCTACTTCTGATGCAGACACCTTCTCTGTGGCTCACTTGGCCAAGAGAACCTGCACTTATTGACGAAGAAAAGAGAGATGGACCTCTGTCTGCCAGTCATAAGTGGGTGGCAAGACTGGTGGGGTAGATACAAAGAGGAGAGAGCAGCTCCTTTGGACAAATCTGGGGAACCTCACGGTCTGACATCAGTGACCACTGGTGGAGCAGGTGATGGCATATCCTCCCTCCCTCTGGATGCCTAGGACGGTTAGAGGGCAAACTAAAGAGGTTTGGAGGCAGTGGCTCCCAGGAAGGAGAGGATGGCTTGGTCTGCCTGTCTCAGTCTGTCTGTGGGACCTACAACCTTGGCGATGAGAAGGCTGGAAAGCCTGTTGGCTGTGGTGGTTGGGAAGGTATGGGTGCGGTTAGAGGCCCCTTTGAGGGCCACAAAAGGGGTGGAAGGCAGATTGGTGTTTGCAGTGGACCACAGACAAGCCCAAGGGTCTAGCTGTAGCTCTGCTGTTCTTAAAGTGCTCCAGCGCTGAATTTGCTTTCTCTCCAAAGCAGCAAGAGCCATTGAAGGGCATGTCCATGATGCAATACTGGACATCCCCTGAAAAAACAGTTGTTCACACCCAGACATTGTGCCACAAGGCAGCTGATGAGGAAATTGCTCTGCCCAGAGAGTCGTTCATGTCGAATCCACACCATATGGTGAACTTTGCTGCATCTTGCCAATCAGGTGTACCCTGGGTGAGTATGGTCTGGACCACCTCCGAGACCATGGGCAGCACTTGCGCAATTGAGGCTCATATTGTATGGGAATAATGGCCCAAGAGGCATGCAGTGCTCATCAACAGCAGTCCTCGGCTGGTGAAAGAGAATGTTCTCTTACCAAAGTTGTACAGCTTATTGTTTTCCCTATCCAGTGAAGTGATAGAGAATGTGCCGGGGCTAAACCTGGACATGGAGGATTGGACAACCATGCTCTCTGAAGTGAGGTGCTGGGTGAGAAAACCGGGAACCCCAGTAGGAGGGGATGGTGGTGGGCAATTGTCCTGTGCACAGGAGCACCTGGGCAGTGCTTGGACTAGGCCCCAAGTAGGTCATCTGTAAGGGCATTATTGAAGGGTAGAATGAGTTCAGAGGGGGAGACTCCCAGCTGAAGCACCTACTTCAAGACATTTGTTTTGACCGCCAGCATGGTCAACTGAAGGTCCAGGACTTCAACCATCCTGTGAACCATCAGAGCAAAAAAGCCACTCTCCTCCATAGCCATGGTAGAAGAAGAGACCAGGCCAATGCCAGCTGAGGTGTCCAACCTATTGGCATTCTGCCAGCTCCTCATACCAGTGGTTGTGTTTCTGTTCTTCTTCAGAGAACTGCTAAACATAAGGATCCATAGGCCCCCTTCACCCCAATTCATCCACCTCTCCAGGCCTGCCATACAGAAAAGGCACTATCAACGACCGCAGAAGCATGGACCCAGTCAGTTCTGAAGACGGTGTCAGGCTGCATTGCTCCGGCACTGTCTGAAGTCGGAGATAACAATAGAGGCGGCATCACCTATGGGTGTTAGCACTGGAACAATGACGGTCTCTGTCTCACCGTTGGCTGCGCTCTGGATGCAGCAAGGGATCCAAGGGACCTGACTGGTGCAGAGGGCGAACCTGCCTGTGTGATCCAGTAGGGGCCCCTCCTGAGCCGTGGGGGCCCAGAGGCACTTCTGAGAGGCTAGGCTATCCAAATAGGAGAGGATGGCTTCATAGAACTCTTTCAACTGGGCGTGGGTAACTCCTGGAAAATCGGGGAGGTGCGGAGCGGACCCATGTTCAATTTCTGCCCACTTGTGGGGCCTGGAGTTCTGACACTCCAGCATCTTGTCAGAAAACCTCAACGGACGCAGCAAAGTCAGTGATCTCTTCAACGTCTTTGACTTTTTATGCCTGTGAGACTTCCACTACAACTTGGAATGCGGTAAACGTCAGTGATGTCTTCAACTTCTTTCACTTTTTATGCCTGTGAGACGTCCCCGACATCCCTGACAACTTGGAATGCGGTAAATGTTGGTACTGAACAGTCCCAGGACCTTCTGCACATACGGGACCTTGAGCATCGGGAAGTCAACCGATGTCAGGTGGTGAGGAGCTTGAGGGATGTATGGCACGTCAGTCCTCACAGGTCTTGGAGTCATGGTCCCGCTGCAAGCACCACAAGAACACCAAGTGGGAATCTGTCACAGACATCTGCCTGTGACAGGCCCCACATGGCTTGAAACCAGCCTGTTTCTTGTGTGACATACCTTCACACCAGGAGAAAAGTCTCAAAAAAGTCAACAAAACATAAAAAAAAAGCCAGCCAAAACGCAACTAAGGGGTAGCTTAGACCAGATCAGTGCTATCTGGCACAGAAAGAAAGGAACTCATGTCAGCGGACCGAGATTGTCCCTATATAGGAACCGTGCACGTCACTTCTGGCATAGATGACACTGATAACACCATGTGGAGCTAAAAAACACCCCCTACCGTCATGCAGGGATACTGTTTGAAAATCTTCCGGATCGAGTCTGATGATTGGGGATTATTCTAAGGTAAGGAATCTGCAGCTGAAAGTCTCTATCAGATAGAGACGCTCTTGGAAACTCCGTTCGAGCAATCCCTGCTGGTGCAGGTAAGTCTGAGATTCAGGCCAGACAAAAGAGCCCTGCTGCATAAAGAATTTCTAACCTTGGGAGTAAGAACCTGTGAGTCGGCAGCAATAGAGGCCCTAAATCCACAAAACCTTGGGTTGACCGTTCTGCTGATGCAGTTTTTTGCAATTTTTAACAAATGATCAGGGGCCGGAACAGGGTATTGGGTACTGGGCATTGAAGTGTTCTTCATTAAGGGCTGTTACGAGATGAATTTGAATCAGCCTTCCCATCTCTATTGTCACCAAACTAAGGCCCATATTTATACTTGTTTTAGCGCCGCATTTGCGTCATTTTTGGTGCAAAATCAGCGCAAACTTACAAAATACAATTGTAAGTTTGCGCGGATTTTGCATAAAAAAACAACGCAAACGCAGCGCTAAAAAAGTATAAACATGGGCCTAAATCCCCACTAGCCGGGCTGTGTAGTATTGCACGGTTACCTATGTCACTCGGAATTATATTTATAGTTGGGCTGCTAAGGCAGGGTGAAGATCATTGACCCCCTATCCTGACCATTCAGGCCATTTAGCCTTTGGCAATAAAGCTTGTTCTGTGGCCTCAAAAGCTTACGGAAGATAATGGTTTTTGCAGTAATGTAGTCCCGCCTTCATGTTTACATATTGCGTTCTTCGCACGATTAGTTGTGCTCTGCTTTCACGTAATGTTTGCACAATGCACTTTGTTTTGTGCTCAGACAGGCCGTGAGAGGCTTGGCTCACTTATTTTTGCTCTTTAAATAGTTCCTTTTGCACTAGTGACTAGGCAAGAGCAGGCTGGACGATGGTCTACTCAATATATTAAAATATTTAGCCTTATGAAAGATTGTATGAACCTATTATTGAATCACTATGTGTATGACAGGCCTCAAAAGTTCTGTTAAATCTCACTGTTTTCTTTTCTTTAGTCAATAGGTGAGAAAAGTAAGATATGACTGTTGAACGCTTAAGCCTAATCATGCGACATTTTTAGTCTTTTACTGAATGTATGATTTTAAGAATATTGATCTGTGTACGTTTATTGTTTTAATTAACTGATAAACAACATTTCACCATTTTAAAATGTCAACACCACTACTCAAAAAAGGTAGATGCCCAAACCCATTTGCAGCGTGAGTAATGTCGACCGGTTGAAAGCTCCTCTGCTGATGTAGCAGCTTCTTCGGTACGCTGGTTCTATCATAGAAACTTCAGGTTGCTGCCGGGATTCTCCAGCTCCTGATGCTTCTCAAGGCTCGATCACTTCAGCGGAACTTAAACAGTGTTAAGTTCCATGGCATCATCTGGCTCCCGGTGCATATGTTTCAGTCTACTTTACATGGCTTCCAGACCTCACCCTTGACAGAGTGGTACAGGCCCTTCCCCATGTTGCAACAAATACTTTTGGTTCTTCTCATCTTAGGTCCTCCATAGCCCCTCTTCTTCTGAGCAACATCTTACTCATGCAAGGGCACTTCCAATGCCCATCTATGGAGTCGGTCCACTCTCTCCCTTGAAGGAGGGACAAACATAAAAGGCCTTCTATACCCTTGGGTGGCCTTCCCTAATTATAGTCCTAGAAACCCTAGTGATGGGTCCTAACGTCTGCAAATGGATTCAATTACTGTACACCTAACCAGTTGTGCGGGTGCACACAGGACAAGTGATTTCAGAGCAACTTCTAAAAAATAGATGCACCAGGCAAGGTTGCCTACTGTCACCCTTTAGCTTTGCCATCTTAATGGAATTGTTGGCATGTCTTTTGTGCAGCAGAGAGGCAGACTGATACATTTGCATGAATGATCGCTGGCAAGTAATTTGGCTATTTGCTGACATTGTATATCTTAGAGAAGGCATTGCGGCCCTTCCGGAAGTGATGGACATCTTAAACGACTTTGGGGACGATTGATGGATGAGAATACATTGACGCAAATCTTGCTTGTTCCCACTGCAACCACTGTCAGATACGCAGGGGCATATTTATTCTCTGTTTGCGCCGAATGTGCATCAAAGATTTTGACGCACATTCGGCGCAAACCGTGCACCATATTTAAACTTTGACGCCTGAGCCCGCGAACGCCAATAGTCCGCCGTGTGCGTCATTTTCTGGATGCGGTAAACCGCCTTGCGTTAATGACATGCAAGGTAGGCGTTCCTGTCCAAAAAATGACTTAAACACCCATGCGCCTTATTTATCCAATCGTGCAAAAATCCCACACGGCCGGGAGGTGGAGTCAGAAAATGATGCACAGCCCGATTTGCGTAAAATAACGCCTGGGTCAGGGCAGGCGTTAAAATGGTTAAGGTACACGTTACAACCTGAGTAGACTTGGCAAGGGCAGAGAAATAGGTCTGCAGAGAACCTGTCACACATGGGATATTTGTGCATAGTCAAATGTCAACACATCAGAGCTGACAACGTACGGAGATGTGTTGTACATTGTCACCCTGCCAAATCTAAATGTCTCACTGATGTTTGAATAATTCTATTGCATATGTGAAATTGGATGGGATGTCCAGGGTATATAGATGCAACCGTGTTATCATCACTGTGGAACTGAATCTGTGTATGGAAGTATCATGTCACCCCCAGTTAAGGCACAT
This sequence comes from Pleurodeles waltl, assembly GCF_031143425.1. Taxonomy (NCBI): domain Eukaryota; kingdom Metazoa; phylum Chordata; class Amphibia; order Caudata; family Salamandridae; genus Pleurodeles; species Pleurodeles waltl. The sequence goes on along the minus strand of NC_090440.1, from coordinate 976,515,304 downwards.
GGACACCTCTTTCACATGACATAATGCAAGGGAGTACACAATGTACTGCAACTCTACAACAAAACTGCTGACATCCGGTCAATCAGCCAAACACCCGTTCAGATAAGGAAACAACCCATTGCTGATGGTACATCCTAGAAGCCTAGGATTCCACACAATAACACAAACACCGATGAGTCAGCAGACAACACAAGAGAACAACTGCCATGCAAAGTGATAATCATGGTGCAAGCTACATCAACATGTTCTCACTCATTTTCTCTTTCAGCTGATCAGGGGTATGGGATCCAGCCATGGCTCATGACCCCATTTGCAAACCAAAGCACTGCATCAGAGCGTGCCTATAATGAGGCACATCGGAGGACACGCACCGTAGTCGAGAGGACCTTTGGCATCCTGAAGACAAGATTCAGGTGCCTCGACATCACCGGAGGCAGCCTCCTATACTCACCTGAATTGGTGTGCAAAATCATTTTGACCTGTGCCATCCTGCACAACATATGTGTAAGAAGGAACATTCCCCTATATGAACCTGACCCACAAATGCCTGAAGAGGAGGAAGAGGAGAACAGCATATGGCACACAACTAAGACACCATCAGTCAATAAGTGAAAAAAATGCCTCATACATGAGGCAGTGGATGTGCTATTGCATTGGTGACAAGAAGGTATGACCAGACCCTTGACAGCAGTAAGTGTTACATCAGCTATCTTTGCAAGGACTATGTGTGACAAGAATTCCATATAAGCAGCAAATGGATAGCACAAGTGCCCCAGGTACGACTAGCATTGCTCACAAGACATCCCCTGCACATGGCAGCCCAGGTCTTCAGTCCTGCCACTCCCATGTTCCCTGTCTCACTCCACCATTCTTCAGAGGTCCCTGGAAAGGGAATATGTGTACCCAGATAATCCCTCCTCTACACACACCCAGACTCATATTGTGAATACAGTGTGCTTCCCTCTTTAGTATGGTATGCCATAGTCATTGTACTTCTGTCTGCATGGACTTCTGGTTAAACAATGCATTGCCTTGTAGTCTGTAGGACCTTTAATCAACTGTACATTGCTTCCCATGTGAAAGGTACTGTTGGCCCTTTGAACTTGATTCTCACCTACAGGACTTGTGAGAGACTGAAGCTGCACACACCTGTGAGCTCCTCCATGCAGACCAGCCATTTGAACATGCACTGCCCTTGCAGCTGCCTGGAACAGCATAGAAGCTGTAATTTTATGTATAACACTGTTATGCATTGCTGTATAAATCACTTGTGTAACACAGCCCTTGGGTTACTGTGTTACGTTCCAACACAAAGGACAAACACTGTTTTCATTTTCCACAGTGTTGTTCCACCTTTGACCAGTCTTAGGTGGTCATTCTGACCCTGGCGGTCATGGACCGCCAGGGCCGGGGACCGCGGGAGCACCGCCAACAGGCTGGTGGTGCTCCCAAGGGCATTCTGACCGCGGCGGTATGGCCGCGGTCAGAGACGGAAAACCGGCGGTCTCCCGCCGGTTTTCTGCTGCCCTGTGGAATCCTCCATGGCGGCGCAGCTTGCTGCGCCGCCATGGGGATTCCGACCCCCTCACCGCCATCCTGTTCCTGGCGGTTTTGACCGCCAGGAACAGGATGGCGGTGAGGGGTGTCGTGGGGCCCCTGGGGGCCCCTGCAGTGCCCATGCCAACGGCATGGGCACTGCAGGGGCCCCCGTAAGAGGGCCCCACAAAGATTTTCAGTGTCTGCCATGCACCCGTCGCACCCTTCCCACTCCGCCGGCTCCATTCGGAGCCGGCTTCCTCGTGGGAAGGGGTTTCCCGCTGGGCTGGCGGGTGGCCTTCTGGCGGTCGCCCGCCAGCCCAGCGGGAAACACAGAATAACGCGGCGGTCTTCTGACCGCGCGGCGGTATTCTGGCAGAATGACCCCCTTAGTCTGCTCACAGGGTAGTTGCCTTGTTAAATTTTTGGATTCTGATTGACCCCGCATCCTGTTAGCCTGACTGGTTCCTGTCTTTGCGTTACCATAAAGGTTCCCTGTGGCTACGTTTGTATCATAGTTGCTTTCCCAGCCCTCACTTTCCTCCTGGGGTATTGTGTCAGGTGGTTCTACAATGAATACTCAAAAACATTGTATAGCATAATCAGTTTACTTATCGTTCCATGGGGTGGAACTTGTTTCCAAATAGCCTAATCATGGCCCATCCCTTGTCTGGGTTTCATGTATGCATGAGTGACAAATAGTGACAGTGTACCATGGCTGTATGCATGGATTGGGTATGGTGCCTCCAGCACAACATACAATGTCAGATAATGTGCATGAAATGTCAACACATGTTAGGACCCTGACAGTCCACACGCTGATTCATGGGGCTTGCGTGGTGAATAGCTGTGAGATTAATCAGCACAGAGGCACTGATGTTCCCGGATGCAGTAGGAATTTTAGAGGCCATCCTGTGTACAAATGTTGTGAGGAAGCCTGCTGGTTTAAAATTCCTGATCCATTAACTTTGTCAGCACACCAAGGTTGCCCTGTTGTCAGTCTCATAACACATCTGCAGTGCCATAGCTGGACTATCCCCATGTGTGTTCTCAATTCCTCATTGGCTTTCCTTCAATTCAGCTGTGAAGGATACTTTGTAGATGCAGGAAGTATGGACCCCAATAATGATACAGGCTAAACATTGGCCCACACACTTGAACCGGACACCTTTGTGCATTTTACCACTGGAAATATGTGAACACGTGCTGCTTGCTCTGCTGGTCCTCCACTGTCACAGGAGAGACATGGCTCATTTATATGACTCCAACTGTGGCGTGACATGACATTTGTGGATTGTATTTGGGACTCGGTGTTACAAACACCGTACCTGCATAGAATTATCCCATGCCTGACTCATGGGGAGTAAACAAACAAGTGCCTAGGAAGTAGTATCCAACATTCCAGGACATGTGATGGCTTAGTTTTGGAACATTGCCATGATCAACAGTCTGATATCTATCCTGTGCATGCTCTGTCATTGGTGGTGCTTATGTTCCAAAAAACCTAGGAAGTGCACACAGCATTTGTTGCTACGTGTACGACAAACACATTTCCTCTCTCATTTCCACACTGAATAGCATCTGATGGTTGTCCACATTGACTCCACATGCATACAAGCGTCTTGTGATGTTCACACAGTGGGACAACTACAATGATAAGAGCCAAATCACACACATTGACCCATAGGCATTGATTTACTGTATTGAGTTGCGTTGCCTTGCTATCCTCTCTTGACGCAAAACATGCCCTAACTGGGTAATACCTAATTGTATTCCACACGTTTGGCCATCTATTGCATCAGTGAAGAGTGCAAATCCGGAACAACAAGTAGAGGATCATGGTCCGCAGTAGTATGATCTGTCACATGTGCCCGTACACCGGAATTCACAATGTTGGTGCAATCAGCTTATCTCTGTATTGTCACGCCTGTCATGTACTATTACAAATGAGAAATTACCCAAACTCAATCAAAGACAGAAATGTTGACGCATACGCGTCAAAAAAGACGCACATGCGTCGAAATATGACGCTCATTGCCATGAAACATCCATTGGCCCTGAGCGGTAATTCCCACACTGCACCCCCTGAAATTGGTTAAGTATGAAACATATTTCAAATTATGGATGCAGGGTTATTTCTAAGAATGTGCATAAAAACAAATGACGCATGGACTGTAAGCGTTATACTATTTTGAGGCATAAGATTAAAAACGCACCGCATTTAAGGCAGGAAGTGATGTAATAGGATATCCTGTTTACAGAATTGGTACAGTGGGTGTACTTTCACTTTCACTTTGCAGTCTGTGATTATTCCTGACTGTGTGGCTGTGTTTTCACTTGCCTCTCTGTGCATTTTGTGAATGTGTCTCCAGTGTGCTCCTTAAATTGGCTTTTTGTGTTTCCTAGGTGTCTGAAGTATCCTGTATTAATGTTTTTTTGGTCATTTCTGGTGTCTAAATTAGTCTGTTGTGGGTAGTGTTACTTTGGGGATAGTTGGGCTGTGTTCTGTTAATTTTTTTCCATTTCCCTCTCCTACTTTCCTTCCATTCTCCTCTGTACTCCTTTATTCCCTTTTTTGGTGCAAACATGTTGGGTAGGCCTCGTCTTGGCAGGATGGGAGAGGAGGAGCTGGGTGGCTTTATTTGGCTGGTGTGCCACTTCCTACCCTTAATGATCGAAGCAGGTGGGCGTGTGATACAGGGGTATTACACAGAGGCAAGGAGTCTCCGGTGGGCAAAGGTCTTGTACCATCTACAACAAATCTACAACACGCCGCGCAACAACCACCAGCTGAAACACCGTTGGGCTGACCTGGCTGCCCGGGAGCAAGACCTGCTGGACCACCTGGGGATTATGATTGGTGGCCCTGTTGGTGTATTGACAATCTATTATCACTGACCTGAGGTAAACATCACTGATCTACCCCACGGTTGATGTGTCACATTACACAGAGACAAAGTTGTTGTGTAAGTGCTATTTATTTTAAAGTGCTGTAGTGCTATATGTACAATGTCCATGATTGTGAGTCCATTAGTGTGACACCTTCCAAGTGCAAAAGGACATGTCATTGGACATGCAGGGGTGAAGTGTCAGACAGTGCAGAGGGACAGGATTTGCCAATGAGTTAGTGGGAGACAATCACAGGGCAGGGTGACAAGATAAACAGTGGGCTGAAGAACAGTGCGTGAGTACAGTTGTTGCAAGACTGGCATGTTACAAAGCACAAGACCTTGGCAATAGGTGGCCATGTGGCAGGGACTAGTGCTACCGGGTTCTCTTACGGGTGAAGGTGATCTGTTCCACTTCTTCATCTTCTGATGTGTGTGTTGTCTCTTCTGCCCTTGGTGGTGGTGGTTGTAAAGGGGCAACACACACCTCAGTGTTTGATGTCGTGGAGTCAGACATCCCGGTAGCTGCCAACTGTGGGGCTATTAAGGGCAGTACTGCAGCAAGGAGGAGCTGCTGGTTCGTTAAGAATAGCAGCCACATCACTGTGGTAGGCAGCCAGGTCGGCCCTGAGGGGTTCAATATTGCATTTGTGCACGCATTGACAGGATTGTTGTTGTAGGTGTTGTGTCAACTCTCTTACAGCTGTGCTGATTTCCTTCAACCTTTTTTTCAAGTTCCTGCAAGATTGTTGTTCGCCCTTGCATGGCTGCTGCCTGTTCTTCCATTGACATCATGCACGAACGCACCCACTCTAGGCTCGCTGCCATATTTTGCATCCCCACCCACACCTCCTTGGCCAGCTCCCGCTGTACTCTAACTATGGTTCTCTCAAAGCTGGTGCCAGTGTCGTCAGAGTCCTCAGCTGTGTTGGAGCTGGCAGGTCGTACAATTGGGGTGGTGGGTGGGTCCTCTGTGATGGCTGCTAGTTCTGTGTTCCTCCTTGTGACTGAAGGTGGGGTCTGGAGGGTTCCAAGGACATCTTGGAGGGTCTGCTGGCTGATGTTTGTCAGCTCATCATCCATGTTTTCAGGGTAGTCCTGGACAGGCATATCCGCAGGAGAGCCATCGTCCTCTGCAATGAGATATGGTACAATTAGTGTGCCTCTGTTGTTAGATTTGTAATGTGACGTGCCTGCCTTCCTATTATTTTCACATTGTGATCTTGGTTCCTGTTCATTGTTCCTGTCTTTCGTATTAGCATTCTCCCAGGGCTATGCCCCACCTGCATGTCACATGTATTGTGGTCGGTTTGTGGGCCAACTTAGCATTAAATGACTCCCTTGGGTCACTTCCCGTGTGTGTTTGGCCTTGGTCTGATAATTTACGTAGTACCCGATGTTCTGTCCGCGACCACTTTAACGTCAAGGCTCTCCATGCTTTCACATCTGGTGCCTTCGAGGCTTTCCAATTCATTGCTATCAATCTTTTATACATTTTAAATGCTAGGTCTGCAAACTTATGTATGTTTCTGTGTGCTTTCCCCCTTACTCTTACTCCCAGTAGACAGGAACCTGGATCCGGAGTAAATAAGTGTTCCGTTATCTCTGATACATCAGTTACTATTTTCCGCCACTCTTCTACTAGAGGACCGCACTCCCAGACCGTATGATAGAAATGGGCGGATGTCTCGCCACAGCGGGGGCACACTGGGTCCGAGCCTGTAAACATTCCCTTTAACCTAGTAGGTGAGAGGTACGTCTGGTGGGTGTAATTGAATTGAGCATATCTAAATCTGGGGTTTCTGGATACCCTTCGTATGTGCTGCAATGCTTGTGACCACTCCACTTGCGTTAATTGATTCGGTAGTACAGTGTTCCACCGATCCCTTACCTTTTCTAGTCCAGTGTCGGTAGGGCTATTTAAAGTTTTGTATAGGTTTGTTATAATTTTATCTTGAGTGTCATATGACAACATATGATGAAATACGGGGGATGCAGTTGGTTCCCGGTCAGATAACGCCCACGCCTTTTTGATTAAGCGGCGTATGGTGTGGTATGCCATAAATTGACTTGGGCCCACCGCCGTAAGGTTGTTTATGGCTTCAAATGACATCAGTGCTCCATCCTCAAAACAGTCTCCTACTGTTGATATCCCTGCCTCCACCCAAATGCTGATCGAGTACATTCCCTATGCTCCCCTCGATCCCGGTATCTGACCCAGGGGGACAAGGGGGGAATACGGACACCCGGTGCTAGGTTTTTGAATGTACCGTGACCAGCAGGTGTGCGCGGCCAGCATTAACGGGTTACCCAAGGTCCCTCTCGCCATAGCATTGGACAACCATGTGATCAGTGGTAGTCCCTTTAATTGTGTTCTGATCCACACGGATTCTGACGCCTCTGGTCCTTCAGTTTGTAGTTGTGCCAGATGATAATTGTAGTCGTGTCTGCGAAGTCTTAGATCTGCCTCAACATATTTAACACGCATGTCTTTTAATTCTGAATATGATGTTCTGTTTTGTGCCAATGCCACTTCCAGTTTCCTGACTTCCTTTTCTAAGTTAGTGAACTCTATGTGGAGGGAGCACCGTACTCCCCAGCTGGCCGTCATACAATACCCCCGGACCACGACCTTATGGGCATCCCATTCCATTGCTCTTGTGCCTGCTGAGTCTTTATTAATCTTCCAATATTGTTTTATTGTGGTATTCAGTTCCTCCCTGAAGGCTTGGTCCTGAAGAGCTCCCACCTGTAAACGCCAAGTGGGGATCGCAGGACGTCTCCTCCCCCATCTTATTGTCAGTCTTAGTGGGGAGTGGTCGGACAGCGTTTTGGCCAGGTACTCAGTATCCCTTGTGAAGAAGCATATGTCAGGGGTCCCCCATATATTATCTATTCTGGTATGCACTTTATGTGGCACCGAGTAAAATGAGTATTCTCTTTTTGCTGGATGTCCAATGCGCCAGATATCATACATCCTCATGACTACCGCCCATGTCATTAGTGGGCTAATGTTTTTCCCCTGTGGTAACCCCCTTGGGGGTGGTTCTGATCTGTCCAATTCCATGTCCGGCGTGCTATTGAAGTCCCCTCCCCAAATAGCTGGGGCCTCAGGGTTCATCAGGAGAGCTGGCATTCAGATAGTGCATTGTTGGGGGCTCCTACGCCGATGACACCCAACTCATACTCTCCCTCACCAAGGACCCCGCCAGCGCCAAGACCAACCTACAAGAGGGCATGAAGGACGTCGCAGATTGGATGAGGCTTAGCCGCCTAAAGCTGAACTCTGAAAAAACGGAAGTCCTCATCCTCGGCAATACCCCGTCCGCCTGGGACGACTCCTGGTGGCCCACGGCCCTCGGCACCGCACCGACCCCCACAGACCACGCCCGCAACCTCGGCTTCATCTTGGACCCTCTTCTCACCATGACCAAACAAGTCAACGCCGTATCCTCCGCCTGCTTCCTCACCCTCCGCATGCTTCGCAAGATCTTCCGCTGGATTCCCGCCGACACCAGAAAAACCGTGACCCACGCCCTCGTCACGAGCCACCTGGACTACAGCAACACCCTCTACGCCGGGACCACAGCCAAACTCCAAAATCGCCTACAACGCATTCAAAACGCCTCGGCCCGCCTCATCCTCGACGTACCCCGCAGCAGCCACATCTCCGCACACCTGAGACACCTGCATTGGCTCCCAGTCAGCAAAAGGATCACCTTCCGACTTCTCACCCACGCACACAAAGCCCTCCACGACAAGGGACCGGAATACCTCAACAGACGCCTCAACTTCTACGTCCCCACCCGCCCCCTCCGCTCCTCTGGCCTCGCACTCGCTGCCATCCCTCGCATCCGACGCTCCATGGCGGGTGGGAGATCTTTCTCCTTCCTGGCGGCCAAGACCTGGAACTCCCTCCCCACCAGCCTCAGGACCACCCAGGACCACTCCGCTTTCCGGAGACTCCTAAAGACCTGGCTGTTCGAGCAGCGATAACCACCCCCTTTGTCCCTAGTGCCTTGAGACCCGCACGGGTGAGTAGCGTGCTTTATAAATGCTAATGATTTGATTTGATATATCCCAACTAGCGTGAGCTGTCTACCATCTAGTTTCCCTTCTATTACCACATATCGGCCCCCCTAATCTATTCTAACTGCGTGTTGGACATATGGTACACCTTGTGCAATCCATATTAATACGCCTCTGGCATAGGTCGAGTGTGATGTGCCCATAATCTGCCCGCCCCATTGTCCTCTGAGTTTTTTCAGATCGGATTCTAATAAGTGTGTTTCTTGTAGGATGGCAATGTGTATCCCCAGTCGTTTGAGACGAGCATGTATGCGGTGTTTCTTGCCCTGTGTCACCATCCCCCGTACGTTCCACGTTATTATATTATATTCATGCATCACACGAGTTGCAACCTGCGTCATATTCTGTCGTGAGGGAGTCTTGTGTGTGTTGAGGCCAATGATATTGTTTTGCCCCGGTGTATTGTTCGCCTTCCTTGCCGTATATTTGGATATATCAGCTGTGGTAAATTATTGCGCATTATGAAATGACCCATTAAACTAACGTGTAAACATTCCCACCTCCCCCCTGCCCTAACTAAACCCCAACAATTATGCTGTGTTCGCATTATTTTAGTCATCATCCATGACATCAAAGTTTTTATCACTCTCTCAGCAACAAGAACCTGCTTCCATATGGATGCCTTCTGGGGAGGCATGGCGATACCTAGTGGTGGCTCTCGTAGGTAGGCCCCCACTCTGGAAGTACTCAAATTACTAATTTCGGTGCCTTCGAGATGCCGGCCCTCCCGTCTCGTCAGTGTTGATATTACATGTTCCAAGTCTGTGATGGGATAAGAGCTGCTGTTAGCCATTATGTCTGTGAAAATGATAGCCTTCTTTTCCGACCCATTTCTAAGGCCCATGTTTCATCATATTGTTTTGAACTGTTCCAGGAGACAAATTGACTCTCAGATTGACTGATGACTATCAGAGTGCATCCGCGGATCTAGGTGTAAATTTCGGGCTCCTGAGGGCCTCCAGGATCATGGAGTCGGAGCTTACTGAGTCCGAATCTGTGTGATCATTTGTGGTAGTCTGTAGTGCATCAAAGGAGTTCTGTGTGTGAAGTAACGCTTCCTTTAGCACTCTGGCCCTCTCCACAGCCGCTTGTGTTTCTGTGGGTTGGACATTCAACCATTTCCTGGATCTTCTCCTCAATGCCGTGGAGTGCCATGTTTCTTCCTCTCTCTGGCCTTCCTGTGGCTGGGCTAATCCTTTAGCATGTAACCACGTCCATGCATCCTCCGGGGACGCAAAGACGTGTGTTCGGTCTCCCGAGATGACTCTTAGTTTGGCAGGAACCATTAAAGCATATTTAATGTCATGTTCTCGGAGCCATTGCATGATTTTTATGTAGGAGTTACGCTGTCTTTGTACCTCCTGGGTAAAGTCCGGGTACGCCGTGATGGAGGAGCCCTCGTATTGTGCGGGGCCTTTGCTGCGAAAGTGCTGCAGAATTGCGTCCCTGTCCCTAAAGTTTAGAAATCTCGCTATTAGCGGTCTGGGTTGTTGCCCCGGGGCCGGCTGTTTTCCAGGAATTCTGTGTGCCCTTTCCACTGAAAAGAACTCTTTAATCAGCCATTGTTCTAGGAATAGTTCGGAGTTTTGCCACTCCGATCTTTCGGGAAACCCCAGAAAGTGAACATTCTTACGTCGGGACCTGCCTTCTGCTTCCTCCGCTGGGTGCCACAGGACCTTCATCTCAGCATCCAGAGGTTGGATTTGTTTTTGGTTTTCCGTTACTACTGGGTTTAGCTTGCTGAATGTGTTCTATGTTATCCCAACACGCTCTGCTAGGTTACGGTGATCCACCCTCAATAGATTGAGGTCCTGAGACACTGTATCGATTTTGTTTTCTAATGAGGATTTAGTGTTCATTATCGCTTGGAGTGTTTTTTCAAATTGTATTGAGTGGGTCTGTAATGTTTGTCCTAGGGATTATAGGCTGGGTGTTGTTTGTTGCTCTCCTATGGTTTTCACTGGTACTGGCCACTCCTGCGCCTTTGCTGACTTAGATTTGCCTGCTATGTCCGTTACACTTTCAATTCCTTCTATTGATATGCAGTTTCCCAGAAAGTGCGGTTGGTAATAGTTTTCCTCCTCCGGGGTCTCCCAGGCAGTCAGACGTGCAGTCGCTCCGACCAGTCTCCCCTAGTCCATCTTTTTATGAGGGTCTCTATGTGTTCAGAAGAAGGGGAGGATTAGTATTACTCAACTGGGCCCGTGAAATCACCGGACCCCGGTTCCCTTTTACCTGCTGCAGCGTCTATTGCAGTGTGTCAGTGGGTGGCAGAGTTCTTCTCTACCCGCACCCCGGCTCCATATGTTGTCTCCTGAGTTTCAGTAGGATTCCCTGGTTTCCCATTGCGGACCCTGTTCTGGTCTTGATTGCTGGTAGTTTTACTGTAGGCTCGAGGAAGGGGGGGGGCCGCACCCCCAATACCGGTCTCTTCACCAGCCTAGGTAAGTTGTTCTTTCCCTTCTGTTGTTTATCGTCGCTGTCCTGCCCACCTGGTTACCGGTCTCTCAGCTTCAGACCTTAGTTTCTCCTATCCTCCCCCCCTTCAAGTTCTCGGATCCGTTCAATCAACGGGCCTGGATTGCCCCAATCTCAGCCAGAGGCTATAACACAAAGGGCTGCCCGGGCACGTCCAGGCCGCTGCAGTTCCACTTTATGCCGATGCCGCTTCGTTGCTCCCCAGGGCCCTACGTAGGTCCACCAATCCTCTCCCGCAGGCTCCACTCCTCTCCTCGAGCGGGGTCCGGCAGTGCTGCGGTGCAGGGGGGAGGAGCGCGGTGAAGGGAAGGGCCGTGTAGCCCGCAGCAACCCCCCTCCGAGCCCCCCGCAAGCCACTCACCCCACCTTATGTGTGGTACCGACTCTTCGGTCCCAGCTAGGCCTGGGTTCTTCCGTGCCAATCTCCGGCGCCCTCCAACTCCCACGGTTCCAGCCACGATCCTCTGTTGGGCCTTACTCAGACGGGCAGCCACCGAAGCACGTCCGCCTCGTCGCGGCTCCCTGTCGCGTTCTCACTGGAGTCCGGAGGGGCCAGAGGCTTCAGTCACGGTCGTCCACGCGACCTCTCCCAAACGACGCGGCTCCTTCCTGTGTTTCCTACGCTGTCAATGTGGGTGCGGTTTCCTCCTCAGTCCACTCGAGGCCCCGGTCTCGGCCGCACGTTAGGCCTCCACCTTTTCCGACGGCCGCAGGGATGCATCCGCTCTGTTTTGGACCCTTATTGCGCTCACTGCTGCATCTGGAGGGTCTCGGCAAGCTGCCCTTATTTGCTTTTAACATTCAAGGGTGCCGATCAGGATGTTGTCTCGGGTCCGGGACGGAGCCTGCGATTCAGGCACCTGTCTCGGTCGCCATCTTGGCCAGACCCCCCCTCCCATTAGCTACTTGACCTGCACACACAGCAGAGGTGGTAATGGCAATGGGAGTCTGTTGTCAATGTTAAATTCCACTTGCAGATATGGCCAGAGGTTGTTAATTGGGCCCTAGTTCATGTAGGGAGAATACTGGCTGACGTGTGACAGCATGCCAGTTTTTCATTGTACCCTACCCTCCTGGCCTGGCTTTACCTTTTCAACATCCTTGGCATGGCAGCATACCCCCATGCAAAGGTTGTTGGTGTAGTGTAGTACTGTGCCCCAGGTTTCCTCTGAATGGGCCATGCCCCTGTACTGTGCCCCTTTACCTATGCCACTCCCTGAATATCATGACTTCCATGCATTGTGTAGTGGGGATGCCACCCCCCGGTAGCAGTTAACAATTAGGCATTTTAGTTCCCCATGCGACTTACCCTGCATCTGTGTTGTCTACTGGTAGTCTGCGCTGTCCTGTCCTTGAATTCCTGTGACGATCTCCTCAGGGAAAACAGCTGCCACCATCTCTCCCATGTGGCCCCGGGCCTCCTGCGGTGCTGGACTCCCACCTCCAGTCTGCAGTGCTGCCTTCCTGTTCCTGGCCATCTTTTCCTTGGCCCTGCGCTTGCAGTCATGCCAGCGTTTCTTGCTCTTGATGACTGTTCTCCATACTTCTGCCACACTGTTGATCTTGTCAACAATTTGTTGCCATATTGCCTCTCTCCTACTAATTGGCAACTTTGAGGTGACAAAAAATTGGTGCTGGTGTTCCGTCACCTGTTTCACCAGAATTTCCTGCTCCTCTGCACTGAAGCAACACTTTATTTTCTTCATCTCCCTGTCCTGGGTCTTGTGTGGGTCCTACTGCTGGTTCCTGGTCTGTTGTCACCTTCCTGGGGTCTGTGCAAGCATCTGGGATAGATCCATTTTGGCTCTCCTTAGCACATTTTGCTGTGTTTGCACAGCTTTTTGACGCTATTGCATCAAAAAACGTCGTAAACCAGCTCACAGTCATTTTCACCGCGTTACCATCATTTTTCTTTATGACGTGAGGCATTGGTTTGAGTAAAAAAAAATGACTCACACCTGTGGTTTGCGCCACGTGCGTCAAAGTATAAATTTGATGCCCGCACGGTGCAAAGAAATGGCATTAGCCGGCGGTAAAGGTTTTGACACAAAACTGCGTTGGTGCAGTTTTGCGTCAAAAAATATAAATATGGCCCGCAGTGCACAGTGATCTATCCCATGGGGATATATTTGAAGCTTGACTTCTTCAAATATTTAGGAGTGAATGTCTACTACTTAATTGAGGGGCCCTTGGGTAGACTGAACACAGCGACATGGCAATCTGTGAAATTCCGGTGTCCCTGCTGCTCTCCCCCATGGCCAGGATAGCAATCTCCAAAATGCTGTTTCTACCTAGACTGCTCTATTTGTTTTCTGCATTGCTGATAAGATTGTCGGAGAAGCATTTTATGGAACTAGACAAGATCCTCTTCAAACCTTCTGGAGAACTGGAAGGACGAGATTGGCACAGCACAAACTGCAGTACCCAATGGATGCCAATGGGCTAGAGGATCCCACTTATGAGCTGCACTACACTGTGGCACAGTTGTGGTGGGTGATGAGGTGGCAAGATAGTGGTCCAGATCTTGAGAAGGACAACAAATTTGAGAATCTGCAGAGGCCAAGGATTCTCCACTGGCTAATGGCCCAGGTGGCGGGAGGACAGTGGTCTTGCATATTTGGAAAGGTAGCTAGATACTATTGGCAGTGTTACCTTTAATCCAAGGGCTGGACACGTCCCTGTGCTCCATGTTCACCTTTTCAGCTGGTAGGTGCCACACATGAAACAAGCATTGGCAATGCTAATAGGTGTGGTTTTAAAAGACTGTTGTATGTAAAAAAAAACATTAGAAGTAAATGGCATGGGAAGGGATATGTATTTGTGATGAAGCAAAAAACTGTGGAGTAATACTGCTGTATGTTAAAGACTGCCTTCCTCCTGTCTGTGCTGCTGCCAGAGAAAAACATAATAAAGTATCTAGTCATTTAAGACACTTAAATAGCATTATGGTGTCACGTGTGTGCCCCTGAAGGTTCATTCTCAGGAAGCTGGATTAATAAACAAAATGATCACAACTGTGTGGAGGGCAAGCACTTTTGTGTGGAAGCACACAACGCCTACCCAGTCAAAACACATGCTCCTGGCTTCCAACATGTGGGCAGAGGCAAAGCCTCTCTCTGGGTGGTTCTCTGTCTAGATTGGCCATAAAAACACCCTGGCCAGATCTGGAATTATGGCGCTGGGTGACCTTTTTACACATAGGACACTGTGGACAATGCAAGACCTCCAAGATGAACACAGATTGGGTCCGGGCTAGTTTATAACATATGCCAGAGTATATAAGCTGAGACAAGTATGGGGGCAGGATCAAGAGGAACCACCCACATCCACCACCTTACACTTGTTGATTATGCATAGTAGAGTGAGAAAGGTAGACACTGCACTTTATACTTTACTACAATCACTGAATGCAAGCCCACCATCATTTTTAAAAGACAGATGGGTGCATGACATGGAGAAAGACATAGCAGATAGGACCTGGAGCCTTATACTAGAGTGCGTGCACAGAGTATTGTATAATACCCGCTTGAAGTACACCCAATTCACTTACCTTCATCAGACATATCGCATCATCAAACGCATTGCCCACATGTATGAGGGAGGCGACTCCAGATGCACCGCTGTCAACTCTGAAGTGGGTTTCTACCACATGATATGTCAATGTCCTGTAATATATCACAGTTCTGGGTAGAGACTCTTGAGAAGGTTGCAGCGGTAACAGGGAAAACTGTGGCCCCGGAGTCTACTCTGTCTCTTCTGGGCTTGATGCCCAGATCTAAGAAAGCCAGGTATGTTAATTGAGCCATAGACCTGGGTCTGGTCCTGGTTAAAGGTCACATTTTGATGGCACAGAAATCCGCAAAGCTTCAGAAGTGAACCTATGGTTGAAAGACCTATTGAAGTGGGCCACTGCCGAAACTACTAGCTTCCTGGTACTGCAGACGAGAACAGGAGGAGCGTAATTAAACTGTTTAAAGTTTAAACGTGTGATTCATTTCTTTGCTATTACTGCTCCTGTGCAAAGAAAGATGTAAACATTTTTCTATCATGCTAAGCCTTGATAGAAGATGGGCTGACGACAAGGTGGAATCCAGGCTGATTGTAGTAGCGTGGGTTTGTCATTGTTTTAAGAATTTGTAATCTTTCAAATTATAACATCTGAATAAAGAGCAATTTAAAAAAGGAGGGTCAGGCACTTCTCAGACACTTCTCTCCTGGCAAGCTGCTGAAGTGTCTCGGGGTTCAAAATTCTCCACCCTCCTGGCATCGCACCTCTTAAACTCTTTGAGGAGCTTGCACGAACTGCCTCCATGTCAGGTGATCTTTGGTGTACAACCATATGTATCATCGTTAAACCCAGCAAGATACCTGAGCTTTGCACCTCCATTAGGCTTATGTCTCTTCTGAACGTTGAGCTCAAGCTCTTAGCCAAAATCTTGGTCACCAGTTTGGCTAAGGTCATAAAGGCATTGATCCATGAGGGTCAAAACAGATTCATGCGTGGCAGGAGCACTAGACACTGCGGCCCATATTTATACTTTTTTAGCGCCGCATTTGCGCTGCTTTTTGACGCAAAAAAGGCACAAACGTACAAAATACAATTGTATCTTGCAAGTTTGTGCCACTTTTGCATCAAAAAAATGACGCAAATGCGGCACTAAAAAAGTATAAATATCGGCCTGCCTGCGTAGGTTACAGGTGGCACTCTCCATGATCGATGACCTGCATGGGGTTGTATGTTGGAATAACGCATGCCTTTACCACACAGGCAGTTACATCGCAGGCATTACAACAAATGCATCTTTACAACGCATTCCTTAATCACACATATCGTTACAACAACATGCCTTAGGGAAAGCGTTTGACTTTGGAGAGGTATAATTTACTATTCCAACTCCAGACTGCGTATCAGTAGAGAAAGCATTGGACTTTGAAGTCCAGCCCTGCTTTCCCTAAGGCATGTCCTTGTAGAGATATGTGTGCTAAAGGAATCCGTGTTAAATGTGCATTTGTTGTAACACTTGCAATGTAACAGCGTGCGTGGTTCGGACCGCGTTGTGAATGCTGTACCTCCTTGCAGGGTCTAATACTAATAGATTAGGAAACGGCTTTCAGCCTTTTGACAAAGTGCACAGGCCTCTTCTGTTCCAAATATTACGTAAGATGGATATTGGCCCACAATTCATTGCCTTTGTAAAGGCTGCATATAATGCCCCAAGGGTGCCAGTGAGGGTCAACAAGATACTCTCCTCACAGGCCCCTTCCTATAGAGCATGGAATGCTCCAAAGTTGCCACCTCTCTCCTTTCCTGTTGGTCCTGGTGACAGAACCTCTGTGGAGTGGATCAGGAGAGATGCACTGTTGGGATGGAAAAGTCCTCTGCATGGTTAAAGACGTGTACCTCTGCCCTGCGTGCCCAACTGTAATGTTGCCTGGATCCCTAATGCTGATTTTTTGTCATAGTTACACACAGATCATGAGTGTGCGCCATGCCATAGGCCTGTCTCGGGGTTGCAGTCTTGATGGACTGGGAAGGGCTCACAAAGCTCTACTCTCACAAGTGGATAAGTCACCAAGAGTTAGGAAGCACAAGCGCGGGGTGGCAGCACACCGTATAGTAATCAGTAGTGGTGAACAGGTCCTTTTTACCTTGGGTCAATGGAGTGATTCCCATGGCTCACTCACCTTTTTAAAAATTCCACTGCTGAGTGCCTGATTCACCTTTGGCCTACATCAGGTAGATGTAGAGTGCTGAGCTGCGCAGCAGTAGTGACTGCTTGGGACGTATGTGTGCCTGTGAAGAGTACAGCAAAGGGGTAGAGCAGTACTGTGCAGTATATGTGTGGTTAATGCATACACTGAGTGTATCTATGCCTATAAGGAATACATTAGATGAGGGATATAGTGCTGTGCAATGCGTGTGCAATGAAAGCATGTGTTGGGTGCATGTGTATTTGCATGAAGTACAATACATGAAGGGTGAAGTGTTGTGCAGTGGGCATTTGGCGAGTGTGTATACTGTCAGAGCGTGTGGTTGCAAATAGCACAGTTTAGTACAGTACAGAAAAGTTACAGTACTGAACAGTGCACACACACTGAATATGTAGGCTAAATGTATTTGTTTCTGTGGTGGCACAATGCATGACAGTACCTGTATTGGAAAGCATGTGTGTTGTGACAGTACACTGACTGCAAGTGTGTCTGCAATGGTACATTACATGGCTCCATTTTGGGGAGCCCAGACCTGCCTGGTGAAGGCATGAGAGTAGAGGAATCCTCCCAGACAGATTTGTGTATTGCTGCATTCCTGTGAGTTGGGTGGGACACACACGGGAGGAAAGGAGGAAAAGACTCTCCCTTTACACTTTAAAAGGGTGCTCTCTGAGACAGATATAGATCACAAGGAAGGGGCCTTGACACAACTCAGGAAGGAGATGGAAATGATAAGGGAATGGTTAAGAGTAGGACTGGGAGCCCAAGATTATTCTTTTGATGCACGTATCAATGTGGGTGACATCCAGGTATGAACTCTTATCACTTGCATGAATTGTGTTGTGGGTCAGTCAACTTTGGCAAGCATTCTTTCAAGGAAATAGAAGAAAAAGAGAAGTGTACACTGCACACTTCAAAAGAAGCAGAACCTCAACATAAACCTTAAAGATTCATAAACTAAGTCATATTTTAGTGTCTAGAAATGGACCATAAGAAGGGGAGGTTAAGATCCCAGACTTTATCATCTGCCAAGCAGCCAGATGAGCTGTGTGAAAAGAGGAAGCTCTGCAAGACTTCTGCTCTGACCAGGAGGGAGGCCAAAGGCCTGCTAGTCTCCCTACTGGGAGGGACATCACCCAGGGAACCAAGATCATCTATCCTGTAGTCTGGCGCACCAGATCCTGCCTGCTTGCCAAGACCAGTGTGCCCTGTGAGAAAGAGGAGAGTGCTTGAGGGAGTGAGGACCAGTGGGGATCTCTACAGAGAGGTCTCCCTGAGTGAGGCGTCAGGTGAACAGTTGTGTACCGATCGGGTCATTGTCTGTGTGCAGGAATGTTCTGGTGACCCCCATATGCAAGGAGTGTGGGCTGCCATGATCTGAGCTGTGTAAGGAGCACCCTGCGGAAAGTACCAGGCCTGCATTGTCTCATTGTGTGGACCTCGTATGCCAGAGGGTGAACTTATTGGGCCAAAAGCATTGAGACTTGTGTCTACTTTTTAGCAGTAACCCTGTATGCCAGGAGGAGCTTCTGTAGAAAGGGCGACCCACAGTGAGGGTAAGAGTGACATACCTTGTGTTTATGGAGTGGGAGCAGCTCCAATCGCTGAAACTAATTTCTGCTCGGAGGAGAGAGCCGGCTCCTGCAGGGCACTGCCATGTCAACCATTAGCCACCCAACTTTGCCAAAAACAGGATCAGGACTCGAGAGCACCCGCGGAGAGGGCACTCACTGCACCCCTGAATGCTTCCATACCGCTGAAGTGAGTAAGACTGGAACTGGGCCTGTGGGGGTCTTGGGGACTTAATGCTAACGGTGCTGCAGCACCCTATACACTTTTGACTAATTACTAAGGAGTCAAAGGGGAACTCTTGTGCATGGCCTACTAGTAAGCATTCCCTGAGAATGGGGACTAATCCCAACCACATCCTAGTAAGGAGGGTGGGGCAGGGATTTTCCTGACAGCTACTAGATCCCCGACCTCAAGGGATTTCTGTTATTGCTCATGAACGTCATTGTTTCTTTGAAAATGTAGATTTAGAAATAAAACACTTCGGGGCATATTTATACTCCGTTTGCGCCAGATTTGCGTCGTTTTTTTTTATGCAAATTCGACGCAAAACTAACTCCATATTTATACTCTGGCGTTAGACGCGTCTAGCGCCAAAGTCCATGGAGTTTGCGTCACTTTTTAGCGTGGACACCTACTTTGCGTTAATGATATGCAAGGTAGGCGTTCCCGCCTAAAAAATTGACTCCGAGGCATGTGCGCCGTATTTACACTCCCGGGCAAAAATCACGCCTGGGAGTGGGCGGGTCAAAAAAAATGACGTCCAGCCGCTTTTGCGTCGTTTTTTAGCGCCTGGTCAGGGCAGGCGTTAAGGGACCTGTGGGCTCGGAAGGAGCCCAGCGGTGCCCTCCCATGCCCCCAGGGACCCCCCCTGTCACCCTTGCCCACCCCAGGAGGACGCCTAAGGATGGAGGGACCCATCCCAGGGAACATAAGGTAAGTTCAGGTAAGTAATTTTTTTATTTTTTATTGTGGCATAGGGGGGCCTGATTTGTGCCCCCCTACATGCCACTATGCCCAATGACCATGCCCAGGGGACAGAAGTCCCCTGGGCATGGCCATTGGGCAAGGGGGCATGACTCCTGTCTTTGCTAAGACAGGAGTCATTTCAATGGGGGTTGGGAGTTTAAAAAAATGGCGCAAATCGGGTTGAGGCGAAAATTTTGCCTCAGCCTGACTTGCCCCATTTTTTGGTGCCCAAGCTCCATATTCCCCTACGCCGGCGCTGCCTGGTGTACGTCATTTTTTTACACGCGCACCAGGCAGCTCCGCCGGCTAACGTCATTGAATAAATACGGCGCCCGCATGGTGCTTCAGAATGGCATTAGCCGGCGTTAGATTTTTTGACGCACAACTGCGTTGGCGCAGTTGTGCGTCGAAAAGTATAAATATGGCCCTTCTTTTTCTTATAAAAGTAAGTATTGGACTGGAAATTGATTCATTGTTTGTACTGTGTGCACTTTGAGTTGGGAGTCATGCTCACTTATCTTTATCTACACTAATCCCCCCACCCAAGCGGAGCCTTTGACTGCTCGTCCACAGCTACAACTGAGAGTCAAGTACAGAAGGTGTACTTGGCCCAGTTGATCAAGATCCATAGTAGGTCAGGACCAGGACATTAGGAGTAAAATGCTTCAAACACCACAGTTGGCTCCAGTAGCCCCTGCATGCCCTCTGGCCCACTGAAAGTGGTTCTGACACTCACAGATATAGGGTTTCCAATGGGCTACCAGCCACAACCAGAGTAGTGACATACACTGATGAAAGCTCTAATGTCTGCAGCATCCATGTTTCTTTCCACGCCTGACACACATGTTGAAAATATACAGGGAAGCAACCAGACTGACAGTCAATTGAGGGAAAACAATGTATGTAAAATTGACAGGTTCACCACCCTTGTTCCCCCTGAGAAACCAGTTCCAGTTAGCAGACGTTTCTTTCTTATACCTAGGCATTTACATCATGTGCCTATCAAGCTGCCTTGGACACTAACGTTGCTCCAATTTTAAAACATACCCATACCAACTTGGAGACATGGTCTCCATACCTCTCAACCTAATTGGATGGGTGGTGCACTATAAAATTATTGTCCTGCCTCTCTTAATTTATGTATTACAGAACTACCCTTAAGTCCTTGCTCTTGTCTCCTTTTGGGACCTACAAACACCAGTCTCAAGATTACATTGGACACAAAAATTCCCCGGGATATAGCACATTAAATGCGGGTGGCCTTGGTGGCCCAGACCTCCGTCCAAGCTGAGCGGCACAGATGGTACCATTGGAGACCCGTTTTTTTGTGATGAACAAGGCTTCTCCAGGAGGCTAGGGATGGCTATCCTTGAAAAATTTGTGACGCTAGACTTACTATATAGAGGTCGCCCCCAGCCTCGCTTCCACAAATCATAAAGCTGGTGGGCAGCCCTGTCCCACATCAAATTGCTTCACTGCACAGACCCTCATATGGTCCAGCACTAGGCTGAAACAGGTGACATGACTCGCAGGCTTCCATAATTGGGACCTGATTTGAATCTCCAGATTAATAGATGTTTGTGATCATGATCACATCAGGGCCTTCAAACACTTGGCTGAATAATTTGATATACAGAAATCATTGTTTTTTAACTCCACCACACACTAGCTACAAATAAAGGAGACATTGATGAGCTGCCAGATTATAACCCACTCGAGTCCAAATTAGTTCTTGTCCCCTTGGGGTCATAAGAGAATATCAAGGCTCTACAGAGCTCTCTACTCCAGTGGTTCCCAACCTGTGGACTGGGGACCCCTGGGGGGTCTGCGAAGCCTCCTCAGGGGGTCTGCTACTGCTTAGAAAATTAAATAATATTAACAAATTAGGTCCCCAGCTTTCAGTAATGGCTCAGTAGTGGGTCTGCAGATTCCGATAATGATTCAGTGGGGGTCCCCTGGTTCCAGAAATGATAAAGTGGGGGTCCACAGATGTCAAAAGGTTGGGATCCACTGCTCTTCTCAATACCCCAGACCCACTTCAGGGCATGAGGACAGCCTGGGGAAATGGTGTGGGTGATGTAGATGGTGATGATTGGTGAGAGGCTAAATGGCAGCCCAGATGCTAACCATTTCCTCTGAACTAATGATTCCATTCAAATATTTTTATCAGACATACTGCAACCCTGATAGGCTATGGAAAATGGGGATGTCTCCTAATGGGGAGCATGCCTGCTGTGGCGATTCGGTAATCTGTACATGCCCCAGTGACGTAATAAAAACTGAGCTCCCCCGCCTCCATTTTCTTGCTGTACTTCTAACATGCTGTCACAAATATAATCTCACCTCCCCGCATGTAAAATTCCGTACTTCCCACACCTCACAGTATCTTTGATAATTCTGATAACAATAGTCCTAAAAACGCAACATAATACTTAAAAATGTAATTCAATGTGATTTCCTCACCACAAGGACTTAGAACAAGGTGAGTGGAATGTAATTATCATGTGGAATTCCGCTCCTTGCAATTGTAAGTGGTCTGGTGGTCCCACACCCACATTTTCTAGGTGATGGAACCTGGAACCCAATTTTAACAGCCAGAAGTTCCAACCAGTAAAATTACTTTGGGAAAGGGCAGCTCTGCATCCTGGCGCCAGTCCTAGCCCCCCTTTAGCCCGGCACAGATACACATGGGGGGGCATGTAATGCTTCCCTCTAGCAAGCTATATACCCCCCTTCTCTCCACCACCATCTCCACCCTCCTCTCCTCCAGCTCACACTGGCAGCTCTCAGACATATACCACTTGCTCAGAGCAGGTGGTAAATGTCTGGATTAAATCACATGGAATTGGGAATTCCACATTACAATTCTGCCTGGTAACTCCGGGCCCACAAGATATTCCTCATTCCTTGGTGTTTAACATGTAATAGGAAGAATCATGTGCAGAGACTCCTAGCAATGGTGGCCATTCCGGACGCCTGAAACTTCCACAGATAATTCTTCCTCCTTGGGGGATATAGGTGGAATTCCGTAGTTACTCAGATAACCAGATTTCGAATGGATCCCACTATGCTTAAGAAGACCTGGCGATCTGAAGAGGGAGAATAACCAGAGCAATTATCATACTGAGAGCTGCTCAGTTTTTGGGGAGGGCGCAGTTTTATACTTCACCCACAAAACTGGGTGACATTGGAAAAAGTTTATCTTAGTGAAGTTTCACTACTTTGACAGAATGCCCCATTACTTACCCGTAATCTTCATTACTCCTGGTCCTGTTGTCCTCATCCCATTCATCACAAAGTAGAGCTTACGTATCTCCACGACAGAAAAAAGAACCTGAGGAATGCTGGGTCCCCAGCCCCCACCTCGTTCAGGTAGTACTTAAGCATACTTACCCAGCATTCCTCCTGTTCTTTTTTCTGTCTTCTGACAGAATGGACTGAGGAGTAGAAGGAACTGCTCTGGCTGGGCTGAGGCGGTTGCCAGTTCCTGGGTCACGTTTCCGGTTGTGCGTCCCTTGGCCTGCTGGGCTTGCTGGGGGATGCTTGTTTCGGGCATGTGTGTGGCGGCTGTTGATGCCGTTTTCCAGCCCGGGCTGCTCTGCTTCTTGGGACGCAGCACGCATGTCTGTGGCACTGCTGGGCGGGCTGTATGACGTGCGCTGGAAGCAGGAAGCCTGGGGCTTGCCTGACTTCCTTCTGCAACATAGCGTTGGTGTGCATGTGCGCAGGGCACAATGCCTCACCTCGGCTTCTCCAGTTCCTGGCATCTTGTGCAGTGGTGCCTGGAGCTTAGGTCTTTGTCACGACCTCTGACGCTCTGTGATACCGGTTTCGCTCCAGGTGGGTCATTAGCCATTCCTCGCCTGCACTGCCCCTTGTAGATATGGGGGACATGGGTAAATGGCGTGTGGCGGCAGATTTCTCTTCTTTCTTCAGACTGTGTTTACTGGTTTTTCTTGTCGAATGTTGGTGGTTGAGGGGCGGCATTCCCTTGAACGCGTTTTCTGTATCCTTCCAGGCTCAGTGGGAAGGGGGAAAGTAGGGGGTTCGCCTCTGGTGCCTCCTTTGGAACCCCTTCCTTGAGATGAACTGTATGACATGGTTGCAGTCCCTCGTACTGTGAGGTGTGAGTTCTCTTCTGGGAGTGTATTGGGGCATTCATCTCCTTTAAGTGGCCTTCACTGGCAGGTGCCTTCCCTTTGTTTTATTCATGCTGTAGTGATCTCTATCACAGACACTCTCACTGTGTGGCGAAGCTTCTGCTCCAGGTCTGTCTGTGGACGTGCCCCCACCTTTTCCAACTGTGTGCCAGGGCTGGTTCACATGGGTTTGTGTATGGTGGAGTTTCAAGGCTTGGAGGTCCTGCGGTCGCAACAGTGGATGGCTCCCTCAGGGCTGTGTATGCAGGTGCTCAGCTGGGTCCTCCCACTGGGTTTTTGGGGCCTGGGTGGCTCAGTCCCTGTTCTTGAACCATTTGCCTCTGGGTGGGCCTTGGTTGAGTCCTCCAGTTGATCTGGAGTTGTTTGAGCTGCGTGTGCCCTTTCTCTCTACTATTCCTTGGCTGGGGTTTTGCTTTAACACTGGCAGGTAGGGCCTATATTGCGGTCCGTTGCATTCTGGTCTTGAAGGATTTATGGCCAGATGCTGCTCAGGCAGCTTAAGGATCTCAGGTTCCCTAATTAAGATTCTGCGTTGTCCATTTCTTCCCTTGTCTCTCATCTGCGTGGGCTTTTCCTGGGCATTACTTCTTCTTCTTTTCCCATGAAGTCCGGTGCTTCGGCAGGCCTTTCTCTCAGAAAAAGGCTACCCTGTGTCAGCTCCCTGGAGGCCGTTTTTTCGTGGTCTCCGGAGTGGTTTCCAGCTCGGAGGGTCGAGCAGCAGACGTCCGAGTTCTCCTTCCCAAGCCATGTTCCTGTCTAAGTGACAGTGGTGCAGGTCTGGTGGTAGGCAGCCACTTTCAGCTATTTCTTCGGTGTGTCCTTCAGACACTTGGTTGGGCATTATTCAGGCCAGCTATAGGTTGAAATTGGGGGATCCCTCTGTCCTCTGGGGGACACTGGACTCTTTGGCCTCCACTACAGCCGGGCCATAGACCCTTCATCAGGGCCTTCTTTCTCTTTTTTGGATTCGGGTGTTAGTGGTGGTGCCCCCTCTGGAGCTCGGACAGGGGTTACACTCGCTTGTTTTTCAGTTGGACTTGGTGCTGGGGGTCTTCCGCGTGGTTTGGATTTAGTTAATGGATTAGAAGTTTTTCCGCCATGTGTCTATCGGGATGGGTCTATTGTGGCGGTTCATTTCTGTGGGGGTGCACGGTTCTTGCTCTGGATCTCGGGACGGCCTGTTTTCATGTGCCTGTCCATCCATCGTCACAGCAGGTTTTTTTGCGCTTCTGTCTCTGATGCTCCAGTTTTTGCTTGCAGTGTTGCCTTTGGGTCTTCGCACTGCTCCACGGGTGTTAACCATTCTGGAGAAACCGCTGGTGGCATCTCTGCTTCTCGGAGGTTGTTATCTTTCTCCCTGCCTGTTAGTCTGGTTCCTGCATTTCTCCTCTGTGCTTTTTGTGGACCTGCGGACGGGTGAGTGATGCACTTCTTTCCCATTGGTTTTTGTTCTATTGGGCCCGGTGTCAGTGGGTTCCCTCTTGTGCTTTGCCTTCCTTGGGACCTGTGTCCACACGGATTATTTTTTGTGGCTGTTCTTGTACCCTCTCAGGGCAGTCCCTTGGAGTCCCTGGCTTTGTAATTCCTGGGCAGCTGTGCTGTCCCAGTCCGCCTATGGCTTCGTCTTTTGGGCTTCCTGGTGGGTGCTGTATTCACAGTGCCCTGGGTTTCAGTCCCCCTCAGGCTGTTGTGGATCGATCTCTTGGCCTTCTGGGGTCCTTATTCTGAGGGATTTGTTCTACATTTACCGATTTCCCGGCGGTGTTGGGAGGGGACCTTGATGGTGGTATATGCAGGCCTTTCTTCTCTGAGGGGTTCTTGCACCCTGCCTCCCCCTGGTGTTTGGCCTCAGAAGCCTGTTCCCTGGGGTGGGGGACTATATTTGGGGCTCTTTTTTCTCTTGGCCGGATGATCTTTTCAGGAGACTCACGGTTTCTCCATTGGGAGGGGGTTGGTTTTCTGCCCTGTCTGTTCTGGTTTTCATCCTATTCTAACGGGTCGTCCTCTGGTGGTATGATCAGGCTCCTGGTGAAGGTGGTTTCTGTCTCCGATCTGGGGGGGGGGGGAGGGGGGCTCTTCCTTATCATTTCCTGTTTGTTTTTTTTTCCTCCTTTTTAGGAGCTGTTTCACTCGGAGAATGTTTTTGGGCAGGGAGCAAGTGGTTTGGTATTCCCTTCTGTCTCTCTTTGCTTCTTGCATCAATGCTGCGGTTCTTGGGTTTGGGGGCGCTTCCTACGGTGGAGGCTTGAAAGGTGGGGGATGCGTTGGTGCTTCCTTCATCCGATCATCTGTGATTTGCTTTTTCTTTACTTAGCCTTTCACCTGTCTGTGGGAGGACGCCCGGTTGGTGGTTGTGGTGTTTCCTTTTTTGGTCTTCGAGATCGTGCTTTCCCACTCGCTTGGGGAGGGCTGTCAGAGATCCTTGGTTGCTTTCCTCTTCTCCATTTCCTCTCCATTGCTTCCTCTCTCTGGCTGCCGCATACGTCTCTACACTGCCATTTCGCAGTGCATCGTTTTTGGTAGCCTGCTCTGATTCTGTCTTCAGTGGGGGTGCTTTTCAGGGCTGGTTTGTGCCAGTCTCCGCTGGTATGCTCTCTTCCCTCGGTTTTCGGGTTGTTGGGAAGGGTTTGAAGTGAGCTGTGTCTACTTTTGAAGCTCCATGAGCCGCAGTTAGAGCCTTCTGTTCTCTTTGGGGGACTCTGCGGGGTGTGGTTCCTTGGTACTGTGGTTGCTGCGACATCTTCTTGTGGCGTCATGTACGGCATCCTTGTTTTCTTTCTGGGTCTTGCCATTGGTACTGCAGGCCTTGGTCTTGGCTCCTTTTGGACAGTTGGGAGCTGTTGTGGTTGCCTTTTTATCTTCCACATGGTGTTTCTGGTGAGGGAGTTGTGTGTCCTTCTGGCCTGTGTACCCCTTCTTTCTTCCTGGGGGATGTGGTTGTGTTGCAGTTGGGCTTTTCCTTGTCTTTGCGGTTTCTTCCCGGTTCCATTCCTCTCAGGATGTGATTTGCCCGCTTTGGTGGTGGATGCGTCGGGCTGCATCAGAGATATATAGGTCTACGTTGGGAGGTGCTATGGGCCATGAGGTTGTCTTTGGTCCAGACACCAAAGTAATTAAGAAAGCAGTCAACAAACAACTCACCCCCTTCCTGGGAGCCAACAACACCCTGGACCTCTCTCAGTCAGGATTCAGAAGCAACCATAGCAGCGAGACTAGCATCCTCGCCGAAACAGATGACATCCACACCCTCCTCGACCTAGGCAAGACCGTTGCCCTCATCCTCTTTGACCTTTCTGCCACCTTCGACACAGTCTCACACGCTACGCACCCGTCTCCACGACGCCGGCATCCAAGACTCAGCTCTGCAATGGCTCTCCTCGTTCCTCACCGGCAGAACATAGAAGGTCTGACTCCCCCCCTTTTCTCTTGGAAGCCACCAAGATCAGCTGTGGCGTCCCCCAAAGATCCTCGCTGAGTCCCACCCTCTTCAACCTCTACATGACCTCACTGGCAGCTATCGTCAGAAGCCACACACTCAACATAGTCTCCTATGCTGACGACACCCAACTGATAGTCTCCCTCACCAACAACCCGACCACCGCCAAGAACAATCTCCATGAAGGAATGAAAGAAGTCGCCACGTGGATGAAAGACAGTTGCCTCAAAATGAACTTAGACAAAATAGAAGTTCTCATCCTGAGCTCCACACCCTCCGCCTGGAACAATTCCTGGTGGCCCACCGCCCTCAGAAACGCGCCCACCCCCACCAGCCACGCCTGCAACCTCGGCGTCATCTTAGGCTCATCGCTCTCAATGGACCAACAGGTGAGTGCCGTCTCATCTGGTTGCTTCCACGCCCTCCGCATGCTTCGTAAAATCTACAAGTGGATCCCTACCAAAGCCAGAAGAACAGTCACCCAGGCCCTCGTCAGCAGCTGCCTCAACTACGGCAATGCACTCTACGCCGAAACCACTGCCAAGACCCAAAAAAGACTACAACGCATCCAGAATGCCTTCGCCCGTCTCATCATGAACGCCCCTCGACACAGCCACACCTCCGCCCTTCTGAGAGACCCACACTGGCTGCCTATTGACAAGAGAATCACCTTCAAGCTCCTGACCCACGCCTACAAGGCCCTACACGACGTTGGACCAGCCTACCTCAACCACAGACTCTCATTCTATACTCCCACCAGACAATTCCGCTCTGCCGACCAGCCCCTCGCCAACGTGCCCCGCATATGGGAAACCACAGCCGGAGGAAGATCCTTCTCCCACATCGCTGCCAAGATCTGGAACACCCTCCCCATCCACCTCAGGCAATCCCCCACCCTGTCAGTTCAGGAAGGACCTCAAGACCTGGCTCTTCGACTGATCCTCAGCACCCGCCCTCCCCTCCTCCCCCCCCCCAGGGCCTTGAGACCCTCACGGGTGAGGAGCCGCGCTTCACAAATCCCTGATTGATTAATTGATTCTTGTGACGGGAATGTATCTTCAACAGTAATTGCATGTGCTAGCTGGCATTCTGATACTTTGGGCTCCAGCTCATATACTAATCCAGTGTGCTAAACGAGGCATATGCCAGCTCTTTGAGTTGAGGTCTTGCACCTGTTTTTGAGACCTGGATGGGCACACCAAGCCTGTCCTTTAACTGACATGAGATTAGAGGTGGTAAGCCACATTTACAATTTATAATCGATTAACAATCACTTGTAAGAGTGCATGCTGACAGTGACAGCATAAGGAGAGGGATGTTGTGGAATGAGTTATGTGGGCCATGCTTAGGAGGGATAAACTAAAACAGTATTGCCCCTACGCAGCTGGTGAACTGGTGTTTTCCCTTTCACCCCACGTGGGACCCGCCAGTGAGGAGGGGCAATGGACAATCATTGATGCTATGATACTGCGGTCAACCTGCTCCAAGGCCTCGTTGTCAAGAAGAAACACTTTTAATGTCACTGACTGAAGATGTGGAAGGTGACCTGTTGAGTGATTCGGTGGACCAACAAGTTAAGAGAGAGCCTTGCCTCCTGGAAGCATGGCAAAAATTGTATGGCACGCCTTTCATATTATTATAAATCAGGTGGAAAAGCTCATGCAAGATTTTATCACGACAAGTATGGCTGCAATTGTCTTTTACACTTTATTACTGCAATACTATCTAATATTCTTCGGTGTATTCTGTCTTCCACTGATTCTTAAAATGTGTGAGTTGCTTTATAATATATTGTTGCATTGAGCTTACATTGGTTGTAGCCTATGAGATGCTGGGGAATGTTCTGTGCAATGCGGTTGTGACATTTATATCTATAAACATTTCGATGCAGTTCTGTTGCTGGGTATAGCAAACACAAGATGATAGACGGAGTACTTAAACTTTTCACACTCACCCCTAGTGAAGAGATCTGGGTTAAGTCCATCTTTTGCTCACCATGCCACTCCAGTTTGGACCCAGCCATATGAAAATCAGGCTTGACCCTGCTCTCCATGGGAACAGTCCAGGCTGAACTACCTGGTCCTCCCTGGACCGGAAAGAAGCATCCTGGGACCGGTTGCTGGCTATGCCTGGCACTGGTTGCATTTTGGGGATTTTTTCTGCTGGAATAAACTGGTAACTCTCTCTCATTAACCAAGAACCCCTACTTTCCCACCCCCAGCTCCATCCCACTTCTACCTACCTTCTACAGACAGCTTATCCCAAATGTCCAGACCCGGAGCAGCGTCAATCAGATGCACCATGTGGAGGCTGAGGGGCCTCTTTGAGAATAAAGCAAGGGTACAAAGTGTGTTGCCACTACATCAATATTGCTACCACATCCTCCGGGGCTTGACAAGCTGGCAGTAGCCATGTTTCATAAGGAAGGTGAAAACTTGGTTTAGCCCTCAAAACAACGCACCCTGCTCCGGGGTACAATCCATATGACATAAAAACTTGCATGATTCTTTTGTGTGATGAGGTAGGGTAGGAAATCTATACATCTTGCAATGACGAACTCAAGGTATGGGCAGACATTCTCCAGAGACGTGCACGGATGTTTTATCCATCCCAACAAGATGCAATTCATAAAACTTCTTTCAGTTGCCTCTAACTGGAAGTGAATCCTACTCAACCTTTAAAATGCTTATATTTGACCTCAAGTGGGTTGGCTCTACACTCACTAAAATAACAGTCAAATACCACCTTCAGGAACACAACAATGCATTTGTTGAACAGTGACCGAAGTAACTGCTTTTAAGTAAGAAGAAACTTAAAGAAATTGGCTCCATGGGTCTCAGAAAACGTCAAGGGGAAAAATATCTTACAAGTACCGAACTCATTTGTGGACTAATCTCATTAGCAATACATTTAGACAACCTACACACTGTGGAATTTAGAACAATTGTCTTAATGTAACTGAAGTAGTGGCAGCCAAGTTCTTTCTCAATTCTAAACAAGAGCTAACAAGTTGTGCCCATCTTTGACATTTCAAGCCTCATTCTCATGCCTGGCATCCTAGATGAGAATTATTAAGTAGCTTGCTCAGCTCTGAAAACTTAGCATTTTTGTTTTAGCTTAAAGGCTGAACATGTACTGGCCATGATTTCAGTTTCTGCACCTACATAACTATTTTGTTTCGGTTTTTGACACGTGATTTCCATTCGGGCCCTGTCTATGAAAACATGTACATTTGCATTTTGTATTTGCTGTAGATTTTATGCCCACGGGATGCACAGGGATTCTTTTGTCATTCAGTCCTGTCATTCAAAGATTACCTTTCTTTTTGTTAATAAATGTTTTTAGACTTCTTATTTTGCGTGAACACAGATTTCTGTCATAGCATTAAGAGAAAAATCTACAAAGAGGTATTTTTTATGACTACAGAAGCCCTTGTTATTGAAACTCAACAAGATTTGACATTGGAAAACATGTGACAAAGTCCGCCAACTGCATGTTCCCAGACTGTGATCTCAAATGGGAGGGTTTTGTGGAATTGTCAACTCTATAGTCAAAAGTAAAAAAAAAACCTGTAAAATAACAATGACCTTTCCCATGATGGTCCTCCAACCCACCTCTCCTTCCTAACCTTAATTAAAAAATAACTCCTAGCAAAGGGATCAACTTTAATGAGGTATTAATAAAATCATCTTTAACCTGAAGCCCACCAACCATTTCTCTGATCCTTTTCCTTCCACACTAGCAAAAGATTTCTATTGAAATAGGACTCAGTTGTGGACTTTCTTAGACTGTAGCTTCCTAAATCAAGAATCTTCTGAACTGCTACAGATTTGGTCAAGTATCCCCCTGTCTAAAAAACCCTTCAGCAGGTCTCAAAGATTGTTCATCTCTGGCTTACCCGTAGACTGTTCCAGGGCTTCCGCTGTCTGATGTACGGGTGACTGTTTCCAGAACCCCAA
This sequence comes from Pleurodeles waltl, assembly GCF_031143425.1. Classification (NCBI taxonomy): domain Eukaryota; kingdom Metazoa; phylum Chordata; class Amphibia; order Caudata; family Salamandridae; genus Pleurodeles; species Pleurodeles waltl. The sequence continues at coordinate 976,484,508 of NC_090440.1, read as the reverse complement.
TGACACCATACACTGGAATATGGGGTAGCCAAGTGCCCCTCGAGAGTCTACCACCTTCTATGGGGGAAAAAGCTAAAGGAGTATAAAACATCTTTACTGTAAAAAGACTTCATAACGTTGAAGAAACTATGGAGTGTAGAATAAGATAGTGGAATTCTTCTTGGGTGAATGGTCAGGATCAGAAAGTGGAGGGAGCGAGGAAACAAGCGAAGGAACACAACTTTGTTGGATTCACCCTTCAACAAGACTGAAGCCTTTCTATGGTAAAAGAACAAGACAAGCAAATATCACATGACCAGAAACACAAAGAACTAGGACAATCAGAAAGAAATCAAGAAAGAAACAGCCATAATTAAAAGGGATAGAAACAGGAATGAAAACCTGAACCGGAGTAGCTGTGGAGCAGCTTTAAAAGGCATCTGCAAACCCTCAGGCAAGTCATTGCCATCTGGGAGCTGGAGGAGCAAGGAGCAACATCTGGGAAGCCCAGTATCACAAGGGAAGGCAATCGCAAATGAGTGAAAGTCACACCCTGCAGCTGCGGGGTTAATGCAGTGTTTCTTGAGACCTGGGAATCTCAGAACCACACAAGATACCGTTTTCCTCAGTATCTAGGTGGCCAAGACACCATGGTTACCACAAATTCCACTCTAGAGGTAATAGGCTTGTCAGGAAAAGCAGTAAACCCTCTCCTGATATCCCAGGCTTGTCTGGAAAGGCCAGAAGAAATGATAAAGCAACCTAGAGGCATGGACTGAAGAGGCACAAACCCAAGAATGCTCACTAGCAGCATAGCCATTCTTTTGAATGTAGAGCAGCCTCTGAAAACCCAGGAATCCAATGTAGTAAAGTGCCCCTTTTTGGCATGGTTACCCCCACACTTGTTACCTGGTATTGATGCTAACTTGACTGAGTGTGTGCTGGGATCCTGCTAACCATGCGCCAGCACCAGTGTTCCCCTAATCTGTACTATTGTTTCCAAAATTGGTACACTCCTGGCACATAGCTAAGTCCACTGTAAAAGGTACCAGTGGCACCAAGGGCTATGTGATCCGGGAGGGTCCCTTAGGGCTGTAGCATGTATTGTGCCACCCTAAAGGACCCCTTACCAAACACATGCACACTGCCATTGCAGCTTGTGTGTGTTGGTGGGGAGAAAAAGGCAAAGTCGACATGGCATCCCTCTCGGGGTGCCATGCCCACAGACAACTGCCTGTGGCATAGGTAAGTCACCTCTCTAGCAGGCCTTACAAGCCCTAAGGCAGGGTGCACTATACCACAAGTGAGGGCATAGCTGCATGAACAATATGCCCCTACAGTGTCTAAGTCCATTCTTAAACATTGCAAGTGCAATGTGGCCATACTGAGTACATGACCTGGGAGTCTGTCATTACGAACTCCACAGCTCCATGATGGCTTCACTGAAGACAGGGAAGTTTGGTATCAAACTTCTCAGCACAATAAACCCACACTGTTGCCAGTGATGGATTTATTGTAAAATGCACTCAGAGGGCATCTTAGAGATGCCCCCTGAATTTTACCCAGCCATTTGGTGCAGGATTGACCAGTCTGTCCCAGCCTGCCACTAACAGACAAGTTTCTGACCCCATGGGATGAGAGCCTTTGTGCTCTCTTAGGTCCGAAACAAAGCCTTCTCTAGGTGGAGGTGCTTCACACCTCCCCCTGCAGGAACTGTAACACTAGGTGGTGAGCCCGAAAGGCTCAGGCCTCCTGTTATAGTGCCCCAAGACCAAGCCCCACTTTTGGTGGCTGGTCCAGCGGGAACATTAGGTAAAACAGGGAGGAATGACCACTGCAGCTAAGACCACCCTTAAGGTGTCCAGAGCTGAAGTGACACCCCTCCCTGCAGAATCCTCCATCTTGTGTTGGAAGGTAAGGACCAAAAGGGTAAGAGATGTGCCCTCCCCAAAGGAAGTGGGCACAGGAAGGGTCCCTCATGGACAGTAGACATTGGTCACTACTATCTGACCTCTGTAAAGCCTCTAAATCTAGTATTTAGGGGCTCCCCTGAACCTTACTCACCAGATTCATGGCGACCTCAAGAAGAAGAAGCAAGAAGAAAGAAGAAGGACTGTTAAGCTGACCCCAGCAGTGAAGACTCCAGATGACCACTGACTTGGCCCCAGCCCTACCAGCTGTCTGCAGCTTCAAAGACCCCTGCTCCAAAAAGGTGATACATCCTGCCGGACCAGCAGCCTCTACAAACTCCCAGAAGACTGCCTGCCCAGCAGATGACCAAGAACTCCCAAGGACAGCGGCCCTGTCCAGATGAAATCACCAAAAGGACTTCAGAACCACTTCGGATCCATGAGTCCTGCTCACTCTGCACCCGACGCCCACGGCCCGAGTCCAGGTGGCCCATCGGTCCAGGAAGGTCCCCAGGAGGTTCCGACATCGAGTCCAACCTGGGTTGTTCTCTCCTGGCCAACACAATGATGCCTGCAGCCTGAAACCCGAGGCTCCCCCTGACTGCGACCAGATCCGACAAAGATACCTGACACCCAAGGAGACCCCTGCAGCCCCCTGGCCTTGGGGAATCTGACCAACGGTCAAGCAAGTCCAATGGGCGCCTCTCCTGCCTGTCCAGCCTTTGGTTTCCTGGAACCGACCCCCTGGACTGAGCCTGGACTTTCTTTTGTGACCCTGGGGGCCCCCTCATTGAAAAGCATTGGACACCCAGCTCTGTGTTTGCACCCTGCACCCCCCCACCCCTGTAGCACTGAGGGTGTGTGTTTGGTGTGATCCTGTGTCCCTTCCCCCGGTACTGACCTACACCCCCAAGGCCTGTGTCCTGGAACCACGGGTACTTACCTGCAATCTGCTTTCTACCGAGCACTCCCAGTCCTCATAGAATTCCATTGTAAGCCTGATGCCAACTTTTACCTCTGTACCCAGCTGGCCCCTTGTTGCTGGTGGTGCACTTTTGGGGTCAGCCTAAACTTTGACCTGTGGAAATCCTAAATCCTGAAGACTGGAATCATAAATCGTATACTTACTTGTTTTCTGTGCTAACACTTACCCCCTCACTCCCCCCCCTCCCCCCCTGGACTCAATAGACCTCTATGGAAAATTGCACTGTGTCAACTTTTGACATAGAAAATTGCTACTTACTTGTATACTGCTTTATCTGCTAAGACCAAACAAAGTACATTTGATACATATGCTTGATACCTATTGACAACTGGGCTTACCTGCAACAAAGTTCTTCTGGTTCTAGTAATAAAGTAACAAAATATATTTTTGCTGTATAAAAAACAATTGACCTGGAGTTAGTCATTGAGTGTGTGTCTCATTTAGTGACTGTGTGTGTACCACAAATGCTTTTCAATACCTTCTGATACGTCTAACTGCTCGACCACACTAACACAAAAGAGAGCATTTGTATTATCTACTTTAGCCTCTCTTAAGCCTCTGGGGAACCCATGAACTCCTTGCACACTATACCTCATTTTGGTATAGTATTAAGGCCAGACAAAATGATAAAGCAACCTCGAGGCATGGTCTGAAGAGGCAGGAACCCAAGAATGCTCACTAGCAGCATAGCCATTCTTTTGAATGAAGAGCAGCATCTGAAAACCCGGGAATCACATTTCTCACTAACTTCATACTCTGGTTATCCATCTACCATAGCAAGAGGGGGAAAAGAAAAGGATCAGACACAAAAGGCTTCATCTTGGAGACATGAAAAGTAGGGCGAGTCTTACGAGAGTTAGGAAGGCACAGCCTAACTGCAACAGTATTGATTTGTTTGGTAATTACAAAGGAACCAAACAACTTAAGAAATTGGCTCCACATGTCTCAGAAAAACTCAAGGAGAAAAGAAAATCTCTTTCAAGAACTGAACTCATTTGTGGACTAGTCTCAATAGCAATAATTCAGACAACGAACACCCTATGGAATTTAGAAACATTGTCTTACTGTAATTGAGGTGGTGGCAGCCATGTTCTTGCTCAATGCTAAATGTGTGCCAGCAAGTTGTTCTCATTCCTGGCATCCTAAATAAGAATTATTAAGTAGCTTGCTCAGATCTGAAAGCTTTGCATTTGCAAAACTGGCTTGGCAATTTTTTAGTGTGCAAGATCCTGGAAGACAGCCAAACCTTCTTTCCCTCCCTTAAGTTTGGTAGAGTATTCTTAATCCATTAGTACTAGCCTTCATAGTAGTTTAAGAATCTTGTAAATTCATGGAAATCACTTTTTCTTTCAGTGTCAAGTCTCTCCAGGAAATCAGCATGTGCAAGAGGACTGGACAATGGAAAAGATGGAAAGGCACGAGGATAAAAACCCTGGATACTATAGAATGGAGAATCCTTTGTAGCAAGGTGAACAGAGTTGTTATGCAAGAACTCTGCTAAGGGTAAGTATTCTGTCCAGCTGTTTTCAATGGCATAGCAGAGGCACTTCAGAAACTGTTCAAGACTCTGGTTGACCCTCTCATTCTGTCTATTAGATTGTGGATGGCAGCCTGAGAACAGAGCTTGATGGGTACCCAGGATGGAGAAAATGTAAAACACCAGAAGCTAGAAATGTACTGAGAGCCCTTCTGAGATTTTCATGTTGGGGATCCCATGCAGACAGAATATATCAGCCAGAAATTTCCTTCCCATCACACTGCTAGATCAAAGAACAGTGAGACATTTTAGAAAAAAAAAGATGTACTGTGAAGATGATCACTCGGTTTCCTGCCAAATGGGGTTAGTCCACAATAATTTCAATGGAAATCATGTGCCATTGATGAGGAGGGAAAGGCAAAGGCTGAAGAAAGCCAAAGGCTTATTGTGGACCGCCTTGGACTGTGCAGAAACAGGACATGATTTAACATAAAACTCGACATCCTTTTGAACAGTAGGCCACCGCAAGGAACGTCAGACTAATGCTAAGGTTGACTTAACCCCAGATTGACCTGCTAGCACAATGTTGTACCATTTACAGAACCTTGGTTTGAAGGACATTTGTAGGGATCAACGTGGCCTACAAGAAAATATACGGGTTCTGGAAGTAGGCCAAGGAAATTTGACCTTGCAGAGCATCAAGAACTTCTGGAGAGCAAGGCCAGCTTGTCAGTGGTAGGCAAGAAGGCATTGCAACACAGGTGTACCAGTGCCTTAACACCCCAATTGTCCACCAGGCATTGAAGCACATCCAAAACCAATAGTATCACCAGTTATTTACTCTGTCTTCTCTAGAATTCTTCTTAGAAGCTATCCAAAGCTTGTTGTCTCACGCAAATTGCTGAAATTGTTTAAAAATCAACTTTTCCACAGGTTTGCTAATGAATAGTAGAAGTAAAATTAGTTGAAAGTTGTTGATATCTTTTGCGTTAAGGGTAGTTTTTTTATATGGAGTTCACTAGGTCACTGTGGCATTTTTCCACACGATGAAGAAAATATCTTGTCCTGAAGAATAGTTAAACAAGGCCAACTGGTAGGTTTTGAGAATCCGGAAAAGAAGTTTCATGCATTTAAGATAGGCAAAAGGCTGTTGAATGACAGCTTGTAACAGTGGCACCATGATCAGCCCAATTATTTGTGTCAAATGATTTAAAGTAATCACTGTTTGGATGTTGGGAGTGGTCATAGAAAAGCCATCAGGTGTAGGATTTTTTATGCTTAGATGTTGTCACATAGTAGTTTAATCCTGTAGAATATGAATTGAGCAAGATTATCACTTAAATGTTTGTGAATGGAGCAGCTGAAGGAGATCGTACTCCTGATCTAACAAGGAAAAAATCTTTGGAAAAGGTCAAAGTTTTGGAGATACGAACAGGGAAGTAGCATTTTTTGGCTTCTATCATGTTTTGACAGTATAGGTGGCAATTTGCTGATACAGTCTGTCCTTTTAATTATGTCATAGTTTCTATACCAATAGTCTTCAATCATTTTAATGAGGCACCCTACCCCTCACAAAATGAAAAAATAATCAGAGGCCCCCAGTATGACAAACATGTTTTCTGGTTGTAATTCTATATATTTAGCAATTCAGACATTACAGTTAGGCTCAGTTATCCCTCATGCTCATTACTGCCATCACGATTGTGGAAGCTGGACTTCAGAAAATTATGAAAATGACCACAGTGTGATCATTTATCACAAATGGAGGAAGGGCCCTTAAGGGTTCTTCGGAACCCTCTATCCTCTTCCTACTTTGACACCTACTTCCAGCCAGGACACAAGTGAACAAAGACATTACTGATAGGCGATTATAGAGAATCTCACTACCATTATTTAGTTTCAATAACAATGCAGCACTCTTTTAATAAGCATGATGTTCATACCTGTTACCTCGCTTCACAATAAATGCTTCTCCTGGCTAGATGTTTGTGCCAACTGAGGCCTACCGAGAGGGCTTCCTCACATATTTGAAGACCACTCACTACACTATTTGTCTTTATATTTTGCACACTTCAGATTTGAGATATTTTACTTTGTTGATGAAGCAATATTGTTTTGTTCTATATTTTATAGGCCAAGAGGTTCTGCTGAGATGTTTACTCTTTTGCTCTGGTTTAGATATAAACATACTGGTCATGACAGTAAAATACTGACCACATGCAACCATAGAGTCTTGACCTCCCTGCCCTGGACCTTGCAGCCAATGTCCAATATTGTGAGGTCCAAGGAAATGGACCAGTTAGTGTCCAAGCTTGCAGCATTATTTATGTGCATTTGAATGTATGCTTTATACGTGTTCTGCAAAATTGGGAGAAATCATCCTACAAAGGTGAAAGAAGGTGTATTTCAAAACTGTCTATTGAATCTGCATCATGCTAATTTACAAAAGAATACGCACTGTGGAACCTTGTGAGTATAATAATAATTAATATGTGAACATGAACATGTAAAGGCGTAAGGGGGTGTTGAAAGGGGTGTTGCAGCCATGTCCCACGGTACATGATATTATACCTTTTTACCCTACATATGATGGCTTTCTGGTAGTTCATGGTGTTTTACAAGGACTTGGGTGATGCCTTTATCAGAGTTTAAGCTGAGTACAACTGTTTTATTTTCCTTCCTATCTTTCTTGCACATTCCTTACCTTGCACTGGGTATCTGGGAAACTAAACCATCTTTGAATTTTTAATCCACACTGGTCACCTTTGAGGGCATTCTACGTGCTGCAGCAAACCTCACTAGGGCATAACAAAATATGACCACATCCTTCCATCATGATGGAACTCCACAGGCCCCCCTTGCCACTCTGCACAATTATCAAACCCAGCTGCATCATCTACAAAGCCATCACAATGCATTCACAGTCTACAAACTCATCTTCAATGACTCTCCATACACCTGCTACAAGAATACATTCAGATGTAAGAAGTGCTACAAAGAAAGGAAAAGAAGCAAAAGGCCTTTTACCACTTATCCACCAAGGATCTGGAACAATATCCTCATATCCACCCAGACAGCACAAACTAGCTCCAATTTAGAAAACAGCTTAACACTCAACTTAAAAAAAAACGACATCATGATGCTGTCACAATCCACAAACCATCTACTCTTCCTATCACATGTTGCTTATGTCTTTGACCTTGTACATAAATACTGCATACGTGCATATACACCTAATTCACAAATCTAAAAACAAATTGTCAATATTTGATTAAATATATATGTTTTGGAGAGACCATGATAGACAGACAAGTTTCTCAGGAAGCAAAATGGCAGGGGGTCTCACAATCTTCAACCAAAATGTCCTGTCTTGACAAGGCATCATTTTGGAAAGGGAATAGGCCCAGCAAGCTTGTCAGCTGATTGTTCTTCATAATTGTCTCTGCAGAAACTGGAGGATCCAGTAGTTTGTCTGAATCTCAAAAGGTCTGACTCATCCCAGTAAAAGATGCCACCACTTCATAGAGCATGCTTGAGGGCTAGGAGCTTAGGGCCTGATTTAAAGTTTGGCAGAGGGGGTTACTCCATCACAAACGTGACGGATATCCTGTCTGCCGTATTATGATTCCATAATATCTTATGGAAATCATAATACGGCGGATGGGATATCTGTCACGTTTGTGATGGAGTAAGCCGCCCACCAAACTATAAATCTGGCCCTTAGATTCTAGAACTGAATATTATTGCTCCCATGATTTCAGAAACAAATCAGAGAGGTACCCCTTCCAACAACAAAGGGACAGGGTTAAAAGTCCATACACATAAACAAATTCTCTACACATTGTTTTTCTTGTTATTACTTATCTTTAATTTTAATGTTATTCAAAAATATTTAAATAAATACACCAAATGTATCTTCAATGTATAATAATTCGCACAATTTTAGCATTAAAATGTTTTCCTCTTTTTAATGTTAAAATGTTGTGAAGTATTATACATTAAGAAATAACAATATGTAGAGCATAGTCTTCACATAGTAATGTTTGGAGTATAGTGACATTGGAGAATGGGCAACAGCCCTTTATTTTTTCACCATATATATATATATATATATATATATAACTTTTAATCCCATATAGGTAGAAAATTGCATGCCAGCAACGTAATTTCAATTGAGTCTTAGGGTTCAAATTCACATCCAAAGGGAATTTGTGTATGTGTATGGACGTTTAACTCTGTCCCCTTGGTATTGGAAGGGGTACCTCTCTGATTTGTTTCACAATATTAGTACATCTGGTTGGCTGGAGAGAGAAATAATTTTATGGATACTTTAAAAACATTGGATTTTCAGAGGACCAATTAACAAAATTATAAATGGTAACTCTAAAAATATCAGTACGTTAACGGTATTGAGCGGTGATGATGAAAAGTGGAAAAACCTTTGGAATTTAAAGAAAAAGGTGATTCGTACAGAGTTACATTCTGACTTTTTGATTGAATATTGCAAAAAAGGTATGATTCCTAAGGGCCTTCAAATTAAAAATGGGCCGAGCCTATTTGTTAAAAATGAAAAATTTAAGGAACAGTGGACCTTTATAGCTTAACAGATGTAGCCAGGACTGGATGTTATTGACTATTGAAACAGCACAAGAAATAATAATTTTAGAGAAAAGGGAAATTGAAATTCTAGAATTAGAGTTAAAAGAAAAAAATGCTTTAGATGAAGCGAAACGGAAACTTGAGGAAATACAAGATAATTTGGTAGGATATAGAGAATGCTTATGAATAAAAAAACTATAAAATTGAGGAAAGATGTCAACAAATACAAAATGGAGTCAGTATACCCATATTTACAGAAAGATTACTATGAGATGCCCCAAAATAAAGAGAATCGGAACAGACGGTGGTCTCAGAATAAAACAAGGGGTTTTAAAAAACATGTGACATTTTCAGACACATCATATACAAGTACTCAATCAGAGGAAGAGAAAACCTCTGATAATAGCATGAATAGGGAAGAAGGAGAGGAAGTAGCAGGCTCGAGCGGAGGTAACGCTAATATTTTTTTAGAACAGAAGAGGTTCACCCAGAATCATCGAGGCTGAGGCAGAGGAGCATATCAATATCAAAGTTCAGGCCCCAGGAGGCAACACATGAGAACAAGGAGTCAGAAGGAGTGGGAATGGATATAACATGTGCATCTGTAATCAATTTGTCCTCCAGAGATTTGAAGACAGAGGAAAGAGAGGTTTTAGAAAAGGGTTTAGGTTTTGCCCCCTCTGTATCCCCAGATAAATATGCAATGGAACGTGATATGAGGGACTTGTTTTGAAAAATTCAGTTACAAAAGTTTTTGGAAGGTAGGGACATCATTAAAGAATAAAATAAATCAGGATTGAGGCCTCAGTCCGTATGGACCTCTTCCAGGCAGATGGTAGGTAAAGAAGTAGAAGTGTTTGAGAAGGTGATAGAGAATGGTGTGGAAAATATAGTAAAGAAAAATATTTGGTACAAGAGCAATCTAACAAAAAAGCAAAAGGGAAGCACTTAAAGATCTAGAAAACTGTGAGAATATAACAATTAAACAAGGAGACAAAAGTGGGAGTATGGTGATAATGGATATCAATTATTACATCGGAAGGATGAATAACCTACTACAGATGACAGAACATTATAGAAAATCAAATAGAGAAGAATGGGTAGCTCTAGGTTCAAAAATAAAGGAGAGTTTATGTCTAGCAAAGGAGGATGAGTTAATCTGACAAGATGAATATGAGTTTTTATACAATGAGCATCCCATGATTCCAGCTTTATATGGCTTACCAACAGTCCTTAAGAACATGAAGGATCCACCTATGAGGCCGATTGTTTCAAGTCTGAATTCTCTTACTGAGCCTCTGAGCAAATATGCAGATTGTTTTTTGAAACCATTAGTTTTGCAACAACCAACATATATCAAGGATATAACTGACATGATCAGTAAGATAGAAGGATTGAGATTTGACTCAGAAAGGGAATTGCTTGTAACTCTGGATATTGAAGCATTATACACGAACATTCCATAGGATGCTACAGTAGAAATGCTGAAGCAGATATTGTGTGTAGTGATGAAGGTGACATCTTCCCAAGCAAATTTAATAATAGAATGGGTGGAGATTATTTTGAAAAATAATATTTTTTTACTCAGTGATGAAATGTTCTGCCAATGAAAAAGGACCAGCATGGGAGCTACGTGTGCTCCAAGTCTGGCATGTTTATATGTAGGTTACTTCGAAGAAAAACATATATGTACATAATGAAATGGCCCCATTATATGAAAGTTTTAGAAATTGGGTATGGTTTATCGATTATATATTTTTCATATTGGAGGGAGATAGAGATGATTTGAGTTCCTTTATTCTCTGGCTAAATTGTAGAGATTCAAATTTGAAATTTACTTCGACGATTAGCCAGAAGGAATTTGATTTTCTAGATATTAAGATCAAAGCTGTAGAGATGAAATTACAAGTAGAATTATATACAAAACCGACCAACAGTAATACCGTATTACATTATACTAGCAACCATCCAGGATGTCAGAGATGGCCATTTGGTCAATTTGTAAGATTTAGAAGGAACTGTACACATAGATAAGATTACGAAATACATGCTAGGACTTTGGAAGGGAAATTGTTAGAGAGAGGTTACCCAAAGAAATGGATTTTAAAAAGCATATAAGAGAGCAAAGTACCACAATAGGGAAAACGTATTTGAGGGTGTGTGTAAAGTAAAGGACATAAACAGAATTGTTTGCATTACAAACTATTCCAACATTAGTAATAAGATTTAATAAATGATAAATAGGAATTGGACACTCTTGAATGAAGGAAATGGAGGAGGTCTAGAGAAACCCATGTTTCCATATAGAAGAAACAGAACAATAAGAAATGTTTTAGTTCATACGTATAAGGAATCTAAAGAAGCCCAGCAGAGAGACATTCGAGATGGGAGTAAAGTGAAAGGAAATTTCCTGTGCGGGTCCTGTAGTAACTGCAATACTGTTAAAAAAGGTAATGTAGTGGAATTAAATGGGATGATACATCATCTCATAGACATGGTAAATTGTAAAACTAAAAATTTGATATATTTGATAGTATGTCCATGTAACAAGGGATATATAGGAGAAACATGTTGAGAAATTAGACGAGGATTAAACGAACACAGATCAGCGATAAGAACTAGAAAGAGGACTGCTCCTCTAGTTGAACACTACTGGGAGCAGAACCATAACGAAAATTATTTAAGGTGGTGTATATTAGAAAATATGAAGGGAACAAGACGAGGAGGAGACATTGACAAAAAAAGAAAACAAAGAGAACAGTTTTATTAGAGTAAATTTAGAACATATAAGGAGGGTTTGAATAAGAGAGAAGAATGGGAATATTTAGTAAAATGAGGACTTAACAGTACCTCACTATGTGGAGGACTGATTTAGAAGGGAGACAAGACGAAAATGTAAAAAATAGAATGAATTGAGTCAGATATTACAATGGCGAAGAAGTAAGGTCAATTAAGAGAACATATATGCTCTGACAATTTTAAAGAAGTATGGAAATGATAAAGAAATATCTCCGGTCATAGGTCCCTTATTAGGAAAGTAAGGGGGGCAAAATAATAAGAACAGTATACAAAAGGAGTGTACTAAAAATAGAGTAAAAAAGCCTGATGTTAAAATGGCCGACAAACCGGGAAAAAGAAAAGAAAAAAATGGAGAGGAGTGAAAGAGTAAGATCTTGAAATTAAAACCAATTTTTGCCCATTAGGAAAATCAAATCTTTTGTTCTCTATTTAATACATAGAGCAAAATAGATAAAGAACAATGATTAGAGCCAAGATAGGGACCTATTGAAGCATCTGTATACTGAATACCCACATAGAGGTGTAGAAGAAACCAGTTCCAAGATGGCTGCCACCTGTGACAGGGAAAGTAGTTAATATGTGGCTATAAATACGACCTCCAAAATGGTGGACGTTGTTTGTCACTGATAACAAGCAAGAAGGAACACGCTGATATACAGGCGACGGGACGAAAAATATAATAAAAAATGGAGAGGGCTTACAATAAAATTGTGTTTAAATTTAAATGTAATCACTAAAAGGGAGTTTTAGCCCTTCTAGATATTTGCCCATGAAGTGGAGTACACAGGAGATAGAGATGCACCAATTTAATGAAAATAACTGGAGTGAGCACGCTATTTGAGAACGGTGCTATTACACTCAGAAGGTGAGAGAGTCACAATATAAAAGTACTATTAGAGATTAATATTATCACCAAGCACGAAGTGAAATGAATAATAGAGAAACTTCAAATAATACTCTTCCTAGATCTGTTTAAAAATGAAATTCTTGCAAGACAGGAACGCGCTACGCTATCAAGAACAAAAGGAAGAAGAGCACGCAAACCTAGTGAAAGGCATTGCATGTACGTTTACATTTCTTTTTTAAGGACAAACCAACAGTCCACCAGATTGAGGATTCTGGCTTAAAAAAAAATCCTCTTTTGTCCCCCTACCCCAATCTATACCCTGTGAGGTTCTTGCTTTTGAAAAAGCTGTCCTATCGGATCGCAACAAGATGCGTCCCAAACACTCATTCATTAATATACCGACATCCGAAAGGAACGCATTAAAAGTTTTGGCATCCGATCAATCCATAGTGATCAAACCAGTGGACAAGGGCAGGACCATAGTCATTATGAATTCTGATGACTATAGACAGGAATGTATCCGCCTTTTGAGCGACACCACCTACTATGCTCCCATTCTTCATGATCCAACTGAAAATCTACAGACTCAGATTAGGAGTATGATTGAGGAAGCTCGTAGTAATGCATGGATTTCACACAGGGAAGCTGAATTTATTGATACTACCCACCCACGCACCATACTTTTACTGCCTCAATAAAATACACAAGGACAAGGTTCCCCCCCAGGACGCCCTATAGTGTCCAGCATTGATTCAATTTTAGAACCTCTCTCAGTGTTTTGCGACCACTTTCTCCAACCCTTGGTGATGGACTCAAGCACATTTCTGAGAGACACCAAAGATGTCCTCAATCTGATAGAAACAATAAATTCTACAGTAGAGGTCCATGCTCTTATCACCTTGGATGTAGAGGCCCTCTACACCAATATACCCCAAGAGGCTACCTTACAAGTGGTGGAGAATGCTTTCCTACAATGTCCTTGGAATTCACCAACCCCAGTGCATTTTATTATGCAGTGCGCTACTCTAGCCATGACAAAAAATAAATTCAATTCGAGGATTCACTCTACCATCAGATTCGGGGTTCTTCCATGGGTAGTACCTTTGCACAACGTTTAGCCTGCCTCTACACCTATGAATTTGAAAAATGGTTCATTTTATCTCCTACTAATCCTTTTCACGACAAAATCAAATTGTGGTGGAGATATATTGATGATATCCTGATTGTGTGGCCAGGTACCCTTGGAGATGTTGATTCCATCACAGAATGGGTAAACACTCTTGACCCATTTTTAAATTTCACTGCCCACGTTTCAGTGACCCAGGTCTCCTTTTTGGACCTCTTGATCAGGATTGACAATGGCAAATTGACTTCTGGTACATCCCATAAGAATACTGACCGCAATAGCCTATTACTTTATGAAAGTCACCATCCGAAGGCTCTGAGCGACAATCTACCTTTTGGTCAGTTCCTTAGACTACGTTGCAAATGCAGTTCCACACAGTCTTTCGAAACTCAGGCAAGTGACCTCAAGGCTAAACTGTATGAGAGACACTACCCACAACGTGTCATTAATTCCACCTATAAGAAGGCTCGCAACAATCATAGAGACGCATTATTGATGCCTACAGTTACAGAGCCAGATACCCGCTTGACTTGTGTCTCAACATATACTCCCTTGTCCAATACTGTGAAGAAATTGATTATTAAAAGATGGGCAATCCTACTGAGTGGCGGCACACAGGTTCATAAGCCCTTGTTCACATTCAAAAGGACTACAAATATAACAGATTTGGTGGTACACACCCGCCCACGCAGAAACCAAGATTTGCCCCAACAGACTACCCTATGGAACCTTCCCCCAGTCACTGGCCATTTTCCATGTGGTACATGTAATGGTTGCCCTTTAACCAAAGGGCTTGATAAATTGGATCTGGACCCAATTGGCATGTGGCACCTCAACAGGCATACCAACTGTAACACACGCAATTGTATCTACATGATTACTTGTCCGTGTGGCCTACGGTACGTTGGTATGACCACCAGACTGGTCAAAAATAGGATCAACGAACACCGCAGCAATATTAGGTGTGTCCGCACAACCACCAAATTGAGTGTACATTTTCTGGAAGCACGACATGGCCCTGACGATCTATGGTGGGTGGTGCTGCAAGCGCCGAAATTTGTAAATCATGATTCCAGGTCCCTTTTCAGGATCGAACAACGTTGGGTCTTTAGATTGAAGATGCACATTTTTGGTCTCAATGATGACATTCCTTGGGGTAACTTAACATTTTGACTGTAGGTACTCACCATGACTCTCCATTGAATACGTACTGTTCTCCTTTGGGAAAATTCCCCCATATATATTTACTTCTCACTTCGGTTTTGTTTGGCATTTATCTAGTTTCCATATGCTGCCACTTTCTAGCTCCTTGCCGGAGCGTGTAAATGACCATGTATTTTTCTTTTATTTCTTCGATGATCATTTGCCCCTTTTATTTTAAGGGGAATGCCGCTTTTTTTCATACTCATGGATATTCTTCCTGCAACGAGCAGGCCTTTTTCTATTTCTATTTTCCTCTGGGCTACATGAATGTGCGCGGCCAATAAACACGCCGGAACCTTTTCCTGCTATGAGCAGGTCTCTTTCTATTTTTCCTCTGGGCCACATGATTGTGCACGGCCAATAAGCGCGCCAGAACCATTTCCGGGTTCAGCGCGCATTTACGGTCTTTTCCTGTTAAAAATGCGGTGGCCGCATTCTACTGCTGTATGCAGGAACGCGGCCCATGGGTAGGTCCCCGGTCAGAATCAGGAGCACCGCTAGTAAGTATCTGCATGCTCCTGACTCTCTCTTTTTGTTGTGTGGACCACGGCGATTAGCAACGTTCCATTTGGAATACTGTGTTATTTAGTTTGGTGACTTCTAACCAGCCACACTCACTTTGAGAGTGTCAGGGTTATTTCCCTGTTTTGTGCAACCAACTGGTCCTCGTTTTCAATATTCCATACTTAATTCCTTTGTTTTCCTTTTGGGGACTGAGATGTCATTTCTCTTCATTACTGTTATTTGTTTGAACTCAACATATTATTTTATCTTTTTCCACGTGACTACATTGTGGGCATTTTTATTTGGTATCGTGAATATGTGTGGGTCATGATTATTAACACCATATGACTTCTTGTTCTATGCTTAACAATTTTTTGTTTATTGCATATTATTTCGTTCAGTAACACATACCCGTTTCTGGGCACGTGCATTCCTATGGAGCCTGTACTTTAAGATTGGATGGTAAGCCTATGTTTCCCTTGATTGCTTCCACAAGGGCCAATTCACGAGCACAGTAGTTTCTTAGTGCTTGTCACGTATCATTTAAATCACCTTTTTATGCACTACTTTTTCATAGAATGTGTACTATTGCCTTTATATTTCACAGGGCGACTTGCTGACTAGACTGACCATAACGCGCAGTTTGTATGAGTAAGTGACTGGAAAGTATTTACTTTATTGTATCCTCATTGGGTCTAGGTAATATTATATGGGGAAGTGATATTGTTGGTCCTGAAAAAGTGTCACTGGATCCTGTGTGACCTCTTCCTCTATCTACTTGGAATGAGAGTGCGGTTGAGCATTAACTCCGTAAGCACTCTCCATATCAGTTTTTACTCTTGGTCTAAACCATTTTCTGAATTATTAAATGTGATGGTTATGGTTTAGAGACAATTTTACGTTTCATCTTTTTTCCTCTCCTGTATACACCTACAGTTTGTGTTCATCATAGGCATAACTATCATTGGTAATAAGTTCTCCGGCTAAGAGCCACCGTCCTTTCTTTAAGGGGTGGCCCGTCAGACATTGCAGGGCCGGTCTGATGAGGAGCTTGCCGAGTGATGAAGGTTGTAATTGTATTAGAGGTCAGTGCTAGGGGAAAGTAACCTAGACTTCCACAGAATATAACCAACTTAAAAAGAATTCGAAAAGATCTCTATGTACCATAAATGTAAAACAAACGAGATTTATTTTTCACACATAATATTAATTCAGATGTTTTTTCGGTATAAATCTTGTAATAACATATAATTTTTAGTAACAGAGTATCATATTTTACATTTGTTTAGGTAGGTGCTCCTAAAAAACAGTGAAAGTGCTAAAGTGCAAGTGAGTGACGGTGATATATACAAGTAGTGCAGAGTGTGGTTGTATGAAAAATATGGACTCCCAGTAGCTCCTACAATCCAGGAAGCCCTGAAGTGTCACAAAATGTCTTTATATTTATCTCATCCACTCTTTGGAAATGTGTCGACGTTTCGACCCCGTAATCAGGTGAGTCAGGGAGGGGTCATCATCAGGACAAGAGTAATTGCATTGGAAGCACCTAAATTCCAGTGTAGGGAATAAATCAGGTGATGGGGGAGATCTTCAGGAAATGAAGTCCCGGAGTCTGGTTATCTCTACTGGTCTGTGATTTCGTAGAACTAGGGGAGCCAAGGATCTTTGTTATCCGTTGCTCTGGAGGCTTAATGGATTGAATGTTCCAACAATCCGGAGGCTAAAAATAGACAGGGAGCGCCGATTGCATCAAGGCACTGGTAATTTGGTATAATGTGTAGCTACCGCAGTGGTCAGCAGGCCGTCTTACTCGGCCAGATAGCGGAGTGCCCGGGTCAGGGAAACTCCTGTGCGAGGTCAACGATAATTCTGCATGAACCAGTGATGAAGGTTGACATCCTATTGGGTGTGTGAGGGCATTCTTCTCCTGGCTACAAGTTCCCCTGTGTATCATTGGTGTCTCTTTTTCATATTTTTGGAACAGTGTACTTCATAATTGTTACAGGTTATATTTGGGAGACTGTACACTGGACCATCAACCTCCCTGCTCCCTCTCTTATTATTTACATTGCTTGTATGAACACAGGTGAGACAGGATACAAGCACATAAAATGTGAAGAACAATCAATATTTATAAATTGGATCTGGTAATTGCAAAGACCAACAAGGAAGTTGAAATAAGTTAAATATATATAAGGTGGTGCTTAATAAGCCATTGTAAAATATACAATTTGCCTTATGAAAGGAATTAGTTGACTATTAACAGAATTGCCTAAAGTAAGGATTACCTACCTGTGAAAGCGGGAAAGCGGGAGATGAAAGGGTAGTAGTAATTGTAAAAAATCTACACAAAAGCAGGGCTTTATTATAACATAAGGAGATTAGCATGGGAGTTAACTTGTTATGGATAAGAAATCTAAAGCTTCAACAAGATACATTGTGAATATTAGAATTAGATGGCGGACTGTTTTTGCGAAGTAGAAAGGTAGCAGTGTGATAGGAGTGATGAATGCTGGGTAACAAGTATATGACCGTTTTTTAATCTTGAATTTGAAATATTATGAAATTGTAAAGACCATTTTTTCTTGTATTTTTTAGTTAAAGTGCATGGAAAATGTATGTCTAAATTGAGGAACTTGTCCTGAAGAAGGTGGTGTGAACCAACTGAAAAACCATTGAAACACTGATTCGATACTTTTTATAGTTATATGAGAAATAGATTTTTATTGTGATTATGTTTTATTATAAAGGATAAAAGGAAAAACATGTTTTAATGTTAAAATGTTGCAAAGTATTATACATTGAAGATACCTTTGGTGTATTTATTTAAATATTTTGAATAACATAAAAATAAAAAGATAAGTAATGTTTGGAG
Organism: Pleurodeles waltl; assembly: GCF_031143425.1. Classification (NCBI taxonomy): domain Eukaryota; kingdom Metazoa; phylum Chordata; class Amphibia; order Caudata; family Salamandridae; genus Pleurodeles; species Pleurodeles waltl. The sequence goes on along the minus strand of NC_090440.1, from coordinate 976,466,204 downwards.
TGTAGTGACATTGGAAAACGGTCACTAGCCCTTTATTTTGTCACTATATATATATATATATAAAACTTTTAATCCCATATATGTAGAAAATTGCATGCCAGCAGCGTAATTTCAATTGAGTCTTAGTATTCAGATACACATCCCATGATTTCAGGACATTGGGGAGATAAAATATGGGAAGCTCCCTGTTAAACAATTACGCTAGAATGGCGCTGTGAAATCTTGTAGATAATGTGATAATGTGTCTCAAGGGATTACAAACTGGCGCAATGGTGACATTGTGCTACTTGGTGGGGGACTGTTTTGCGCTTCTATAGCATTAAAAAAATTACCCTATGGAGGTGCAAGGGGCTTGTAAATGAGCCTCTCTTAGTCTCCATGATAGTCTTGGGAATTGGCCATTCCAAGAGGGAAGAGATCTTTACAGGGTCCATAGATAATTCTCTCTCAGAGAAGTGATACCCTCTGTTCTTTCAAACTAACACTTCTCCGCTTTACAGGATAGATGCTTTCCCCTGAGACATCGAAGGACAGAAGGAACATGGCCTCGATGTTCAGAAAGGAAAGCAGAAAATTAGGATGTCTTCAGGTACACCACATGAAACTGGTTCTGAAAGCCAGATAATATGCTATTGATAAAGCTACTTAAAACTGCTGGAGCATTGGTATAGCCAGGACTTTACCCAATATTCATAGTGCCCAAAGGATGTCCAAAAGGCCGCCTTCCACTCATCACCCTTCCTTATCCAGAGCAAATGGTAAGCTCAACTGAGATCTAACTTTGTGAAATATTTAGCACCCTCAATGGACTCAAGGATAGCCTTGAATAATGGTCCCTAATGGTGCCCATATTCAATTCACAACAATCAATGCAAAGTGTAGCTCTTTGGACATTTTTGGGAAGATATACAGAGGAGCACCAGCGGAGATGTTGACAGGTCAGTCAGGCCTCCCAAAGGTTTTCATCCAAATATTCCCCTAGAACTTGCCTCTCGTGCTGGGAAAGAAACTACATTACCCATAGGGATTTATAGCTCTGGGTTCTGTTGGGATGACCCCATCAAAATCCCTATGTGGAAGAAGTGACACAGAAGTAGATTTCTGAAAAACATCAAGGAACTCTTGATAAGCCAAAGGAATGGACTAGGTCTGGCCTATCGTAGAATGAGACCGATCTTTAGTAAGTTCTTATTCCACTGAAGCTCACTAGTGCCCATCCAAATAACAATTGTCTCTAGAAAACCGGGAGAAAAGACACATGACCCTGACTTCCCAGTTGGCGTGAGCATTGTGTTGTTCCAGCAAGGATATTCCAAGCACAATGGCATAGTTCTGAGAAGTGATCAAATCAAAGGCAATCATCTCTTTATGATTGCCCAAAGACATTGAGAGGAGAGGGACTATGGAGGAGGTCACTAGATCGAATGTCAATGGAGACCATTTGTTAATTTGTGCGTGATCCAGAGATGACTTCTTCCTAACTGAAATTTGGAGGCTTAGGACACAACTCATGTCCATTTACATTCCAAAGGCACAAGAATCTAACAAGGCTTGAACAGAGACGAACTGACCAGGATGGACTTAAAGAAATAAATCCAATATGAGCAAGCATGAACCAGACCCAATGGACAAGCTGAGCTCTTTAGGGAGAATAGACTCTTCCACCTCCTTCTCCTTTAGACAGGATGGAATCTGATGTTTTTCATGTGGCCGGGTAAGGTCAAACAGTACCATCTCAACGCAGGTGATTTCAGCTTGCATAGTATAGACACATGCCTCCCTTACATCTTTGATCCCTTTTGGTGTTTGACAATGGGCTTCTAGTGGACCCAAGGTGTATTGGCTCGTCAGACACATCAGGCGAAGAATTAGTAGGCTCAGTGGTTGTCTCAGTTCACCTATAAACTCGGGGAAGAGGAGTAGAAGTGAAACTATGTTTTTTTCTGTTTTTCCATTCTCCGTTCTTTAAATTTGAGTCCAAATCAGGAGAACTTGATTCAGGAGTTCAGCGAATGAGGTAGCTCTAGGAACTCTTTCCAACTTATCCTTTAACTTCTATTTGTAAAAATGTTTGGAATAAGGTTATCAACGTGTGTTCCACCTACGTGATTTCAGCAGCAAGCTCACAAAATTATGTACAATAGGACACTATATTGGAATTTCTCTAGTATATCCCACATAAGGTGTTCTCTGTAGTAGCTTCAAGTTTGGGCCTTTCAAACATCTTCTTGAAGTTTGCCAAGAAATCAGCATTACTGTTTAAACAAGGGTCTTCAGTGACAAATAAGTAAGTTGCCCAAGCCAAACCTGCACAGTCAAGCAATCAATCAGATACCCCACTTTGGATCTATCAGAGGAAAATTCGAAGGATTAAATATTTAGAATATTAGAATGACAGGAGCATCGCAAGACACGAAGGGGAACATCCTCTGCCCTTAACTGGTCCAGTTCCATGGTTTGTAGAGGAAGGTCAGCGGCCAGGTCTACATCAAGATCTATGCCAGAAAAAGAACATTTTGGATGGTGCACCTGTTCAGGTCTTGATGCTTATCTGATGTCCGGTCCGGGTCTTTGATGTCTGATTTATGGGGGACTGTTTCCAGAAACCACAATGTCACCACACACTGGCATATGTGGTAGGCAGGTGCCCACTTGAAGAAGATACCACCTTCTCAGGAGGAAAATGCCAAAGGTGGAAAAAACTCCTTCTTAGACAAGGATTTTAGAGGGTTGAAGGAGACCAGTGCAAAATCGGATAATGGCATCCTTCAGGAGCAAATGGTCAGGTTCAGCAAGTGGAGGCAGAGAGGAAACAAGTGAAGGAACACAGCTTTTTGTGATCCACCATCCAGTCAGACTGAGGTCTTCATATAAAAGGAAAAAGAAAAGTAAATTACATCAAAGAAACAGATGACATGAAACACAAAGAACTGGGACAAACAGAAAAGTATCAAGGAAGAAACTCACAGCCCGCAGCTGCAGGCTTCAAGTGACCTTTCCTGAGACTCAGGAACCATGGGAGGGACACCTCCCTGCACATAAACAATCATTCAAAATGACTTTTTGCTACTTTTATGTGTGCTTCATTTTGCAGCACACATATAAGTGCCAAATCACCATTACAGATTGTTTATGTGCAGGAAGGGACACCTTTGTGCACATAAACAATATATACCGTCAACACAGACACCCTTGCACTATGGTGCAAGGATGCCTGCGTTGGAAAAAGCAGCTTAATTCAGTGCCAGCCCAGGGTGAAACACAGCAGTGCACCGTATTCCTCTAAATACAGTGCACCCATGCGTTTCAAAAGTAGCACGATGCTGCTATTTTTGGCGCAGCACAGTGTTGCGCCACTTTAGCATAAATCTGGGCCTAAGATCCTACTTCCACCTTCCTCCCCTCCCCACCAAAGCTGGTACTCCCATCAAAATATGGCTTGGATCGCATAAAATCCCTTACTGCAAATTCACGATTAGAGAGAGCACTAAATCTTTGAGTGACATGCTAGACAAGAACCCAAATGTCTACGATAAGTTAACTGCTTGGCCAGGGATGCCCAGTATCAAGTTATTATCACTTCTGACCTCCAAGACATTTAAAACTCTTCATCCCTGAAGGTGAACTTACAATTGTCAGCCCAAGATTTTATACACTATCACTCCTTCTCTCTGCACTGACAATTTGTTCATAGCATTCAAGAGACTTGGAATTTCTCCATTGGCAAGATATCTCCACACATCTTCCACCTAAGTTATATGTTGGACCACTTAGGCTACTTCCTGCAAATTCTATACTTCAGTACTTTTACAGCTGTTACCCTTCAGTTCCATGGCCGCTCCTACTTTGGTATATTACTTCTTCTTAGATGCAACCTAAAGCTTCTACCTAACGCCCCATGAACTATATGTAAACAGTGTATATATAAACCATGTAACAATTTATTACTACCATGATAATTATGTTATTAATGTCAAATAGCCTACCATTGACACTACCTAAAGTTCCCTAACTAATAAGTTAACAATGTATATATTATGTAAAATTATGGCAATAAGTAGCATTAAGGTCATCTATCACTTTGTCTCATAATCTCTTTCGGTTCATTGGAGACTATAATGTGTGTTAAATATCTACACAAGATAAGGCTGCTGAGGTGGAATGTGGGCTATCCCGATCAGGAGAGCAGGGAGAAAGATGCTAAAAAGGGTGCAAGTACTAATGAGAGAAGGTTCCTATTAAATTCAAAGCTTATGTGCAGTAACCATACATTTCTGGAGGATAAGTCTATCTCTCATACCACAGGAAGCCTACTCCAATTGGCAGCTCAAGTTCATGTTTGTAACTTTGTTGCTATAATACGCTGTTTTCAGTTTTAGGTCTGGCATGATAGCTCAGCTGTCTTGCAGACCTGTTGTAACCAATTCCTTACAATATACATAGAATGAGCTTTGGCTGTTCCACAGAGATAATCTATTCTTACCTTATGCCATTGGCTGTTTGGTGTATTAATCCACCCCTATGCAGGGGCGTAGCATAGTCAGTGAGATTCGGGAGGTGTGAATCTCAAATTTCTCAACTAAAAGACAGTGGGTCAATGAGTGAGATGACTAAGGTTCAAGATTGATTGCTCCCATGAGGGGTAGGGCAGTGCTGATTTGTATTAGGTGGGTATTTGGGGGTGACTTGGCGGACAGGTACTCTGCTACAATAGTGACAGAGTACCCTGTTCTCCAAACTCAAGGTCCACCCGCCTGATTTTGAGTCAGGTGTACTGCATATTTCACGCCAAAGGAGTAAAATTTGCTTTGGCAGTGTGAAACTTCTCTCGATCTTCTGGGGAGTAGGTGCGATCAGAGTTAAGCCAATCTGACCATCTGCCCTGTTTAAAGTGGATGGTCAGATGGGAGAAAGCACCATTGGAAAAAACTTTAGGAGTTTGTTTTTGAAACAAAAAACATTTGGAAAGGTTTGGCATGCAGCCGTCGTGTTTATTGGTGGCATCTGTTAAACTTTTCCTCTATTGGAAGGAGCCACCATGATGGTGGTTCCTGCTAATGTATAAAGATATTCACAAGGCTGGTGGATGTATAAAGATGTCCATGAGACTTTGGTGGATATCTCTAAATTTGGTGTGCAGATAAAAAGTAAGGTGACAGACATAAAGTCCTCTGCCACACTGTCTGCCAACCTGACTTCCCAGCCAAGAATGCAGTTATTTGGGGAGGTCAAATCCCAAACAACTCCCATCACCCTCCTCTGCCCCTAAAGCTATGTTTCTGCGCCTATGGACTATTTTATGGTCCCAAAAGTACACAGAATCATCAGACATTAAATTCATTATTGCGTGGATGTATACAGAGAGCAACATTTTTATTTATTTTTTACACTGGAGCAGGTTTTTTTATATTTTACTCAGGACACATAATGCAAGCCACCTATTGGCTTTGTCAATGCTTGTTTGTTACTGTATATAATGCAGTATGCGCTAATGTGGGTAGTCTTGTAATGTGCTCCTAATCAACTATAAACCTCATTTCAAATCATTCCTAGTCCTGTGAAGTCCTGATTCTGGCCCAAACTTAAAGCCTAATTGGGATTCTATTTTCCCTGACACTTTTTACTAGGAGAAACCTGGAGAACTTTGCCAGAGGACAAAGTCAAAAAGTCGACAGTCTCTCATATTGCACGTTATGCCTCGTTTCAACTTTTGGAACTGCAAATATCCGAAAAACCTCACTCTGCAATACCACAGTGAATAATACCACATTTTCTGCCAGCTGTGCTAAGCATTATAACAGATTAAATTGCTTTTTTAACGTACTAATTCATTTTAACATTGTAATATTTTAGGAGGCGGTAAACTTTAAATTACATCTAAAATGGGATAGGGGCCCCATACCAATTCAGTATTTAGAAAGGGGTGTGTTGTTGATTCTTCCAAATACCAAATTGATATGAAATGCATCAATGTTTTGTGACCTGAACTATCCACAAAACATTGAAAAATGTCCTGGTGAGGTAGTAATGCACATTCAAAAGGGAAGAGGTCCCTTGGGACTCCTTCCACTAAGTGAATGTTTAAAAAAAAGTGAGTTAGGGAGAAAGCAGTGGCCCAGGGGACCACTGCCAGTATTTAATTACATTTTTTTTAAACATAAAAGTTTTTTTTTTTTTTAGCGCAGCATTGTTTCTTCAACAGAAAACTGAATGCATTTGAAAAAGAAATCTTCATTGAAAGGCAATCACAGACATGGTGGTCTGCTGAACCTGGCAGGCTACCATCCCTATGATGGACTCCAATCGGAATGAGTAGCAATTTGCAACCTACCTCATAAATATTCATGAGGAAGATTGGAAGGAAAAACACTTGGGGGTATATTTACTAACATTTAGCACCCTGTATGAGTCACAAAAGTGACGCAAATTAATGTTAAATCTTTTTTTTACTAATTTACTTTCCAGCGCCAAACTTATTTAGCGCTGGAAAATCACTCAAAAGTAGCGCAAAGCAGCATATAGCGCTGCTTTGTATTACTTAGCACCAAGGGGGCATACCATGGGTGGAGCATGGGTCTTTCTAAGCAACCACCCAAGGTTTCTGATGCTAACCACTATTTACTTTAAAAAGTAGACAAGGTTTAGCATCACGAAATAGCGTCCACTTCAACCAGGCACAAACACAGAGAAATGCATTCATTTCTTCTGTCTTATCCGACTTTGCATGTGTGCTGCACTGTACAGCGCACATGCAAGGTGGGAAAAGTCTTTCGGTTAGTCGAAGCATACTATTTTGTACCGGAGGAGTAGCCTTCTAGTACAAAACCAATGCCAGTCTGACGCAGACACCCTTGCACTATGGTACAATGGTGTGCACATGGCACACAGCAGCACATTTCTGCGCCGGCACTAGGGAGAGGGGAGGAGAGTGCCACATTTCTGTAAATATGGAGCTCTCTTGCTTCATCCTTCTCAGGCAGCGCAGCGCAGATTTTTTGGCTGTTGCGCTGCGTGGGAATCTTGTAAATCTGGGCCAAGGAATCTGAATTTTATGAATCGATCGAGTAAAACATAGGTCTGATCTTAAAATTCTTTCCTGATTGCAAGAATACTGGTTGCAGATTAGACCAGATTTTTATGACCAGTGCTTTGTGCATCTGTGTTATCCGTCATTTCCGGTTGCAGTATTTCTGACTCAAATGTCCGAGCACTCCTAATGAATCCTCTGTGCAATCGAGGACTCCAGATGTCTTAGAATCTAGAATGATTGAGAGTCGGTGTCCAAAGACAAGAAGATAGTCCTAAGAATACTTAGGTGGCTCAACTGCAGGCGGTAAGAAACCAAGAAACCTGGGTTCTAAACCGAAGCCAAGTTAGAACATTTTTAGCCTATGGATTGGCAGCTCTGCCAGGCTTCTTCGCTCCCTTTGCGAACATGTTAATTGTGAAAATATACGGGAATATTTTCTGCTTGCCACCACACACTTCGCAGTGCCAGATCGGGTTGGAATTGGAGCTGTGAAACTAGCTGATAACAAAACAAATACGTGTCCTAATCCTGCACACACTGGAGACTTCAAACCGCATTTCGTTCAAAATATCAAGCAACAACAGAAACAAAAGAAAAAACTGGTGCGACCTACTGTCAGCTTTACTAAATACACTGCTGTTAGAAGATCTTTGAAAGAATAAGTAACATCTTTTTTTAAAAATAAGTAGAAAAACTGCGAAAAAATATATTTCTTCGAAGATAAACATTTGTTTAGCATACACCCAACGCATGACTGTGAAACATTCATACACGTTGCTCAGACGCCAGGTACACTGTGACACACCCATGCGGCTAGAACGGATACACCATCAATTTGGGATGTTCAGATCCAAAGATGGAACATGCCCCGATTCTAAACAGGTAGGAATGTGTCTGCTTGAGGCGCTTTTTTATGCCGATGGGCATTCGAGCCTGCCACCAGGCCTTAACTGTGGGCTTCGACGGCTCCAACACTGCATTGACTGTGGCACTCACCCACCTTTCAGTAACTCTGGGTACTTTCAGGGCTCGCTTTAGGGCAGTGGAAGAAGTGCGGCTGCACCGGGTGCTGGCCTGGGAAGGGTGGCGCTGACCTCAGAGGGGAGGGGCTGTGTTTAGCAATTACATACGATCCAAAAATACCTGCTGCAGAGTTCTTCCTGTCCTGCTTTCAGTGAGCAATACAAATGCCAAAATAAGTCTGTGACTAAGGGCCATATGTACTAAAGCATTTTCCCATAGACACAGAATGGGTAAAAACTTTTGCTACATCTGGCCCTAAGTTCCTGCTAGAGAGATCGGAGTTTTGTCTAGTGGCAGTTTTGACTCGCCATCAAGTAGCACAAAGGGTTAATCTTCCTGCTGCAAAGAACGTGTACTCTGTAGGTCACACATCTCTGTGGATAGCTGAGTGGATTTCTGCTTCTGTCACAGAGATCCTTGAGTTACGCAATCATAAAATACAACCCTAATATAGAGCAGTGACTCCTACAAACTGTCATCAAAGAGCTGCGTGCAAACTGCATAAAATAGGCTAGGACGTGAAGGATTGTTCCCCAGTTTTTCACTATCTGTTCCTAACATTGCTAAAAAGGATTTGTTTGGGTAGATATACCTTCTTATTAGTAAAGCTGGCCTTTATCAGTGCCTTAAAACAAATTACATGTATGTGCGAGACAGGCTATGGAGAGATGAGGGTCACTTGTGCCCATTGGTGGTGAGTGAATCCGAGGAGGAGGTCATGGGGAGGAGGGGGCACCAAAAAGTATTGCTGCACCTGGTGCCACCAGCGCTAAAGTCGGCTCTGGGTACCATCCACCCTCTCGGCAGATGCCCCCACCTTGTGTCGCTCTCCTCCAGGCTTGTCTATCTTCTGACCTGCGGGCCACATTGTGACCCCAGTGCAGGGATTTAAGTAGGATGAAAAAACTGGCGGGTCTCTCAAAGGGGCACGCCTATGTAATTAAGGGCATGGCTTTAAAATATGCAAGCTAAAAATCCGTGCTTAGCGCCGCCTGACGGGTATTTGGCTCTTTTTTTCTGTCAATGAATCGAGATATACAATACAACAAGTAACATTACACCTACAACAAACCAGGACTATTGGCTTTGTCAGTGGTTGTAGGCTAAGGCAAATAAGCAACAACAACTATGTTGTATAAAATGCTGAAAATGGTTCAGTTCTGAAATGATAAGACTGTGACAGAACTAAAAGGGGTCTCTTTGAAGTTACATCAAAGGCAGCGCAGGGTGGTACCGCGCGAGGTAAGATTTTTTTGTGAGGGCAAAAATGAAGAGCCTGATGGGCGCCCGTCTCAGCACCTGCTTTAAAAACTGCCCGTGCTGAGCACTGGCAGGACCCGCACACTTAGGCCCATATTTATAGTTTTTTGCGGCACGTTTGTGTCATTCTTTGACGCAAAAGCGGCGCTAACTTACAAAATACAATTGGGGCATATTTATACTCTGTTTGCGTGAATGTGCGTCAAAATTTTTGACACACATTCGGCGCAAACCCTGCCCCATATTTATACTTTGACGTCCGACGCAGCGGGCGTCAAAGTTCCACCATGTGCGCCATTTTTTGGAAGGGGGAACCAGCCTTGCGTTAATTATATGCAAGGTAGGCGTTCTCTTCCAAAAAATGACTTTAAGGCCTGTGCCCTATATTTATACTGTGACGTCATTTTGACGCACAGGAGGGGGCAGGCCTTAAAAAACGGCGCCCAGCCTGATGGGCGCCGTTTTTTAACGCCTGGGTCAGGGCAGGCGTTAAGGGACCTGTGGGCTCAGAAGGAGCCCAGAGGTGCCCTCCCCTGCCCCCAGGGACAACCCCTGCCACCCTTGCCCACCCCAGGAGGACACCCAAGGATGGAGGGACCCATTCCAGGGAAGTTAAGGTAAGTTCAGGTAGGTTTTTTTTTTCGTTTTTTTTTTGTGCCTGATTTGTGCCCCTCTACATGCCACTATGCCCAATGACCATACCCAGGGGACATAAGTCCCCTGGGCATGGCCATTGGGCAAGGGGGCATGACTCCTGTCTTTGCTTAGACAGGAGTCATGTCAATGGAGGTTGGGCGTCAAAAAAAATGGCGCAAATCGGGTTGAGGCCTGAATTTTGCCTCAGACCTGACTTGCCCCATTTTTTGACGCCCAAGCTCCATTTTCCCCTACGCCGGCGCTGCCTGGTGTGAGTCATTTTTTTTGACGCACACCAGTCCGCAGCGCCGGCTAACGTCATTCAATAAATAAGGCGCCCGCATGGTGCTTTGGAATGGCGTTAGCCGGCGGTAACATTTTTGACGCACAACTGCGTTGGCGCAGTTGTGCGTCAAAAAGTATAAATATGGGCCAATTGTGTTTTGTAAGTTAGCGCCGCTTTTGCGCCAAAAAGAGACGCAAACGCGGCTCAAAAAAAGTATAAATATGGGCCGTAAGGCGCTGCCCCATTGAGTTTCATGCAGACCGCAAAGCATCTTTGGCCTGGATTTTAGTCAGTCCCTGCTGACTTGAAACTCGCTCATTTCAGGCAAACAGCCCCATAATTAGTGAAAGAAAAGAAAGAAGGCCTCCAGCCGACTTTGTGACTGAACTATTTGAAGGGCACTCACTTCAAGAAAGACTTGTCAAGAGAGAGTCCTGCGGTAGGAGTGACAAGTCAGCACAGTCGGAAGCTCCCACCTTGTCTGTGTGGGTGATGTGAGGGGGGTGAGAGGGCAAAGGTACATGGAGCCCACGAGCTGGCCAACAGATAAACTGGTATGCAGGGGCTTTATCTTAAGGTGCTCTCTAAAATAACACAAAATATGTGTAATGTAAGGGTAGGCAGGAACTGAGTGCTTTATATGCAACATCCTCTCTTCAGTGCAGACAAGGAAAATAACATGCGTCTTTCAGGCTCATTATGTTTATAATAATGAGCCATATATATGCAGGCGTTGTGTGTAATTATGTTAATTATGGTCTTTTATGTATGGCACAATACAATCTGAATTACTTTTGGCATGTAGTATTATGTGTTAATAACCACCCTTGTCTATGGTTCTCATTTTATCGACCTGAGAAAATAAAGTTTGAGTTAGCCCCGAACAATATCAGTTCTGTAAACACAGAAGCAACTACATAATCATAGCATCAGTGCACAATAACACTTTCAGATCAACAATTATACAAAACTTCTAATCACTATACAAAATATGAGTGTCTCCTTCATCCAGACAGGTTTGAAAACTAAGCGCAGTAGGCACATAACCCACTGATCTATTTTCGAGGATACAATCTTGTTGGCAGCATTTTTAGAACTTGTGACCAGCAGGTAAGATAAAGATGTTCGCAAAGGCCCCACTGCTCTCTTTTATTAGAGACAAGCAAGTGACTTGTGGGATAGATACATGCAGAAGTAAGGAGCAGAAACATTAAACGTCCAAATGTTTAATCTGTGCACCTTGCCCACACATCATAAGTTTAAATGCATGTGTACATTTGGTGATGTGTAGTGATCAACGCCGCCCATCCTAATCCTGAATCTTCTTTAGGACTCACATTATATTGATATGTTCACTGAGCTCGATTGATACCCCTCTGTCAGTATTCCAGCAGGTAAGAACTTATATCTCAGTTTTCAGATATTCACAGAGCTTTGATCATGCACATTTGTGCTGATTTTGACCACACTAAGACTCCAGAAACTTGTTTTTAGACATAGCACTAGATACCGCACTTTTGCCATTTCTTTGCACAGAAAATAACAGATGTGACTTTTACCCAATTTATAGTACTTCGTTTACCCACCATGCTGAGTCTCCTTTGCCAGGACAACAATTTTGTCTTATCCAAGCATTCAACTCACTAAGGTATCCTTCCAGTTCCAGATCCTGACATTCCACGGAGCTGTAATAATTCAGTTCACCTCTAGGCTGCTCCCTGGAAGGCACTGATATCGCAATGCTGGCACCTGCCTGGACTCTACAGCATCTCTGTTCTCACTGGTAGAGTGTCACTTCAGAAATGCCACTAAATAACGCATGAATTTATCATCAATTATTGAAAAACCGGCCTGAAAAATGCACCATGTGGCCTCATTCTTTTCAAATCTGTTTTTGGGGAGAATCCCACCACCCTCCAGAAACCTCATTGATAACGTCAGGCTTGCTATGAGATATTGTAACCTGGCCCTCACTTATTCCTTGTGGGCAGGACAAATGTACTCCCCCTGCCTTGGAGACACGGAAGTGATCAAGGGGTTCACTTGTTTGCCCATAGTTGGACAAACTGCCGTCTCTCTCTCTAGATCTATCTCTCTCCAGTTTCCACATATGTTCTTTAGAGGGAGTGCCTGGAAGGTTTGCAAATGTTTTAATGAAGCAGTTTATCAAAAGAAAAAAGAAAAGTTACAGGCTTGTAAAGCTCCTCCCCTTTTGAAAGGATTGCAAAGATCCCCACACTGTTGGCCATAAATTGATGGCAAGAGGAAGGCCAGGATATGGCCTAAAGGAGTACCCTCCAAATAACCCAAAACTCCCCACCCATGTCCGTGAATTTCAATTTTTCTCAACATTTCTTTCACGCTCCCTAAAGTCCCTTATGTGTTTTGGCACAGCTGCTTACAATAAATGGGATTTAGTGTTAAAAAGAGTAAAACAGACCACTGTTTCTGAACAGTTGTTTTAAAAATATCACTCTACCCTACGTTTCCACCTGAAATGTTCGTTTGGCTTCCTTTGTTTAACATCGTCTTTATTTATCGTGATAACGTGGAAAGCGCTGCGACAGATCCGTTTTGTCTGTATATGTTAGAATGTGCGCACTTTTAACTTACTTGTAGTGTGGTATAATCTGTAGCGTATTCCTAATTGTAAACAAAACATGTTTGTAGTTTCAGGATCCTCAATACGATGACTTTACGCGGGGAGGAGGCTAAACACGCAGAAGACCAGAGCTGTGTATTCTGCCAGGCCCGCCTTCAGCCTGGATCCATCTCTGCCCGCCCCAGTCACAGGGAGCTGCCAGGCCTCAAGTTCACAGCACATTCCTGTGGGGAGGGGCAGGAGCCCCGCTGCCTCGCGCAGGCCCTGTATGTACAAGTAGGGAGCTCTGTTTACTCCAGCTCGCTGCTGCCAAAAGACTCGGCATTCTGGAACCTTCTTGGGACCCATCAACCCCGGCTGCAGGAACAGGCTTGCCAAAGCACTGTGCCAGGTCTGCGCATGTGCGTCAGGACACGACCCTACAAACTATGGTGAGGTCAGACCGGCAGCTACAAGCGAGGCCCCCGGGACAAACCGGGTGGGAAAGCGACAGGGGATAGAAGGAAGGAGTGGGAACTTAAGGGCTAGTACGCTCCTCCCCAGGTACCAGACCCCCTTCGACGCCACTGGTAGCATACATAAAACTTGAAATTCTGCTGTGCAGTGGTCAGTTTTTCAGTAGCGCCGTTCGAATCTCGGTCAAATAAGGGCGTAGCTTTTATTGGTGCGACAAGTGCAGTGGCACCGGGGCCCAGAGACCTGATTGGCTCACCAGACCCCGATTATAGATGTACTTTATAATTTAAATAGCAGCGAAGCGACGGTGGTGGGGGGAAGAGGGAGGAGACCGTGGGTTCCTTGCTTAAACTATGACCTACGCTACGGTACTGACTCCAGTAACCATCTTTTACGCCGTATTTGTAAACTGTGCGTGCAAGAACATCTGTGCATTAAGTCATATTACGTGTTCAAAATCATGCACATGTGCCAGCAGACTTGTGCATTGTGAGCCTGTGCTAGGAAATGTCACTGCAAGTATCTCTTTTGGCAGTCTGATATGAGGTTGGCTGCATTTCTATTACAGGGAGCTTGTGCGCTCCACATGATGCGCTAGTTTCACCCACGATTCAAAACTTATATTCACATTTAAGCTAGGAAGGAGCTTGGAAAGCCGCATATTTGCAACGCTTCACTTTTTGGTTTTAGCATGATAAATTTGAGCTTGGAGCGCCTTCTAGTGGCAGCTCCTATGCTTACACGTTTCTACTTATTTTCAACTGAAACTAATTTCGGTGCTTCTGTTTAAGGAAGCATTAATGCTCCAACTCTTAAGAGAAATCGATTTTCTAAAAGGGAGGATAATATGTCAGTGGGTAAGCACGTCTTCTGCGAAGGTCCATGTGTGAGGGTCACACGTTGAGCCCAGCAGCCGAGTCTGGCTCTTTCGTCCCATCCTCATAGATGAAATAAAAACAACCGTTAATGCTGGTTAAAAGTGAAAAAAAAAACTGTTTAAGGAGCTAAATAAAGAGAAGGGCTCGCTCCGCGGTGCCGGGGGACACAATGATAGATATTGTGAAGAACTGAGGGACACACGGACAAACTGTGAGGAGCTTCGGGGCACCCGGACAGTGTGAGGACGCGGGGCAAGGGCAGTGTGAGGAACTTGCAGGCACGTGGGCAGTGTGTGAGATGAGAGTGTGATACTTGGACGCAAAGTGTGAGCATCTTCAGAGCACGCAGATATACAGTTTAAGAACCTGGAGTATTTATTTATTTAGTTAGCATGTGGAGCTTGGGGACACCCAGAGAGAGTGGATGCGGGGACTAGTGGACAGCCAGTGTGAGGGGCTCTGGACCCTGTTCAGTGTGCGCAGCCAGGCGTGCAGGCTCTGGGCCTGGACTGATATGCTACATGTGCTCGGGATGTGCACACTTGGATGTTGATTTTAACCCTTTCACATTGGTGGCACTCTTTCGGAGGTCGGCTTTGGGCCCATCTTGAAAATATACATAGGCGATATTGTATGCTTACATTTGTTATGTAATATTGTATCTTTGCAGCCTTGAAAAAGTCGTCAAGAGACGAAACACGTGTCGGCTGCTTACTAATTATGAAATAAACATCGCTTTTATTAACGGATTTGCTGTTCAGACTGGATCAATCGGATTACTCTCAGCGACGTTTGGTTAATATTGCCTTGCTCTGGGTGCTTTATTGTTTTACACACTTGGATGTACTTTGGGACTGAGCCCTGTGCAGCTCGTCGCTATTTATTTTATCTCGTCTGCCACATCTGCTGAGATGGTGCATGCTTGCATTACTGTTACATCCCATCCAGTTTCAGACACATGGAGTCACCAACACCTTAGCACACACAGTCACAGAGTCTCTGGCTTGGCATGAGGTTCAGCCTCAGCCTGTACCTCTCACCATATCCCCACTGGGAGGCCATAGCCTCTTCGGTTTCTGCGTCCCCAAATGTGGCCTCACCGGTGACATTGGAGGCTTCTCCAGGGCTCCACGGTGTGAACTCTCCTCGTCCAGCCAGATCAGTTGTTTTGGGCTCATCAGCTGGCAGCATTGTGAGCCGAGTGTCCAGCTTCTTCTCCGCTCCCCATCTGACTGGGCTCTGGGCGTCTCTGAACGATGAAATGTTCCTGTTTGTCTGAAAGGGGGTGGGGGGACCATTGTCCTTTTTGATGACGTCAGGTATGTCATAGGCTGCAAAGGTTGTCTCTAGTAGCGTTTTGACATTGGTGAATGCCTTGGTAGGACCAAGCTCTACTACTGAGTATTTGGACTGGTCATCAGCCGTGAAATGGTCAGCCTCCTATCTGGGAATCTTCCGAAGTCCAGGCTCACTCTTGCCCAGGTGGCTGTGGGTGCATCATTTGCCACTGGTGCAGGTGCCACTGGGCTCCCAAGGATTTGACTTGTCTGGCAGTCATGCACAGCTTCTTCCACCATCCCATCCATGCCGGGAAACCATACTTTGCTTCTCATTCTGGCTTTCTTTTTTTCCACACCCTGATGCCTCTCGCGTTCCAGGACGATGACTTGGTTCTCCAGGATCTTGGGGATGATGATGCAGCGACCCTTCATGATAATGCCCTCCACCAGGGAGCTGAGCTCATCCCTCACCTTCCACATCTGTGAAAGCCTTGACTTTTCCTTGGTGTGCCATTAGTGTGCATTGCACTGGAACAACCTCCACGCATTTCCCTGATGGCTTCTTCCAGTCCCTGGAGGCCGTCATCTTCCGCCATCACTCGCCTGATGTCATCAAGAGACATTGCCCTCAGGTATGCAGTGGTGGTGACCATGCAGGTGAACTCCTATGCTCCGTCGCTGTCTGCGCCAGCCTCCCCTTCTTATTTGGGCAGGTGTCTTGAAAGGAAATCAGCTGGGTTGCTAGCCCTGGGCCTGTATGGAACAGGGCAGTAAATTGATATGGCAATAGCTGAACCGCCCACCATTCAGTTCTTGGGGGTGGATGGTGTGCTGTCCCGCAAAAAGACTCACCAATGGTTTGTGTTCTGTGATCACCTTGAATTCACGCTCGTAGATGCAGAGGTGGAAGTGGTGACATGCCCACTTAATGGCCAGAGCTTCCCACTCAACTTGTGTGTAGCATGCTTCTGTGGCTGTTAGAGCATGACTCGTGAATGCAAGTGGAGCCCAGACTCCTGTTTTTTTCTCTTGTGTCAGGACAGTCCCTACCCCCACAGGGCTTGCATACACCACCAGCTCAAGTGCCTTGTCCAGGTCAGAGTATACCTTTGTGGCATCTGCCAGTAGGGCATTCTTGTCAAGCGCCTCCTGTTCTGCCTGGCGCTCTGTGAGACCTGGACAGGCTGGCGAGATTTGGAAGGAATTGGCCACAGTATGTTGTTATTCCTAGAAAATTGTGGACCTCCGTTGCCTTCTTTGGTGCTGGTGCTTCTTTGATTGCTGCTGACTTCCTGGGACCCACTTGCAGCCCTTCCTGGGAAAACACAAACCCAAAGAATTATATTTCAGGGTCGAAAAAGGAGCACTTGTGTTTGTACAATGTCAGACCGCTTTCTCTTAGTCTCTGAAGAGTAACGTTTACACATTTATGGTGGTCAGCCAAGGTGAATGAATAGATCAGAATATCATTTATAATATTTAGAACCCCCTCAAGTTCTAACAAAGTTTCCCTTACGGTTTTCAAGAAAAATTCTGCAGCTGAGTATATTCCAAAGTTTAGTCATTTGTACAGCTGCAGCCCCAAATTTATACAAAAGGTGGTAATGTAATGGTTCTCTGGATAGAGCCCTAGCTGGTGATAGCCCGAATTCAAGTCTAACTTAGAAAACCACTTCACCCCATTGTGGTTGGTGATAATGTTTGCCATTGTTGGTGTAATGTGACTCCCTCATCTGATTGCTCGCTTTGGTAACCTCTATGCAGAGCCAGATGGCTCTTGGTTGCTTGGGCTTCCTGTGCTCTTGAGCGGAGACCCTCACGGGGTGGCCCTGGAGAATTTCCGAATCACAACTTTTTTTCCAACTTCTCCATCTCTGCTTCCACTTGTTGGCGTAAGTGGAATGGTATCAGCCTGTGCCTCAGTGAGGTAGCTTGTATCATATTGTCTATGTATAATCTGACAGGTGCCCTTTTTCTGCAGCTGAGCCTTTTGAACAGCTACGGGATTTGTTTCAGTATGTCGTCCACCTGTAGAGCATGGATTTCCTTGGTGAAGAAGACAAGGCCCAGGACTTCATATGTGTGACACCCAAGCAGTTTGACCTCTCCTTCTCCTGTTACACGAAATCGAGTCCTGACTTCTCTGTCCCCATGCTGGACCTCTGCTTCCACGATGCCCATGAGGGCAAGCAGCTCTTTGCCTCGTATGTGTATATTCTGATACAGGAAGGACTGAGGGGTGAGTGTGGGTGTAGGAGTAGATAGTGCAGGTGAATCATCACATTGACTGAGGACCCTGTGTCGATTAGAGCGGGCATCGTCGTGTCAGTGATGATGTTGCATCTAGGCTGGGGCCTGCAGCCTTTGCCACTTGGAGCTATGTAGGATATGAGGTACTCTTCTCCTTCTTCTGGGTCTTCCTCCTTGGCCTTGTCATCGGGTCACCAGTCTGCAACCGCTGACTGTTGGTGGCTTCTAGCTGACTGCCAGGTGCCGGTTTGCTCTAGTTAGAGCTCTTCTGTCCCGGCCCCGGCATCCACGATCACCACCTCTGCAGACTCTCGCAATTGGTTCTGCTTGTTACATGCACAGCATGTGCGGCCTGCAGCTGGGCATCTCTCCACTGGGTGGTACTGTCAACCGCAGTTCTTGCAGGATACTTCAGCGTTTGAGCTCATCCTTCCTCTTCAGGGCGGCGGCCTGCTGCGGACTGTGTCAACCACATGTCTTTACGGCTGGCGTTTTCTGGGCACTCCCACCTCATGCTCCTTTGTTGAGTGCCATTTTCATCTCTTCTCTTCTCTCCAGGTGCTGCAGAGCTCGAAGGTGCGGTCTAGGATCAACATGTCTTCCATCTTGATTCCTGGCTGCTTTAGGATAGGTCTCTTCAGATGCGCTGACCTACACCGCTGTGTTAGTTGCGCTCCAACCTCCTTCTGCTGGCCATCGTCGATGCACATGCTCACAAGGGACCTTAGGTGTGCATATGAATTGTCTATCAACTCCCCTTCCCTCTGTCTTCTTTGACGTAGTTAGAAACATTCAAAATCGAGATTTGGGGCCTCATTCTGAGTTTGGCTGGCGCCGCCAGCCAAACGAGAACCGCCAAATGGCCGCTCCGCGGTCAGAAGACCGCGGATGCCATTCTGGCTTTCCCGCTGGGCCGGCGGGCAACCCTGCAACAAGGAAGCCGGCTCCGAATGGAGCCGGCGGAGTTGCAGGGGTGCGACGGGTGCAGTGGCACCCGTCGCGATTTTCACTGTCTGCAAAGCAGACAGTGAAAATCCTTATGGGGCCCTGTTAGGGGACCCCTGCACTGCCCATGCCAGTTGCATGGGCAGTGCAGGGGCCCCCAGGGGCCCCACGACACCTGTTCCCGCCATCCTGTTTCTGTCGGTTTTCACCGCCAGAAACAGGCTGGCGGGAAGGGGGTCGGAATCCCCATGGCGGCGCTGCAACCAGCGCCGCCATGGAGGGTTCCCTGGGCCAGGGGAAAACCGGCGGGAAACCGCCGGTTCCCCTTATCTGACTGCGGCTTTACCGCCGCGGTCAGAATGGCCCTGGAAGCACCGCCAGCCTGTTGGCGGTGCTTCCGTGGTCCCCGGCCCTGGCGGTCATGGACCGCCAGGGTCGGAATGACCCCCTTAGTTGGTGGTCGAAGTGTGTGTTCTAGCTAGAATGGCAGCATTGTAATTGTGGACCCCCCTTTTACTGGGGAGGTGCTGATATAGTTTGTAGATTTAATCTCCCCTAAAGTGCAGCAGCAGGGACCGTTTTACCTCATTGTCTTTTTCTCTTGCGATCCTAAAGTAATTTTTCAGTCTTCCCATCCAGATTTTCGATTGGGACGGTGGTGGCTGCAGGGGCGGTCCCTCCGCTGTGGCGGAGGAGCGTCGTCCCTTTGCTAATAAGACAGCAGAAAAATAAAATGAAAATACATTATCATTTTATTTTTCCCCTGGTTAGGGTAGGGCGGAGCAAGGCCAGAACCCTCTGTGTCAGGAGGGAGGCGGATAAGTTGTGCACTCTAAGGCCCATATTTATACTTTTTTTAGTGCCTCATTTGCGTCGTTTTTTGACGCAAAATCGGCGCAAACTTACAAAATGCAATTGTATTTTGTAAGTTTGCACTGCTTTTGGGTCAAAAAATGGCGCAAATGCGGCGCAAAAAAAGTATGAATATGGTCCTAAGTGTGCATGTCAGTTCAGCCGGCCGCCTGAGGCCGGCCAAACTGACATGCATACTTAGAACTCTCCACTCAAGCTGTATTTCACAGCTGAGTGGAGACCCAGTGCAGGCTCCCACTCCTTCTCTTAGCGGCATTTCAGCCCGCTCAGGCCAATCCCGGCACCTCTCTCATGCTGAGTAACAGCATGAGAGAAGCGTCTATTGGGTAAGGAGGGGAACAAAGCAAGCACAGACGCTGCAGGAGTGGCAGAGGCGAGGTGGCAGGTAAATGCAATGAATTTTTTTATTATTAACCCCTTTCCCCGCTCCGCGCGCTGCCCCACCAGCCCTACCTGGTAGCAGCCGCCACTGGGTGGCTGGGTCTGGTAATTCACTGAACGGTGCAAAGGTATTAATGGCTGAGGGTGCTGGCACCGCAGCAGTAACTGTGCCTGGACCTGACCATTGGGCATCACCTACTTGAGCACTGTCCACCCTCACCAGCTACAAACTGTGGTAGGAAGCACCTGTTTTCACCACTCCAGTATCGGTGTGGATGTCACCCTGAATGGCACCCGTATCCTGCTTGGTGTGGTTATTTTCACTTGCATATTTTTTCCACTTTCTTATTTTTCATAAGTACTGAGTCCCCCAAAGGCCCTCTATGTGTACATGTGTTCACCACTTCCAGTGTTTCCTTCCACTGGGGCCTGTTGCGTTGTGATGTGTATGATGCTTAAGCCAAATGATATTTCAATGTTCTTAAGTATATGCACGATACAGACGCATAGTTGTTGGTTTAGTATCGGCCGGCGTGCAGGTTACCTTGCTCTCCGGTTTTTATCTGACCATGCCTGCTGGTCTTCTTTATTTATAACTTTAACCCACGTGATCATGGGGCTACAACATGATAGAGTATCATGAGGGGGGGACTAACTGGCATCCCCTCACCCATAATTATCCTAGTGGTAGTGCCCATGACCAGTTACATCACTGGTGCAACACTGCATTCCTCCCCAAAACAATAACATTATCAGGACAAAACATTCAAGCCTAAACAAGCACTGACATCTTAACTTACACAGGAGTGATGCCAGGTCACCAAGGCACTCTTATTAGTGGAAGCAAGTACCGTCACACACCTAATAGGTGTCATGCTTCATCATAGGGCCTGCTCCTCATTGGGCTGGCGCTGCAATGCCCGACGGGCCGCTCAAGGGGGCTCTCTGCCACCGATCTTTTTGTAAGAGCCATGTTCAGGTGTAGGAGTAGACTCAAACCTACTGGGGAGTTAAGGGCTGGAGGTAGTGGTCTAAAATTGAGTCTAGGTCCTAATGTCAATCAATTTAATATTATCAGGGGGTCTAGGTCAAAGTTAAAAACATGGGGAGCGCCAGCCCGAAGAAAAGCGAGCCCTCTTATGAAGCATGACACCTATTAGGTGTGTGAGGGTACTTGCTTACACTAATAAGAGTGCCTTGCTTACCTGGTATCTCTCCCTTGGAACAGTGTACCCATTCTTCCTATTTGTAATGCCTGGGAGGCTCTACACTGGACCAATTTAAATAATTTGCCCTGTACCCCCTTTATATTCTGTATCTTAACTTACACTACATGGTCTCTCAGCCCCAGGACTGCACAAGATTACCTAGTAGCTCGTACCAGGTGCAGGTGGTTCGATCTGTGAGCTCTTCTGACTGTTGCGCATTATCGGAGGATGCTGATTGGCTCTCACATCCTGCAGCTTGGATGCCTCCCAGATGAGGAGAAGGCGACATCAGGGGTGTGACATTGCCGCTTTCCGATCTAAATTCTTGATCAATTTCAGGGGAATCATGTTCCCCAACTGGCCGAGACCAGCAAGGATCAGGATAGAACCGTTTGAACATCAAGATGTTCCTGGTGATCGTGACGGATCTCCTTTTAGCAACGATCATGGTGCGTCGGCTGTGGATGATAGTCCAGGGGCACCGGTCAAAAAGCAAACAGAATTTGCTTGCAGAGGATTGGTCCTTGATGTGCACACGTTCACCAACTGTTAGGTCCAAGACTTTAGCACACCGGCGTCGACTGGCCTTGTCATTCACTCTCTCTCTCTCTCTCTCTCCACTTGTGCACTTGCTGATCATCCACTGGGTTCGGTGTACAACAGAGATGGTGGCGAATCGCATCTGCAACCACTCGTCCTAGGGATATATGGCCTGGCGCCCGCCCCGTGGTGGAATGCATGGTCTGCCAATAGTCTTGCAAGAAGGAGTAGATAGCTAGTTCATGGGCTTGTCGGACAGCTGAGGCTATGCAGATTACTTTATTTAGTATTCACATAACCCTTTCCACCTCCCCATTTGCTTGAGGCCAACGAGAAGTGATTTTTCGATGGTGTATGCAAGTCGATTTAAGGTATGATACCAGTTCATGACGCTGGAAAGGAGGCCTGTTATCTGTCTTCAGCTCGGCTATTAGACCATGGGTGGCTATGATTTTTTCGATCTTGGGTATGACTTCCTTGGCAGCCAGAGACGGTATGACCTTTACTTCAGGGTATTTCAAATAATTATCTATCACCAACATGGTGTGCTTCCCATTCGGGAGGCTTCCAAAATCAAGACTGGATTGTCGTGGCTCCTTCTCTGTATACGGGAGCCTGCCGGTTGGGTTCCCCTGAGGCCTGACACTACTCGCAAGAGCGGACTAACGCTTCCACCTTCTCATCCATCAAGGGGAACCAGACCTTGGTCCGTAGGTGATTTTTTTTGTCTTCACCATTCCTTGATGCCCTGGCTGGGCCAACTGGACAACCCAGTTGGTGAGAGAAGAGAGAATAACTAGCCAATACCCCCATAACAAACACCCTTCAGGATCGACAGACAGCTCCTGTCAGACATGGTACAGGCTTTCCATGACTCGCCTCGCTTCTGGAATATGTTGTGTCCACTGTTTCCTGACGGTAGGCCATTTGTTAGTCTGAACAGCTTTGAGTACCTTCTGGAGGCATTCATCTTGGTTTCTTGTTTGGCGTATAGCTTCAGCAGAGAGAGGTATTGGTCTTGATCAATCTGCTATATACCTCACATATTCCTCTACTTCCTGAGCTTCGTCCTCTTCTGCAGTGGCTGCTATGGGGTGCTGTGACATGTAATCAGCAGGATTATTGGATCCGGGTCAGTATTCAACAGCAGTTGTATTCCTGTAGTTGATGTAACAATTTTTCAATCCGCGGGGGTGGCTTTGACGCTGTCCTGTTGAACAGCAGGACATGAGGGGCTTGTGGTCTGTGGTTACTGTGAAAGATTTCCCATAGACGTACAAGTGAAAATGTCTACAGCCCCAGTGTACAGTGATTGCTTCCTTTTCAATTTGTGAATATCTTTGTTCTGTATCAGTCAAAGACCGACTGGCAAATGCGATGGGTGACCATTGTTGCCCTGTCTCTGCATTAGCGCAGCACCTATCCCCTTCAGGCCAGATTCAACAGCAATGGTGGTTTCTCTGCTAGAGTTGAAGTACCTGAGGATTGTGTCTGTGGAAAGGGCTTCCCTGGTGGCGTTGAACACTGCTTCTTGGGTTGGGCCCCAGAAACAGGCCATCGAGGCTCTGGTCAGGTCTCTGATTGGTTGGGTGAACATTGATAGGTACTTTTTAAATTGCCCACAGTAGTTGACTATCCCCAGGAGGCTACAGACTTCAGACACTGTGGTGGGAGGAGGGGCTTCCTTGATGTCTTGCACTTCCCTCGGGTCGGGAGCCAAGCCATCCGATTAAAATAATAATCAAAAAATATGAGTTTCTGCTTTAGGATTTCGCACTTGCTGCGATGAAGCATCAGACCTGATTCTTTGATTTGTTGAAGCACTCTTCACAGCCTAAGGTTGTGTTTAGGTATTGTCCTGGCATAGACTAAAATGTTGTCTCTGATGCTGAGCACTCAAGGGAGGCCGGCTAGGAGTTCCTGGATTACATTTTGGAACACTTCTGCAGTGCTGGATATATCAAAATTCAAGCGCTTATAGCGCCGGAGGCCAACATGCATGGAAAAAGTGTAATGTAAAGTGATTCTTCAGCAAGGATGAGTTGGTGATACCCAGACTGCAGATCCAGCTTGGAGAACCAGCTGGCTCCACTCAGGTTGCTGATCAAGTCGTCTATCAGAGGGGTCAGGTGTTGATCCCTCCTGATTGAAGCATTTGGGAGTCGCAGATCCACGCATATTCACACCTCCCCAGGTTGTTTGGGCTTTCGGGCGACTACGATGGGAGACACCCATGGAGTAAGCCCAGTCACTCTTTCAATGGTGCCATCTTTCTCAAGCTTATCAATTATTTTTCTACCTTTGGCCTCAGGAGGAACGCGAGACGTCGATGCTGAAGAGCCACTGGTTGTATGGAATCATCGATATGCAGCTTTATTTCCTTGTTTTGCAGGCATCCAATGCCATTGAATACTTCTGGGAATTCCTCTAGGATGTCAGTCACTGACCCTTGATGCACCCCAAATGTGAAGATCACAATGCCCAGGGCTTCCACTGCCTGGCATCCTATCAACATGCCATGTCCACCATTAGCGACGTACACCTGGGCTTCCAAAGAGCGAGGTCCATGTGAGAAAATAGTTCTGAATCGGCCTCACAGGGCACGTGGTTAGTCTTGGCTATACTCAAAGACCTTTACGTTGGCGGTCCTAATCTTGGGGGCTGGGGTCATGTGGTGGTAGGTGTCTGAGGACATGATGTTGATGGAGGCTCCAGTGTCCACAACTGGGAGGTTGGATGCTCCCCTACTAGTATCTGGCACCATGGAAGGCACAGCAGAGTCTGGGCTGCCGTTCCTGTGGTGAAGTTGGAGTGAATTGTGTGTTCCTCCTGGTTACCATTGTTGATGTCACCATCTTTGTCCAGCGTATCGAATGCAGCATTAACAGTGGTAGTAGTGGCTCAAGCTTTACTTGAACAGCACACTTCCAGGAAGTGGTTGATCTTGCCGCACCCAGCACACCATTTCCCACGTGCCGGGCAGTCTGTGGGGCGGTGTGTGGGTCCTCCACATTATCCCCACATTCTAGGTGGTGGGTTGTTGGTCATGGCTTTGGGCCTCGCAGGAGTTTGTGTGACTGCGTTGAACAGCTTTTCTTAAATTGGCCTTTGTAGGGCGGCTTCCAAATGGGATGCTCGGGATTTTGAGAATTCTTTAGTCCATCCCATCGTCGGGATGTCAGCCAGGGACTTTCCAGATTCTTCTACAATTCATTCGCTCAGCTTCGCTGAGGCACACCCTTGAATGATTTTCCCTCTGATTTCCTCGGTCTCATCGGCAAATCCACACATGCTGGTTAGTTCCTGGAGTCTCATGTGGAAGGTGTCAATGGGTTCCTCAACCTGTTGCCAGGCTTGACGGAAGACCAAACGTTTGTAGTCTTTATTCGCCGTAGGCTAGAAGTGCGCTTTAAGAGCAGTGATGACTGTGAGATGGGTTTCGGGGTTGGCCTCTGCAAGCGTCTTGAAGATTCTATATATGTCCCTGCCTCCGAGGTGTAATATCATTGCTCTCTTTTAGGCGTTTTCCACTTTGGTGGCCTCAAAGAACAGCAGGACCCTTTCTACGCAGTCCTTCCATCTGGAAGCTTGGGCCTGACAAGGTGCCTTCTACGACAAAAGGCTCGATAGGTGGAATGGTGGTCATCCTGAATGTCTTGTGGTATGTCTACATGTCACTGCTTGCGGTCTGGGGTGGCCCAATGTAAAGAGCATGTTCTGTGTGGAGTCGTGGGCCTCACTTGTGCTGGGGCACTGTGGGTGGTTATTGCCCAGTTCACAAGGACTGAAGATGCAGAGCTGGCAGGGAACAGCTGCTGGGGTTTGAAAACCTGTCCTGCCCCTCTTTCATGTGAGTGTGTTTTGTTTTTGTAGTCCTTTTTCTTTTATTGTTGTTCATATCTGTGTTTATTCTCACGTTTGTTTTCCTTTTAGTTTTTGTTGTGCAAGGGCACCTTGGGTATTGTCCTCCCTTGCCCAGGGCTATGGAGGCAACAGCCGGTTGCAGGGCAACACTGGAGGCGGACTCGCGTGGTGGTGTGCTCATGGCACGAGCAGTGCGCTAGAGTCGGGTCTGGAAGAGGGCTGCAGACATGCAGCGCGGTGAGCCGATCAGACCACAAGGGTCATTCTTACATCGGTGTTCTTGGGCTTTGATGGAGGCAGCAGCAGCAGACCCGGATTGGTTCTGGAATTCTCTGGGGTGGCGTGGCTGACAGATACTGCACGTGGCACGAACACCGCACTTGTCCTCAGAGCGGCCTCCAAGGAGTTTTGGTCACGGTAGGCGTGTTACCCCTTGTCTCTGTTTTTTTTTTTTTTTTTTTTACTCATCTGTTTTATTATTTTTCTGCACATCAAACAATATCATCTACAATTGTCATGATATCAAATATAACATATATCTTAAGTAAATAGCAATAACAATAACAACTCAGGTCTTATCTCCATCTACTTTGCACATTTTACATTTTGCAGTTAAATCACTCGCTCTCTTCAGTATCAATTCTTAGCAGGTGACTCATATTATCTCATTTTCCCATGTGTTACTTAGTTGCATCAGGGGGGCCCGGGCCAGGGGACATCTATTGATTTTATTTGTGCTTGTTCCACTAATATATATTATGGCCGTGTGGAGAGTTTTGTTTTCATGCGTGATTATATATAATTGATGTCCTATATGTTTTCCTAAATCTCGATCAATTTTCATGGTGGACGCTCATCGCTTTTGACCTCCAGTTTGGCCACAAATGTTTCCCAAGCTTCGGACCCAGTGTGTTTCTGGCCTTCGTCTAGCATTTTCCGTAGAACCTGATGCTCTGTGCGTGACCAGCGTAATGTCAAGACTCGCCATGTTTTCAAATCTGGTGGTTTAGAGGCTTTCCAGTTCATAGCGATTAACCTTTTATACATTACAAACGCTAGATCTGCAAATCTATGTATGTGTTTATGCTTCTTATCTCTTTTCCTAATTCCAAGCAGACAGGAGCTAGGATCCAGTGTAAATACAAGGTCTGTAATTGCTGATATATCAGTCACTACCGCTTGCCATGTTGAATCCAGAGAGCCACACTCCCAGACCATATGATAAAAATTAGCTGAGGGGGAATTGCATCGGGGGCACTGGGAGTCCGCAACGGGGAACATATGCCTCAGCCGTGCAGGTGCAAAATTGGTTTGATGTATGTAATTAAATTGAGTGTATCGAAACCAATGGTTTCTTGACACATTGCGAGTATGACTTACTGCTTGAGCCCACTCTTCTGCCGTCAATTGGTCCGGTAGTACTGCATTCCATCTAGTTCTAGCATTTTCTAATCTGTTTACGGGGAGTGTATGCAGGGCTTTATACGTGTTTGTTATGACTTTGTTCTGATTGTCGTATGTTAGCATGTGGTGCAGTAAAGGGGATGTATTAGGTTCCTGATCCCCTGCCGACCATGCCTTTTTAATTAAATGGCAAATAGAATAATATGCCATAAATTGGCCCACTCCTATTGAGGTAAGTTCTCTCATGGCTCCGAATGTCATTAGCTTCCTATCCTCAAAACAGTCTCCCACTGTTAATATAGCTGCCTCTGCCCAAATCTCAGTGGAGTACATGTTCCCTTTCCCTGGGATATACCCCAAAAGGGATAAGAGGGGAGTACGGGGTTCCTTTTTGGCCCTTTTGTACGTATTTTGTCCAGCATTCATGTGCGGTTATCATTAATAGATTATCGGTTGCCCTATTGGCATGGGCATTAAACAACCACTCCAGCAATGGTTTGCCATGTAGCTGCTTCAGGATCCATGTGGTTTCAGCAGATTCAGGTCTATGTATCCAGTTCAGGATCCACTGTAGCTGTGCCGAGGCAAAGTACAGTTCAAAGTTTGGGGCTCCCAGTCCCCCCTCACTTAATGGCCGTTGTAATGTGGTGAAGGCCACTCGTGTTCTGCCACTCCCCCATATGAGTCTCGACAAAGCTGCATTCAATTCTCGAAAAAATCTTTGGGGTACTAACACGGGTAATGCCGCAAAGAAGTATAAGAGTCGGGGAAGTAGCAGCATATTTTCTATTGCAACTCTACCCAATGGCGATATTGGTAATGCGCACCAGAACCGCAGAGACCCCTTTATGGAAGTCAGTGCGCGTCCCAGGTTCCCATCTCTCAAATCCTCAGGTTTATGGTATATATGAACTCCCAGGTACTTGAAAGTATCAAAGCACCATCTCAAGCGCCCCTCTTGTATTGAATCCCTATTCTCAGTAGGCCAGACAGTCAGCAGGAACACATATGATTTATCCCAATTTACCTTTAGACCCGATATTACGCGAAATTCCTCTAATAGGGATATCACTAGCGGTATAGTTTCATTACAGTCTCTTACATATATCAGGGCATCATCTGCATATAACGAAATTGTATGGCATGTCCCTGAGGTAATCACTCCCCATCGTTACCCTTCCATGCGTAATCTGGTCGCCATTGGTTCCATCGCTATGGCGAACAATAAAGGAGATAGTGGGCAACCCTGCCTGGTGCCCCTTTTGATAGGGAAACTGTCCGAGATAATGTCTCCTGTCTTTACTCTGGCCCTGGGTTGTGCGTATAATGTCTGCACCCAGCCTATGTAGGTAGGTCCAAACCCCATATTTTGCATTGTTTCGAACAGATAATTCCATCCCAGTGTGTCGAATGCTTTCTCAATGTCTAGTGACATTGCCACATTATCCTGTGCCTCTGGTAAAGTATCTCCTAATATGCTTAGCAGTCTGCGAATGTTTAAGAATGTGTTGCGTTTTGGGATAAACCCATTCTGATCCTCGTGTATCAGGGTGTGTATTATGGGGGCTAGTCTGTTTGCTAGGATTTTACCTAGTATCTTACAATCTAGGTTTAGTAGTGAAAGTGGTCTGTAAGACCTAACATCTGTGGGCTCGCGGCCTTGTTTAGGCAGAACCACTATTAATGCTTCTCGCTGTGATCATGGGAGTAATTTGTGTGTCCATGCTTCTTAAAACACCTCCAGTAAGTGTGTTTTCAACTGTGTGGAGTACATACTATAATATTCTATTGGTAAGCCATCTATACCAGGTGCTTTGTTCCTAGATATTTGTGCTATGGCTGCCTCTAGTTCTGCCATCCCCAGTGGGGTTTCTAGTGCCTCAATATCTGATTGTGACAATTGTGTCAAGGTCGCACCCTTTAGAAAAGACCCAAGTTGTTGACTAGTGCATGATCCCAGTCCCTTGGATAGGCTTGTATAATAATTTTCGAACACTTTATTAATTGCTTCTTGACTAGTAGCCATAGTTCCATCTGCCTGTCTTATAGCCCCTATCGGAGCTTGCTGGCGGTCCTCACGGAGTAACCACGCCAATAATCTCCCCGATTTATCCCCTTCCGTCTGCAGGCACATTAAATAATAGTTATAGTCGTGTCGACAGTCTCAGATCCGCCTCTTTATACTTTAATCGGGTGTTCCCTAATTCTTCCTGTGTTGCTCCATTTTGTGCCCCTGCGACTTCTAATCTTCTCAATTCTTTCTCCAGTGTAGAGACTTCAAAGTGTAGTGAGCGCCTGACCCCACAAGTGGCAGACAGACAGTGTCCCCGAACAATAACTTTGGAGCATCCCACTCCGTCGCTCTTGTGTCTGTGGTGCCCTTATTAATTTCCCAATAGGTCTTTATAGTTGTGTATAGTTCCTCTCTGAAAGCCTGGTCTAGAAGAGCCTCTCTTTGCAGACGCCACGTAGGTATCATGGATCTTCTCTTTCCCCATCGCAATGTTAGTAGCAAAGGTGAGTGATCAGATAGCGTTTTGGCCAGGTATTCCACATCTTTGACTAATGAACATAGTTCATGAGTGCCCCATATGATATCTATCCTGGTATGTACTTTGTGGGGTATGGAATAAAACGAATATTCCTGTTGTACTGGGTGGCTTTTGTGCCAGATATCATATAATCTCAAATCACTAGCCCATATCGCCAGTGGCCCCATGGCATTTCTATGTGTCAATCCACTCTGAGGTGGGATGGAACGGTCGAGTATCTTATCTGGTATACTATTAAAATCCCCACCCCACACCACTGGTGCCTCAGTATTAACTAATAGGGCCGGCGTGAGGGTGCGTAAAAATTCAGGCAGTGCACTGTTAGGGGCATATACCCCCACCAGTGTAAGTTGTTTACCATCTAATTGCCCCTCCAGCACAACGTATCTGCCCCCTTGATCAATTTTGTGTATGTGTTGCACATATGGTACTCCCTGGGCTATCCATATAAGTACCTCCCTGGCGTAGGCCGAATATGATGTGCCTATTATCTGTCCTCCCCAGCGCCCCCATAATCCCTTTAGGTCAACCTCTAGTAAGTGTGTCTCCTGAAGTATGGCAATGTGTACCCGCTGGCGCTTAAGACAGGTGTGCACACAATATCTTTTGCCCTGAGATGCCATTCCTCGCACATTCCATGTGATTATGTTGTATTCATGCATGACACAATTTGTAATTTGTCTTGTATACTTCTAAAGCATTTTAACCAGTGTTTCCCGGCCCGTGCCCCCAACCCATCCGCCCTTAATGCCACCCACTTTGCATTAACAACATCAACTGCTAGTTGTATCAAATTATTTCGCAGATTAGAAAGACCTGTGAAACATAACTCCCTACCAACCCTTTTCCCCACCCCCCTAACTAAGTCTCCACCACAATGCTTAACTTGAATATGTAACGCATGCATGACACTTCTAGTAACAAAAAAACGTATCCATATTGATACTTTCTGGGGAGGCATAATAGCAATTGGAGATGACTCTTATATGGGGTCTTCACCTTTGGTCAAGATATGCATGTCTAGTAAAAAACAAAAATTATGAGCGTCGGCGCCTCCGGTGCACGCCGGCCCCAGTAGCGAACAAGAGCAATAAATCCTCCCCTCCGAGCCCCCCCCAGGCCTGTGGCTCCCCATACCTACTACGTACAAACCATATCCCATTTGTCCTGTCTTGAGCTCCCGTAACAGTTTTCCTTGAGAGTCCCATTTTAGCCGATTAATGGTGCTATCTCTTTAACCCTTTCTTTTGCCGCCATCACAGTGCATCTGCTGATCTGGGAGTAACCTTTGGGCCTCTTAATGCCTCTAGTAACGTCGAGTCGAAGCTTACTGAGTCGGAGTCTGTGTGGTTGCTTACATTGGACATGGATGTCTCTTGCACTACCTTTGCCCTCTCAGCCGCCGCTTGTTTCACTGAGGGTTGTGATTTAGGGCGTTTTCTGGTTTTCCTTTGGTCCGATGGTGTGATCCATTCTTCATCCTTCCCCGTACCTTCTCGGGGTTGTGCCAGCCCTTTGGCATGTAGCCATGTCCATGCATCTTCTGGGGAGTGAAAGATATGCATTTTGTCCTCTGATATCACTCACAATTTAGCAGGGAACATTAGAGCATATTTAATGTTATGTTCTCTAAGCCGCTGTTTGATCCTCAAATAAGAGTTACGTTGCTTCTGCACTTCTTGGGTAAAGTCCGGATAGGCAGTGATAGATGACCCTTCATATTGGACGGGGCCCTTATTACGGAAGTTTTGCAGTATAGCGTCTCGGTCTCTGTAATTCAGAAATCTGGCTATTAGTGGCCTGGGCTGCGTTCCTGGTACCGATTGTCTCCCGGGCACCCTGTGTGCTCTCTCCACCGAGAAAAATGTTGATGGGTTGCCCAGCATAACTTCCTTTATTAACCACTGTTTCAGAAATAGTTCTGAGTTTTGGCTCTCTGATCTTTCGGGAAACCCCAAGAAGTGGACATTATTGCGCCGAGATCTGCCTTCCGCCTCTTCCGCCCTGCGCCATAGGATCTTCACTTCAGATTCCAATCGAAGAATCTGTTTTTGATTTCCTTGTCCTAGTGGGGTCAGTCCACTCAGTGTGTCTTCCACTGTTCTCACTCTTTCTGCCAGATTGCGATGATCTACTCCTAGTAAGTTGAGGTCTTGGGACACTGTGTCAATTCTATTTTCTAGTGAAGATTTAGGGGGTCATTCCGACCCTGGCGGGCAGCGGGCGCCGCCCACCGGGCGGAGACCGCCAAAAGACCGTACCGCTGTCAAATGACCGCGGCGGTCATTTTGACTTTCCCGCTGGGCGGGCGGGCGACCGAAAAAAAGGCCGCCCGCCCGCCCAGCGGGAAAGCCCCAGCAACGATGAAGCCGGCTCCGAATGGAGCCGGCGGAGTTGCTGGTGTGCGACGGGTGCAGTGGCACCCGTCGCGATTTTCAGTGTCTGCTTTGCAGACACTGAAAATCTTAATGGGGCCCTGTTAGGGGGCCCCATGACACCCGTTCCCGCCAGCCTCTTCCTGGCGGTGTAAACCGCCAGGAACAGGCTGGCGGGAAGGGGGTCGGAATCCCCATGGCGGCGCTGCTTGCAGCGCCGCCGTGGAGGATTCCCTGGGGAAAACCGGCGGAAAACTGCCAGTTTCCCTTTTCTGACCGCGGCGGTAAGAATTGCCCCTGAAGCACCGCCAGCCTGTTGGCGGTGCTTCCTCCGTCCCCGGCCCTGGCGGTCCATGACCGCCAGGGTCGGAATGACCCCCTTAGTGTCCAATATTGCCTGCAGAATTTTCTCAAATTGAGTTGAGTGGGCTTGTAATGTGGATTCTAAAGAGGACAGACTGGGCATTGTTTGCTGGTCAGCTAGTATTGGGCCCAGGGTGGATCTCTCTTGGGAGCTTCAGACAATGGATCAACAACTGCGCCAACATCCTCGCCGTGCTGAAGAAACCCCCCAGCAACCTCGCCAGCAAGAAAGCCTCCTGGTTCACCGACGAACTCCTGGCCTCCAAACGCGCCTGCAGGAAACTGGAAAAGAAATGGCTCCAAGAACGCACACCGGACAACCACGCAACCCTCAAAGACGCCACCCGCTGACACCACCACCTCATCAGGACCACCAAGAGGTCCTCCTTCAAAGACCGCCTAGACAACAATGCACATGACAGCAAAGAGCTCTTCTGCATCGTAAAGGAACTGTCCACCCCCAGCGCCAACGACATCCCACCCTCTCAGGAACTCTGCGACTCCCTCGCCGCTTTTTTCCACAGCAAGATCACCGACATCCACAACAGCTTCAACACCCCGACCACGCCCACCTCCGTCACCACCTCGAACCCAAGCATCGCCAACCCCATCACCGCCTGGTCCAACGTCGACGACGACGAAACACGCAAAATCATGAACTCCATCCACTCCGGATCACCGACTGACCCCTGCCCCCACCACATCTTCAACAAAGCCGACTCTATCATCGCGCCCCAACTCCGCAAGATCGTCAATGCCTCCTTCGAAACAGGCGCCTTCCCGGAAAGCTGGAAGCACGCAGACATCAACGCCCTCCTCAAGAAACCCAAAGCCGACCCCAAGGACCTCAAGAACTTCCGCCCCATCTCCCTCCTCCCCTACCCAGCGAAAGTCGCAGAAAAGATTGTCAACCTTCAACTGACACGCCACATCGAAGACAACAACATCCTCGACCCCTCGCAAACCGGATTTAGACGCAACCACAGCACTGAGACCGTCCTCATCGCCGCCACAGATGACATCAGACGCCAACTCGACCACAGCGAAACCTTCGCCCTCATCCTCCTAGACCTCTCAGCGGAAGAAGCCGGAATCCAGGAAAAAGCCCTAGCCTGGACCTCATCCTTCCTCTCCGGCAGAACACAGACCGTCCGCCTCCCACCCTTCCGCTCAGAAGCCAACAATATCATCTGTGGCGTCCCCCAGGGCTCCTCCCTGAGCCCGATGTTGTTCAACATCTACATGGCCCCCCTCGCACAAGTGGCCCGCCATCACGACCTCAACATCATCACCTACGCCGACGACACCCAGCTCATCCTCTCCCTCACCAACGACCCCGCCACCGCCAAAGCCAACCTCCACGAAGGAATGAAAGCAGTCGCCGTCTGGATGAGAAATAGCCGCCTGAAACTGAACACCGACAAGACAGAAATCCTCATCCTCGGGACATCCCCCTCCACCTGGGATGACTCGTGGTGGCCCACCACCCTTGGAACAGCTCCGACGCCCACCGACCACGCCCGCAACTTGGGATTCATCCTCGACTCCTCACTCTCCATGGACAGACAAGTCAGCACCGTCACCTCCTCCTGCTACAAGACCCTCCGCAGGATCTACAAGTGCATCCCGACGGACACCAGGAAGACAGTGACCCACGCCCTCGTCAGCAGCAGATTGGACTACGGCAACGCACTCTATGCAGGATTCCCAGCAAAACACCTGCAACGACTTCAACGCATCCAAAACGCCTCAGCCCGACTCATCACCAGCGCACCCCGCCACAGCCACATCACCCCACACCTCAAAGAGCTCCACTGGCTTCCCGTCGACAAGAGGGTCACCTTCAAGCTCCTCACCCACGCACACAAAGCACTCCACAACGCCGGCCCCACCTAACAGACTCAATTTCACCACGCTGACCCGCCAACTGCGATCCGCGAGCCTCGCCCTCGCCACCGTCCCCCGCATCCAACGAACCACCTCTGGCAGCAGATCCTTCTCCTACCTCTCCGCCAAGACCTGGAACACGCTCCCTACCTACCTCCGACAGACTCAAGACCTACTCGCCTTCAGAAGACTCCTCAAGACCTGGCTCTTCGAGCAGTAGCAGTCACCCAACCCCCCTCAGCGCCTTGGAACTCTAACGGGTAAGTAGCGCGCTTTATAAATGTCTGTGATTGATTGATTGATTGGGCTTTGGCAGCTTTCGATTTCCCTGCCATAGTCACTGTTTTGCGGTGCTCCTCTATGTTTAATTAAATATATAACTGTGGTCGTGGGTTTTATTTCACTGGGTTGGCTCGGAGATGCTCTCTCTACAGACTTGTTAGGTGGCCAGTGGGTGAAGTCTCTTTGGGTTCTAGGAAAATCCTGTAGCTGCAGCACTTTCTTTGACCTTTGCTGCCTTTACCTGTTCACTCCAAGTAGTATCGGCTGCCAGAGTAGAAGTCCACCACCCTAATAATTTGTGCAATGGCATAGCCAATTGTAACATTCATTAATGTTCCGATCACAGTCCAGTCTAGGTCTGCGCACCGAACTTCTTCCTGCGTCTCACAGTCGACTCCGCCTGGGGTACATTCGCTGATTCACATTATTTCACTGTTTTGTCTCGCTGTCCCTCTGGGCCTCAGGAAATAACAGGGGGGGAGGGTGGAGGAGGGGGGCCTTTATATGTCCAGCCTGGGCAGTCTTTGTTTGGCATGGGCCAAAAAGAAAAAAAAAGAAAAAATAATTCACTGGTCCATCAATACGAGTTTTTATGTAGTTGTTTGCACTGGGAGGCCTTTCGGCCGTCCGTAGCCAACCCAAACGCCACAAACGGTTCTTCTTTGGCCTTCCAGGTCGATTTTGGTTCTTTCCTTACTCTCTCCTCTTATTTCTTTTCCCCTCGTCTCCCTTTCTCCTCTCCCGTCCCGCATTTGGGGAGGCGTGCGGCTCTTTCTGAAGCTGCATGCGTCTTTTATATTGCTGATGTGAGGGGGGGGGGAAGGAACGAGCGATCCACCGGCGGGGGGTCGGTAGAATGTTAACGGCCCCCCCCCCGCAAGTCCCCTCTCCCACTCACCGCTCCCCTTGTCCAGTCCGCAAAAGGCCCGACAGCCCGGACGCCGGCGGGTGGGCGGGCCTCCCCCGGCAACGCGTCGGCCAAGGATCCCTCAGTGCGGAGGCCTCGCACGGTCCGCGAGCCTCCGGGAGCCATCTCTCCCACTCCGACCTTCCTCCAATGCGCCGCTGCGCGCGTCTTTTATATTGCTGATGAGGGGGGGTGGAGGGGAGATGAGGGGGGGGAGCGATCCACTGACGGGGGCCGGTAGAATGTCAACGGCCCCCGCAGGTCTCCTCTCCCACTCACCACTCCCTGTGTTCAGTCCGCAAAAGGCCCGACAGTCCGGACGCCGGCTGGTGGGCGGGCCTCTCCTGGCAACGCGACAGGCGAGGATCCCTCGCCTCGCACGGTCGGCGAGCCTCCGGGAGTCGTCTCTCCCACTCCGACCTTCCTCTGAGGAAGGCGCCGCTCAGGATATTTAGGTGGGACCAAGACGGAGCCTATGTATCAGGCATCCGTTGCGGTCGCCATCTTGGCCACCCCTTGTCTCTAGTTAACCCTTGTTGTGTTGTGACGTGTATGATCCTTGAGCCGGATGATATTTCAACGTTAATAAGTATATGCACGATACAGACGCATAGCTGTCGGTTTAGTATCGGCCCACGTGCAGATCACCTCGCCCTCCAGTTCCTATCTGACCATGCCTGCCGGCCTTTTTTATTTATAACTTTAACCTACGTGATCACGGGGCCACAGGATGATACAGTATTGTGAGGGTCGGACCAACCAGCATTCCCTCACTCATAATTAGCCTAGTGTTAGTGTCCGTGACCAGTTATATCACTGGCGCAACACTACAGGGCCTACACTTCTCTTGGTGTGAAGCGGGGCCTGCAAGTGCTAAGTGGTTTGCGTGGTGCGTTCCATTGCTCTCTGTGGCTGGACCACAAGGGTCTCCCAACGGTGCCCAGTAGCGTAACAAAGGCCCCCCGCAGCACCCACGGTGCAGGGGGACCCTCAGCACAGCACACTGTGCACAGGCGGCAGACCCCTGACTGGGTGTAGGGGAGGTGCCACCGAGGTTGTTGCAGGGGGGCCTCCACAAGTTTTGTTACACCACTGACGGCTTCTGATCACCTCCGTTCTGGAGGGATGCAGTAACAGCTGGACACCAATGGATGGCACTGTGCACAGACAGCAGACTCCCTCTCACTTCCAGGAGCGAATGCGATCTGGCAGGTGTTTCTCCTTCACAGTCCCTGTCCACTAGGGGACTCAGGGGCAGTCACCCACGTGACAGGGCCCTGCCTCAGCTTGCTGCACACTTCAGTAAAGGCGCAAGCGGGGTGCGGCGAGTACCAGCTGCCACACTAGTCTCCGCCTTCTTTGCTAGTGTACTGTGTGCGGGGCCAGGTGTGCAGGTCTTGGGTCTGGGCTGACACTCTACAGGTGCTCAGGGGAAATAGCACACAACCACACGCTTGGATGTACCAGGGGACTGAGCCCCATGTGGCTCGTACTCATTTATTATACCACTTAGGCTGCGCTCGACTGAGAAGGTGCAGGCTTGCGTCACTGCTCCTGCGGGATTAGGAGCCATGGAAAGACAATGTGTGAGACAGACTTGAGATATACTGATAGCGCTAGCAGTGCAGATGAAAAGAGAGAAAATAGTTGAGAGAACAGGAACGCACAGTGTGAAGTGCATGTGATACATGGAGTGTGTGAGGAGCTGGGATTACATGGACAGACATTATGCAGAGCTTCAGTCACCTGGAGAGTGTGGGAAACATTGATCACATGAACAATATAAGTAGCTTGCGGTACACTGGCAGAGTGTGACGAGCTTGGAGCACGTAGACAGACAGTGTGACAAGCTTCAGACACGCAGTGGCAGAATGTTCTAGCACATTGGACAGAAAAGGTAAGTAGTTTGTGGCACATTGAGCGCAGCATGAGAATCATGGAACAAATAGACACTGTGAGAAGCTTGGGGGGGGGCACAACCAGCAGAATGTGAGAGAATCTTGGGAGTACAGACATAGGCTGTGTGAGTGGAGCTCAGAAACACATGGACAGTAGGAAACATTGGGAGCACATGGGTAGGCAGTACAAGAAGCATCAATACTATACCAAATGTCCCGACACACTCAGACATGTGTGAACCCCTTGCGGACAGTGTATCAAGAGTATAGATCTAAAGGCTGTTCACTTTCCCGTAGCTAGAACTAAAGGCCATATTTATGGCCAAGTGGCGCATGCGCAGCATGTCACCTTGCTGTGCTGCCTCACAGGGGAAGGGCAGGAAGGCACAGTATTTACCCCAATAATGTGCTTTCCTGTCCTTTGCCCAGTGCTGGCGCAGAATCGGCTGCCCAGCACCAACGGATGGTGCATCCATTACATGTAGGGTTGTTTTGTGCAGGAAGTTATGAAGCCACTCAGTGCCCTGCAAGGTGGTCTTGCGTAGCTTCATAAATCTCATTTTCGGTTGCAACGCTCTTGCACCACATTGTGTGGTGCAAGAGCGACCAAAGAGGCTCATAAATATCCACCCAAGTCTGAATGTCCTTCTAAAGCTCTGCTGACATGCCCTGCTGCTGATCATGGTTGTAGTAAAGCCCCCAGCTAGCTCAAGGAGGCCAGAGATGCCGACCCTGCACCTTGAGGCCATTCCACCCCTCACCAGAGACCAGGAGATCCAGGGTGCATGTTTAGGTGAGACTGTGTGGTGACTCCTTAGCAAGCACACTTCTGAGTGCCCAATTTAACTTTGTTCTTTAACCTGACTCTGCTGTGTTCATTGGCCCAGCACCCGGCTGACCAACCTTTTAATTGGATTGAAAGGCCTGTGTGGTCTGTTGTGAGACCTTTGTGCATTGGGCTTGCACACCATTTGTTTATCCCCAACTTCAAACCAGACCAGTCAGTGCGAGACAGAGTTCATGTGCATGAGGAGCGTGCTCACCAAGCACTCACCACTCACTTGCACATGCACCAGTCGATCTCTCAGCCTGCCCGGC
Organism: Pleurodeles waltl; assembly: GCF_031143425.1. Lineage (NCBI taxonomy): Eukaryota > Metazoa > Chordata > Amphibia > Caudata > Salamandridae > Pleurodeles > Pleurodeles waltl. Next base: position 976,427,926 of record NC_090440.1, on the reverse strand, counting down.
TCCACTTCTGGTAAGAGGGTTGAAGCACTCTAGCAGATGTTCATGAACAAACCACAGTAATTGAGGTCATTCTCTCTTTGTGTCTGATGAAAGTTAGAAGAGCAAGTCTGAATGTGCCAGGTCCCCTTCTTTTACAAGTGCAAGAAATGCTGTTTAACATTTGCCATTTCTTTCACTTATTTCTGTTCTGTTTGAGATGTTTGCGAAAAAAAAATCCAGCTCATGATCAGGAAACATTGCAGACTTGTGACAAATATCTATTTTTAGTAGGAATATTCAGTGTGTTTCTTGTATTGTTCCTGAACATTAGTCATTTGTGACCACTGTGGTACTACTTTGCCATTTTCATATTGTATTGCATTGCCTCTGTCACCAGTTCAACTGGGTTTAGACATTCATTAGAACTTTGCAAACCTGATACAGTGTTTAGCGAGGGTAGCTGGTTTCATTGCTATAGTGTTTTATCAATGTATTCACTGAGTGTCGTGTTCTGTAGAGTGCATAGACAGACACTACAGTGAAAGACTGAAGTAGTTTTGCATAGGATTGGCAGTAACTAAGGGCCAGATGTAGGTAGAAAGCAAATTGCGAGTTGCAAATTGCGAGACCTTCCGACTCAATTTGCAACTCGCAATTTGCTATGCAGAAAGGTGTCTCAGACACCTTCTGCGACTCGCAATGGGGTCGCAAAGACCCACCTCATAAATATTTATGAGGTGGGCCGCAGTGTGCGACCCCATAGCGAGTCTGGGCACTCACGGGGATGGTGGCCTGCTGGAGACAGCAGACCACCATGTCCGTGACTGCTTTTAAATAAAGCAGTTTTTTTTTCTATCTGCAGCCCGTTTTCCTTAAAGGAAAACGAGCTGCAAATAGAAAAAATTACCGAAACCTTTTGTTTCGTTTTTTTCAGAGTAGGCAGTGGTCCATAGGACCACTGCCTGCTCTGAAAAAATTATTTTGTGATCATTCACAAAGGGGAAGGGGTCCCATGGGGACCCCTTCCCGTTTGCGAATGAGTTACCATCCACTTCAAGTGGATGGTAACTGCGAGTTGATTTGCGACCGCGAAATGTGAGTCGCAAATAGGAAGGGAACACCTTCCGATTCGCAAAATGTGTTTCTGCATCGCGTGCGAGCATTAGCGCCTCGAAAACGGCGTTTTTCACGGTTTGCGAGGCGCTAATTCCTTGCTACATCTGGCCCTAAGGAGTCTGTGCACAGAGGTGGATATTAACTGAAGTCCTTTGCACTGGGATGGACAGTTCCTGGGATTCCTATATAGATGTTGACACAAGTCCTCTTAGCATTGGGTGGACAGTGACTGAAGTCTAGAGGCATATCTATGATCCCCTTGTCCCACTGTCGCATCACGTTTTGTGATGCAACTGCGGCACATTCTTTGCAACCAAATCTGTGAGTCCACGCAAAGTCACTTTGCATGGCTTTGAATGGCCTCCTAGATAAGGAGTAAGACAAGGCACAGCAAATTGCTGTGTTGCGTTACTCTGCGCAAGGGAGGCGTTCCCTGGGTGTTGCACTGGGTGTTCCCACGCAGTACCCATGGATTTTGACGCATCCTGAGGTTTACCAACCGCGGTAAACCAGAGGATGCCCCAAAACCTTAATCCTCCCCAATATCTTTATTTCTCCTAATTTTTCTCCTTTCTATGTGTGCTGCATTCTGCAACACACATAGAATGAGGAAAAGGCCTCACAGGATTGTTTTTGTGCAGAAAGGTGTTCCTTCCTGCACAAAAACTATCCTGCATGCAACAAAGACACCCTTGCATCATGGTGCAGGGGTGCCTGCGTTGGCACTAGGCAGCCCATTGTGCGCCAGCCCAGGAGGAAAGGACAGGGATGCACCAAATTCCTTAAATATAGCACATTTCTGCGCTTTCCAAGTAATGCAGTGAAGCACCACAAAGTGACTTGTTGCGCTGCACTGTGCCACTTTTTCTTTAATCTGACCCTTAGTGAAAGGATTGGGAGTGACTGACCCTTCCACGCAGAGGTGTATAGTGGCTGGGCTTCTTGTGTAGGTTGATTGAGTTCCCTGCGCACAGGGGAGGGAGTAACTGTGCAAAGGGTGGACATCAGAGTAACCGAAGTCCTTGAGCCCAGAAGTGGATAGTAAGCAAAGTAGTAGCGCCCAGAAGTGAGCACTGACTGATGTCTTTGTGCTCAGATGTGGACAATGAATGGTATCCCTGGGATTTTGACTGAGGTCATTTTTTTAACATAGGTTAATTACTGAGATCTTTTTGCACAGAGGTGAAGAGTGGCTGGTTCATGTGTACCAGCAAATGGATTGGCCCATAAAGGAGGTGCCCCAGTGGAAGAATGGTCCTTGTAGCCTCCAACCTTTGTCTATGTGCTTGCACCGTTAGTTTATTTATACTCTCAGGGCATTGTACTCAATAGTCTGATATGCCTTTCTTGCTCATAATGATTGAGGTGCAGTTGTTGGTCGGTCGGACACTCTCATTCTTATTCATTATGTGCTCCTTGTGCCTGCTAACCGCTGTCCTATAGTTGAGATTTATCAACACAGAACCTTCCATTGGGGAATGGCATTTTGCATTTCTTAACTGTGTGAATTGCTATTTTGGGGCAATTAGGAAATGCAAAATGCCATTTTGGTATATACAAAAGGCATTTGTGGTGGTGCAAAATACGATTTCTACTTAGTAGAAATCACTTTTTGGAAATTGCAAAATAGGAAATCCCATATAAGGATTTCCTAATTGGGAATCACTAACCGTATGTACAAAGGATTTCCTAATTGCAACTTGGCGCAAAATGCCCATTTAGAAAATGCAATTACCATTGAGTCATATCTGGTTGGCAAACTATAGAAAGGCACCCGAAATACGTTCGGCTATTTCGGAAAGTTGACATTGTCAGTTCTGACAAAGGAGTATGAGGATTTTGTCAATGATGCAGAGAAAGAGGAGGAGACAGGAGAGGATATTTAGTGAAAGTCACCCTGTATGGACAGAGGAGGAGATTCATGAGAGGGATAGACTCACTGGTCAGGTGATGCTTGATTTAATTGCTGAGTTGCAACCTCAGCTGCAGGCCCCAACACTCAGAAGCAACACAATCCCACCACATGTGCAGGTTTTGTGTTGCCTTCACCTCTTAGCTTCTGGTGGTTACGAGGGAGTCATAGCAATGGACGGGGGAGGGGCCACTAAGTGCCCAGTCCACGTTCGTTCGCAGGTTTCTGGATATCAGGGTGAGCAAAATCAACTAATATATATAATTTCCCAATGCCACCCCAATCACTGCAACAACAGATTTTTTACAGGGTAGCACAGTTCCCCAATGTTATAAATTGTGTTGATGGCACAGGTATTGCCATATGTCCCCCTCAGCTAATGAATTCAATTCAGGTACAGGAAAAACTCACACTCAGTGTGAAGGTAGTGTGTGATACCTCCTGTATCAGAACAGACCTTGTGGACAGATTCCCAGGCAGTACCCACAACTCATTCATGTTCCACCCCAGAGGAACACATACCGACTGGCACAAGATGAATTTGGTGGTGGCTTCCTACTAAGTAAGATAATTGTAGACACAATGCATACAGTGGGCAGGGTGCTGTGTGTCATGAGACCTAATGGAGTACTTTCTTATGCCATTAAGATGACAGTGCATATTCCATAAGTCCCTAGATCCTCACATTGTTCCTGACTCCAAGCACAAGAAATTAAGACAGTACAACAGAGCACATAGGACAATGCGTTCCTTCATAGAGAAGACCTTTGAGATTCTGAGGTCCTGCTTCTGCTGCCTACACAAGACCGGTGAGGCACTACTGTACAGAAAGGATACATGCTGCAAGATTATTGCCACACGTGCTCTACTGCACAGTATCACAATGATGAAGGGTCTGCATGACATCCCCAAAGAGCCTGAGTCTGACTCTGATGATGTTACCATCACTGCAGGTGCAGCAGGAGGGTAGAAGTGCAACAGAGGGATGTGCACGTTGCACAAAGATAACCAACAACTATTTTCTGAGGTAAGAGATTTGAAAAATGATGGTAGTGCTTGATGCACAACTTTGGTGACCACCTGCATCCTTGTGGTTGATACATTGTTAACATAATAACAACAAAGTAAATAAGGTGGAAAAAAAGGCAACTCATCCCACTGAGTGTCTAGAGAGTCAATTCTTACGGCCCCTTGGGTTGGTTACTTTGTCATCAGCACTGGGTTGTGGGACTGATGAGGAGTCATTGCTAAATGTGTGGCGGCGTGAATGTTAGGGATGCAGAGATTGTAGGCGTGGATGTTCTCCAATACAGTGGTGACTTGTACCAGCCAACGTGTCATGTCCTGGCCGTAGTGGCCCATGTCCATCTGGATATTGACAGTCCGCCTTGCCAGCGTTGATGTTGCGGATGCCGTCCGGTTGATGGGGTGGGTGATTGTTTCAATACGTGCGAGGCACTGCCTGTGCCTCTGCCACTGAAAACTATGTTCCCTCTTCATTGCTGCTAGCCACCCTTCCTGCCCTTTCTCCACTGCAGTTGCCTACTTACTGTGCATATTTGGTTTGTCTGCAGGTGCTGTGTGGTGATGATTGACCTCTCCAGGCCACCATGCACAGGATGTGCATCCAGCATGTCGCCTGACACCGTCTCTGAACAGTATGCTGAGCTTTGGGCTCTGTGCCTTCTCTGTGTCCTGGTCGTGGATGTTGTGGGGTCCCTACTTTGAAACTGCCCTTCATCGCTATCCTGAAACTCTGGCAGTGGTGAGCTGGTGGCTTTCCTGCCAGTTGGAGATGGGGTGATGGGCGGAGGGGATGGAGGTGTTGTGACCTCAAGGACCATCTCACTGCCAGTAGCCCCTTCGGCTGCCGCAGGTCTTGACACATCCAGGCTGTGATCTGTGGAAATACATGTATATAGTTAGTGCTAATAAATGTGTAAAATTTGACCGCAGTATTGTTGCGACTCTGCATGTGTTTGTGACGTTAGTGTTGTACAGATATGTTTTGTGTGGTCATCAGCAGTCAGTACAGCATGGTAATGATGTGTATTACAACTTCCATGATGCATAGCCTGGGTTGACCAAGCACTTCAGATGAGTAATTCATGCTTTGACGTATGATATGTGGATTTGCCAACATTATGTTATGTACAGTACATTAAGGGAAGATGACTTACCCTGGTTGGTGCCTGCTAGATTGGAGGGGCCAATGCCTCCTACCACTGCCACACTCTCAGGTTCTAGGGTCCCCTCTATGAGACTGTCCATGAGGAGTCGGAGGAGGGTGTTGTGAGGGTCCCCCACAAATACCATGCCCCTCTGCCATCCTGCTGGACACCTCGTTCTTTGTAGGGGATCTCAGGTCTTACCACCTCTTGCAGATCTCTGAGGTGGTTCTCAGGGTGACTTCTAGGGAGTTGACCTTCTCCAGGATGGTAGAATAGGTCTGCATTTTCTGTGCCTCAGGTACTGTGAAGGAGGATTTCCATGATCCATGTAGGAGGCACATTCCTCAGTCAGGACCTCAAGCTCCCTCTCAGAGAACTTGACCTTTCTCTTTCTGCTTCCCGAGTTCTTGTTCCCCTCTTCAGCAGCCATGGTCTTCTTTGAAGATGATGCAATTAACTGGCATCACTGATGCAGGGGCACTCCTTGCTTGCAGTAGCTTCCTAGGCCTCTGGCTTGTGGCCACACCGTGTATTTTCAAACTTCCTGGTGTGACATCATCATTCTTCATCCAGAAATCTCAGATTTCCTAATTTGCGATTTCCTATTTGCAAATGGGAATCTCTAGGAATCACTATTTGTGGACTTGTCTGTTACATACATACCAAGGTACAATTCCCTAATGGCGATATCTATGGATTCGCAATTTGGAAATCACAAATCACGGATTTTGTACATATGGGCCTTTAGTTTCAGCCCCTGGAAATATGCAGAAATGAGGGATTAGGATGACTGGATTTTCAAAACCAAAACCCAGGACATGCTACAGATATATAAGTAGGACTACAACTTGTTGGTACTAGCAGTGGGCTCCATTAATACCATGCACTGGCGTAAGGATGTGATAACACACAGTTTTAGGGACATTGTTATATAGACTTTACTTAAAACTTACAACAATATATCTTCCTCCAAAGAAAGAAAAAATAGCGTTTTTAGGTAATCACACAAAAAAATGAAAGCACATTTTGTGGTGTATTTTAAATTTGTGTACTTTGGCAAAGACATCTGGCAACTAGTTGCAGAGTGACAATAGCACTAGGGTGATGATCATGGGCCATGGGGCTCTGCTAAGCCTGTGAATTTATTTGACCTGCCCTCCTATGTGCACCTTACTATCCTTTTTAGGGTCGAGTCTGGAATAGCATGCGCTAGCTCATGCGGATCACTTGCAAGACATGATTGTTAACAAAAAGGGCTTGGAACCTGCCTGTTAGTTACATTTGTTGGCTTGTATGGCACTCTTCTTTTCATCCTCATATTTGATCACTGCAGGCCAAGCATAATTTCTGTTCCTTTCTGTGGAGCAGGGACCAAGCACTGATTGATTCAATGTAATCAGTGCTCGTCCTCTGCTCCCAACTTAATTGAGGTACTTTTTTGATATTTTTAACTTCTTGTGCCCTGCAAACAGAAGACGTGACTGGCAAAAATGTGCCCAGTCTGCCAGGTCTTCTTTTCTTGCTTTGCAGATTCTTGTTTTGTTTTTACTCATGGGCGTTGTTCTCAAAAGATGAGGATTATCTTGTTCTAAATATTTCAAAGCAACATTGTTTCTTTCTTATGTACAATTTCCCTAATGATGCCTTATCATATAATCGTGCAGTACATCCCAATCCGCTCCAATCCAATCCACCCCACTCTAGTCCAGTCTGCACCACTCCAACCCTCCCCACCTCACCCTGAGTCAATCCACCCCAATCCATTCCACCCCACTCCAATACAATCCACTCCACACCAACCTAATCCACCCCACACTAATCCACCCCACTCCATACCAACTCAAACCACCCCACTCCAATCCACCCTACTCCAGTCTAATCAACCCCAATCAAATCCACCCCACCCCACTCTTCCCAGCCCACCCCGATTGAATCCACCCCACACCAATCCATCCCTATCCAAACTGCCCCACTCCACTCCGCTCCACTTCAATCCAATATGCCCCCAATCCAGTCCGTCCCAATCTAATCTGCCCCAATCCAATCCACCCCACCTTCCCACACCAATTACCCCAATCCAGTCAACCCTATTCCAATCCAATCCACCGTATTCCAGTCCACCATACACCAATCCAATCCACCCACTCCCCAACCCACCGCATTCACCAACACAGCCTGTTCTAATCCAGACCAATCCAGTCCAGCCTACTCTACTCCAGTCCACCTCACCCCAAAACAATCCACCCCACTCCAACTCAATCAACCCAATCCAATCCATTACAATCCACACCAATCCAATCCACACCACTCCAATCCACCCACTTCAATTAAATCCACCCCATTCAGTCCACCCCACTCCAGTCCACCACAAACTACCCACCCTGATGCAATAAACCCCAGCCAATCCTTCCCACTCCAATCCAGTTTACTCCAACCTTTCAAATCCACTCCAGTCCAATCCACCCCCTCCAATTCAGTCCACCCCACTGCAATCCAATCCACCTCTCCCAATCCCCCACACCCTAATCCTATCTACCCATCCCACTTTATTCTAATTCATTTCACCCCACTCCAGTCCAGTGCACTCCATCCACCCCACCCCATTCCAACCTACTCCACCCAATCCAGTCTACCCCTCTCTAATTCAAAACCCCACTGCAGTCCAATCTGCCCCACTCCTGTCCAATCTACCCCACCCCACTCTAATCCACCCCACTCCAATTCAATCTATTCTACTCCAGTTGAATCCACCCCACTCAAATCCAGTCCACCCCACCCCAATACAATCCATCCCACTCCAATCCAATTGATTCTATTCTAATCCACCCTACCCCAGTCTAATCCAACCCATCCCAGTTCAATCTACCCACTCCATTTCAGCTCACCACTTCCACCTATACACCTAACTCCAGTGCACTCTACCACAATCTACCCCAATTCAATCCACTGCAGTCCAATCTGCCCACCACAATCCAATCAACCCCACTCCAGTTCAATCCACCCTACCCCAAATCACCCTCCTGAATCCAGTAAACCCGCCCCAATGCATCCCACCCAAATCCACTCCAATCCAATCCATCCCACTCCAATTTAATCCAATCCAAACGACCCCACTCCAGTCCACCCCACTCTAGTCCAATCCAATTCAACCCTTTCCATCGCACTTCACCCCACTCTACGCCACTCCACGCTACAACACTCTGCCAATGAAACACCAAACTATACTCCCCTCTACTCTACTCTCCGACACTCTCCTCCCCCACCCCACTCTACAACACTCTGCTCCCCAAACTCCACTCTACAATACTACTCCTCCATATTCCACTCTACTACACTGTACTGCCCCACTCCACTCTACAACTCTCCACACACTAACATTTAGCCATGCTGAACAGCAGCCACAATGGTGTACAACATGGCAAAAACACACTGCAAAAGCAAATAACTCTTGCAAGACCTATTGGCTGTTGCAGTACGTGTTCCAAAGAATGCAGTGATTGCTTTGCATGCAGCAAAAGAAGGCAAAGGCACATAAGCTATGACAAGCCGTGCCACATGTCAAGTTCGGCTGCTACCATTCCTCTCACGGAGGCGTGAGCAAAGGAAGGAAGCAGCTATGCTGCCTTCCTACCGTTAGGTCAGAAAGATGTAAGCATGAGCAACTCCTACTCGTATTGTTCATGCTCACCTAAATCTTTCCTCAAAACCGGGACTTCAGTTTCATTTTAATAAAAGTATTGGAGCGCTGGGACAGTCGTTGAAAACCTTGGACAGTCTGGAGAAGTCCAGGATGTCTCTTCACCCTATGAGAGGTGCATGTTCAGTTGGCTAGGACGAGGTGTGTGTCATCGGTGTACCTGGGTCCATGATGTTGCTCTGTAGCCCATCTTTGTTGCGAGATCTTACACAGCTTCATGCTGGGGACTGCTGAGCACACTGAATGATCAACGGCCTGCTGGACCTGGTTTTATGTAGCGCATGTGTGCCCTATTGCACCTCTCTCTGTGCCAGAGTAAAGTTATTCCTTATATTACTGTTTTTTTTTAATGACAAAACTCTGCCATTTATACAGCAAGACCACTAGCTTGCAATAGCAAAATGAAGCCCGCCAGGTGTCTGCCTTGTCAAGCGACAGACACAATCGCAAGACGACCAGCACTTATGGCGGAGCTGGTTGAATGGACCAGCGGACGAGACAGCGGGAAGCTGCCCAGTCATCACCACTCTCTTGATTTCTCCAGGACTCGCCAATTCTACTAAAACTGTCAAAGAAGGTAGGAGTTTTAGTCTGGGTGTCTAGAGTTTTAAAATGATGGATAAACTGAGGTTAAATATCAAGAATGTGTCATAAACCTCAACTACAGTAAGATATCAGAGGATAACAGAGGACAAATAAACCACTCGTTTCTTTTAGTACTTTGCAACAGGGGTATTGACCCTCAGGTCAGTTAGGTTCATCATTCCTAACTTATAAAGATATCAAACCTGTATATGTTCAGGCACAACTGTCCCAAATATAATCTGTCACAAAGTCCACAACTGTACTGTCCTGCTCGTATTCTGTGCCAGGTGCGTAATCTCTGACAATTTAATCCGGAATTTTGGTCCGGTAATAACCCTTGACAGAATCCTGATTCAAGGATGTTTCCTTTTCCAAATGTGTCTGTGCACCAAATTTTTGCACTAACCTTTTGTTCTTGTACTTTCTCAGGTACTGTGATTATTATTGAAGAAGTGCATCACCTCAAGAAGACGCAAGACAACAAGAAGGAGCACATATGGGAGCAAAAGAATCCAAAACTGTATTGGGTAGTCCAAGGTTAGCAGTGAGGCTTACTCTCCGAACTGAAAACGAAAGCCAAGCACCTGACCACACCCTGGGGCCAGCTTAAATAAACGTATTCCTAGGATAGCCACCACATCTGCATGGTCCCAGATATCTCTCTGAAATACCGTGAGATTTAATGTCAGAATCTGCAGGTCGAGGAGAGGGTGGACCCCCACTGGATCCAGCTGGTCTTGTCACCAGTAGTGGTAAGCTAACCAGCACAGGTGGGATAAGGTTCTTAAAAAATGGCATGGTGGCTACAATAAACAGACTGTTGGGTGTCATGCCTGGGGCAGTATTAGCAGGAGGGCATCCCAATTAAGCCTTGGGAGAAACAAAGGGGCATATTTAAGAGCCCCTTGCGCCATTCTAACGATACATTAGTATAATTTTTTTAACCTAATGTGGCGTTAGAAGGCCAAAAACGCTGCACCATATTTAAAAAGTGGCACAGTGCAGGCATTGCGCCACTTTGTAACCCTTTGCGCTACATTATACCTGCGCCAGGCATAATGTAAGCAAAGGAGGGCGTTCTCCCATTGGGGGGCGAAAAAATTGTTCCATAATTCTTTTGCACTTTTAAGGCCTGCTCAGAGCAGGCATTAAAAGGAGGCATGCTGTTGAATACAATGGACCCCTATGTACTCTGCTGGAGTGGTGCCAAAATTCTGGCGCTACTCCTGCAGAGTACATCAATAGCATCAAAAACAGGATGCTGTTGTCCCCTACCCTGCGCCATGGTGCACCGTATTTTAAATATGGTGGTAGGGGCACACTAAAGGGAGCAAGAAATGTGGCAGCACCACTTTTCTTAAATATGCCTCTGAGTGCTTGAGGCCCTGGAAGGCCAAGTCACAGACCAGAGAGTCCATAAAAGTATATAGATGACGTATTGATTATTTGGACAGGCACTGTATCTAAGTCCCTAGAACTCATTGCATGGATTAACGAGAGAGACCCCTTCCTCTAATTCACACATTCCCAGCTACACTGACATGGAATTTTTAGACATCAAAACTTTAGAAAAGAATGGTGGCTTCAAGACAGAGGTCTAACACAAACCAAGCAGTAGGAATAGGTTATTAAGATTTTATAGTCATCCCCAGTTCCCTGAGGGAAGTTTTGTCTTTCGGACAATTTTTGTGCATTAGAGCTCAACTACTCTAGAAATTTTAAGTACTATGAACAAGCTAAAGTTACTGATTTGCAGTTATACCAACAAGAGTGTCACGAAGTCCAATAAAAGAGCACGTCACAATTGCAGAGGCATTACTTGAGTCTTATCTGAAACACGAGAATGACAAAATAACCTGTGTGAGAGCTGCCTCTAACCAGGGAAAAACATCATGACCAGGTAAGACCAGGAAGATTTTAAACACCAATGGCAACAATTGGTAGGTCCCCTCTTCTCTTTTCAAAGGGACACATATCCCTACACACCCAACAGAACCAAAAACAACTGTGTCAGGACCCATCAGCTACTAAGGTAATTGACCTGGGGACTACAAAACCTTTAGAAATCAGAAGAGGTGCCAGTAGTAATGCGCTGGGAAGCCTACGGGTAGCCACGTGCTTTAGAAATCCATATAGCATAGCGTACCATGCAGCCTCTGATATTTATGAATGTGATCGAGAAAAATTTACATGCAAAACGGGGAACACCGCAGTAAAATTAGATGTCAATGGAAAACCACCAGAAGGACTACTCATTTTTATAGAAATCAAACACAGTGAAAATGAGATAAGATGGGTTGCCCTAGAGAAAATTGATAACAGCTCTGACAATATTTCTACTCAAAATCTGTTGCTTAGAATACAACAAAGGTGGGTATACTTCTTGAAGACTTACATCAGGGGACTGAATGATGAGATTCCCTGGATACATGTGGGTGTCCAGTAACACTAACCACCACAAGACCCAGCAAAATGTTAATCTGGATATGACATACGTCATCTAGCCCATGGAGAAATGCCACCCATACTACCTCACTGCCATACACCAGAGCAGAATTATGATATTTTATTAAAAAAAACTTTCACAAGACTACTATCTAATTTCCTATATAGGTACACATAGTAACACTGGAACAAAATGTTCTAATTCAAGTCAGGAGTACCTTCATCTCCCACTGAAGACTGTTTGCCAAAACTCACGTATACTACACAAACGGTATTGATTACTCGCACACATGTAGTGCCAATATTTTTATATCTGAATTTACCATATACTTAAGAAACACAACTTTGGATTTGCTTTCAAACTCCTCCTTTTCATTATTCACATATATTTTTTGTGAAGTTTATGCAATCACCTCCTACAGCTGAAAATTACAATGTGCCAGTTTCAATAGAATACATCTGTTCAACAGTCACTGCCCCTCATTCTCCTACGTCGCACCCAAGACATGGAATAACCTCCCTTAACACATCAGAGCATCCTTGAGTTCCACAAAAAGCTGAAGCCCTGGCAATTCGTATAAGCACCTTGGGGATCACACACCTACACACCTGCCCAAGTGTCTGGATACTCTCTTGGGTAATTAGTGCACTATACAAATCAATATAACAGATAACATAACATAGGATGATGGGTGCTTTCTGACATCACAGTGCTTTTTGCCTGACATCCCACACATGGAACCCATGTGACATGGGGTGTGGCCTGCATAAATGCTGGCCACATAGCTTAAAATGGCACCACTGGCCCAAGATGTCAACATTTGGAGGCGGCAAAATAATAGGTGACCAGGTGGGACAATCCCTTGAGGAGGCAAGTGTGATTGCATCTAGGTTCCAGTGACTTTGACCCACCATATTGTTATGAATAGGGCTGAAAAGCAGTAAATGTAAATATATGTGTAAATGTATGACTTACAGAGTTAGTGACACAGAAGGTGTGGCAGCAGGGCTTCAGGCCGGTATGCTGGCTCTAAAGTTGAAGTTTAAATTCTGGTACTTTAAAGCAGTGCCAGTGGGTCTTGCCTGGCATTCACCGACCTTTTGGCTCGGCCTATGCTGTTTGTCAATGCTGTTCTGCAATTATTAATAGAACAAATATGGGGAAAGGCTTGGGAAAAAATGTTGAATGCATGTGCTGCTAGGTATGAGCAGATATGCATCAAGGTGCTACAGGGCCTGAGCTTGAAGACCTATGCATGTACGTATCACGATGTAGGTGCGAGCATATGTCTGAACACAGGAGACTCTTCGTTTTAACTTAGAGTTCCAAGATGGCGGACATCTGTCTTCGAGTGAAAGCGCATTTAGCGCCACATTTGCGCCACTTTCTGACGCAAAAACGGCGCAAACTTACAAAATACAATTGTATTTTGCAAGTTTGCGCCGAATTTGCGTCAAAAAATGACGCAAATGCGGCGCTAAAAAAGTATAAATATGGTCTAATTCGTTTTTGTGTTTTTTAGACGGGGGAATAGCCTTGCAGCAAACTGCATCTACCAGGCTCTTTAAAAAAAGAAAAAAACGTTTAATAAGATGCTTCATAGAGTGATTAATCAGCTGTGGACCGGGTAGGGGTGTCAGGGATGCAACAAAGGAGATTGGCGACGTAATGTTTAAATAAAACAAAAACAAAAAAGCCAGAAGGCTATGTCACCGTACGCAATTGCCAAGCTTGTGGGGGAAGCAGCACAGGCAGCACAAAGAAGAAAATATGAAGGGGGTAGCAGCACCTAGCGGAAAAAGCAAGAAAACACAAGACATCCTATGGAATGCTGGAATCAAAGAAAAAATAAGTTCCCTGATGTGGAGCTGTGTAACAATACAAAGCCATCCAGTAAAAAGATGTGTAAAGAAGGTATGCTCCACAGCAGGGACAAACACAGGCATAAGAAGGAAAACTATCAAATAAATATGGAACCAACCAATGTGAAGTAGTGGGTGAACCAAAACCCACTGTATGTAGGAATACTGCACACCGCAGGCCTTCGACAACAGACAGCTAAAATCCATGTTTTGGGGCGAGCGCGCAACCGCTCTGACCGGTTGTAATCTACCTCTGGGCTTCTAACCACACCCACCGCACGCCCATCACTGTCACTCGTTCATGGGCTTGCCCTTGAAAAATCCTTTGTTATCATTCTTTTTCCTTTTGTCTCTCTTTCACTCATGCTCATGGCGACCCTGGCACTTTTAATCGGCTCACTTATGTCAACTGTTTTACTTTTCATTTTTTGGAATTGTTTTTAGGCACGTGGTGATTAGGTGTGTTTAAGTGAAGAGTGGCCGTAATGTGCACCGAGGTATATACAGTTGAGGGCAAGACTACTGCTTTAAGCAGTGTATACATGAGCTGTGTGCAGGTAATGGTAGGGGGCTGTACACTGCTGTGTGTAGCTGATTGGTGAGTAGCCATGTCCTTGAAATGCACACCACGCCTCGCTATATACCGTTTTATACCCGGGGAGGAGTCCTTTTCAATCAAGTTTTAGCACCATCTCAATACTATCTACTTCTAAGCACTCTTCAGTTAAAACCTGAGGATAGGGCACTGGGAGGGATTTGTGGATTACCCAGTTTTAATTCGAGTGTCACGAGGGGATAGGACTGAAACTATCTATACCTTATTCTGGGTGAACCTTGTTTCTGTCCAATGCACGAGGTGGCCTTGGTGAGCACCACTATAGATGTCATCACACCACTGAATGGCTTTGAGCCCAGTACCTGTGATCATACCACGAACCCTAGGAGACAGCTGTGATTCGGTTCTTGGGCAGATTTGAATTGCCAAGGCCATCCACTCTGCCCAGTTTCTTACTGGTTTTGACAAACAGATATAATGGAGGTCTCCGGCTTCAGACTTAGATGCTCTCTGTATGCCATCGGGCCCTTGTGTTTGCCAGGACAGTATTTGCAAAGAATCCACAGTTTTTGTCTCTGTCATACACAGACTTCCCTTCCTAACATTCTCTTCTGCTAAAAAAGGCCATCTCTAGAGCTCAGTACAGTGTGAACTTACATTCTAGATCATTCAGCCAGCTCCTTGTACTACCTGTGTCATAAATCATTCACAGTTTTGTTATTCAGGCTGTCTATTTCAGTTCCTCTGGAAATGTGGCTTTGCAGCTGGAAACTACCCTCAAGTGGCCTCTCAGATTATACATAATACTCTAGAAGTGGACTGGCCTCCAGAACTGAGACCTGAATGCAGCACTCCAGATCGAATGTCTACAGCTGCACCGAGTATTCCCTACAAGGCTTGAGAATGGAGACAATGCTGTAGATTTGGCCTCCTGAACTGGTTGTAACACGCCACATGTGCCATATTGAACTGGGCCCAGCTCTCTAGTTGTGGGCTTCAAAAATGGACATGCAGCACCAGGCAAAAACCCCAGAAATGTAAATAGGTCTCCAGGTGTGGCTTCCAGAACTGGGTGCAATATTCCATTTGTGGCTCCATGAACTGGACACAAAAGATTTGGGCTTCTAAAGGGATCTGTATGCAAGATGCCAAAACCAAGATTTGCCCTCTGGAACTGGTCCCAGTTCTTCAGTTCAGACCCAATAATTAGACCAGTTGTTCTAAATGATACTCCCAAGGTTATTATTTTCAGAACTGGATGTGATTTTATGGACGTGGCCTCCAGAACTGGACAGAGTAAGCCTTCTAAATTAGGTCCAGTGTCCCAGGTATGTATTCCAGTACTGAAGATCATAGTACGGATGTCGCCTCCGGACCTGGGCATAATGCATGTTTTATAGGTCTGGTCTAGAACCTGTGTTAGCCGTCTTGATGCCTCACATAATCAAAAAAATATTAACAAATACCTAGAAAGGTGTGTGACAGTCACTTTCATCCACTGGGCTACTCAACTCTCTTTCACATTTTGCTTCTGCCCTCAATATCAAACAGCATGAGGCAATGGGCACTTGCATTGCGAGTGACAACATTTTGCCAGATCACATCTTCACACCTGTCTTCAAGGAACAGTTGTCAGTGCCAGGCCTACATTTTAAATCTCCAATCCATGTTTCTTTTCATTTTTTTGTGTAATTTTTTCAGAAAGTTCTGGAATCTGACAGGAGCCACAAATTTCCTTTCACCGAGCGTTCCCCCAGGTCTCCCGATAAAAATGGTACCTCACTTGTGTGGGTAGGCCTAGCGCCCACAAAAGGAAATGGCCTGAAACACAATGTGGACACATCACATTTTTTCTCAGAAAAAAGAGGTGTTTTTTACAAAGTGCCTACCTGTGGATTTTGGCCTCTAGCTCAGCCAGAACCTGGGGAAACCTAGCAAACCTGCGCATTTTTTAAAAGTAGACACCTAGGGGAATCCAAGATGGGGTGACTTGTGGGGCTCTGACCAGGCACTGTTACCCAGAATCCTTTGCAAACCTCAAAATTTGGCCAAAAAAACACTTTTTCCTCACATTTCGGCGACAGAAAGTTCTGGAATCTGACAGGAGCCACAAATTTCCTTTCACCCAGCGTTCCCACAAGCCTCCCAATAAAAATGGTACCTCACTTGTGTGGGTAGACCTAGCGCCCACGAAATGAAATGGCCCAAAACACAACGTGGACACATCACATTTTTTCACAGAACAGAGGTGTTTTTTACAAAGTGCCTACCTGTGGAATTTGGCCTCTAGCTCAGCCGGCACCCGGGGAAACCTAGCAAACCAGCACATTTGTGAAAGCTAGACACCTGGGGGAATCCAAGATGGGGTGACTTGTGGGGCTCTGACCAGGTTCTGTTACCCAGAATCCTTTGCAAACCTCAAAATTTGGCCAAAAAAACACTTTTTCCTCACATTTCGGCGACAGAAAGTTCTGGAATCTGACAGGAGCCACAAATTTCCTTCCACCCAGGGTTCCCCCAAGTCTCCCGATAAAAATGGTACCTCACTTGTGTGGGTAGGCCTAGCGCCCACGAACGGAAATGGCCCAAAACACAGCGTGGACACATCACATTTTTTCACAGAAAACAGAGGTGTTTTTTTACAAAGTGCCTACCTGTGGATTTTGGCCTCTAGCTCACCCGGCACCCGGGGAAACCTAGCAAACCAGCGCATTTTTGAAAACTAGACACCTGGGGGAATCCAAGATGGGGTGACTTGTGGGGCTCTGACCAGGTTCTGTTACCCAGAATCCTTTGCAAACCTCAAAATTTGGCCAAAAAAACACTTTTTCATCGCATTTCGGTGACAGAAAGTTCTGGAATCTGACAGGAGCCACACATTTCCTTCCACCCAGCGTTCCCCCAAGTCTCCCGATAAAAATGGTACCTCACTTGTGTGGGTGGGCCAGGTGCCTGCAACAGAAAAAGGCCAAAAACTTGTAGAGATTGAGGGGATAGCACAGCGAGTTGATAAGCACATATTTTTCTTTTATACATCTTTTAGGCTGACTCTGCTTTGGGGTCCCATGTAAGTGAGGTATCAATTTACTTGGGGGAGTGAGGGGAATGCTGGGTGGTAGGAAATTTGTGCTGCAGCAGTGCTCCTACAAAGAAAAGTGAGGAAAATATGATTTTTTAATGCAAATTTTGAGGTTTGCCGAGGAGTCTGGGTAAGAAAATGTTGGGGGATCCAGGCAAGCCACAACTCCTTGGACTCCTTAGGGTGTCTATTTTTAAAACATGTCTGGGTTTGGTAGGTTTCCCAAGATGAAGGCCGCACCCGGGACCAAAACCATAGGTGCCAGCCCCCCCCCCCAAACACAGGTAGTTTTACAATAGATCATTTTGGTGTGTCCACATACTTATGTGATGCTCCAAACACTAAAATTGTGAAAATAAACACACTTAGGTTATGTTAAAAAGACCCCTCACCCACCAACCAAGTTGGTGGCATGCTTCACCATCGGGGCCCCATCCGAGGCACCTAGCGTGTCACAGGAATGCTGCGACGCCTGATTACAGCAGAGCAGGTTTTGTCATTTTTAACACACATACTGGTTGGATTTGGCACGAGGGTGAGTGATGGTTCAGTGGATCAAATTTTATTAACAAGAGATTTCACAAAAATGAAATGCACTCTTAATAACTGTAAGGCCAAAAAACTGAACCAATGACTCACAGCTCGTGAGCTGTAAAGTCACGGCAAGGCACCAACCGCTTTGCAGTCCATTCACACACCTTTCATACATGACATGCACAAGACCATTCACACCGCCAGCCATGGGCCCAGCACATTACAACACTTACATTGACAGACAGCGCCACTCAAGGGCCCATCACTTACATACGCCCACATGCCTGATACGGCAATCACACCAGCTGATGGGAGTGTGTGGACTGGCGTTTGGCTGGCAGTGTGTTGCAGTAGCCAACAGCAAGTCAATATGTACACTATGTACACCCTCAGCCAAGCCCCACTCCACACACAATGGCATCACTTTTTTTTTTAAACAAAGAAACCACTAACTAATTAGAAATAATTACAAAACTACAAATACAAAAGCTCTAACTAAGTACATGCCAGAAATGCTAACCATGAAACTGAACACCTGAAAATACAAAACAGACATGAGTTTACACTCTTGGTTGTTCCCAGTAATTCTTCTGGGTGTGGTAATTCTTAAAACAACCACTCACACACAGCCCAGGCTTTGAAGGACAATCTGGGCAGTACATTCGAGTCTCCCTCCGGATACCTCTTCGAAAACACACTCTACATTTCTTAGCTGGAAAGTCTTTTTTGGGTGTGGGAGGAATGTGCTCAGCAAAGTGGCGATCTTTCAAGCTAGCCACATCCTCCACCACTGCTTCTCTAGGAACTCTGGCCTGTTCCACCACAATAAGGCTCTCTATCACTGACTCCTGAAATTTCACAAATGTCATCTTTGACTCTGGAGACCTATCCTTAAACACAATAAAAGCATTAAAAGTTGCTAAGTGGAAGAGGTGAATTGCTAACTTCTTATACCAAACGTAAGACTTACGAATAGCAGTATAAGGTTCCAACCTTTGATCAACTCTATCTACACCTCCCATGTGCTTATTATAATCTAAAATGCACACAGGTTTGCGCACTTCAGCAATCTGGCCCCAAACAGTCACGGGGGAAGTACTCTCATCATGGATGGTACTTAGCATGTAGACTTCCCTCCTGTCTGAAAACTTCAAAGCTAGCAGCTCATCATTCCGCATGGCACTGCACTGTCCCCTCTGATGTTTTTTACAGACAAGCTCCCTTGGATAGCCTTTCCGGTTACAACGAATTGTGCCACAAGCAACAGTGTCCACTCTAAACAATTCCTTGAACAACTGCACTCCAGTGTAAAAGTTATCTACATACAAATGGTGACCTTTGTTGAACAGTCGTCTACCAAGTTCCCACACAATTTTCTCAGTAACTCCAAAAGTGGGAGGACAACCGGGGGGTTAATACTGGAATCCCTACCAGTGTAGACATGGAAATTATACACGTAACCTGTACTACTTTCAGACAACATATACAGTTTAATTCCACATCGTGCCCTCTTGCTAGGCCTCTACTGCCTAAAAACCAAACGACCCTTGAAGAGGACCAAAGACTCGTCCACAGCTATTTCTTTGCCTGGAACATAGACCTCTGAAAACCAATCTACAAAATGATCAAGGACAGGCCTAATCTTAAAAAGACAGTCAGAATCAGGGTGATCTCGTGGCAAGGCTAATGCATTGTCAATAAAATGCAGCATCCTAAGAAGCAAATACCGATTACGACTCATTGTTGCAGGAAATATAGCTGTTGCCATCAAGGGACTAGTAGACCAATAAGAAGCCAGTGATGGCTTCCTTATCAACCCCATCAAAAGAGTCAAACCTAAAAACCTTTTCCTCTCCTCCTCCAAATTTGTGGGAATCCACTGGGCAGCTCTAGAGTGAGGCCTAAGTCTAGCAACATTGTCCCTCAAATACTGCTCCGCATACAAATTAGTCTGCTCAACAATCTCTTCCAAAAACACATCATCCACAAATAACTCAAAGAAATTGACAGGCAGAAAGTTCTCTGTATTGACTCTACACCCCGGGAGACCAGTAAAGGCAGGCAACTCTGGCTGCTCTGTGTGTGGGGCAACCCAGAGTTCAGGTCTTCTAACGGGAAACCTTTCAGCCCCAGGTTGCTGCACTAATGGCACATCAGTGTCCTCCTCTGAAACAGGCCCTTCATCTGCACTGAGTGTGGCTTCCTCATCAGAAGATTACTCTCCGACAGAAACTTCACTGCCAGAATCTCTCACTTCCTCCTCTGCCTCAGATGCAGAGTCCGTCTCATAATCATGATCAGACAATGACTCAAAAAGCATACCAACCACCTGCTGAGCGGTCATCCTGCGGCTAGCCATGATCTTTCCTACGAAAATTAACTGGACAAATGCACCACCAACAACCAGCACTGTGTAAGATAAGTAATAAAGTGTAGCTTTAGTAGTAAGAGTTAGAAACTCAAAAACTATACCGCTCACTTGCCTGAAAAAGCTTGAATCACTAGCAACTACTCTACACAGACACAGCAATCACCAATGATATCCCACTAAAAAGAAAGAAAGAAAAGCAAATTAGAAATAAGACAACACAAATATCATTGTGCACAAATCTAAGGACAATTTCACACAAACCTGCATTTAGTACACCACCTACAAACATGTCATTCATGCATGGCAACATTACTCCTTTGGAGTAAATTGTTTTTACTTACCTAAAACATGCAACTATGCAAACCGCAGGTCAACCACCGCCAAAGCCGCAAGGAGCCACAGCAAAGAAAGGAAAAGCTTTGAACTAGAACAAAAAGGAGGAAAAAAATTATCACAAATGCAAATACTTCGTCAGTTGACAAACATCTCGCCATCAAGCATTTAGAAATTGGTGCCTAAGTGGATTCTGCCACAGGGGCAGATGGGCCTACTAAAAAATAGGCCTATCTGCCCCAAGGAGGGCAGAAAGTACCTTTAGTAATGTGTCCCTAGGGGGAGCGACCCTTGCCCAAGGGCCCACCCCCAAACAAAAAAGAAAACACCCACCCACTATCCCTGGTGCCTACGTGGCTTAAATAGGCCCATCTGCCCCCAAGCGGGGCAGAAATGGCCAACAGTTCAATGCCATCCATGGGGGGGGCGCCCCTTGCCCAAGGGGACGCTCCCCACATAAATAAACATATAAAAAAAAATCCCTGGCGTTCTAGTGATTTCTGCCCCCATCACCCTAAAAATAATAGGTTGATCTGTCCCCAAGGGGGGCAGAAATGGCCTTGGCACACGTGCCCCCAAAGGGGGGGCGACCCTTGCCCAAGGGGCCACCCCCTTCTACTAACACACACACACTATCCCTGGTGTCTAAGTGGCTTCTGCCCCCTTTGGGAGCAGATGGGCCTACAAAAAATAGGCCCATCTGCACCCCAAGGGGGGCAGAAATGGCCAACAGTTCAATGCCCATATTGGGGGGGTGCCCCTTGCCCAAGGGGACGCCCCCCCACATAAATAAACATATAAAAAAATCCCAGGCGTTCTAGTGGTTTCTGCCCCCCTTGTGGGCAGACAAGCCTAAAAATAATAGGCCGATCTGTCCCCAAGGGGCACAGAAATGGCCTTGGTACACGTGCCCCCAAAGGGGGGTGACCCTTGCCCAAGGGGTTGCCCCTCCTCCTCTAACACACACACACACTATCCCTGGTGTCTAAGTGGCTTCTGCCCCCCTTGGGGGCAGATGGGTCTAAAAAAAATAGGAGCACTGTGCCGCAGGACGTAACCACTGCGTCCGCGGCACAGACGGGGTTAATGCCCCTTCGGTACTGTTCAAATGCAGTAGTCTTTTTTTATTTAAAATGTTTATTGTAATAATATGGCTAGCATTTTTAGACCACTATTTTTAGGTCGAGCCTGCAAACTCTTTGACCGGTTGTAAGTGTTGTGGGCTTTTAACCACGCCCATTACTTTCACTTGTTTGTGGGCTTGCCTTTCAAAAATCACTTGACGTCATTGGTAAATGCTTTAAGTTTGTCCCGCCTTCAGGCTGTCTTTGTCACGCCTTTTAGACTGCCCCTGTTACCTAGATTATTGCACGATTGCCGATGTACTTCAGTGTGGGCAAACTTTTTTTTCTTTTGTTTCACCCCTTACTGCTGCACTGTGGCCATGGCGCTCACAGCGGGAACTGGCACGACAGTGTGAACTCGATTGGCGGTATTGGAGCGCCGGTCACATTGTTCACAGTTACCAAATCATAGTAATTTCTTGTGGTAAATGCTTTATATAAAACAGAAATCCTCGAAGCAAAAGCGGCTCTTCCGGTACAGAGGGAGAGCCGATACTACAATATTCACTGCACTCAGGAAAGTCTCCCCATAATGCTTTACAGGGCATTACTTTTACAAAACAATTTTGCCTGTAACTCAGCCTGTGGTGGTCCTAGGGCAATGGGACCGCCACCAAAACGTTCAGCACAATGCACTCTTTCTGTCTACATCAACTCTGGGTCCCCAAACTAGGTTAGTGGGGACGCCAAAATAATAACCCTTTCCACAATTCAGTGCCATTTTTAAGTGCTCTCTTGGCTGGAACTTTTGTTTTACAACTGAGAGTACTTTGTATTTTAAGGGCCTTGTTTGTAGTATCTTTGCTATAGGCTTGCTACCCCTGAAAATATGTAATGTACTACACTCTCTGGGGGCTAAATATATGGTTATGTTGCATTATTTAATGCCTTTGACACTGTCAAACAAGAGCTGCAGGCAATGAAACTCCCAAATCATTCTTATTTACCCCGAGCCCGGAAGCGATCTGGGAATAGATCATGGAGCAAAGAGCACTTAAATGTAACCGGTTACTGCCACAGGGGATGACAGAAGGAAAGGAGCTGGGGCCTACCTGGGCCCTTTCCCAGAGACAGAGAAGGTGAAGGGAGGCCCCTAAGTGAGCTTCAGAGTCCTCAGCCTGTGACACAGAAGCCAACAGATTAGGGAGCAAGGGGAAAAATCTGGTCAGACAAAGCCTCTACTCTCTCCCAAACCAGAGGATGGCCCTGGGATGATGCACTCTAGCTAACTTGTGCCTCTTAAGCCGAGCTTTGACTTTGCAAACTATTTAGCTTTCCATTTTTTTTTACTGTATCCCTCACCCCTTTTTACTATGCCAGCAACACTCAAGATGATATGGGTGCCATGGTCCAGTGTCCCACGTAAGTGCCTCTTCTCTAATGCTAAGATAGTATGGAAGGGTTCTTTCCTTGTTTCTTTTCTCTTCAGTTCATGTTGGTGCAACAGATACTTCTGGGTTGGAAGTGTAAGGTGAGGAGTCTTGGTACGTACAAGGATGATGTATTTGGCCCATTGCCCTTAGTTGTTCTTAACGAGCAATCCTTTTTCACAGTACAGTCCAAGAACAACACACTCAGCAGCATAAAGCAGGTAATAAAGGGGGCGCCCAATGCCCCAGATCTTCAATCAATCAATTAATCATAGCATTTGTAAAGTGCAGCACTATCACCCATAAGGGTACCTGGGTGCTGAGGGTGCTGTGTCTCCTTCGAAAAGCCATGCCTTGAGTCTCCTCCTGAAGTCTGCCAGGGAGGGAGCTGTTCAGAGGTGGAGGGCCAGGCTGTTCCAGGACTTGGCTGCTGTGTAGGAGAAGGAGCAACCTCAGCTGTAGCTGCGATGGATGCGGGGAATGTGTGTGAGGTTTAGCAAGGCGGAGCATAGTTGTCTTGCTGGGACGTAGAAGCTCAGTCAGGTTGGTGTAGGACAGCCCTAGGTTATGGAGAGCCTTGTATGCAAGTTTAAAGATTTTCAATTGCCATCTCTTCAGAACGGGGAGCCAGAGGAAGTTCCTGTGGTTTGGGGTGCTGCTTGAGCACTTGGGGAGGTTGAGGATCAGTCTGGCTGCAGTGTTCTGTTGAGCTTGGAGTCTTTTAAGTAGCTGGAGGACACTCAGGCATAGAAAGCGCTGCCATAGTCAAGGCCGCTGGTGACCAGGGCATGGATGACTGTCTTTCTGGTGTTGGGAGGGATCCATTGGAAGAATCTGTGGAGCATACGGAGGATGTGGAAACAGGGGGAGGTGAAAGAGTTTACTTGTTGATGATTCATGGATAGTTGGCAGTGGAGGATGATGCAGATGGTTTGTGCGTGGTCTGATGGAGAGGGCGTTGGTCTGAATTCTGCTGGCCACCAACTGAAGTCCCATATGGAGGTGTTCCTCCTAAAGATCAGAACTTCCATTTTGTTGGTGTTTAGTTTGAGGCAGCTGTTTGCATCCATGTTGCTACATTTGTCATGGTGTTGTGGAAGTTGGCTTTGGCGTTTTGTGGGTCTTCAGTGAGTGAGAGGATTAGTTGAGTGTTGTCGGCGTAGGAGACTATATTGAGTCCATAGAATCTGATGATGTCTGATAGGGGAGTCATGTAGATGTTGAACAGAGTTGGGCTGAGGGAGGATCCTTGAGGTATGCCGCAGGTGATGTTCTTGGGTGTAAGAATGAAGGGAGGAAGGGGGATGCTCTGTGGAGTCTGTTGAGGAGAGTGTGGTGTGAGACTGTATCCAATGCAGTGGAGAGGTCCAGAAAGATCAGAGCTGCTGACTCTCCTTGGTCGAGAAGGGTCCTGATGTTATCTGTTGCAGCGATCAGTGCAGTCTCTATGCTGTGGCTGGCCCTAAATCCTGATTGTGAGATGTTGGGAAAGTGGTTGCATTCGAGGTAGTCGGTGAGCTGTTGGTTGATGGCTTTCTCGAGCACTAAGGCTGGGAAGGGGAGCATGGAGATTGGTCTGTAGTTTTTGAGGTCGCTGGGGCGGCAGATGGTTTCTTTAGGACGGGTCTGACCTCTGCCTCCTTCCATTCATTTGGGAAGGTTGCAGTGGAGTTGGAGATGTTGAGGATGTGGGTTAGTTCCATGCTAAAAGTGTTGGCTCTGAGGTTGAAAAGACGGTGGGGGCAGGGGTCAGTTGGTGCCCCAAAGTAGATGGATATCATGATGGCTGCAGTGATCTGTGTGGTAATCAGGGACCAGGAGGTTATCATGTGGCTGGTGTTCGCTGCTTGATAGATGTTGTCTAGGCTGAAGTTGGAGGGTCGAAATTATTATATATGGTGGTGATCTTGCTGAGGAAGTAGTCTTGGAGGGTGTCGCAGAGCTCCTGGGATGGGTCTCTATGGCTATCGGGTTAGAGCATTCTTTGATGATTCTGAAGAGTTCTTTCGTGTGGTTGACTGCGATGTTGATGCGGGCAGTGATTGCTGCTCGTTTTGCTGACTTGATGTGGTGGTTGTAATTGTTGAGGGCTGTCTTGTAGGCGGCTCTGTTGGAGGGGTGCCACAGTTTCTCAACTGGGTGACAGCTGTGTTTGGCGTTTCTGAGCTCCAGAGTGTACCATCTTGCTGGCTTGGAGGTGTTGTTGGTTTTAGCTGGTTTCGGTTGAGCGACTGTCAGCGGATTTCGTGATCCAGGTGGTGAGATTTAGGACGGCCTGGTTGAGGTTGAAGTCTGCCGTGGGCTCGGGTTGTGCAGTGTCTAGGACCTGAGCCCATAGGGTGTCGGTTACCTTGCCCCAGCTTCAGTGGGGGGTGCTAAGGTGCTTGGAGGAGGTGTGATGGCAACTGAAGATGGTAAAGTGGACGATGACGTGGCCAGTCCATGTGAGTTCAGTCCCATGGGTGAAATTGATTCTATCGCTAGAAGTGAAGATGGTGTCCAGTGTGTCTCCGGCTTTGTGCATGAATTTGGTGACCAGTTGGGTGAGGCCGATGTTGCTGAGGTTTTCAATAAGGGAAGTAGGGTTGGTATTTTTGGGGTCGTTAAGGTGGAAATTGAGATTGCCGAGCAGGACGTAGTGGAGGGAGTCAATGGCATGGGGGAGCAATGAGGTTGGCGATGCCGTTGCAGAAGACTGGACGTGGTCCCACAGGTCTGTATGTCAGGGTGCCTTGCATCATGGTGTTGGCATCAGTCTGGAATCAGAAGTTGAGGTGCTCAATGAGGGGTGTTGGGTCGTCATCAGTGATGGTGCATTGGATGGTTTCCTTGAAGATGATAGCGATGCCCCTGTCATGTTTGTTGCTGCAGTCTCAGTGTATCATCTTGTAGCCATCAGGGGTGGCCATGGCGATGTTGGGGTTTGAGGAGGGTGTTAGCCATGTTTCGGTGATGAAGGCGTTGTCTCGGTCATGGGTGGGGATGGAGTCCCAGATTTCTGTGGCATGTTTGCCTAAGGAGCAGGCATTTAGTAGGATGCACCGGAGTGGTGCTTAGTTGTTCGTAGTCTTTTGTGTGGGTGCAGTACACAGGAGGACCCGTATTGCAGGAGAAATGGCAGTGTAGGCATGTGAAGGGTCCTTTAGTTGAGCGTGGGGAGGCCATGAAGCAGCTGTTGATTGGGTGTCCGACATTCAAGGCCTGGAGGTACTTGGTTGTGTAGCGGTGGGGGTGTGAGGACCAGGGGTCCTGGTGCTGGGCGCAGGCCAGGCACAGACAGGCTTGCCTTTGGTGCACCTTCAGCATGCCTCCGTCGCTGCAGCTCTGATGCTGCGGCCTCCAATATGTGTCCTGGGAGGGGCCAGGTTGGGAGGCAGGAGGGCAGGAGCGGTAGTGGCGCGAAGGAGGCATCAGCAGATGCAGTGAGGCTCAGGAATGCGGGCGGAGCTGTCACATTGCTTTAGAATGTGTGCGGCGCTGTCAGCAGCAGGCCGGCGGACCATGGAGTGGCTGGGGAGCTGTGATTTTGACCTGTGGATTATACATCCCTTTGAGCAGATTGACCAATTAATGTTGGTTGAAAAGTGGCAAAGTGGCGGTGTCTAATGTTATCTGAAGATTCATTACCCTGTAAGATAGAATACATTTGATTTGGGCCCTGGACAGTTCCCCTAGTATGCCAAAATAGCTGTTATGGCACACCAGTTTTGGCCAGCGTTCCCTGAGGCACCCAAACCCACATACACACTAGTAACTCTGTTATCAATGGCAGGGGGTTGCAAGCTCTTAACCCATTTATATTGTGTGCTACACCCACATAGGCATTTGAAGCCGCTGCATACAGAGGAAACATGGCAACGCTAAGTGATGAGCCCATCTCCCCCCAAAAACTGGTCTAAGATACATGCAGGGGCTGTAGGGTGGCAGTAAGCGCTAGGTTCAAGCAGATTCAGTACAATATAGTTCACATGACCTACCTAACCCAAAAGCGACTGCACTCCATATACACCTCTAGAGATCAGAGGTGCCCTAGATGTGGATATGTGGAGGCAGATTATATGCATAAGGTCTGGCACTGTCCGGTAATTGTCTCCTATTGGCTTGAGATCTTGACCTAGCTTAGGATAATAGTCTCCTATTGGCTTGAGATCTTGACCCAGTAAGCAACATCCCATGCACAGTCAATAAGTGTTGACTTGGGCTCTTCCGGAGGACCCAAAAATAAGCAAAGCAACAAGGGAGGCTTGCAAGAAAGGTCTGCTGAAATGGGCACCAGCGGAATAGGTACATATGAGGACTAGGAGAGATGAGAAAGCGCAGGACATCTGATGGCCTGGGGCGCAATGACACAGCCATTGCTGGTTCCCTCTGATCAAAGTCAACCTACAACAGATCCAGTGCAGGATGTAGAGGGATGAAGATAATGATAAACTAACATAGAAATGTGAGGAAACTACTCGCATAATATGTATTGTTGTTAACATAAAAGCTACAGGGAGAGGAATGGGTGGGAGGGGGTCCTGGTTATGCCAGACCTGTCGTCTGGACATTTTGATTGCTGTATAAATCTGATATCTGGAGTCTAATATTTCTTTGGTGCAAGTATTCACGATGTTATGACAATTGCTACACAGGATCCTGTATCTAACAAACCAAAATGTCAATAAAGAAATATTGAAAAAAAAAAACACTCAGCAGCAGGGAGTTAGTAATGCACCTGTCTGTGGGCTGCAGCAGCAGGTAAGATGATACCATGGCAGTTAACCACTTACTATTCATCATACCTTAAATGGGTTAAATGATTGCATTAAAAGGGGAGGGTGATACTTGGATTCACCAAACTGCATGACCTCAGCAGTCTTTACGTTACAGGAAGTCCATTGCTGGACACTTTGGCCCTCATTATGACATTGGCAGTAAATCCTGCTTACCGTCACGGTGACTGCCGCCAACATACAGCCTCGGTGGTGAATATCCATTCGCCATATTATGACACACACAAAACCAACAGAATACAGCCACATACACAGATCCGCCAGCCCAAAGGTCAGTGGTAGACTGTCGGGACCAACACCCATACCATTACGCCAACAAAACAACGCCCACTACATCATGACCCACGAATCACCACGGCGGACATTCAATGGCGGTAGACAATTGGCGGTACATACCGCCGCGCTCAGAATGGACACCCAAATACTAAACTACACAACATTGACCAATTAAAAAAACACACACCTGACACCCATACACACACGACATCCACCCACCCACTCACGCCACTATAAAACACACACCCACATTACCCACAACCTCTTGTGAATACAAATCATTACCACCAGACGGACATCAAGACCACTGCGAAAACTACACACACACACCCATACATCCCTCACGCACTTCATTACGTATACCCATCCACAGTATCCCACATCCACACACTTACACAACACAACACCTATGGCCCCACAAAGCACCCCCATTTCACAGAAGAGGAGTTGCGGGTCATGGTGGAGGAAATAGTCAGGTTAGAGCCACACCTCTTTAGAGCACAGGTCCAGCAGATATTCATTGCAAGAAAGATGGAGCTATGGTGGAGAATCAGGGACAGGGTGAACACAGTGGGACAGCATCTAAGAACAAGGGACGACATCAGAAAGAGGAGGAATGACCAACAGCTCACAGCATGGGAGGAGCAAGTCTTGGCAATACTGCATCCAGACGGACTCACTGGAGTAGCCGGAAGACTGGACATTGGTAATTTAACATTTACCACTTATCACCCTCATACCTGCATGCCATCTCACCCTCACTCACATCACCCCACCCCATCCCACACACTCACCAACACAGATGACTAACCCCTATGCCAAGCCCTGCATGCCATACCAATGCATCGACACCCATCACCAAAGCATGCACAGCATAGGGGAACTAACAATCCCACAATACATCACCATACACATTCAAAGGTGGCAGGGCAACAGCAACGATAGAGGGGAAGCTATGGATGTACAATATGTCACAGTCATTAAGCATAATACATCACTTGCATCCCCACAGGTGCCCCAGCCAATCTCAGCGGAGAGGAGGTGCCATGACTACCCAGTCCCCCAACAGAAGATGCCCCCAGTGATGTCAGTAACCCTGGACTTCTGATCTGGATGAACAACCTGGCCCATGAGGGACCACTGGACAGTCAGTCATCCCAGCCCACTCCCAGTCCACCACAGAGCCTCCCCCATCAGTATCCAACACCAGAGCACCCACCCAACGTCCTCACACCTCTGTCCCCAGGACACATCAAACAGCAGTGTGCCCACCTGCACAGGGACCCCAGTCCACAACTCGCCCCCAAGACAATCAGGGACCTGGGGTCAGTGGCAGTGGGCACACTGTTCAGGGGACAGGGCAAGGGGGACACTAGGAGGACTGCTGTGTGCCAGGGGGAGGACAGGCCCAGGGAACCGACTCTCCAGGAGGCACTCACTGATTTTCTGGGGGCTTACCAACAATCCCAGGACAGGAAGGGCCAGATCCTGAACAACATGCAGGAGAACAAGCGGCTGCAGGAGGAACACCATCAGGAGATCAGGGAGGACTTGCCGGCCCTCAACACCGCCATGATCTCCATAGCAGGGGTGCTGGCAGACATGGCCAGCATCATGAGGGGATGGACAGCACAGCAGCGGGCCCCTACCACTAGTCAGTCTATTGACCAGCCCGCCACTTCCGCTGCAGTTAGTGGACAGGAGGCCCCGCCACAGGACCCAAAGGCCACCACCACCCCTCTCCCCGCAGAAGGTAAACCACCCTTCAAACGTTCCCTGCGACCCAGACAGAAGCCAGAGACACTTGCCAAGACCAAGACCATCGCCAGGAAATAAGACTCTCCTGATTGCCCCCCTTGTGTCCCACCCTGTCACCTTGTCCACTTTGAACTGCCTTTGCTCCCCTTCCTATGGCCCCTTGGACACTGGACCTGTGCTACAAACCGACTGGAACAATACCCTGGACTTTCTTCTACCATCACCCCATTCCATTGCACTTTTCAGTCAATTATTTGCACTACATTAAACACCCTTGAACACAATTTGAGTGACACTGTTTTATGTGTTGAAAATGTGCATTTTTGGGAACAGTCACATCTAGTGCAAATGATCACAACACTGTGATAGCATACAAATAATGACGTGTAACCGTCTGTAGTGATCACATCAGGACATTGTTGTCATATCACCAACATCTGGAAAATGAGTAGTCATAGGTGACAGTAAGTTGGAATGCAAAGGAAGTGAATGCCATCATGCTACAGTCACACAGTCAGAGCAATGATCAGTTCCACTGTCTCACCTGTCTGTCATTGGAAGTATTGACGTATAACTGATGTTCTGTTGTCCGCATCCTCATCCTCTGCCTCCTCCTCCTCACTGTCGTCAGGGTCCACGGCTGCCACAGGGGCATCTCCAGTATCCTCCTCCTGCAGAAAAGGCACATGTCGTCTGAGGGCCAGGTTGTGCAACATGCAGCATGCCACTACTGTCTGGCAGACCTTTCTGGGTGAGTAGCACAGGGATCCACCTGTCAGATGGAGGCACCTGAACCTGGCCTTCAGGAGGCCGAAGGTCCTCTGGATTATACTTCTGGTTCGCCCATGTGCCTCATTATAACGGTCCTCAGCCCCTATCCTGGCATTCCTCACAGGGGTCAGGAGCCATGATTGGTTTGGGTAGCCAGAGTCACCTGCAAGTACTGAGGTACAACATTTAGCCTTACACAATGCTATGGGGATTACACCTGAAGTCATACACTGACATACAGTGGGTGGGGAGTCTGGCTTACCTATTAGCCACATCCTGTGCCTCTCTAGTTGGGCCATCACATTTGGGATGCTGCTATTCCTCAGGACAAAGGCACCATGTACCGACCCAGGATACTTGGCAGTGACATGGGAGATGTACTTGTCCGCCAGGCACATTAGGTGAGTGGAAACTCTTATGATTCCTGAACACCTGTTCATTTTGGCAGGGCGGACAAACGCAAGATGTGTACCATCAATTGCCCCAATAATACTGGGGATTTGCCCCATTGCATAGAATCCTGCCTTCACAGTGGCCAAATATTCCACCTGGGGGAAAGCAATGTAGCTGCACGTGTTTCACCAAGGCAGACAAAACCCTTGCCAGCACGATTGAGAACATTGGCTGTGACATTCCTGCTGCCAAGCCCACTGTCACTTGGAAAGAACCAGTTGCCAGGAAATGGAGCATTGATAGCACTTGCACAAGAAGGGGGATCCCAGTGGGATGACAGATAGCTGATATCAGGTCAGGCTCCAATTGGGCACACAGCTCTGTGAATGTGGTCCTGTCCAGTCTATAAGTCAGTATAATGTGCCTGTCCTCCAGTGTAGCCAAGTTCACAAAGGGGTCTGTACACTGGGGTTTGTCTTCTCTTCCCATTCATCCGCAGCGGTAAGTATCTAAGGGACACAAGAGTAAGTAGGCTGTCACAAATTGAACAATGGAACCCCTGCCTCAGTGTACATAGTGCATTTATGTGATGGGACAGTGGGAATGGTAAAGTATGTGCAAATCTAGGTAGTGACGCAGTTATTAAGGTTAATCTGATAGTTGACCGCCTGTCCTGTATGTAGGGACAGGTAGAAGTGAGGTAACTCAGCCGATGTTGGTCGTGGTGGCGGAAGGCGGTCTTGCACCGCGGTGCAATTCCTCATTGGATAATATGGGGCTCTATGGAGTACAGTGGCCAATGGGGATCAGCGCCAGTGGTGATGGTGTACATGACTGCCATATTCTATCTCAATCCTCACTTGTTTCCTGACTTTCAACAGGAGAACACCTACACTGCGTGACCTGTGTCTGGAACCTACCATGGCCCGTGTGACTGGGGAAAGGGCCCCTGCCTTCACTGCGGAGGAGGTGGAGCGATTGGTGGATAGGGTCCTACCCCAGTATGGACTGCTGTATTGGCCTCCAGACCAACAGGTAAGTACACCTTGGGCACAATGCATGTGTGAAGGATGCATGGAGATATGTGTGCAAGCATTGTGTCATGGGGGTGAATGTCTTGTGGTGGTGTACATGGGTGTGTGCCGGGCAATGTGTGTGCCAATGTTGATGGAAATGGGATTGGTGGGCCATATGTGTGACAGGCTGAATTGTATGTGTAATGGTGTCCTCCTGTCTATATCACCTCTGCTGGTCAGCGCCCATCAAAAGAAGGGATTATGGCATGCCATCGCCAAGGACATGCGGATCCTGGGGGTCTATGGCAGGCGGAGCACCCACTGTCGGAAATGGTGGGAAAACCTGAGACGCTGGGCACGGAAGACCGTAGAGGCCTAGCTGGGGATGGCCTCCCAACAAGGAAGGGGTGCCCATCAGAACCTGACCTCCCTGGCCTGCATACTGGCGGTGGCCTACCCAGAGCTGGATGGGCGCTTGCGGGCATCACAGCAGCCAACAGGGAGTAAGTACATTGTCCGTTACAACAATAATTGATAGGTGGCATGGGGTTCAGGTGGTGGGTGTCAGTTAGTGGGTGCCCCTTAATGTCTGGCCAAACATTTCAGCATGATCCAGCTCAGTGGTAATGGTTGAAAAGGAAATCAAGGTTATCTAGCTAGGTTACATTCCATGTCAGACAGGGCTTAGTGGGTCCCAGGTGGGGTTTAGTTGGCCGTGGTTAGCCCTCACCTTGCTGTGGCATCTAGCCAATTGTCTGGCATTGCAATGCATAGTGCTTAATCCTGATTCCTGTGTGTGACAATACTGTGTATGCCTTTTGAGGCGTTGGTGCAGTAATTGGCCTAGTGCTACCTTTCTCTTCCCCCTCTTTTTTCTTCTGTCATTCTGTCCATGTGTGCATTAGCATCATCTGGCGGAGGAGCAGGGGCACCGGCGACAGAGTGAGCTGCATCCCACAGGACCCAGAAGGCAGAGTCCACCAACCCCGAGTGAACCAGTGGGACAAAAGGCGAGGGGAGCACCACGGCGGAGACAGGAGGTGACAACAGACTCAGATATCTCCTCCAATGGAAGCTCCCTGGTAGTGGCGGACACCTCTGTGACCACACCAGCTGCAGGTACAGCCACCACCACCTATACCAGCACTGCCCTCCTAGTAGCCCCTCTACGAGTTGCCCATACCTGCTCACCCAGGAAGGGGGGGCATCTCCTTCACCCCAGGCACCTCAGGCCCTGCCCCAGGGAGCCCTGCTGCCCTGAGTGAAAAGGCTATTGACCTCCTGAGATCCATCTCTGTAGGGCAGTCAACCATTGTTAATGCCTTCCAGTGGCTGGCATTCCAGATGGAGTATTGCAGTGCGTTCCTGCAGGGCATCCATGGTGGATTGGTGGCCCAACAGAGATCGATTCAGGCTCTGGCCTCCTCTCTGATGGCAGCCATTGTCCCTGTTCCTACCATCCCCCCCCCAACTACCACTGTCCCAGTCTCCTCAACCCCAACCCATCCCATGCACATATACTGATGAGCATGCACACAAGACATCACACAAGAGTGGCACAGTCAAACACAGGGACCACACTTCAGCCCACAAGCACTCACGCAAACACCAGACAGTTGCAGACACAACCACATCCACTGCCTTCACTATCTTCCTCTCCTGCTCCTTCACCACCTCCCTCACAGTCACACCCACACTCACACCTGCATGCACTGCATCAACATCCACAACCAGTATCACCAAGCAGCACACACACCTCACTAGCAGACACCTCCACAACATCCATCCACGCGTTCACTGTGTCCTTTCCCACCCTGTCTGTCCCCCCTCCTAAAGGACACAAACGCAAGCACTAAGACACCCATCAGCCATCCACCTCACACACACACACTGCCCATGCACCTGCACCCAAGTCCAGCAGACATACTTCAACAACCACTCCCTCAACCTCTACTCCTATCCCTTCTCCCTGTTCCCACCCCACCGTCCCTAAGAAGCTTTCCCTTGCCCAACTTGACCTCCTCTCTCCCCCTCCCCCACAACCTGCCGGTAAGAGCAGGGTCCCAACGACCCAGCCCAGCACCTCAGCCAAACAGTCCACGGGGACTGTGGTGGCACCTCTAGTCGTGGAAGCAAGACAGTGAAGGATCCCACTCAACCAGCCAGGAAGGGTAAGGATCCAACATCTCCTGCCATGAAGGGGAAGAAGCCCTCACCTCCTGCCATGAAGGGGATGGAGCCCTCACATCCAGCAGAGGCTGGCAGGGTGACACCACCACCACCAGTGGTCACGGAGCCCTCACCTCCAGCTGAGGCAGTGCAGCCCACTCCTCCTGCAGAGGCTGCACCTTCACCTGCTGAGACAGTGTAGCCCTCACTTCAACGGAGGCTGCCCAGTAGGCACCTTCACCTGATGACACAGTGCAGCCCTCACCTCCAGCAGAGGGCATGTAGGCCACCCTCCAAGGACTGCTGTACAAGGAGCCCCCTCCAGAACCAGTGGGCAAGTCACCCACCTGAGAGACTGTGACCTTGCACTCCCCAGCAAAGATAATGGGCATAGAGCCCCCTCCAGAACCAGTGGGCAAGTTCCCAACTTCAGCTGAGGTGCCCCCTACCCCCCCAGCCCCCTGTGGTGCCTGCCCACTTGCAAAATGATGCCCCTTTGAGAGTTCTGTGCGGATGATGTCAGGAAACAAGTTGGGCCTTGGACTGTGCCCTGTGGCCATGTGGGCCCTTAGTACTTAGGACTGGGCATTGGCCCTTTGTAGACATTTGTATATATCTCTTTGTTATCCAGTTGGTTCATTTGGTGGCTGTTCCCATTCAATACATTCTCATTACTGCCTTCTTGTCCTTATGCCATGTGTCGTGTGCCATTGTTTTTCCACTGCAGCTGGTTGTGTGTAGGGTGTGTGTGTCACTCTCTTTTTTCCTCCCTCCCTTCCTTGTGTGCTAGGCTGCTGTACTCACCGTCGTCATCTTCGTCGGCATTGGTGTTCCAGGTGGAGCATGGCATAGAAGAGCATTGGGAAGGCTTGCAGTTCCAGTTCCATTGCAGCGTTGTCCTTCTCTGTGTCTCTGAAGGTGAATCTTTTGTCTTATGTGCAGTGTTTCCACCAGGCTTTTGATTGCGTTGGTTCCACCCCAGAAATTGTGGTGGTGTGCTGTGTCGTGATATGGTGGGCGGTACTTTGTCTTCCGCCTGACTGTTGATGGCTACCGCTGTCGTGCATGGTGTTAACACCCTGGCGGATGGTGTGGTACATTGTCTGTCTATGGGGGTTCTCACCGCCATGGGCATAATTTAGCGATAAGTACCGCCGGGCAATTGGCTGTATTTCCGCCACTTTATCACTCAGTGTCATAATGACAACCTAAACATACGTTTCTCTCTTGATACGCCAACAATAGGGTCTACCATTTGAGTTACTTGTGTGTCTCTATGGAGATGGCGATTATACTTCACAAAAACTTCCCACTAACAGTTTCCCCAGTAGTTACAGATTCCCCAAGACAGTACGTGGTACTAGAGGTGGTGCTGGATGGCCAGACATACAACCTGCTTAGTGTTCATGTCCCCCAAAACTTCCAGAACCACTTTAGAGAATTACAGACTTGCACATCACAACTGAAGTGCACATTCTGTCCCGGAATATCTCAGATCACTCCCCGGGGTTACCCAACTTGCGTACTCCAAGGGGGGGGGAGACATCTGGTGACTCAATTCCAGGTGTCCGGTCAACAAGGACATCACACATTATCTGGTACATAAGCTAGTAGCATATTTTCTACTTAGCTAAGAGTCTGTGGACTCAATGGGCTCTGGGCGCGGTTTGGAAGGCCTACATGAGGGAATTGCCAGATAGTTCCTCAGAGAGAGGGAGAGGTTGAGGACAATAACTGAAGTCCAGGCCCTGATCCTCAGCCTGGTGAGGTGGACGTTGATGGCCATGTGGGTCATCAGCTAGCCATAATCAGAGCATCTCTCAAACAACTCTGCCTTAATGGACCAAGACAATGTTGGATGATCCCTACTAAACAGGTCAATGAGTAGGGTGATAAGTGAGGCAAACTGCTGTACTGGCTGGCAACACATGACTGCCACAACAGCAGGGTGGTCCCAATGGTAGTTGACTCTAATGGAGACACAGTCAATGATGCCCTCTCAATTGCCTCTGCATTTGCTGGTTGTCATCAAACTCTTTATGCCCGGCCTACAAGATCAGAGAGTCCTCTATGCCTCTCATTGCGGATGTCCCTTTGCCTGTGTTTCCTGGGCCAGACAGGCTTGATCTGGAGAGTCTTCTAGAGCTCGTGTAGGAGGAGAAGACTCTGCAGGACATGGACCCAGGCAAAACACTGGGTTCCTCGAGTATTATAAAAAATTCAGCAAACACCTCCTATCCTCCTGCTTACAATGCTTAATGAAACAATTCAAAAGAGCTGCTTCACTAAGGACATAGAGTTAGCCATGATTGTTGTTTTATATAAAATAGGGAGACTCCCGAGCTCTTCTCCTCTTTCCTTGATAAACAGCAGACTGAAACTTTATGCCAAAGTACTGGCAAACAGGCTTCTTAATGTTCTTACAGTACTAGTTTATCCCTACCACAGCATGGGTCACTTTATAAGTAGTAGTTGATTGGGACTTTCTCCTAGGAATGCTTAACCGCTATGGGTTCAGGCCACATTTGATCTCATATGTCCAAGGGTTATATGTCCACCCCAAAGTGCAAATGAGCGTCATTGAGGTGCTCTCTGACCCCTTCTCAATCCAGAGCAGCACCCGGCAGAGCTGCCCGCTTTCTCCCTTCTTATTTGCTCTAGCAATAGAACCACTGCAGCATGGATTGGCTATGATGCCCAGATTTGTGGTGCACCACTAGGGGGACAACAGAGACAATCATATTGCCCTCTATGTGGAAGATATTCTGTTATTTCTCTCTTTCGAGAGACAGGGCTGAGGCTTCTCCCTATCTTCCACTTAAATGGGCTTCAGGTAAACTGGTCTAAGTCTCTCCAGATGCCTCTCTATGGCAGCATAGAAGCAGTGATCTGGAAAGATCAAATCCCAATCCATTAACATAGGCATATTTACAATCCTTGTGGTGCAGGGCAGTGCAGCAAGTTACCTTGCTGCACTGCTCTATGCCACAGGTTATGGGCAGAAATCACCGTATTTACAAGATACAGCACATTTCTGTTCTTTCCCCCTGTGCTGGTGCACAAATTGCGGCGACTTACGCTGCGTGACTTACACCATTTCTACAAGGCCATGCAAAGCCACACAAAGTGGCTTTGCATGGCCTTGAAGAAATGGGTCTGCACTATGCCCCACCTGTGCATCACACAAAGTGACGCACCAGCAGCGCACAGGACTTGTAAATATGCCCCTTAGTTTTCATTATCTTCATACCCACATTTTCCTTCTCCCAAATCTAACATGAAGCCTCAACCTTAAAGCGTTGTTCACCCAAAAGGGCCATGACCTTATACAAGAAGATGATTCTGCCACAATTTCTATATGTACTCCAGAGCTCACAAATACCACAGACTTATTATTTGTGCATTTGTGTGGGCAGCCAAACCCCCCCCCCACCCCCCACATTGCCTTTCGGAAGTGCACACAACCTACTGTTAATGGGGGGCTGGGTATGGCTGACCTCCACCTGTATTATTGGGCCTCCCAGACACTGGTAATAAATAACTGGCTTAGCAGGGGATGGTCAGACCCAGTCTTCCATACTAAGCTTTCCTTTCTAGGTTGTGATAATGTTATAGGCATGATGTTTGGGACCCCAATCCCGTGCGCCCTACCAGATTTGTCCAGGACTGTGCTCCAAGCCTGAAGGTCGGGTCCAGCACTGGAAGAGTTGGGACTGAAAGTTCACTTTAGAGACCCCATTGTGCCAGGGCCATTGTTTCAGGTATGTGGCACAATTGGAGGATTCAGAGGCTGGTACTGCATCAGCATTCAAAGCTGGGAGACATGTGGCAGGGGTCCCACATAAAGTCCTTTGAGGAGCTACAGGCAGACTTCCAGCTCCACAAATTCCATTTTTTTTAGATTCTTGCAACTTTGCCACATCCTTTTCTCAGTCCCGGAATTCACTCCAATGGAGACAAAAATCCTTATGGATCATTAGGGAGCTGCGGCATTTCCCATTTTCATAAATCACTAGTCATCAATGACCCAGACCACTTTATGTCCTTGAAAGGGAAATAGAAAGAATGGACTGGCCCCCTGGACGATTAAGCCTGGAGGGATGCTATTATGGCCCTGAGAATGATTCAGGTTGAACTACTAAAGTACATACACACTAATTACCTGTCACCAGTGAGGTTGTGGAAGATGGAGAAATGACCATGTCCTGCATGCTTTAGATGCTGAGAGACTGAGAGATACTTCTTCCATGTGGTCTGGAAATGTCCAGAGATCATGACCTACTGATTGGCTATTTTCTCCACCCTCCTGTGTGCTTGAGAGACCTATTGAACCCACACCTGTATTGCACGTTTGGGGCTTTTGGAGGGCATGAGGACAATGGTGGGGAACGCAGGGACCATAGTTGCAAAATCAACCAATCAAGTACTTGCATAGTGCAGCATATCACCCATGGGGTCTCAAGGTGGTGTTGCGGTCGTGCTGTTCACTTGAAGAGCCAGATCTTGAGGTCCCTCCTAAACTGCTTCAGCGAGGTGGCCTGTCTGAGGTTGAGTGGGAGCGTGTTCCATGTCCAGGCTGCAAGTTAGGAGAAGGATCTGCCTCCAGCTGTGCTCTTCCTGATTTTGGGGATGGCGGCGAGGGTGAGTTGGGAGGATTAGAGCTGCCTGGTGGGGTTGTAGGACAGGATGTGGTTGAGGTCGGCTGGTCCAGTGTTGTGCAGTGCCTTGTAGATATGTGTCAGTAGCTTGTAAGTGATGTGTTTGTCGAACAGGGGCCAGTGCAGGTTTCTGAGGTGGGCAGAGATGTGGCTGTGATAGGGGATATCCAGGATGAATCTGGATTCTCTGTAGTCTTGTTTGAAGCTTCTTTGTTATGCCGGCATAGAGTGTGTTGCTGTAGTCCAGTTTGCTGCAGACTAGCGTGTTGGTGACTGTCCTTCTTTTCTCAGTGGGTATCCATGAATATCTTCTGAAAGAGTCGCAATGTGTGAAAGCATGACAATGAGACGGTGTTGACTTGATGGATCATGGAGAGCGTGGAGTCCAAGATGATGCCCAGGTTGCGTGCGTGGTCGTGGGGGCATTTCCTAGGGCAGTTGGCAAACGGGAGCAGTCCCAGGCAGAGGGGTGGAGCCGATTACAAGGATCTCGGTCTTGTCTGAGTTGAGTTTGAGGCAGCTGGTTTCCATCCAGGTGGCGACTGCTTTCATTCCGTTGTGGAAATTTCTCTGGGCTGTTGATGGGTCATCAGTCAAGGAAAAGATCAGTTGACTGTCGACGGCATAGGAGATGATGCTTAGCCTGTGCTGTCTGACGAGCATGCCACTGGATCTCCATGAATCCAC
Organism: Pleurodeles waltl; assembly: GCF_031143425.1. Taxonomy (NCBI): domain Eukaryota; kingdom Metazoa; phylum Chordata; class Amphibia; order Caudata; family Salamandridae; genus Pleurodeles; species Pleurodeles waltl. Next base: position 976,388,288 of record NC_090440.1, on the reverse strand, counting down.
ACCCACTGGTGGCATGGTGCTAGGCTATGGATTGGTGTGCAAAACTTGAGGAGTCCATCTATGAAGTGAGAGGATGTCCCCTAAAGCATAATAGGATCTGGTGTAAATCGTGGAGTTACTATAGACCATAGTGGAAGCAGCTTTGGTCAAATACTCTGAAAAAAACTATGTTGGTCTTATCTTATGTCTGATCTCTTCTACAACTTGTACTGGTTTCTTTAAAAAATAGTTAAAGAATTGAGTTCTACAATCCTTCAGTTAAAAAGATAACATCCTAAAGTCCTTCAGTTAGGAAGGCAGTGTCACTGCCTTTCTCTTAAAGAGATGCAGTGCTAGTTTATATGGTAAAGAGATAGAGTGCATCAGTCTATCAGTTACTGATTTGCAGTTGGTTTATGAATGGCTGTTCTATAATGAGGGCCATATTTACAAGGCCTGTGGTGCAGGGCGGCGCAGGAAGTGCCTTGCTGTGCCACCAGGAAAGGGAAGAAATTTGCCATATGTACAAGATACAGCACATTTGTGACCTCTCCCTCTGCGCTGGTGCAGAAATGGTTGCCATGCGCCAGCACAGGCACCTGTGCACCATGGTGTAAGGGAGCTTGCATTGTGTGGATGATTGTTTTTGTACAGGAATGGAGACCTTCCTGCACAAAAACAATTAATGGAGGTGTCTTCCTCCTTCTTTGTGTGCTGCAGAATGCATACAGGGAGAAATAAAGATATTTCTCCCCGTTTCGTCACTAGGCTTTTGACGCATTCCCAGGTTCACAAAACATTCTAAATCTGGGAATGCTTCAAAATCTATGAATGTTGCATGGGAACACTTGTGCAACACCCATGAAATGCCTCCCTGATGCAAAGTAAGGCAACTCAGCGACTTGTGCTGCATTGTCTTGCTCCATATCTACAAGGCCAAGAAAAGCCACGCAAAGTGGCTTTGCATGGCCTTATAGATATGAGTCAGCAGCCTGCGCCGCCGGTCGCGTAACAAAAAGTGTCACACTGGCAGTGCAGGCCGCTTGTAAATAAGGGCCTGAGTTTGCTAAAAGAGATACAATGGTGTATTTTACAGCGGCAGGGTGTAGGAGTATTCCTTTTAAAGTGTTGCACTGCTTTTGTGTATCTGTTGAAAAGATGCTGTGCTGCACCTTGTTAAAGAGCTGCAGGTAAAAGTATGGCAGAACAGTAGTTGCAATCCATGTGTTAGATAGACACAGTCTTTCCACACATCATTTAAAGGAATGCAATGTTTCAATCCATGTGTTCATATGCAGTGCTTGCTGTTTATATACTAAAGTGGTACAATGTTTCGGGATCTTTAAAGAAATGCAGTGCTTTAGCCAATGGGTTCAAGTAATACGGTGACTGTGGGTAACCAGCATTTTCTGAGTTGTCACCTCTGAATTTTTGCCTTTTGCTGGACCCTGTATTTTTGCTCTCTTTAGAACTCTGTGCACTTTGCCTCTTTTAACCAATGGAAGAATACCTGTGCTCTCCTAATAAACACAGTTGAATTGGCGTATTCCTAATTGATGAATTTAAAATGTCTAAGTCCCTAGTATATGGTGTAGAAAGTGCAACCAGGGCTTTGAAGTTAAATGCCACAAGATGACTGCAGCGCCTAGTGTGCAATCCACTACAGTGGTGGGGCAACCACGACTTCTGGCCTGCACTGTGTAGCCTGACTGATGCAGTGCAGTACTGCAGTACAACTTGTCAAAATAACCATTTATGCAAGGACAAAACCTTCTTTTTAAATATTAATAAGTTACCCATGTGTAGGTCTTCCAGTCCACAAGGTAGGGTGCATGGTATTTAAAAGTGGGGCATGTAGAAAATTAATGTTACCATGGCCATACAGTGGCAAGGCAAAAAAAAGCTATTTTCACTGTAGGCCTAGCTGACCTATATAGAAAACTAGAGTACAGTCTACAATACTCATACTGTATCAAGAATGGGACCAGCTAGAAAAATAATTAAACCACTATTTCTATTACTCATTAAAAGTCAAATTCAACGATGAGTCGGAGGTTTAATAAGTATTAAAGAAAGGTAAATTTAGAAAGTTACAGTTTATCTGCCTGGCTGGCCAGAAGGCTAATTTCTATAATCAGCCAGCTCTCATCCTATGTTCAGCCACGAATAGGTGTGAACAAGGTGTGACATTCATCCCAGGAGCAAAACATAGGCTGACCTGAATGGGCAGAGATGACTCCTCTGAACTCCACAGAATATTCAGAGTAGGGCTGCTGGCATCTTGTGACAACACACTGTTAAATCCTACTTGACAGGTCTGTTGGCCCACATTTAACACTTGTGGCACATTTGAAAAGGAGAGAACAGGATGCCAAGACAATTTCTGTGGATTCCCCTGTCTGGCTGTAAATGACCCTGCTTTTGTCCTGCAGTACTTCAGTCTCTGAGTTAGTTGTGGGTACCATGCATGCCTCTGATTGGATTTTAGTTTTAGATGTGGGAGCACACTGGTGATTTCCCCATGACAACCCCAAACACAAACCCTGTCCCAGACCCCAAGTTTAGTGTGGGTCACCATCTTGAAAAGGCCCTGACACAAGGCATTTTGGGCCGGTTTGTAGTAATTCAAACAGGAACTGCTGAAAAAGTGGGCATGGTTGGATGGATGGCCCTGGGAACTTATACCCCATTGGTTAGGACATGATCAGAGGTCACTCCACCTACTAGATGAAGCCAGGCAGAACAGTGGCACCTCCAGGCGCCCACTGCAGAACACTTTCTGGACTGCAGAAAATCAAAAGAGGACTGGACCTGCTGCCTGTGACATAAGAGCAGCCCTAAAAGACTCGGCCTGCTCCTTCCACTTGTACCAGGACAAAAAAGAAGTGGACTCCAAGGTCAATTGGCTGGCCACTGTGTGGCTACGGGGGGAAAACAAGCAGCAAGAGGATTTTTCTGGAAGTACCCAGCTGACTAGTGCAAAAGGACCTAGACTGAACCAAATTGTTTACCTCTACCTGAAACCTTGTGAGTCTCTAAGTGCCTTCCCTGAGGTCTTGTGTGGCTTTAGAAGTGTACTCTTGGTTGTTTGGGACCTAAGCGACTTAGGGCCTGATTATAACCTTAGCAGATGGGATACTCCGTCACAAATGAGACTGATAGCCCGCCCACCATTTGACAAGTTCCCTAGGATATAATGGAACTTGTAATACGGCAGACGGGATGCCATCCGCCAAGGTCGTAATCAGGCCCTAAGTCAGGAGGTAAAATCTTTAGGTGGGACAAACCTGGTTGGTGTATCCGTCTGCTGTTGTATCATGATTAGGCTAAAATGTTGTCTAAGTCTCGATCTACCGTGACCATTGACTAAGATTGGTGCTTTACTTTTTCTTGGTATTATTTCTACTTAAAAATTTTAAAACAGCCATATTTAGATAAACATAAGCTTTTTCTTTTTTTTAATCTAAATGCATGGTAGAACATTTTTTTGGAGATGAAGGAATCTATTTGCAGATATATCTCGCTCTTAAAATAAACTGTTTTTTTCTCCTGTAAGCAGTGAACTCCTCCAAGTAAGTTTTAGTTGGAGGTCTCAATTTGACTTTTTATTTTCCCACTTCTTTTTGTCAATACTTGCATCTCCATGCTTGAATATGCACTAGATTTAAATCCATTGTTATCAAGGATTAAATGCAAGACAAATATAAAAAAACACTTAAAAATGTATATTTTGTCGATAGGAACGTCTCTGTATACCTTATAATGACTATATTAAAAATTACATTTGAAAATAATTACATTAATTAATAGGCAACATTGTAAATTAGACATAACAATGAGGCAACTTTTTAAAACAGAAAACAGTCATGGACTACAACATTTTCAAATAATTGGAACATTTTAAATATATGATACAAACACAAGGAAAGGGGTGCTTTCAATAATTTGTTTAATTCAAGAAGTTGTAGCAGTAGAGATGAGAAACATTTCCATATACATATTCAGCCTTCTGCGCTGGAGAGTGAATGATTCTATGACTGCTTCTACAGCAGGATACCTACCAGTGCAGGCACATTATTTGAGCCAGGTGAACACTCTAGTTCGTTACTAGAACTCTGTGACCTTCACAGACCGCTATTAAGGGAGGAAAGCATAGGGATATGGGGGTTGATGTTATAACGAGGCCTCTCTCAGGTACTAGCTAGGATTCTCCTCGGTCGATTTTAATCAGCTACAAGCTACTCAAAATGCAGCATTTTAGTAGTGTACAGTTGTCTAATTTAGAATTACATGCAGCATGTGTTTGCACTAAGGAGCCACCAAAGACAGAAAGCTGTGCTATAACCTAGAATGTTCATTTATGTGACACGTGATTTCAGACTTTCCTATCATCTTACCACTAGACCAGGGATGTCCAACGTACACCTAGGATGTCTAGACCCATGTCTTGCTTTTGGCAAATTACCATAAGACAGATTTGCACACAACAAAGGTCAATGAAACCAATTTACATAATTGAAGGTTATCCTTTTTATTCAGGCATACAGCCAATCCTCCTGGAATCATCTTGGACACCTTTGCATTAAACTGACTATAGGCCTTAACCTTTCCTACATCCAGACCCAACAATATAGTTCTATACTATGGTATGTAAATTAATTTTATCTAGACATCCTGGAAATGTATCAAGGATCCCAGGTGTACGTTACACATGGCTGATTACTTTCAGACTATGGGCCTGATTTAGAACTCAGTGGACAGGTTGCTCTGTCACAAAAGTGACTGATATCCCATCCACTGAAACCTAAATCCCATAGGATAGAATGGGATTTAGATCTCAGCGGATGGGATATCTATCACCGTTGTGACGGAGTAACCATTCCGCTGAGTTCTAAATTAGACCCTATGATTGATCTGAACTAAAAACACATGAGGGCCTATTCACTAATAAAGTTAGTATGGCCAGAAATCACTGCCTCTATATGGTTTTCTTTTTTTACAGCATTCACAAACATTCCCAAGAGCATGCCTGGAAATCTGGGCCAGGCACAAGTTTCAAAGCTTACTTGTGAGAAAGTCATGACACTTTCCATGCTGGGTCCTGTTCTCTCTGTACAGAGTATTGGAGAACTCCACACGGGGGAGTGGGAAATAGGATCCTCCGTGCAAATAAACATTTTATTTTCTCTGCATGGAATTCTTTTCCTCGATGAGAGACCCTTCCCTTACACCCCCAGCAAACATAGGGGTGATCCATTCTCTTTCACTCTATCGGCAAGAATTTGTCCCAGCACTTAGCTGGTAAAAATCCTACTGTTGCCAGAGTGGAAATACTTGTTGTGTGGGCGTTCACAATCTTCCAAAACTGACCACGCCTCGGAACACCGGTTTTCTCACCCCTGGATGGTCATGGATATAGGTATAGAGAGCTTTTCACGCATGACAGACCTCTGCACATGTAAAAGGGCCAGTGCCTGACAGAATTTTCTTACTGAATTCCTGGTAGGCATGAAAAAGGTAAGCGTAATGCAAGCGTATGACTGTATAACGGAACTTACCTTTGTGAATAAGGTTCTGCATCTACAACTACCCTACTACACCCAATAAACACACACATTAATGCCATGTCGGTGGAAATACATATACTCTAGTCAGTATTACATATGTGCATATCGATGGGTAACTGTGAATAACAGTTATATTATTGCACCCAGGGGTTCTGAGTGACATAAAATAGACGACAAGAGTAAAGCTTGAGTTGTCTAAACTATCACTCTGAACCCGAGGTGGAAACATCCCCTTTATTCACAGTTATACGTCAGCAAGTTTATGCTATTCCAAGCCCGTCCACTCCTGTAATCTGTGGGATGTTAAATACGGAAAACAGACAGACTAAAGGGGGTCGGGAGGTACTTCTCCAAAACGGAATAGAGTTGCGTCACAGCAGTGGAAAAAGGCTTACTGCTGTGACGTAATTGCATCGAACAATTTTGAAAGCCTGTTTAGGGCAATGGATGGGTACGGGATCCACGGATAACATTAAAGTGCTTGATAAGTAGACTGTGTCTGCAATTTTGAGCTGACGGCAAACAGCCCCACATCGCATCGCTGGTTGCTTGATTAGTCTAGGGGAGGGGCGTATGACTCGTCCACTCTCACCCCGACACCGAGCACGGAAATGAATATAACTAGCAGATTACAAAGCAAGGGAAATATGACAACACCCTCCCTTGGCAGCAGTCTTCTGTTTTGCACAGGAGTGCACTGTTGTGAGCGCTTTCTCTGTGGGGAAAAGAAGCACATCTTATAATTATAAAAAAACATGTCCCAGCGAGAAGGGCGTGGGGGTGGCGTCTCCTGCATTCCCTCCCAGCGTCTACAACCTGAGAAAGTGAGGAGAGCTGCCCAGCATAGTAAGGGCATTGCGAGCAAGTTAGACGTTTTGGTTTTCAAGTCAATTTTTCAGCAAATAAAAGAAGTCCTCTACTGCCCCCACCAGGACTGTGAACGTCTTACGCTTAAAAGGATGCTTAGTTTTCCGGATAGAAAGGTTTCTTTCAAAATGTATCAGTGACACAAACACCTGAATCCGTTAAAAACTGCTTACTTGGCATTTCAAATGCCTTTGGAAAATTGGGATTGTGCACGTCATTAAAAACACTGGCAGATCTATATTCTTCTGAGTTACAAATCTTGCTCACTTAAAAAATGTTTTGGTGATTGCAGTACAAGAACAACATCTGGGCTGGCTAATTGACTATGAAGGCATCTTGCTTTTGAGATTCTGCAGACTTCTCAATTAATCCCCGATAGCCAAATACATTCGGATATTTCTAGGCAGTACCCATGTTGATTTCGCATAGGTTTTGTTCCTGAAGGACAAACCCACGAGGCACAAAAGAACATGCATGACAAACCAATGTTACACAGCAGAGTCTGGGTCCTGTGTGGTAATCTGAGCGGGTTGCCCAGGAAGTCCAGCCCAAAATCAGATTCAGATGATTTGCCCTGAATCTGACGAGGGCAGGACGTTTCCAGATGGTTAACCCTAGCAAGATACCACCTGTAAGGTAAAACAGATACAGGAGAAGATCACGCAGCAGCAAAGTGCCCAGCACCTTTGGCAGAGAGCGCCCACAGCACCCTGCTTCTCGTGCCATGGGTGGTTCTCACACAGGAAGTCTGCTGACTTAGGTGCATTGCACCCAAACAACCTCCAACTAGGCAGGCCGGATAGGGAGTCAGGCATGTCCATTCCAGCAAGCTGGGGTGTCTGCAGGCCTCTGGAGGGGAGTACTAGTTCAGCGATGAGGGATCCCAAACCTGATCCACATAGATTATAACCAGGTCATGTGACAGTCTGTGGTCTCAGCTGTAGCACGGAGGCAAACTTTGTCCACAGATTTCACTGTGAATTACCAACCTGGATTTTGATGGTCACAGATTTCCTGTGAATTGCCAGCATTTTTGATTTTGTTAGTTACAATCTTTGGCGATTCTGCACAATCACGGAAGAGGACAAATTATCTTGGCCATTGCGGCGGTATTTTGAGCGTGCTGGTATGATTCCACTCTTTCACACTGCGAAGACATTCAGGCAGTGCTAGGACTGTGTACTTACATTCTGGCACATTGTGGTTGTTTTTTGGACATGCCAATAAGGTGTAGGAACGTTCAGGTGCATTGTGGTTGCCTCTTTGCCATGACAGGGTGGCACACTGTAGTTATCTGCTGGGGTTGCCGGTATGCTGTTCAGTTGGCACACTTAAGCACATTGTGGGTGTCTCTTGGCCTGGTCCGTAGTGTGGGTAAACTCTGGCACACAGTGAGTGTCTCTTGGCTGTTACAATATGGTATCCGTGTACTCTGGAGATTGTGAGTCTCTCGTGGCCATACCGCTACAACGTTGATACATTCTGGCATATCGTTGCTCTCTCTTGGTTCTGTGGGAATCATGTCAGAACATTCTAGAACATTGTGGTTGGCTTTTGACGTATGGTTTGGTTCTCAGATAATCCTCTGGGCGTACTAGTGTGGTCAAAATGTGGTAAATGGTGGGCTAAAAGTCTCTAAGAATAATGAACAAAAGTCCCTAATATTTCAAAAGAGTTTCTTTGGCTGAAGGTTGCTCGCTGCTGAATGATGTTTGGTAGGTACCTGTGTGGAAATAAATACCAAAATGAAGATGTACACTCATAATATTCCCAAAATTAAGAACTCTCCGTGACTTTTTAAAGGTAACATTTCATGGTGAAAATACAAGACACCATCATTCATACTAGAGTCTTAAATCTAACCCTAAAAATAACCCATACCTGTACCTTAAATTCACCACTGCCCATTCAACTAAGGTCACAATGCTATTATATATATTTATATTACCTACAGTTAAGACCCAGTTTCAATACAAAAAGCATTTTTTGTTTTGCTAATAACTTTGGCGCCGTTTGACGTATGTTCACAATATGTTAAAAATTAATAGTCAGCTTTTGCTGTATTTAAAGTTTTGGGGTGATCTGTCAAACAGGGGTGAGAAAAAGGGGGAGTCCAAAAAACACATTTTCCCCATGCATTTTCCCATTAGGTCTTTAGACACAACTACATCCCAAACCTCTGAACGGAATTACACCAAATTTGTCTGGAAGCTAGATATTGGTGCACACATAGTGATTTTTGTTATTTGGAATAAATCCATTTGGTAGTTTTGGAGTTATTAAAAGGTAAAAGAAATATAGATATCTGGGTGCACCCTAAGCACAGATCTCATGGTGAGATCCGACTGGCTGTCAGCACTTCAACCTGGAAGTGCTGGCAGTCATCTTTGGATGAATATACATGATAGCACCCCACTGAAATGCACTGTACTGAATGACAGATTTTGAGGGTCACAAAAAGGAGAATGTATAAAGGGTAATAATGGATTTTAGTTACAATATAAATCATTTGTTGATAGTACCATACTAATTCTAGGAATTGAGGTGTGTTCTCGGGTGTTTTAACCTGTGAAAAAAGCCTTCAACTGGGGTTTCAAGAATCATTTTTAGAGAAAACTGTTTTCTCATGATTTTCCCTTAGAGGTTATGGAAGGTGTTTGAGAAGCTAACATGAGAGCATATTTTCTGTAAATTCACACTATCTTTCTCTGCCATATGAGAATGAAGTCTAACATTTTCAGTAAAACACGTACTTCCAAGAAAAGCAGCCTATCAGTTGATTCCCTTGTGTTTTACTGCAGCCTCCCAGGGTATTCTAAAGAACAACTAGAGCGCTAACAGTCTTACTTATGAGAAAAGTGTGGCACCCTGATGCCATCTTGATTGAATCAAACTGGTAAAATTTAAAACATTTAATTTAGAAAGGAACAAAATGAGGGGGATCATTTTGTCAATGAAATAATGGCGCTGTAGAAAGAAAAATCAAGGGATGTTTTAAATTGAGTTTTCAAATATCTCCCTCTTCTGTTTCATTAGAACATAATGACATGCAGACTGAAACATGGACTTTCAGTACCAGCAGCACACTGTCAGTTAACTCCCTGGTGATCAGCAGCTTTACCAAAGTTTTCTAATAAGCAACTAGAGTGCTAACATTCTGAATTAATGCCAAAAGTGTGAAACATGTGAACACCATCTTAATAAAAGTGGAAAACTGAAAGCATTTTCTACTGAGGATACAGCAGTAAATGAGGAAATTAGGGAACTTCATTACAAATAAGCCTCCCAAAATGGCCACCAGAGAAAAAAAAACTCGAATATAGCACAAATATCACCCAAATGTAGTCCAAGTACAGCCCAATGACAAAACTGTGCAAACACAATTTTTTTTTTTTTTTGCAGTTTTATATAGCGCATATGTTACCCAAAAGGTACTGGAGGGCTTTATTTGAGCATCAGTTACATTAACAAAAGCCACATTCATTTTGGTTTTAGGCATGAAGAGATTTGCCCAGAATCACAGGATATTGATCTGACGTCGAAACTCGAACCTGGTTGCCCAGATGCAAAGCCTGCATCTGTGGCCGTAACACCACATCCTCTGCCCTAAGTGTAACATATAACCAAGTGATCAACTAGATGAAACAACAAAAACAGCAAACAATAAAAAAAAACTTTGACACTATTTGAGAAAGAAAATATGTCCTCATTTTAGTTTTATAGAGCACTAAACAAAATTTATTTCAGAATAAGACCCTCTCATCTTCAGGTATTACAGTTTTGATTACATCAAGATGATGTCAGGCGTGCCACACTTTTGTAAGAAATATAGAATGTTATCAATCTAGTTGTTAATTAGAATACTGTGGTGGATGCAGAGGTCAAAGGCACAGACTCGGATAACTGACGGCAGGGAGGAGGGAGCAGAGACAACAAGATGACCATGTGGGGAGGCAGGAGGGGCAACACACTAGACCATGGATGGCAGGGAAAAGGGGGGCAGGAGCAATGATCCAACCAAGCACAACAAGCACCAGAGACTCTGGCAACATAACAGACCATTGATAGCAGAATGGAAGAATGAGAGACAGTACAACCATACAAGACAATGGACCAGATTCATGCAAGAGACTCCCAATGTTTTTTGGAAAGCAATAGGGAGGGGACAGGGCCATGCACATGGACAAAAGAAAGCAGAGGGGAAAAAGGCAAGGACAACAAGCTGACCATACCGGACAGACAGGAAGGACAGTTGTAGCATAATGGACCATGAAGGGCAGGAGCAAGGGGATAGGGGCCTGCACATGGAAAACAGAGGGTAGGATGCAAGGAGGAAGGGCAGGAGTAGCAAGCAGACGATAGGCGGCAGACAGTATGGGCATTGGAAGCACAGTACACCATGGAGGGCAACAGTGAGACTATACTGGCATACAGACAACAGAGGGAAGGCGGGAGGTGGTCAGGGGCAGCAAGATGATCGCACAGGGCTGGTGGGAGGTACAGTGACAGCACAGAAGACCATGTATGACAAGCAGGTGGTTTAGTGGCAGCATAACAGTGATTTTGGGCTTAGAAGAGGGCAGGGGCATGCACAAAGGACCATGGTGGACAGAGGGAAGGGGTAGGGTTGGACAGAGACAAGAGAGGACAGGGGAAGGGGCTTCACAACAGACCGTGCAGGATAGGCAGGAGGAGCAGTTGCAGCACAACAGAGCATAGAGGGCAGAAGTGAGTGGCAGCAACTTGGACCATGGAGGACAGAAGGGAGGGGATAGAGGCAGGAAACTCGGACAGGAAGGGTAAAGGTGGCAGGGGCAGGCGGCAGCCATCTGATAATGCTAGACAGGTGGGATGGGCAGTGGCAGTTCAACAGAACACTCAGAGTAGATAGGAGGGGCAGTGACAGGTCCATGGAACATGATGCCCAAAAAGGAGGGTACAGTAGCATGCACACAGACATCAGAGGGCAGAGGCAGCAAGCTAAGCACAGAGGCTAAGCAGGAGGGCAATGATGGGGCATAGAAATGGAAAATAGAGGGCAGGATGAGTGGGAAGGGATATCAAGCTAAATGGAGGGCAGTGGGAGTCCATAAAACCATGCAGGGCAGGATTAAGGGGGCTGGTTCATGGACTCAGACAACAGAAGGCAGGGAGGAGGTGGCTGGGGCAGAAACCTAACAGTTCAGGGCAGGCGAGAAGAGCAGTGGCAGAACAACAGCCACACAGGACTGTAATGAAGGCGCAGGGGCATGGTCTTGGACAATGATTGGCAAGTCGGGGGCTGGAGCTGCAATTTTTGGGGAAATTCACTAAAAAAAAAACGAAAGTTACAAGGATGTTATAGTTAGGTTCAGATTTTACATGCACAAAATCATAGAAATTCTGGTGTTATAGTTAGAGTTATTTTGAGTAACTATAACTCGTGTCTTAAGGTAACTATAACTCGTGCTCTTGCCATGCGCTGCTCATTATCCCAGATACTACGTCACACATGACATCTTTTATGACATTATTGATAATACCAATGTAACATTTGCTGTAAAATTATTGATGCAAAAACCGTGCATGGCGAGGGTGTGAGCTATAGTTATCTTAGAGCATGAGTTATAGTTACTTGAAATAACTCCTAACAGCTGAATTTCTTTTCTATGGTTTTGTGTGTGTAAAATTGGACCCTAACTATAACTTCCTTGCAACCTTTTTTTAATATATATATATATATATACACATACACACACACACACTAATTGTCACATTTAAATGGTAACTATTTTTTATTTATTTACCTTTAAAACGTTTTGTTTTCACTTTTCTTTGTTTTCGGTTCGTCAAAAAGGTTATTTCTTAGTTTTTGTTTAAATTCGATCATAGCTAGAAGCAGTCCTGCTTGCTGAAGGCAGCTCACACATGCCTGGTATTTAGTCAACTGGGGATCTCACACCACCACTGACATGCCAGAGGCGTTATGGATTTTCTACTTCTGGAGAGAAAGCACCAGCATGGCCCAATGTCTGCACACTGAGCAGAGTCTATGAATATCCAATTTTCTTAGTTTCAGAAATGACAGCGATAACACCTCTGTCTCAGTCAAATGTACCTTCAAAACGATGACTATATATATAAACCAAAGACCACCAAGAACATGAAAATAGGGTGTGCATCTTAGCGGTGCATTTTCATTTCTTATCAGACAAGATGAGGCAACAAGATTCATGGTAGGGCATAAGGTGGAAACTGTTCCAGTGTGATGGGCTCTTTGGCATGGAAAGTGGGTTCCTCAATCCTACAGGCTTGTGCTTTGCCAGTGTTATGAATGATGTAGCATGGGATGAGTTCTCTACCAATGTCATGAACTGTTAGCAGTGGTATGCATCTGGCCCACGTGGGAGTTGGTGATAATGGCATATCTCAGATGTCCCTCCGGTCTTCTGTTCTCTTCTTTCTCACCAGTCTAAGGATGGCACATGGAGCTGTGGGAAGGCCTCGTCGAGGAGTAGGGGAATGTGGCACTCTCTCTCGAGGCTCGGCCCTTCGATGCAGTTTACTAGGCCATGGCATGCAGCCAGTAAGTCCCAGTGCTGAGACCAGCAGCCGTGGCTTCTTCTGGCGCCGCAAACTCTTCTTCAGGCGCTGCCCATGGGCTGTAATATATATTTCAGCCTGGGACATGCCAGTGCCCAGGCGGTCAATACCATCTCCGCACCCAACAACACGCAACTCTGTCTGGATGAAGACTTGGTGCAGCTGCTGAATATGGCTCTCCAGTTGGGACAGCACCAGGCGCCGGCCCTCCACCTCCAGCAGCCTGCGTCGGGCCTCAGCCACCTCCAGTCCTGAGCTGGAACCAGGCCTCTGGCTTGGGCTGCTGCTTGTAAGGCTTTTCTGCTGACGGTGCCCTTGGCCTCGACTGAGGCCCATGGAGGTCCTCTTGTGCTCAATTCCTTCAGGCACTCCACTGTCCAGTGAGGCCCCCTCATTCCCTGAACTAGGACTGTTGCAGCCACTCTCTCGCCCCCTCTGGAGTCCAGGCTGCTGAGATGAACTGCAGTCTCCTGAGGTCCTTTGGAAGTCATGCCTTGGAGAGAGATCTGTGGCCCGTTGGGGTGGCTGGCGCTCAGGCCCTGTGGATGGATCTCTGTCTTCTTTGGTCCTCTCGTGCCTGGGCCCTGAAGATGGACTGCTGCCCTCGAGCGTTGCTTGATGCTCAGATCTTGGAGATGGGTCACCATTCACAGAGTCTTTCTGGTGGTCGCATTCTGGAGATAGATCGCCGCCCCCTTGGGTGGACAGGTGCACAGACTTATGAGATAAACCGCTGCTGGGTGAGATTGTCGTGTCCCTGCACTCTGGAGACGGACTGATGCCCTCCAATGATTCTTCTTGGCAAGACACCGGAAACATATCACTACCAGATGTGGTCTTCTGGTACCCAGCTCCTACTCTCACCTCGATGCCCGCTGTTGTCCTGTGACACTCAGGCGTTGAGGACAAGTCCATACCTCCTTGAGCCTGTTGTCTGATCTCCGAAGGCATATCACGACTAGCTGTCGTTATCTGCTCGGATTCTCCACTCATAATCTTGCCCACTGAAGTCCGGGGTCACAGACACATGCCCCGATAATGCCTTAAAGATTGGTGCACAGTCACTGGAGTATAATTCTTATAGGGGGCAGAAAGGCTGTCACAGAAATATGAATGGGTTTCGGCGCCTTCAATGGTGGCGAAGTCGCTTCTGTTCCCTGCGAGATTGGCAGGGAGCTTGAGACGCTAGGGTTGTTCTGACTAGTTCCTACCACCCGATTACACTAGGGTTTGAGCTATTTCAGCAGGATCAACGGCGACATTTTGCTACTCCCGAAGTGTTTGGTTTGGAGATACACAGGATACTGGTGCTCCTAGGATTAACCGGGGCGCGAGGAAGGGTCCACGCCCTACCTAGGAGTAAGGGATACAAACATCCTCCCCATCCTTGGGGTCATTGGATTGTGCCACTCACGTGCACCAGCTCACCCAGAAAGCACTTAGTAGGCACGAACAGACACACTCCAGCTTTTCTGGGACTTGGAGGAACGGACCGGCTCCTGCTGTCAGGGGCAAACACGGGCTCCTGCCGCTCTGGAAGGTCTGCGTGGACAGGTAACGACAGACTCCGGTGCTCAGCTCCTGTGCTCCGTTTCTCGTTGTCGTCCTTGCTCTGCTGCTCTCTCCCATCCTTGCGCAGTCCCATAGCTCCCCCGCTCTCTCCATCACCGTGGAAACGAAGCGTGACGTCACCGCTTCCGCACACGCAGACGCCCACCCAATCAGGGCCTGTTCTGCGCAGAGAGGCAGCCACATCCCCTTACCTGGGACGACGACTACCCCGAGCTCCACCCACCCTGGAATCTAGTTCTCCCCGGGGTCAAGACATCACCTGGGTACCCAGTGCTCCACTTCACTTCCAATTAATCTTGATCGTTGTTTCTATTCAAGGACTTATTTTAGCCTAAATAATAACACCGCCAAACATAACGCTATGAAAATGTCGAAAATAAATACATTTAAAAACATAAAATAGACATAGTACTATCGATGTCGAAACTCCCCGCTGATATAATGCCACTACGTTTTAAATTCGTGGTGGGGAATACAGTTATCCCCTGATCACAACTGTAAATACAATTGATGTAAAGCCCTTCAAAAAAAATGTGTACAGCTGTCAGTCACTGGCATCAGTATTGCTACCGCTACTGTGCACAATAACTATGCCTTCGGCGATGAACATTTATGTTAGGCTTTTAACCAGAAACTGTAGGCTAATCGTATCAGCAACAGAGTTAGTGAGTAATTCTTTCTGTCACTGAAGGTGCTGGCACTCGGGTACCCATACTTCACTTTTCATTTCATTTCATTTCTTTATTTCGGCGAGGAATATGGCCGTAAAAGTAGACCAAATACCAAACATTACACGTCTAGTTAAAATATATCATAATATTAAAATTGATTATATCATAAATAAAACAATCAATGATGGTCCATAATATTGTAATTCATGCATCTTAAACCCCTTTCAGGTATTAATCCAAATGGAAATAGCTTAAATACAAAAGAAATAAACAAGCAACACCATAGTGCTGCTAACAGTACAAATAAATCAACAAAACATAACAAAACAACGAAAACAACAATTAATTCCTCCTTTTTGCAGCATACTTTAGAAAACAGCAAATATTAATGCGGTTGGACGGAGAGCCCAAGGTTTACAAATATTCCAAACAGCCAAATTATTTATAATACCTCCGCTCTTGACGAGAGGGAGCAAATACAACTTGCTAAGTTCCTGATAAAATTTACAAAAGAATACAAAGCGTTGCATGCTTTCGGGTGACACTTCATCACAGGGGCATGTCACAATGCTAACCGTCTCAAACTTCCCCATTGGAAAGCTCAGATGCCATCTCACGAAATCGCATGAGTAGCATCCTCTCCCATGAGGAGTCAACTTAACTCAAGAATGGGGCCATTCCTGGTGACACGTGCAAAGAAACATTCTCTAATCGTGGTTTTAGGGCACTCAGTTATTTCTCTACTGATTTGTCTATTTTGTTTAAACAAAGACTGTACCCGAAGCAAGTATTGCCTAACCATTCTATCAGGCTGGTGAAAAACTCGTGGCTGTCCCAGGTCACACAGCCTCCACTTAAAGTACTGGAGCCAGGGGATGCTCAATGCCGTATCACATTTCAGACAATCCTGAACTATTTCTTAATTAAAACCAGCACGGGGGTTGGTCCATAAAGAGCCCCAAAACAATAGGGGGGCTACATCAATAGCATCCTTTACATACTCCATCCCTAGCTCCAGATGAACAATATAAGTGGAGCAGGGTGGTAGCTCTGTATTCTGCACACTTTGGAGGGGCTTGGGATGTACGTAGTTCAACAAGCCAGTACTGTACAATAAAATAGGGAGTCACTTCCTCCTGTAATCCTCCAACAAAGGTATTATGGGCTTTTTCCCAATGTGGCAAGCCAAACTAAAAACAAACTCAGTGGAGCCAGTACATTTTCACCTTACAGTAGAAGTACAAGGTCCCCAATTCACCTTTGAATAAAAAACACTCCGAAATAGGGGAATTCAGGGGTAAATGCCACAGACTGACCTTGCAACTTGATACCCCCCATCTTGGTTTGCCCTGGATTACATGCCATTATAAATGTTTTAGAGTGATTTTTTTCCAAGCCCAAGGATCCCAAAAATAACACAAATTCATCAATTAGGATCTTCAAAACCACTAGGGTTTCTAGCCAACAATACAGGGTCATCCCCATATAGCAATACAGGGACCTTTTTTCCTGCAATGGATGGGGCATCAGAAACTCTGGCAGACAAAACGGACCCCAGGCCATTAACATATAACAAGAAAAGCAGAGGGGCTAATACGCACCCCTGGCGTACCCCCATCCAATTCTAAATCCATCTCTATCCTTTCACCTGAAGGACCATACCTGACCAAGGCGGAAAGATTGCAGTGGAGGACTCTCAAGAATAAAAACAGGTCACCATCAACCCCCAGGTCAGTCAGTATATGCCAAAGTTTTGATCTCACCACACTGTCAAAGGTGCAGGACACCTTGAGCTTTGCTTATCAATAGTATACTCATACTTATAAAACGAACAGTTAAACTGCAAGTTCTAGAATAATGTGTTGAACATGACATGGATGGTATCCTCCCAACAGCCTCCTCACCCTCAAGAAACACTTCTCCTGATACCACACAGTAATGTCTGTCTGCTGCTCTGAATTTTCAACAAAGAAATGAGGCATAACATGCAGTTTTGGGTTTTAACACACTGAATTCCACATGTTTTGTCTTTTTTCCATGCCTTATCTCCCAATAAATTTCAGCAAGTTTGACCTGCCAGAATATATCATGAAAACTGTGAGGTTGTGATAATTATCAAACAATTGGTAATTCTGAGCCCTGTGCAAACTATATGCACTGGGATAGTAATTTAGCCCTAACCTTGTAACGAGGGCCCAAGATCCATTTGAACTCACTTGCACACTCCACTTTATTATCCTCACTATGAGACTCTTTTTGATATTCAGGACATTTCTCACTAGTAACTTGACCTTTGATTTCTTTTAGTTTTTGCATCTTTCATCACACGGTCATCAAAACATGAATACATTTTCTATTTCAATTTTTGTTTTCTTGGCACAAAATTCAGTAATTCAAAGCTTTTCATATGGATACAAATGGGTTCTTGAGATAACCGTTGAGGCTGTTGATTTGCAAATAAGAGCGGTCCCTTTGATTCTGAAATCCATAACAGGTTTTGCAAGGCCTTAGGTTGCTCAATGCATTTTGAACTTGCTCAGGGGGTCTGCGTCACAGTAAAACCTCAGGTTTATGCTTGTAACAGATCAGTTACTAAAGCCCTTCTACAAGTTTATGTATAATGTATAGTTTGATCTCTCGATTGTCCATGCTATCCGAATCCAACCTCAGAGAAGTGCCTAGAACAGTGTCTCTGCGAAAATATGCAAAAGCAGACCAGCCATGCACACACTGTCAACAAAACAGGCCCATTTACACAGCCTGATTAAATTTTTTTTAAATAGTTTTCTCAAACCATCAGTCTTGTCTGCAATACAATTCTGGATACATTTCGAGTAGTATTCTATAAGACCCATGAATGATCTTAGCTGGTCCTTGTTACATGGTGGCGGAGTATCACTGATGGCCTTTAATAAGTCATTCTTCGGCCTTACACCTTCCTCAGAGAGTGTATGTCCTAAGTATTCAATTTCCCTCACCAAAAATTTACACTTCTCTTTTCTAAGGGTCAACCCTGCCACCTTAAGTTTGTCTAATACCTGTTTCAGGGCAATATTGTGAATAAACATAGTTGAGCCAAATACTAAGATATCGTCCTGGAAAACCATGACATTGTCCACACCTTTAAAAATATTAGACATCATTCTCTGAAATACGCTCGCAGCTGACGATAACCCAAAAGGCATCCTATTGAACTGGAAGATACCCTCTGAGATCACGAAAGCTGTGAGTTTCTTTGACTCAGGGTGCAGTTTGATCTGATGGTATGCACTCTTTAAATCCAACTTGCTAAAAAAACATCCCCCCTTAAGTAATGATATCAACTCATTTATGTTTGGCAGTGGAAATGTGTCATTTACAATATTGTTATTCACACTGCGCAAATCCACACAAAATCTTAAGGTTTATTGCTGATGTTGACGGTTACTGCGATCTCAACTGCTACTAGTGAGCCTTTCGTATACAAGTGAGCTTTTCATACACATTATTGCCTTCTTACGGGACCCTGGCTATATTCTGTGCCGCACTAGAACTGATTTGTGTTTCCCCTGCCACACGTTTTCAGCGGGTGTTGCCAACGTATGAATTAACTGTTTCAAGTAGCCTTTCATACGCATGCTGACCTTTGAAAATTTTCAGCACTAAGGCTGATCGGTAATGTCCCATAGTAGCGGCGTAAACTGGCAAGATTGAACGCTCTTCGCGTTCATTGATGTGTCGCGCGCACAAACGGCTTATGTGCCGCGTGCACTTTGGACTGTACTGAAGTCGTGTTCCACGCATGTTCATTCGCGCGTCCCGAGCAGAAACTGTTGAAGTGTGAAGAGGATCGTGTGATTTCAACGCGCACCCCATTACAGCAACGTGTTACGGTGGTTGCAGGTTACGGTGTATCTTACCTAGCAAAGCAACGCTGTGTTCCTTCTCATAGCAACCATCTGGAGCAACTGAGTATCGTGACAGCGTCTTCCAGAAGTTGTCTTTGTGTGTGGAAATCGAAGAAGGACTGCAAAACACACTACAATCAGTGTAATAGAGAGAGGACCACAAAAAACATTTATTTTTTAAAAATACACTGGACCGACCACAGCTGTGTCCACTTCACATTCCGTCTGCGCACGTCCGCGCCTGGCCCGCGCCCAGCGCCACGACCCCTGGTCCCCAGCTCTCCCGTACCCCGCTGACCCGCTACAACCCCACCACCCTCCACGCCCTCAACCCCGGGCGCTCCAACACCTGCTTCCAAGCCCATCCCAAACGCACCCATGGACCCTTCACCTGTAACTCCTGCAAACGCATCTTCCACCACGCAACTACCATGACCACCAGCCCACGCGCCATCAACCACCTCAAATGCATCCTGGTCAACGCTCGCTCTGTCCACAAACACGCCGTTGAACTCTGGGACCTCCTGGACTCCACCGCTCCGGATGTCGCCTTCATCACGGAAACCTGGATGACCGCCTCATCAGCTCCAGACATCGCCACTGCCATCCCCGAAGGCTACAAGATCTCCAGAAAAGACCGCACCAACCAAGTAGGAGGAGGTATCGTCTTCAAAGACTCCATCAGCGTCACCACCTCCACCGAAGACACCCCTCTCGCTGCTGAACATCTGCATTTTCAGATTCGCACCGACCCCAGGACCACCCTCAGAGGATCCCTCGTCTACCGTCCCCCCGGACCGCGCGCCCCTTTCAGCGACGCCATCGCCGACTTTATCTCCCCGCACGGCCTCGCCTCGCCGGATTACATCCTCCTAGGCGACCTCAACTTCCATCTGGAACAGAACAACGACCCCAACACCACCGCCCTGCTCGACAACCTCGCCAACCTCGGCCTCAAGCAACTGGTGAACACCGCCACCCACATCGCCGGACACACGCTTGACCCTATCTTCTCCGCCAGCAAACACATCTTTTTCAGCCACACCTCCGCTCTACACTGGACCGACCACAGCTGTGTCCACTTCACATTCCGACGCGAGACCCGCCACCTCCGCACTCAACCCATCCCTCGTCGACAGTGGAACAAGATCCCCGAAGAGCAACTCTTCTCCGCACTCGCCGCCAACCAACCCACCCTCACCACCGACCCCAACGGCGCAGCCCTCAGCCTCATGAACTGGATCTCCAACTGCGCAGACAACCTTGCTCCCCTCAAACGCACGCATCGACAGGCCAACACCAAAAAACCTCTCTGGTTCTCTGACACCCTCAAAGAATCAAAGAAAACTTGTCGCGCCCTCGAGAAGGCCTGGCGCAAGGACCACACCGCTGACAACATGACCGCCCTCAAGAACGCTACCCGCGAACATCACCACCTGATCCGCGCTGCCAAAAGGAACTTTTTCACCGACAGACTGGACAAAAACAGCCACAACAGCAGAGAACTTTTTAGCATCGTCAAGGAGTTCTCCAACTCCAACGCCAACGCCGTCACGCCCTCACAGGATTTGTGCGAATCCCTCGCCACCTTCTTCCATCGCAAGATCAGCGTCCTCCACGACAGCTTCGGACACCAGACCCAACCAAGCATCACCAAACCCGCACCCCCGGCCATCACCCTCAACGACTGGACCCACATCAACACTGAAGAAACCAAATCCATCATGAACTCTATCCACTCCGGCGCCCCTTCGGACCCCTGCCCTCACTTCATCTTTAATAAAGCCGATGACATCATCGCCCCGCACCTCCAGGCCGTCATCAACTCTTCTTTTTCTTCTGCTACCTTCCCCGAATGCTGGAAACACGCCGAAGTCAACGCCCTACTAAAGAAACCTACGGCTGACCCGAGCGACCTGAAAAACTTCCGCTCCATCTCTCTCCTGCCCTTCCCAGCCAAGGTAATAGAGAAGACCGTCAACAAACAGCTGACCACCTTCCTGGAAAACAACAACCTGCTCGACCCTTCACAAACCGGATTCCGAACCAACCACAGCACGGAAACCGCCCTCATCTCAGTCACAGACGACATCAGAACCCTGATGGACAACGGTGAAACAGTCGCCCTCATCCTCCTCGACCTCTCGGCTGCCATCGACACCGTCTGTCACCGCACCCTAATCACCCGCCTCCGCTCCACCGGGATCTGGACTGGATCTCCTCCTTCCTCTCAAACCGTTCCCAAAGAGTTTACCTCCCACCGTTTCGCTCAGACCCCACCGAGATCATCTGCGGCGTACCTCAAGGCTCATCGCTCAGCCCGACACTCTTTAATGTCTACATGAGCCCCCCTCGCCGACATCGTACGCAAGCACGACATCATCATCACCTCCTACGCCGACGACACCCAACTTATACTCTCCCTCACCAAGGACCCCGCCAGCGCCAAGACCAACCTACAAGAGGGTATGAAGGACGTCGCAGACTGGATGAGGCTCAGCCGCCTAAAGCTGAACTCTGACTGTCCTCATCCTCGGCAACACCCCATCCGCTTGGGACGACACCTGGTGGCCCACGGCCCTCGGCACCGCACCGACCTCCGCAGACCACGCCCGCAACCTCGGCTTCATCTTGGACCCTCTTCTCACCATGACCAAGCAAATCAACGCCGTGTCCTCCGCCTGCTTCCTCACCCTCCGCATGCTCCGCAAGATCTTCCGCTGGATCCCCGCAGACACTAGAAAAACCGTGACCCACGCCCTCGTCACGAGCCGCCTGGACTACGGCAACACCCTCTACGCTGGGACCACCGCCAAACTCCAAAAACACCTGCAACGCATTCAAAACGCCTCATCCTCGACGTACCCCGCAACAGCCACATCTCCGCACACCTGAGACACCTGCATTGGCTCCCAGTCAGCAAAAGGATCACCTTTCGACTTCTCACCCACGCACACAAAGCCCTCCACAACAAGGGACCGGAATACCTCAACCGACGCCTCAGCTTCTACGTCCCCACCTGCCTCCTCCGTTCCTCTGGCCTCGTGCTCGCTGCCGTCCCTCGCATCCGCCGCTCCAGGGCGGGTGGGAGGTCTTTCTCCTTCCTGGCAGCCAAGACCTGGAACTCCCTCCCCACCAGCCTCAGGACCACCCAGGACCACTCCGCATTCCGGAGACTCCTAAAAACCTGGCTTTTCGAGCAGCAGTAACCCCCCCTTTCCCCTAGATCCTTGAGACCCGCACGGGTGAGTAGCGCGCTTTATAAATGTCAATGATTGATTTTTTCTTGTTAATCTGTTTCAGCTTAACTAGTAACAGTGCTGCAATAGTTACACCTCCTTTATTTTTACAGGGTATTGGTCCACCAGACATTGAGTGGGAGGAATGGATAGACATTTTTGAAAATTATTTAGAAGCCCTTGATGGTCAAACTTTTAGACCCACCAGGAAAAAAGCCATTTTGATGAGTGTGTTAGGGAAGGAAGGCCAACATGTCTTTAAATACTTACCAGTTATTACTAATGAAGATGGCACATTAATAGAGGATGTATACACAGAAGCGAAATTGCGACTCAAGAAACGCTTTTCTACAGATACAAGTGTAGTGCAATGTAGATATAAATTCTACACGCAACCTCAGAAGGTGGATGAGTCCATTGATGCTTTTGTTTCCAGATTGCGACAACTCTCCAATAAGTGTCAGTTTGAGAGAATGACTGACAAAATGATTAGAGATCAAATTATTGTACAATGTAGAAGCAAAAAAATACAAGAAAGTCTATGGGCTACAAAGAACCCTTCGCTTAAAGATACAATTGAAATTGCTAAAGTTGTGGAGCAATCAGAATTCTACATGAAGGAGATGGCGAAAAAAGATGCATGCAGCAGTGGCATTTCATTCGTAAGAAAAGAGGGTTCATCCAGTAGTGTTCGGAGTAAGCAAATGCGCAATTTTAAACAAAACATGAAGGCATGTTTCAGGTGCGGCACAATGCAGACTATAAAGGGTGCATTGCCTGGGGAAAGGAATGCAGGAAGTGTGGTGTTGGAAATGGCCCTTTTTGCAGGGTTATCCCCAAACTTTTTACCTTCTTCCTCCTATTTTTTCAGGTTGTTTTTGCTGGTTTATTGTCTCTGCGCACTTTACCACTGCTAATCAGTGCTAAAGTGCAACTGCTCCCTATTGAAATTGTACTGTTGATTGATGTATCCATGATTGGCATATTTGATTTACTGGTAAGCCCCCAGTAAAGTGCACTAGAGGTGCCCAGGGCCTGTAAATCAAATACTACTAGTCGGCCTGCAGCACTGGCTGTGCCACCCATATAAGTAGCAATGTAATCATGTCTCAGACCTGCCACTGCAGTGTCTGTATGTGCAGTTTTGACTGTAACTTCGACTTGGCAAGTGTACCCACTTGCCAGGCCTAAACCTTCCCTTTTCTTACATGTAAGGCACCCCTAAGGTAGGCCCCAGGTAGCCCAAAGGGCAGGGTGCAGTGTATCGTTAAGGTAGGACATATAGTAATGTGATTTATATGTCCTGACAGTGAAATATTGCTAAAGTCGTTTTTCCCTGTTGCAAGGCCTGTCCCTCTCATAGGTTAACATGGGGCTACCTTTAAATCTGATTAAAGTGTAGATTCCCTTTAGGAGCGGATGGACATGTGGAGTTTGGGGTCTCTGAGTTCACAATTTAAAAATACATCTTTTAGTAAAGTTGATTTTAAGATTGTGCGTTTGAAAATGTCACTTTTAGAAAGTAGGCATTTTCTGGCTTAATCCATTCTGTGACTCTGCCTGTTTGTGGATTCCCCGTCTGGGTCAGTTTGACAGTTGGGCTGTTCACACCTCTCCTCTAGACAGTGACACAAAGGGGGCTGGGGTGTAGCCTGCATATCTTGATTAGCCACCAGTGCTGGAGGGGAGGAAAGGAGTGGTCGCTCACACCTGAAAGGACTGTGCCTGCCCTCACACAATGCTGTCTCCGACCCCCTGGTCAGTGTCTGGGGCCTGGCCTGGACAAGGAAGGATCTTGCAAACACTTGAGACTTTGCTTTGAAGTTTGGAAACTTCAAAGGCAGAACTGGGTATAAGAAGCAGACCCAGAACCCCAGACTTTTAGAATCTTTCTGGAATCAAGAGGAAACTCTGCCCAGGAGAAGAGCTGAAGGAGAAGTACTGTCCCTTTGCTGTGTTGCTTTGCTGGACTGGCCTGCACTTGCTGCTTCTGCCTGAAAAGAGTGCAAAGGGTGAACTTTGCTGTGTGTCCTGCTTGAGAAAATTCTCCAAGGGCTTGGAGTAGAGCTTGCCTCCTGTTGGAAGTCTCAGGGACACCAAAGACTTCAGTTTCCTCGACCTGCAGCACTGGGAACTGTGTGTTTTGTGCTGTTCAAGGGGAGAAACCACTGCGACGCCGCCATAGACGCCGCTGGCCTGCACCGTGACCTGCCGATGCAACACGGAGTCGCATTGCCCCACTTCGCAATGCAACCCTGGTCTCCCCGATGCCGCCATCAGACGACTTCACCGAGCCACTGCTCGCACCGCAACCTGTGGGCCCCGCACTCCAACGTCACCTGCTCACACCGCAGCCTGGGCATCCCCGACGACGTCGCTCCTGCTGACACCGGCGCCGCTGCCTGCACCGTGGACTGTGGACACAGCTCGTGAGGAGCACGAAGCACCGTCCCATCCCACGCCGCAGCCCCGGTCCACCGACGTCCGCACCATCGGCTCCAGTGTTGTCACCAGGCATCCTTGCCTGCACTGTGGCCTGTGGACACCGCTCGTGAGGGTCACGAAGCACCGTCCCGTCCCGCACCGCTGGCTTGGGCCTACCGACGACAGCGCTTCCTCAATGACGATGCCGCTGCCTGCATTGTGACCTGTGGACACCGCACATTGTACCGCCCTGCTTCACACCGCAGCCCTGGTCTCACCGATGCCACTGGATGCCATCACCGAGCCGCTGCCTGCACTGTGACCTGTGGGCACCGCACGCCGCATCGTCCCTCTTCGTACAGCAGCCCCGACGCCATCCATGCCAGCGCCCCTGATTTCATCAGCTTGGAGTTCGATCCCCGAGGTGCTTGACTTCAAGGGCCCGATGACTCCTGCACCTACTCTGGAACCGACGCCGCTCTCCGGAGCTCACCGCGAGGATCACGATGCCCTGCGAATCCAAGGTACTGTTTGTGGGTCTTCCCGACACCGCAGCTGGCCCGCGACGCCAAGGCCAGCCTGAACTTTTGGTTTTGTTGTTCACAACGCCGTGATAGCCGCAGGTGCAGTTATCGACTTCAAGGAACTGTATTGTTAAGTACATCTTGCAGAATTCATATTTTTATTACTGTATGTTGGATTTTTTATCATATTTGGTCTTGTTTTATATAGATAAATATTGGATATTTTTCTAAAACTGGTGTGGCGTCCTTTTGTAGTGTTTTCACTTATTACTGTGGGTTATGTGCAAATGCTTTACACATTGCTTCTGAGATAAGCCTGACTGCTCGTGCAAAGCTGCCAAGGGGGTGAGCAGGGGTTATCTGAGCGGGTATCTCCCTTATCCTGACTAGAGTGAGGGTCCCTACTTGGACAGGGTGCAAACCGACTGCCAACTAGAGACCCAATTTCTAACATTGGTTGTCAGCGGTGAGGATAGGACTTGCATTTGCACTTGGCCTACAGTGATTGGTGTACACTACTACCATATCGCAGACCACTACGTGCCACATACAGTTGTTTGTTTTAGATTTTTTTCTCTTTGACCTACTTTTGATCTTGAGTTGAAGTGAACCCCAATGACATCATGTCTCAATCAAGATCATCTTCAGTTGCATCCCAGGATTTGGTTTTTGAGGAGGATAGGTTGGAAACCTATTCCATGAGGAAACTGAAAGCAGTTTGTAAAAACCTCAAAGTTCAGATCAGAGGCCTCACCAAAAAGGAGGAGCTACAGAAGGCGCTGAGGGACTGGGTAGCAGCCAGAACTGCCAGTGGGCAGTCTGAGGATCCAAATGGAGAGTCTACTGACACAAATTCTAGGGACGATGTACTGAGGGTGCAGGGGGGGAGGTACCCCATGTGCCAAGCAGTAGTGGTGGATCAAAAGGACTGACTCAAGAGGAGCCAGAGGACAGAAGAGAAGCCAGGAGGCACCAGATTGAGTTGGAGAGATTAAAAATGTAGGCTCAGAGGGAGCAGCGAGCCATGGAGGAAAGAAAGATGCTTTTGGACCATGAGCTTAAAGTAAAAGAGCTGGATGTGAGGAGCAGGTCCAGCCAGGATGGTGGCAGCAATTCCTCAGTGCAGTCAGACAGAATTGTGCACATTCCTAAAAACGTAGGGAAAGAGTACAAGAAGGGAGATGACATACAGAGGTGGTTTCAGGGATATGAGGTGTCCATCCACATGAATAGGATCCCTGAGAAGAATTGGGGAGCAGGATTGTGGAACCACTTCACAGAGGAGGGGAGGGACACTTTGCTAGCTTTGGGTAAGGTGTACAACCTCACCTACGCTGACATGAAGGAGGCCCTTCTCACTCGGTATGGTCTCACTCCTGACAAGTACAGGGATCAGTTTAGGCAGAGTAAGAAAACTGAGTCCCAGACCTGGTTAGAGTGTGTAGATTTGTTTTGCAGAGCACTGGATGGTTGGGTGAAGGGTAGTAATGTGACAGATTTTCAAGGGCTGTACAACTTAATTGCATGGGAGCACTTGTCTAGTCTGTGTTTTGCAGAGCTGCGCCAGCACTTGACTGATAGTAAGCTGACTGACCCCAGGAAGCTTGCTATGGAGGCGGACCGCTGGGTGAGTACCAGGGTCCACAAGAAGGTTTATGGGGAAGACTCAGCCAAAGGTGGGCAGGGTTCCCAGAAGAAGGAGAGGGAAGTCAAGGGAGATGCAGACAGGTCCCAGGATAAGGAGGGAGAAAAAGAGTCCCTGGGCCCTTCTGACAGGAAGGAGGGAGGTTCTGGTAGGCGGTGGCCCAGGGCACCCCATTTTCAACCCCGGTGCTTTGAGTGTTCCAAGTTAGGACACATGAAAAGGTACTCTGTCTGTCCTAAGACAACCCACATTTGTGGCCCCTCTACCGAGGTGGATAACGTGGCCTTAGGAGGAGGTAGCCCCCAGGGGCAGGTCATAGACCATGCCATGATATCCCTTAGTTGGGAGGTTGACTCAGAGGGTGAGTTGGTGATCCCTGAGGGTGGGAGTCATCACTTTCACCAGGTAACAATGAATGGGGTCCCACTCACTGCTCTGAGGGACAGTGGGGCTAGCCATACAATGATGGTGGAAAGGGTTGTCTCCCCAGAACAGTACACCGGTCAGGTGTGTAGGGTGACACCAGCCCATGGGCAGGACTTCTTCCGTCCTATGGCCCTGGTATCCCTAGAGTGGGGTGGGGAGGTGACCCAGAGGTGGGTCATAGTCCATCCCCAGATGCCCATAGACTGCCTTCTGGGGAATGAGTTGCCCTAGGTGTGGGGGGAACTGGGAGGGGTGGCCCCCAGAGGCACCCTCACAGTTCAGTTGTCTGGGGGTACCACTCCAAGGCGGAGGGTACCAGATCCCAGCACGAGGGACAGGAGGAGGGAGAGCCCACCCCTGCCCCCTGCTCAGCCTGAGGGTACAGACCCAAGGGTGAGTGACCAGTCTCAGGACACCACTCCTCAACTGGTGGGAAGGGAAGTAGAAAAAGGGTGCAAGTCACCTGGGGTTACTGCCCCACACTTTTTAAAACCACAGAGGCTAGAAACCCTAGCATGGCCTGGGTCCTGGCTGTTGACACTGACAGCTGTCAGTGGCCTCTGTTGGTTGTTATCCTTGTGGTCAGAGTTTTCCCTGGGAGGGGGAATGAAGTCAGACCATAGGGGTGGAATGGGCCACATCACACTGTTGGCTCTGGTGGTACTGTCTGCCTACTGGGATGCATCTGTGAGCAAGGTAAGGTTAGGTGCTGCACAGAAGGAGTTCTCAGATGAGGAGAAGAGGTCCCCCAAGGTTAGTTCAGTGGGCCCTGAGTGTTGACGGAGGTATCAACCATGGTTCAGAAAGGCGTAGAACTGGCAAGTGCTCCTGCAGTAGTGGGCCACTGTCCAGTTTCTATCGCCCTGAGCAGGGAAGTCCAGCAAGGTATTGATTGACCTACCCTGGCTTTAGGCTGGGAGGGGGCTGTGTTGGAAATGGCCCTTTTTGCAGGGTTATCTCCAAACTTTTTGCCTTCTTCCTCCTATTTTTTCAGGTCTGTTTTTGCTGGTTTATTGTCTCTGCGCACTTTACTACTGCTAATCAGTGCTAAAGTGCAACTACTCCCTATAGAAATTGTACTGTTGATGGATTTATCCATGATTGGCATATTTGATTTACTGGTACGCCCCTAGTAAAGTGCACTAGAGGTGCCCAGGCCCTGTAAATCAAATGCTACTAGTGGGCCTGCAGCACTGGTTGTGCCACCCACATAAGTAGCTATGTAATCATGTCTCAGACCTGCCACTGCAGTGTCTGTGTGTGAAGTTTTGACTGTAACTTCGACTTGGCAAGTGTACCCACTTGCCAGGCCTAAACCTTCCCTTTTCTTACATGTAAGACACCCCTAAGGTAGGCCCTAGGTAGCCCCAAGGACAGGGTGCAGTGTATGGTTAAGGTAGGACATATAGGCGGTCATTCTGACCGCGGCGGGCGGCAGTTGCCGCCCGCCATGCGGTTACTGCCGAATGGCCGCTCCGCGGTCAAGAGACCGCGGCGGCCATTCTGGCCTTCCCGCTGGGCCGGCGGGCGACCGCCAAAAGGCCGCCCGCCGGCCCAGCGGGAAAGCCCCTGCAACGAGGAAGCCGGCTCCGAATGGAGCCGGCGGAGTTGCAGGGGTGCGACGGGTGCAGTGGCACCCGTCGTGATTTTCACTGTCTGCAAAGCAGACAGTGAAAATCTGTATGGGGCCCTGTTAGGGGGCCCCTGCACTGCCCATGCCAGTGGCATGGGCAGTGCAGGGGCCCCCAGGGGCCCCACGACACCCGTTCCCGCCATCCTGGGGCTGGCGAGAAGGGGGTCGGAATCCCCATGGCGGCGCTGCTTGAGGATTCCCTGGGCCAGGGGAAAACCAGCGGGAAACCGCTGGTTCCCCTTTTCTGACCGCGGCTTTACCGCCGCAGTCAGAATAGCCCAGGAAGCACCGCCAGCCTGTTAGCGGTGCTTCCGCTGCCCTCCGCCCTGGCGGCCAGAGACCGCCAGGGTTGGAATGAGGGCCATAGTAATGTGTTTTATATGTCCTGACAGTGAAATATTGCTAAAGTCGTTTTTCACTGTTGCAAGGCCTGTCCCTCTCATAGGTTAACATGGGGGCTACCTTTAAATCTGATTAAAGTGTAGATTCCCTTTGGGAGCGGATGGACATGTGGAGTTTGGGGTCTCTGAGCTCACAATTTAAAAATACATCTTTTAGTAAAGTTGATTTTAAGATTGTGCGTTTGAAAATACCACTTTTAGAAAGTAGGCATTTTCTGGCTTAATCCATTCTGTGACTCTGCCTGTTTGTGGATTCCCCGTCTGGGTCAGTTTGACAGTTGGGCTGCTCATACCTCTCCTCTAGGCAGTGACACAAAGGGGTCTGGGGTGTAGCCTGCATATCTTGATTAGCCATCTGTGCTGGAGGGGAGGGGAGGAGTGGTCACTCACACCTGAAAGGACTGTGCCTGCCCTCACACAATGCTGTCTCCGACCCCCTGGTGAGAGTCTGGGGCCTGGCCTGGACAAGGAAGGATTTTGCAAATACTTGAGACTTTGCTTTGAAGTTTCAAAACTTCAAAGGCAGAACTGGGTATAAGAAGCAGACCCAAAACCCCAGACTTTTAGAATCTTTCTGGAATCAAGAGGAAACTCTGCCCAGGAGAAGAGCTGAAGGAGAAGTACTGTCCCTTTGCTGTGTTGCTTTGCTGGACTGGCCTGCAATTGCTGCTTCTGCCTGAAAAGAGTGCAAAGGGTGAACTTTGCTGTGTGTCCTGCTTGAGGAAATTCTCCAAGGGCTTGGAGTAGAGCTTGCCTCCTGTTGGAAGTCTCAGGGACACCAAAGACTTCAGTTTCCTCAACCTGCAGCACTAGGAACTGTGTGTTTTGTGCTGTTCAAGAGGACAAACCACTGCGATGCCGCCAACGACGCCGCTGGCCTGCACCTTGACCTGCCGACGCCACACGGAGTCGCATTGCACCGCTTCGCACCGCGACCCTGGTCTCCCCGACGCCGTCATCGGACGACTTCACCGAGCCACTGCTCACACGGGGACATGTGGGCCCCGCACTCCGGCTTCACCTGCTCACACCGCAGCCTGGGCATCCCCGACGACGTCGCTCCTGCTAACACCGGTGCCGCTGCCTGCACCGTGGCCTGTGGACACCGCTTTTGAGGAGCACGAAGCACAGTCCCATCCTGCGCCACAGCCCCGGTCCACCGATGTCAGCACCATTGGCTCCAGTGTCGTCACCAGGCATCCTTGCCTGCACTGTGGCCTGTGGACTCCGCTCGTGAGGGTCACGAAGCACCGCCCCTCCCGCACCGCTGGCTTGGGCCTACCTACGACAGCACTTCTGCAACAACTACGCCGCTGCCTGCATCGTGACCTGTGGACACCGCACATTGCACTGCCCCACTTCACACCGCAGCCCTGGTGTCACCGACGCAGCTGGACGCCGTCACCGAGCCACTGCCTGCATCGTGACTTGTGGGCACCGCACGCCACATCGTCCCTCTTCGCACAGCAGCCCCGACGCCATCCACGCCAGCGCACCTGATTTCATCAGCCTGGAGTTCGATCCCCGAGCTGCGTGACTTCAAGGGCCCAACGACTCCTGCACAGACTCCGGAACAGACGCCAGCAACGCCACTCTCCGGAGTTCAGCGCAAGGATCACGACACCCTGCGAATCCAAGGTACTGTTTGTGGGTCTTCCCGACACCGCAGCTGGCCCGCAACGCCGAGGCCAGCCTGAACTTTTGGTTTTGTTGTTCACAACGCCGTGATAGCCCCAGGTGGAGTTATCGACTTCAAGGAACTGTATTGTTAAGTACATCTTGCAGCATTCAGATTTTTATTACTGTATGTTGGATTTTTTATCGTATTTGGTCTTGTTTTATATAGATTAATATTGGCTATTTTTCTAAAACTAGTGTGGTGTCCTTTTGTAGTGTTTTCACTTATTACTGTGTGTTATGTGCAAATGCTTTACACATTGCTTCTGAGATAAGCCTGACTGCTCGTGCCAAGCTACCAAGGGGGTGAGCAGGGGTTATCTGAGCGGGTATCTCCCTTATCCTTACTAGAGTGAGGGTCCCTACTTGGACAGGGTGCAAACCGACTGCCAACTAGAGACCCCATTTCTAACATGTGGTCTCAAGGATAATTTTGCAAAGGTATGCAGATCAACGTTTCGAGCGAAGGTAGCATCAATACAGGACTCTCCAGCTATGGATACTTTTGAGGAATGCGAACAGGACAGAATTCTATGTGTTAGAGGTCTGTACACTGATTGAAGAAGGATCACTAGACCCAAGGCTGATTTTGTTATTAATGAGAAAACTGTACAACTCATGGTGGATTCAGGATCCTTGTATACAATCTTACCCAAGGCGATGGTGAGGCGTCAATGGCCTGCTGTCAAGTTATTACCCAAGGATATCAACCCAGGGGGTTACTAAGGAGAACTGATAGACATTATTGAGTCCATGGTGGCACGCATCACTTTTCAAGACAGATCGGTGGAGGGAAAAGTATATGTCACAGAATCTGGACCTCCCATTTTGGGATGGCAGCACCAATATGATCTACACATTGCCATCAACCCGAGGACTCCCAATCAGGTCATGGCGGTGGAGGACTTGTCTGTTCAAGATATTATTGAAAATGCAGAAGAAGTGTTTTCCTAAAACGTTGGAGAACTGAAGGGTTATGTGCACAAAATAGTGCTAAAGAAGGGAGCAGTACCTGTACAACATGCATTGAGAAAAGTGCCAATAGCAATAAGAGATGAGGTGAAGAAACTAATTGATGACTGGTCTCCAGGCGCATTATCGAGCTGGTGGAAAGCTCTGAGTGGGTTTTACCGGTTGTCATTACGAAGAAACCTGATGGAACCTTAAGATTTTGTGTGGATTTGCGCAGTGTGAATAACAATAGTGTAACTGACACATTTCCACTGCCACACATAAATGAGATGATGTCATTACTTAAGGGGGGATTTTTTTTTAGCAAGTTGGATTTAAAGAGTGCATACCAACAGATCAAACTACACCCAGAGTCAAAGAAACTCACAGCTTTCGTGACCTCAGAGGGTCTCTTCCAGTTCAATAGGATGCCTTTTGGGTTATCGTCAGCTGCGAGTGTATTTCAGAGAATGATGTCTAATATTTTTAAAGGTGTGGACAATGTCATGTTTTTCCAGGATGATATCTTAGTATTTGGCTCAACTATGTTTATTCACAATATTGCCCTGAAACAGGTATTAGACAAACTTAAGGTGGCAGGGTTGACCCTTAGAAAAGAGAAGTGTACATTTTTGGTGAGGGAAATTGAATACTTAGGACATACACTCTCTGAGGAAGGTGTAAGGCCGAAGAATGGCTTATTAAAGGCCATCAGTGATACTCCTCCACAGTGTAACAAGGACCAGCTAAAATCATTCATGGGTCTTATAGAATACTACTCAAAATGTATCCAGAACTTTGCAGACAAGACTGATGGTTTGAAAAAACTATTTTAAAAAAAGTCACGTTTGTTTGGGGGGAGGACCAGGAGTTGAATTCCCAAAGGATCAAGAAAGAATTATGTAATGCTGATGTGCTGGTGCCTTTTGATGTAAAACTTAAAACTGTCATAACAGTGGATGCAAGCGCAGTATGGGTAGGAGCTGTACTTTCACAATATCATGCTGGAGGAGAGAGGACGGTTGCGTCGAGATCTCTTACTGCTAGTGAACGGAATTACTCCGGTATTGAGAGAGAGGCGTTAGCGGCTGTGTGGGTGTTGGAGCATTTCCGCACTTACATTTGGGGTATGACAATTGTGTTGCACACAGACCATAAGCCTTTAGTTAAGGTATTGGAACTTGGTGGTGCAGGAAAGGGGTCAGCAAGACTGGCTAGATTGGCCTCACGTTTGACTGAATACATGTATACCTTAGAACATATACCAGGCTGGCATAATAGTCAGGCTGACTGTTTGTCGTGTATGCCAATTAAGTTATAGAAGGGTGATGAGGCGAATCTGGAAAGTAGGATAAAGGAGGATGTAGTTGCAAGTGTTGAAGATGTTCATGACTGTTTACGAGGAGCAATCTCAGAAAAAGTGTGGAATTCAAAGCTAAAGCAGGATGCTACTTTGATGGAGGTAACAAATCTGGTGAGGTGTGGTGCAAAAAGGGAGAGTTGTGTGAGTCCCTCTACACGCCCTTACTTAAAGGTGTTGGATGAACTGTCTGTGACACAGGATAAAGTTTTGATGAGAGGTGATAAATTTATTTCCCCTTCTTGCTTGCGGTGGATTTTGTTCAAGTTGTCTCATGAGGAGCACCTGGGAAAAACTCTGACGAAAAAAAGGTTGCGTGAAAATCTTTGGTGGCCAGGAGTGGATGGTGATGTGGAAGAGTGGGTGAAAAAATTTGATATGTGTATCAACAGTGAAAAAAGATTAAAGGTTGGTAGCCAAACCTGTAGTGGTGTTATTGAAGATCCAGGCAGTGCATGGCATAGTGTGTGCCTGGGATTTTATTGGGCCATTAGCACATTTTAATTCTACTTTGAGGTTTATCATTGTGTTGGTGGACGTTCATTCCAAATGTTTAATGGTGAAATATGTGAAGGAGATTACCACTGTGTCTACCATAAGAGTGTTGGAAACGGTATTCAAAGAAGAGGGTTACCTGTGT
This sequence comes from Pleurodeles waltl, assembly GCF_031143425.1. Taxonomy (NCBI): domain Eukaryota; kingdom Metazoa; phylum Chordata; class Amphibia; order Caudata; family Salamandridae; genus Pleurodeles; species Pleurodeles waltl. Next base: position 976,354,243 of record NC_090440.1, on the reverse strand, counting down.
AAACTTATCACAGACAACGGTACGCAATTAGTCTCAGCAGAGATGAAAAATGTCTTGGAGGAAGCAGGCATCAAGCACTCTCGCACGAGTTTGTATAATCCCAGGGCCAATGGTATTGTGGAGAGGGCCAACAGGGTTGTTAAAGGGGCGATCCAGATGGCTGTCACGAATGGTAAGGCAATTGAGCTCACAGTGGCAGATATGGTGTGGGCATACCGAACAACCAGAAATAGTATAACGGGAAAGGTTCCCTTTGAGATGTTGAGAGGGAGGAAAGCAGGAATTCAATTGTTTCCGGCATGGATGAGGATGTTGTTTAAGAATGATTTTGTTTATGGAGCAGGAAGAGACACGGTAAGAGATGGAAAGGGTTATGAGAGAAAACTTGAGAATGGCAATCCAGGTAGTACTGGTGAGCGGAGAGGTAACAGGATAAGGAAGGGTGACTGGGTAAAGGTTAAGATCAAATCAGGTATGTGGAGAACATTTCGTGGGCCATTCAAAGTGAGGGACGTGCAACGTTTTTTTGTAATCTTGGAAAATGGTGAGAGGTGGAATTTGTGAAAAGTGGCGTGGTATGGGAGTGCGGCTATAGTAGATCCCAAAACAGTTGATGCCATGGAAGTGGAAGGTTGCAGTAGTTATATGATGATGTATGATGAGTCACTCATTCAGGAAAAGTAGAATGGTGTGCTCATTCAGGAAAAAGAGAACCCTGTGCTTTCAAAGGGTGTGGGTGTGAATGGAAGGCGAGAATATGGAGAACTGAGAAGAACCCAAAGAAGTCATACGACTCCTGAGTATTTGAAGGATTATGTAAAATAAAAAAATATATATATATATATTCACATGCATAGTATATTAGTACAATCAGCTAGTTACATTAACCCTTATGGTTTTTTTTTGTTATTAAAAGGGGGACATGTGTTGTGTCGTACTTTACAAAGGATGGAAGCTCTGTGGAATGTTATTGTTAGAATCTGTGTATACGGTAATGCGGAGCATTCCCTGACCAAGTGAGTTACTCTGTCAGGCTGGTGAGGGGATGCTGCGCAGAGCCGTCTCTCTCTGGAATTAAACTTCATATTCAAAAGAAACCTTTCAGCGTTGGCGTACTTTTTAGAGGCTACAACAGTTTTGCAAGGCCTTGGGTTGCTCAATGCATTTTGAACTTGCTCAGGAGGTCTGCATCACAGTAAAACCTCAGGTTTATGCTTTTAACAGATCAGTTACTAAAGCCCTTCTACAAGTTTATGCATAATACATAGTTTGATCTCTTGATTGTCCATGCTATCCAAATCCAACCTCAGAGAAGTGCCTAGAAAAGTGTCTCTGCGAAAATATGCAAAAGCAGACCAGCCATGCACACACTGTCAACAAACCAGGCACATTTACACAGCTTGCTGTTCTGCTAAAATATGCTGATGTAGATTTGGTGGGTGATAATAGCCTTGAATAACATAATATTATCACCAGCAGCCATATATTGTTTAAAGGGCAGGGGTCTAGTGGTCAGGCATGCATGGATGCGACTGGCTGCTGTGCCCAGATTGTTACGGAAGGGTTTTGATACCTGGATAGCTACATAATTGGAACCCACTACCTTCTATACCCAGAATTTAGAACCCCCATTGAGACGGCTTAAGGGGGATGTTGAGCAATGGAGATCCCTACCACTGTCACTCTTGGGAAGGGCCACTTTGTTCAAAATGATGGCCCTGTCCAGTTTTCTCTGTATACTTCACAACACCTCAAATCTGGTTCCAGCCTCGTACTTTCGAGCCATAGACCAGGAAATACATACACTTTTGTGGGATGGAGGACCAGCCCGAATAGCTGTAATCAAGCTCACAGAAGCTGGTATGACAGAGGCATAGCCCTACCAGATGTGCAAAACTATTATTGAACGGTCCAACTTACGACTATTAATCAGTGGATCTTTCTGCCGACATCGGAGCTAGCCTACCACATGGACAGGGAGGCTATGCAGCCGGGACGGGTTCTCCGTGTCCTGTACGGTGGGCAAGGACTGCAGACATTCCTGGTTCCAACATCGCTTACCCTAACCCTCTGCCATAAAACACTGAAGGTGTTTGGGTGGAACAATGTCATCACACAGAGCACCCTCTTGTGGGAAACTGCAGCACTGGGCACGCTGGCAACACAACATGGAGTTAATAAATGGGACCTCATCGGTCTCACAAAAGTGGGGGACCTGTGGGGAGACATTCTTTCCTTTTCGGACCTCCAGGTGGAGTTCCAGTTGGCCCTGACAGAGAAGTATCATTACCTCCAAATCAGACATGCACTCAATAAAGTATTACCCAGAGGGCAGGACCCTCCTGAGTCTTCCCCGCTAGAAGATTGATTATTATTCAAACATTTACTTAAAAAGGCGACACCTCTCATATATCGTAAAATACTTAATAACTTACTGGATGTATGTAACGACCCAAGAGCACACTGGATACAGGATATAGAAGAGTTAGATGAAAATGAATGTCGAGAGGCCTTAGCATCCCCTAAGGAAGTAAGAATGCAAGCAAGGTTCCGATTAGTGCAGCTGAGAGTACTCCACAGGGGTTATTAAGCCTGCACTACCCTGGCCAAAATGGGTAGGGGAGCTTTACCCTTGTGTCCCTAAACTGTGGCCAGCACAGGTCATTCTATCATATGCTATGAGACTGTCCAATGATACAGAGATTCTGGTCTGCAGTAGTACCCTGTTTAAACGTAGTTTGTGGAAGCACTAGAGAGCGTCAACCCAAGGGGTGTGTTCTAAATATAAGCATGGATCAAATAAGGAGATGTTGGGATTAACAGTGGCAAAGCTCAATATAGCATGGGCTTGAAGGGCCCCTGCCCCGCCCGAGGTAGAGGAATGGAAACGTGACCTAGACTGGTATATATAGGCAGAGAAAGTGACTTATGAAGGTAGGGGCTGCCCCAAGAAATGGCTCAGGGTTTAGGGGAAGTGGAACTCCTACCGGGGAGGGCTGTGTACATTGGCAACAGAGGAGGAACACGAGGAGTACAGTGCACCATAAACATTGGGAGGTGAGAAGGTTTGGGTATGGAAAGGGAGATATATTGAGGGAGGGACTTGTGGGATCGGGAGGTGGGAAATGGTGATGACTAAATGTATTTTGACCAACATGATGGCTGAGACTGCAGTATGCACTTGTTTTGTTTGTATTTCTTATAAAAAAAGAATTAAAGAAAAAAAGGCATGCATGGATGCAGAAGTTGTCAGACGGTTGCGTTCTGAATTCAACGGTGTCTATGGAGCAAGTAGAAAATGGCATTAAGATATAATCCACTGGCATAATCTAGGTGCAAGAGGACGGCTGAGATAGTGGTCTTCTCCCTGGAGGGAACCCCTGGTGAACAGATGCAGCATAGGCTTTTCACACTGTTCTGTAACTCATTTTAAAGTCAATGTACCACTTGCTGCCCACCATATCTTTTCTTGTGGCTCATGGTACACAGTGAACAATTGCATGCTTTAAGGAACTTATGCATCTGTTGATTTGAACATGAGAGTGGCCCCTTTGATTCTGATACCCATAGCAGATTCTGAAACATCTTACATGGGCTATTGTCCTATGAGCAGATCCCCAGTCCATATACAGACTTTCCTCTAGCATAACACCTTTCCCTCCTGCTTGTCAGCAGTACACCAGCTCTTCACTTCCTCACTTACCTTTAAAGATGCAACAGTCTTTTTGAAAGGTACCAGTACAGTCATATTTAAATTATAGCAGCCGTGCTATGGAGTGCTAATAATGTCACAATATAAGTACAGCAATACTGCCTAAGTCTAGAAATGTATTTTTGATAGTCTTGCTAAGAAGTGCTAAAACTGGCCTATCCACCATTGTAGTTCTTCTATGCCTCTCATCTCTGTCATAGTATTAGAACTATGGGCATGGGCACTTTTGGGTGGGAGGGTAAAGTTCATTAGGATTGGAGAAAACTTGTGTGAATTGGTATCAAGTGCAGAGTTGTGTTCCTGAAGTTCACTGTCTTGGGGGCTACTGCCAGATTCCGGGGACTGTAGACCTGGGTGCTACTTGGTAGCTGGAACAGATATAGACAGCCAGGGTGCACATTGCTATAGATCCTGGAGCACAGGTATCCTGGCCTAGACTTCTTTGTATTAGTTCTGGCAAGTAGATGCACGGTTTACTGGAAGCAGATCTTCGGTCTGGAGTGTGTGAATGGTTGAGAGATGCCTAGAAGAGCTGGGTGACGGGGGAGGAGTGGGCTGGGAGGTGGTTGATTCTGTACTACGGGCAAAGGTTCAGGATGTTTCTGGTGATGGCTTGCTGCAGAGACAGGGAACATTGGCACTTCTTCCTACGTGTAGAGTCTCAGAGTGTTGTTAAGAGGTGGTTGGTCAGAGAGACTGGGTTTCAGGTGCTTCTGTCCTGGGTGAAGAGTCTCAAGGTGTTGCTTAGAGGTGCCTTTGTACAGAGACTGAGGGCCTGAGTGCTTCTATCCTGGGTGTAGAGTCTCAGGGTGTTCCTAAGAAGAGACTGATTGCAGAGCTGAGGGTCTGGGTGCTTCTGTCTTGGGTAAAGAATCTGAGGGTGTTGCTCTGAAGTGATTTCACACTGAGACTGGGGTTTGTGTGCTTTTGTCCTAGGTGTAGACCATCTCAGTATTGCTGAAAGGTTCCTGGGTGGAGGGAAGGCGGCTTTGAGTGTTTTATATCTATGGTCTCGTCACATGTAGATGGAAGGTGAGTTGACTCATCATGTGGCAGAAGTTCAAGATGCAGCTAGTATACTGCAATCTTTGTCATCCACATTTTCCAAGGACTAAAAAAAAGTTCTTTGAGGTGGATCCCGAATATATCCGGTACTGTCTTTTAACACATTTGGCAGCGGTTTTATACTTTAAAATACAAATTTTCCAGAATGTTGAAATGTTTCTTCGGCTGGACCACCATACTAGGGTTGCAAATTATATACATCTCATATCATAAATGTTGCAACATTTTCTAAACACTGCAAAACTTTGCCTGCAGCATAACTTCATGCAAAAAAGTGAGGCACTTTTGGGAAGTTCAGAAACCTTGCACAGTTCTGAACAAAAACTTCACACATTTGCAGAGGAAAACCTTCACAAAATTGCACACCTCTACACCAAACACCAATTTGTAGTCCTTGTTGAAACACATGTACTTGATTTCTTTTGCAACATAAATGTAACCCTTAATGAAATTCAAGACCATTGTTATTATATGTTTTGCTTTTTCAGTCTCGGGAGGCCCCACTACATGCATTTGCTTATTTCCTCATTGAGTTTTCAGGCCCTGTATGTCATGATTTTTTTTACCATAATAGGCCCATTTATGTTCATTACCATGCAATAGTATGTTTAACTTTTATCGAAAATTCTGATAGGTACTTTAAGTTTATATATTTATGTATTCCCTTAAATGATTAATGCTTACAAAATAGCACAGTGGTTTCAGGCTTTGGCATGAATATGCAAGTGAATTCTTGTGTTATTTTTTCCACCTGACCTCGTGGGTCACAAGGTTTATTTTTCGTAATATGAGCACTTTCGATGGCACGAATTAGCTTTTCACAGTCCCTTTAGGGAGAGAGAGGGACTTCAATTAATTCCAGGACAAACTAAGAGCAGCACAGTTCCTCATATAAATGCATTAAGCCATTGTCTTATAACATTCTTTTGATATTTCCCTTATTAAAAACAAATTGTACAGGCTGCGCTACTTAAATGTGGAATGATGATGATGCACAAACAGTTCTAAACCATATATGTCCAAACAAACTGACAGCTACTCTTATAATATAAAAACAAAAATATAGGCCCTCATTACAACCCTGGCGGTGGGTGTTAAAGCGGCGGTAATACCGAAAACAGGCCGGCTGAAAAAAAATGGGATTACGACCATGGCGGAAACCGCCAACATAGACAGCCACTTTAACACTCCGACCGCCACGGCGGTACAAACAAACAGCGCAGTGGTAACCGCCAATAGACAGGCGGAAGACAATGTACCGCCCACCCTATCACAACAGGCCTATCCGCCACCTTTTCCGGGGCGGAACCAACGCGAACAAAAACACGGCCGAAACAGTACACAGAAGGGAACACACTCTCCTCTCCACACCCCACGAGGAACCAGGACGCCATGGAGGCCGAATTGCAGATACTGCCGATGCTGTCTTCCTTCTCTTCTATTAGGAGCACCAACGACGGTGGCGACGACCACGGTCAGTACTGCACCTACAACACAGGGGAGGGGGGAGGGAAAAGAGAGTGACACACACATGCAAAACGCAACACCCCCACCCCCACCCACCCTCACAACACCATACACACAAATACATGCAGCAACAGTACACATACACCCCCCCCTCACGCCCTGGAAGAACGCAAGGACAAAAGGAATTGATTTGAACAAATGTAATCATGTGAAATCTCATTATCAAAGTTCAAAATCCAGTAAACACAATTATGTACACCAACTGCACAAGTCCGGATAGCGCACCAATCATTGTCCGTGGACCACTAGGCCCAAAATGCATGGGCGAAGCCCACACATGATACCTGACTGGAAACGGAGAGAACACTGCTGGGGCATCAGATCGAAATGAAACAGGCACCTCAGGGGGAGAGGGAGGGGGGCACCTCAGCCAGATGAACGCACAACGCCACTGCTGCACGAAGGGGCTCCATGCCCATTGATGTATCCTGGGGAGTGCAAAGCCACAGTCTCTCAAGTCTCTCCAGTGGGTGGGTTGCCCACTGCTTTATCCTGGGGAGTGCAAAGCCACAGTCTCTCAAGTCTCTCCAGTGGGTGGGTTGCCCACTGCTTTATCCTGGGTAGTGCAAAGCCACAGTCTCTCAAGTGGATGCCTTTCTCCACTGGTTCTGGAGGGGGCTTTGTGCCCAGCGTGCTTCATCCTGCCAAGGACTGAGGTAGTGGATGTCAATCTCCACTGGTTCTGGAGGGGGCTTTGTGCCCAGAGTGCTTCATCCTGCCAAGGACTGAGGTAGTGGATGTCAATCTCCACTGGTTCTGGAGGGGGCCTGGTGCCCAGAGTGCTTCATCCTGCCAAGGACTGAGGTAGTGGATGTCAATCTCCACTAGTTCTGGAGGGGGCCTGGTGCCCAGAGTGCTCCATGTGCAGTGTGGCCGGTGCAATTCCCTCACCTGGGTGTGTGTGCCACGAGATTGCCGAGGTACAGGTAGCATGATACACCATGGAGGCAGCGGCATACCCCACACTGCTGCGGCTTCGCATTACACCTGCAGGTGACAACAGTGATGACAGTAATGCTTCATGGAAGCTGACCAGGGTCCTGGAACTCACCACCAGCCTCGGACGACTGACTACTGGGGATGGTAGGCATGTCAGCAGTGGTGCCACTGTCCGAGGACGTCACGGGGCCGCTGGCGGTGCTTGCAGTGGTGTCTGTCGTGGCAGTGCTGGCTGCAGAGTCTGTGGCGGCGGTGGTGGCAGCGGGGTCTGTGGTGGCGGTGCTGGCAGCGGGGTCTGTGGCGATGGTGCTGGCGGCGGGGTCTGTGGCGGTGGGCATGTGTCAGCACCTGCTGAGGGAGAAAGCAGGCTGTCCCACCGGGAAGAGGCTGGGGACTGTCGCAGCAGCTGTAGACGTGCCGGAGGCTGTGCAGGTGCCGGTGCAGGTGGCGGTGTTCGCCACCGTACAGGTTGGCGTGGACGTGGACAGAAGGTGTGACACTGGTCCCTCAGTCTGTGCCACCATACCCTCTCCTGACCTGCCGTTCTGTTTTTTGCCCTTCCCCACCTTTGATGGTGGCGCAGTTGTCTTGCCACTATCCCCTTTCGTTTTCGCTGACCCCTTGGTGGCTGGTGTTTTCGGCTTCTCCCTCCGGGATGTGGGCACCTTTTTCACCTTGGCAGGTGGTGGAATGTCCTTGCCCTCGCTACGAGGCACACTGGAGGCCCTGATGGTTGGCGCACTCCATGACCCCGCAGTTGCTGGCACCACTGTGCCTGGGGATGTGGTGGCTGAGGTGCTGGGCTGGTACCTGGAAAGCCGGGCCCTAGGGGAAGGACAGGGGGGGAATGAAGGTAAGAGGTCAAGGTTTGACAGGAAATGTTTTTTAGACACACTGGGACGGGTAGATGGAGGGGGTTCGGAAGTGGAGGAAGAGGTAGTGGTTGTAGGAGGTGTACGTCTGCTGAATTTGGGTGAAGGTGCATGGGCTGGAGGCTGTTGTGAGGTGGATGGCTATTGGGTGGGTGTGTGCCTGCGTTTGTGTACTTTGGGAGGAGGGCTCACAGACACACTGGAAGAGGAAGTGTGAATGGTAGTGGGGGTGGTGAGTGCACATGAGCGGTGTGTGGTGATGGGCATGCTGGTGATGGAGGTAGTGGCAGAGGATGTAGTGCATGCAGGTGTTAGTGGAGACGAGACTGGGAGGGAGGAGGGACACGTGGGGAGGGGGACACTGGAGGAAGTGGATGTTGGTATCTGTGCATGGGTATGGTGCTTGTGTGAGTGCCTGTGGGATGTGTGGTGCTTATGTTTGCCTGAGCCACTCTTGTGTGTTGATGTGTGTGCATGCTGGTCTGATGGTGTGCTTGGGATAGGCTGAGGTACAGGGTATTGGGCCTGGGTGGAGGAGGTTGGAGGGGGGAGGCTGGACACAGGGACAATGGCTGCCATCAGTGCTGAGGTCAGAGCCTGAAATGCTCTCTGTTAGGCTGCCTGGCCAGAATGAATGCCCTCCAGGTATGCATTTGTTTGTTGCAAATGCCTCTCAACACCCTGGATGGCATTCAGAATGGTAGACTGCTCAACAGTGAGGGATCTGTTGAGGTCAATAGCCTCCTCACTGAGGGCAGCAGGGCTGACTGGGGCAGGGCCTGAGGTGCCTGGGGCGAAGGACCTGAGGTGCCTGGGGCGAAGGAGATGCCCACCCTCCTGGGTGAGTGGGCACGGGACAGACGCTGAGGGGCTGCTGGGAGGGCGGTGCTGGTAGGGGGGGTGGTGGCTGTATCTGTTGATGCAGTGGGCACAGAGGGGCCAGCCACCGCAAGGGAGTTCCCATCAGAGGAGGAGTCGCTGGTCCCTGCTCCTGTCCCCGCCGTGGAGCTCCCCTCGCCCTCCGTCCCACTGGTACCTTCAGACTCCGTTGCTTCACCCTCCAGGGCCAAGTGGGATGCAGCTCCCTCCTGCTCCAGTGCCAATGCTCCTCCGCCTGATGATGCTATTGCATACAAGAACAGGGAGACCACAAAAAGGGGGGGAAAGACAGAAGAAAAACATGTTCAGTGCATGCAACACCACTACCGTTGGCGGACACAACAGACAGGGAGCAGCCCTCTGCACTACGCCATGCACTTATAGTTCCTAGATTTATCACATGTCCATGGGGTACGAGGCCTAAGCCCAATTGCTGCACACCTGGAAGTCAAAGGAGCCTGACTAGGTGTAGAGGGCTCTAACCACTAGTGGGGTTGGGGTGCCACATAGCCTGCCTCACAAGGGACCTTGCCTACCAAGATAGCCCTGGCCTAGGGGAACACACTGCCCACCTCCCCCACCCAGACACCTCATAATGCGCGCAAAGTCAGCTGAATTAGAGTGTACTCACCCCCTTGTGGCTGCTGTGATGCCCTTAAGCGCCCATCCAACTCCGGATAGGCCACCGCCAGGATCCGGAACATCAGGGGGGTCATGGTGCGACGGGCACCCCTCCCACGTTGGGAGGCCATCCCCAGCTGGGCCTCCGCCATCTTCTTGCTCCAGCGGCATAGGTCCTCCCATCTTTTACGGCAGTGGGTGCTCCGTCTGTGGTAGACCCCCAGGGTCCGGATGTCCTTGGCGATGGCACGCCAAATAGCTTTCTTCTGGTGGGCGCTGACCTAGAGGAATGGTACAGGGGGAACGGACATTACTCACCCTTCTGGACCGTCATACTCATTGCCCACCAGTTCCCACCAATGACAGGATGCACACAAACTCCCCATCCGCACATGTAGGCCTCAGTCCCCCCCCCATGTATCTTCCATCCACACCACTCAAAGCAGGCATTGCCCATTCAGCATGCTTACAGTGTACTCACCTGTTTGTCTGGAGGACCGTACAGTTGCGTGTACTGGGGGAGGACCCCATCCACTAGTTTCTCCAACTCCTCCGAAGTGAAGGCAGGGGTCCTTTCCCCAGACACATGAGCCATCGTCGCTTCCAGACACATGTCACAGCAGCACTTGCAGTGTAGGTCCTCTCCTGTTGAAGGTCAGGTATCAAGTAAGTGAACAGACAGAAAATGGTGGTCACGTCCGCAGCAGTGCGTACCGTCACCGCCGGCATACATCGTCATTGGCTCCTCGGACCCATAGGGCCCAATGTTAACCAATGCAGAATTGCGCTGGGGTCTTCGACCGCCCACCGCGACAGTGTACAACGCCAGCGCAGTTACCTCATATCCCCTTGTCCCACCTTACAGGTCAGGCAGCTGCCATTTCAGGGGGCCACATGGCATTAATAATAACTGCGTCACACCTATGTAGGCCTGGAATACACACAGTTACAGGCACATTGCGGATAAATAAATTTGTGCAAATTACATTTTGGGATACCTCAGTGTTGGCTGACTCTCTGCTCGCTGTTCTCCTTCATAGGGCACGTCTGCTGGGGCAGGTGATGAGATGGCAGCATCCTCCGGTGTACAGACCGCTGGTGGACCTGTCGACAATGGAAGAGAGACACATAATAGTCACATACAGATTTGATCGTGCAACAATCCAGGAACTGTGTGCCCAGTTGGAGCCAGACCTGATGTCAGCTATCTGCCATCCCACAGGGATACCCCCTCTAGTGCAGGTCCTGTCAGTACTCCATTTCCTGGCAAGTGGTTCCTTTCAAACAACAGTGGTCATTACATCAGGGATGTCCCAGACAATGTTCTCTAACGTATTGTCCAGAGTGTTGTCTGCCCTGCTGAAACACATGCACAGCTACATCGTGTTCCCTCAGGTGGAGGATTTGTCCACAGTGAAAGGTGACTTCTATGCCCTGGGACATATCCCCAACATCATTGGTGCCAATGATGGGACACATGTGGCATTACTACCCCCGCAGGAGTGAACAGGTGTACAGAAATAGAAAAAGCTACCATTCGATGAATGTGCAGATGGTGCGTTTGGCAGACCAGTACATCTCCCATGTGAATGCCAAGTTCCAGGCTCAATGCATGACGCTTGCATTTTGAGGAATAGCAGCATCCCTTATCTGATGGGGCAACTCCAGAGGCACCATGTGTGGCTAATAGGTGAGGCCAAGGACCCAATACAGTGTGAATAGGTGTCTGGGTATGGGGTGGTCCCTAAGGGTTAGTGTGTGTCTAACACTTGTCCCTCGATATTTGCAGGTGACTCTGGTTACCCCAACCTGTCATGGCTACAGACCCCAGTGAGGAATCCCAGGACAAGGTCAGAGGAACGCTACAATGAGGCACATGGGTGAACTAGGAGGGTGATCGATTGAACCTTCGGCCTCCTGAAGGCCAGATTCCGGTGCCTCCATATGACAGGTGGTTCCCTCTACTACTCACCAAAGAAGGTGTGCCAGATAATCGTGGCCTGCTGTATGCTGCACAACCTGGCTTTGCGACGCCAGGTGCCTTTTCTGCAGGAGGATGGGCCAGCCGGTGGTCTTGTGGCAGCTGTGGAGCCTGTGGACAGTCAAGAAGAGGAGGCAGAAGAAGAGGATATCGACAACCGAAACAACATAATCATGCAATACTTCCAGTGAGACACAGATAAGAAGATGTCACTGCCTCTCACATCTCATACCATTTTTGGAGCTAGCATAAGTCTGTCATTTTCACTCAGTGTATGGACCCTGACTTGTCACTTTGACTTTCCATTTCACAGATGTGGGTCCCACTTTGTGCCCTCTGCTATATTTCCTCCAGGCCTACAGCTGTGGCACAAGTAAATTGACATTGCTATATTCCATGATTATTGCAATTACACAATTGTGAAAGCACAGACTGACTCCAGATTGTTTTGTGATTAAAGTGTGTTTATTTCTGTGCTAATAAGTGGAGGGGGGTGCAAAATGGGCTGGGGGGATGGTGGAGGAATGTCCATGGCAGAGTCCAGTCTATTTGTTTCATAGGTGCATTGTTCAAAGGGGCATAGGAAGTGGAGCAATGGCAGTTGAAGGATGGACAGGGTGACAAAGTGGGACAGAAGGGTGACATTCAGGGGGGGGTCTCATTTCCTGGCGGGGGTCTTGGCAATGTTCTCTGTCTTGTTCCTGGATCTCAGGGACCATTTGCGGGGTGGTTCTCCTTCTGCAGGGGGTGGGGTGCTGGTGTCGTGTTCCTGTGACAGTGCCTCCTGTCCACTAGCGCCGGCGGAGGTGGAGGGCTGTTCATCGTCCAGGCTAGTGTCAGGGGGCCCTTGATGTGCCACTGTGACCCTCCTGGTGTTGACAATGTCTTGTAGCACCCCTGCAATGGTGACCAGGGTGTTGTTAATGGACTTCAAGTCCTCCCTGATCCCAAGGTAGTGTTCCTCCTGCGGCAGCTGGGTTCCTGAAACTTGGCCAGTACTGTTGCCATCGTCCTCTGGGAATGATGGTAAGCTCCCATGATGTTGGAGAGTGCCTCGTGGAGAGTGTGTTCCCTGGGCCTGTCCTCCCCCTGTCGCACAGCAGTCCTCCCAGCTTCCCTGTTGTCCTGTGCCTCTGTCCCCTGAACCGTGTGCCCACTGCCACTGCCCCCAGGTCCCTGATCGTCCTGTGTTATTGGGGTTGCCTGGGTTCCCTGTAGTGGTGGTCACACTGCTGATTGACATGTCCTGGGGACAGAGGGATGGGCCCGCTGGGTGGGTGCTGTGGTGGTGTTTCCTGGGGGGGAGGAGGCTCTGTGGTGGCTTGTGACTGTGTCAGGGGAACCGACTGTCCAGAGGTCCCTGATGGGTCGGGCTGGTCATCTCGATCCAGTTGTGCAGAGCTGCTGTCAACACTGTGGGTCTCTTTTGTGGGGGGATTGGATATGTCTGGCACCTCCTGTCCAGTGACGTTGGGTAGGGGTCCTGTAGTGGTGTAAAGGCATGATTATTGCATCTGTGTGTGCCATTGTGTGCAATGGGTGAGTGACCCTGTACTCCAGTGCTTGCATTCTTGGCTTGGTCCTTGTGTGATAGTTGGTTTGGGGTCTGTGTGGGTATCTGTATTGGACATGCTTTGGTGATGGGTGTCCATGCATTGGTGTTACATGCAGGGCTTGTTTTTGGGATGTGTGGGTTGTGTTGGTGGGGTATCTGTAGGTTGATGGGGTGATGGGTGTGAGGGTAAGGGTGGGGTATGTGATGGCATGCAGGTAGGGTGGGGGATAAAGTAGTAAAGATTTGCCTTACCAGAGTCCAGTCCTCCTGCTACTCCTGTGAGGCCCTCAGGATGCAGTATTGCCAAGACTTGCTCCACCCATGTTGTTAGTTGTGGGGGAGGAGGTGGGGGTCCACCGCCAGTCCTCTGTACAGCAATCTGGTGTCTGGAGACCATGGAACGCACCTTCCCCCGTAGGTCGTTCCACCTCTTCCTGATGTCATCCCATGTTCTTGGATGCTGTCCCACTGCGTTGACCCTGTCGACAATTCTGCACCATAGCTCCATCTTCCTTGCAATGGATGTCTGCTGCACCTGTGATCCGAATAGCTGTGGCTCTACCCGGACGATTTCCTACACCAGGACCCTGAGCTACTCCTCAGAGAACCTGGGGCGTCGTTGAGGTGCCATGATGTGGTGTGGGTGATGTGTGAGGTGGTGTGTGTTGTGATGTGTGAGGGGATGTGTTGTGTGTTGTTTGAGGTGCGTGGATGTTGTGTAAGTGATGGTGTTGGGTGTCTGTGGATGCTGGTGTTGTTTTAGGTAGTGTCTCTCTCTGGCCTGCTTTCAAATTTCTGGTAGTAAGGGTTTGTGGGTGTGTGCTTTATATTGGATTGGGTGTGTGGGTGTGGTGTGTGTATGTGTATCAGGTGTGTGTATTTCGATTTGTCCAAAGTGGTTGTGTTTTGTATATGTGTGTGTATTTTGAGCGCGGCGGTGTGTACCGCCAATGGATTACCGCGGTTGAAAGACCGCTGCGTTGATTTGTGGGTTGTGATAGTGTGGGCGCATTCTTGTTGGCGTGACGGTGTGGGTTTTGTTATCGCCAGTTAATCACTGACCTTTGGTGTGGCAGACTTGTGTGGGTGTCTGTATTATGGCGAATTCCGAGCTGTGGGTCATAATACCTGTAGAGGAATTCCACAGCCACAGCGGTATGTCAGCGGTCTTCTGCATAGCGGTAAGCGGCATTTACCGCTACTGTTGTAATGAGGGCCATAGTCACAATCAGATCAAATTTACATTGAATCTTCCATAAAAACAATGTACACATAATGGGCTTTCCTTTTTATATCTATATCATTAGGTCCTTAAATGTTCACTTATTTCATTATTGTCATACATACATAATCATATAAATAAAAACACAATAAAAACACATGTTCAAATGCTCTGAAAATGCACTATCACAATTACTGTAGACACAGCGTTTCAGTGGTATTCATGATGGTTCACCCCACCTTCTTCAGGGCACAATGATATACACAAAATTGCAATTATCTATAAAGCAGAACATCAAATATAAAACATCAATATTCAACGCAGACAGACATTGTATCAACATTACAAAATTCTATATATAATTAGGACATATTGCTTACTGCAGTTCATCATTCCCTATAAGTTTATGCAAAACACCTCCCCCTTATCAACATTCTTTGAAAGGTAAACATCACCCTTGATAAAAGTAATGCACTATCTCTACGTGATATCCATATTTGGGTTATATGCTGCTTCTATATGTATAAGACCTTTCCATGTGCTAATAAGATCTTAATATTGCATCAGCAAGGGCCTGAGAGTTACCCTCTTTATCAAAAATCCTAATTTTCCATCAAACAAGGCCTGACATTTCAGCGCCTCATAGATTATTGCCCAATACACTATGTTGTGTTATTAATCTGAGCTTATGAACGATACCTTAATGACCAACTCACCTCCCCCCTCTGATATCAACTATTGGGGCCCACATGGTAAGCTTCAAGGGCTTTATTTCCACTATTCGTCAAATAAAATGCTCCTTGTATAAGGATCATTGCGAATAGGGGTCCCGACTTTCTCAATCCTGATTTCTTAGGGCATCAATGCTCTCTAGGGAGATATAACGCACAGTCTCTCTTCAGGCTTCTATCCATATCTATTTTATTCATCATATTCTTTAAACTGTCTAGCGCTTACACAAAAAAATTCTATGAAGTAGGGCTCAATTCAATGTATCCTCGTCTTCACCCATAACCTTCACGGTCCCATGAATTCCATCTCACTCATTATTAATGAAGGATACTTTGCATCTATGAAAATTACATAAAATATATCTTTGGAAATAAAAACATGATATATTCTTCCTGCTTTATGCTTACACTCCCTGTAACTCACCTCACTTCAGTCCTTAATCGAGTTCACATAAACAGGGTACAGCTGTTGGTTATCTCGTCTCCAATGCACTACGGTTGAATTCAATTCAATCCCGTACACCCTCTCTTCAATTTCAGGCTGTTAAACAGGACACATAAAAAATCTTATCAACCGTTTGCTCCACATATTAAAAAGTAACTCCACCTCCATGTACGCCATCCATTCGTCCATGTGTGCCTTTGCAACTTGTAGTTTTGAATCACACATTGGGGCCACATTTTCAACCCCACCATGTATTAACCGGACTTACTATGCTCCAAACCTCCCAACACTCTCAGGCTATAAAACTTCTTTCTCTAGCCACAATTCAAATCCTTTATCATTGCACTACTTTTATATCAAGTCCCGCAAATCACTCTGTCTTTCATATGTATGTAAACATTCAGAAGAATGTTACACAATATGAATTAGAAATTCCTGCACCTATATAACATTTTTATCCAGACACAGTCTTATATACCACTATTTTCAGTTCAAAAACCTATACACTTACTTCACTTGAAGAGATCTCAGACACTTTCATACCATTCAACCTCATCTCTTAGTTTCAGCATATTAACCTGCTATTTTGGATTAGGACCACCTTATATACAGGGCGCTTCAGGTACATGCACCCTCATCTCCTGTCAGAGATATTAACCATTATTACTCCAGGCAATCATCCATTCCATTACTGCCCTATCTTTACTACACCCATTGTAGCACTAGTTATTAAACCTCCACATATGCGAAACATAGAGCCACCTTTTTACTTAAAATCCACTTTATGAGCAAAATACTTCCTACACATGTCCTTTTTTTATCAGTCTGGGGTGTTCGCCATCTTGACACGAGGTGTCCATTGTATATTCATGAGCCCATACCATACTCCTATACTCTCCCTGATATTGGCCATTATTACTTCATGCATACATCTATTACTTCATATTTTTCACTTCACCCTATGTTTATCACTTATTGTTTATTTATTATATTATTTTGTAAATCGCATATTACTTCTTATTGCGTGGTTCAGGAGTTTCAATGTACCACTTACCCCCCTCTCCCGGAACCACCTACTCACTGTACGTCCTCTTTGTGCTCACCATACTAACTGCACAAGCCACCTTCCTATCCATCTGCTAATTTCAGCCACTGCTCCTACACATTTTCTATCTATATACACATACTAAACCCCAATACTCACACTGGTGCTACAGCACAACACTCGAACCTGCAATGCGATTCCTGTTTTACTTTATTTGATCACAAAAACGATTACTTCAGATAGACTAACGTTTCCTAATAAATGAAACCAAATGTTACAATAATCTATCTGCCATATAAAAAAAACAAGCCTACTCTTCAGGTTAAGGGATTAAACTCTTTCATTCTTCTTTATTATTCAAACACCCTTTACACATGCTGAATTTGCACGTAAGAAATTGTTTTCTCCTATTTCTATTCATATCTATATCACCCCCCTCGCTGTACCTTCAATGGTCTCTACCACACGCCATCTTAATTCATTATCTTTATGCTGTTGTTCTATTTAATGCTCAACTAATGGTGCGTTCCTTTTCTTAGTTCTAATGGCTGACCTATGTTCATTCAACTTCATTCATATCTCTCTGGTTGTCTCTCCAATATTGCCTTTATTGCATCGACAAACAATTAATTAAACTTCATTTGTAGTCCTGAAATTAATCATATTATTAATTTGGTGTTTGACCCCCTTAAAAACGAATGTATTTTATAATAGTTCTGCAGTTGCCGCATATACCACAAGGAAATTCCCTGTGATTACACTCCCATTTTTTAAACCTCTGTGTTTTCTCCCTAGTCTCTCTGTATGTATGTACCAAACACTTCCTTATTGTTTTATTCCTCCTATATGCAAATAAAGGCTTATTCAGACTTGTCCCTCTGGTATCATTCACTAATGTCCAACTCCTGTTCGGAAACACCACTATCTTCAGAAATAGAATCTCCGGAGGAAACAAGCACATGTGCATCTAATAAACCAACAGTAAAATAATTTGCGAGGAAGTCAGAAGACACCGTCTCGGTACAGCACAAGACAGCCGTTCAAGAACACCAAATACCACAACACCAGAACCAAAAACACTTGGTATACAGACAAGAGCACGCAGCAAGGAAGCCAGACAGAGAACAAAACCAGAATTAATCGTTAATCTATCAAATCTGACATTATCGACACCCCAAAGTGACATCTTAAACAGGGGCCTTTCATTTTGCCCCACTTATCATTGGGATCTAGTTCAAACTAAAATAGACCTTTTCAAACTCACTTGAAACTTAAACTCAAGTCTTTCTTCGCCTCTGTACCAGTCAAATCTAATGTTCCTCAGCAACAACACATTTCCAGCAACTTTACAATCCAGGATTTAGAATCAATACAATTACTCACCAATCTTTCCAATATAGGGGAACAAGACCAATCCCTTACTGAAATAGCCCAAGAACTAAACATTGACACAACACTTCGTCAACAATCTGACCTCCCAATTAAACCTACTTTCACTCCCATACTACCAGCAGGCAATACCATAGACTTATTTGTACAGCTATGATGGAGGATCTTGAACCACAATATTGCAAATACGCAAAAAAAAAAAAAAACATTACCTCCCATCCAACATTAACTCTGATCAAAGAAAGGCTATCACGGAACTACAAAACAATAATGCTCTTCTCATAAAGGAAGCTGATAAGGGAGGCAATGTAGTTGTCCTTAACAACAGTGACTACTTGAAAGATATTTACAGACAAATCAATGATACCACATGCAATAAAAAACTTCCTTCGAACCCAACAAGGGAAATTCAAGCAAAACTTAGAATCTTATTAGTCATTGGTGTGCCAAACTAATCTTCACCCTGGAAGAAAGGAATTTTCTTTTCGTTCAATATCCTACTACTCCCACACTATACCTCCTATCGAAAATACACAAAGGAGGGTTCCCTCCAAAAGGAAGACCTATTATTTCAGGCCTCAATTCCATCTGTTCCAATTTAGGCACCCTAATAGACTCTGAATTACAACCTTTCATGCAAAATCTACCCTCCTTTATCAAGGATACCAAGGATATACTGGCAAAAATTACAAAATATTGATTGGCAACCTGAATACATACTAGCTACCATAGATATAGTCAGCTTATATACTTTGATTAAACATCAAGATGGAATTAAAGCGCTCAAGAGCTGCCTGTCAACAAGATCAGTGCACTTTCTAGAACGTAATGAGATGATCATTGAAATGTTATCTTTTTGTCTTAAGAACAACTTTTTTCTCTTCAAGGGAGAATACTATTTACAACTACAAGGTACAGCAATGGGAGCCAAATTTGCTCCACCATATGCATAGATTTTTTATGGGAGCAGTAGAAAGATACTGACTTTGGAATGATGACAGGGAGCACCTTTCTCAACACATCATTTTTTTGGGTCGCTATATAGATGATATTCTTCTTATCTGACAGGGACAAGAATCATTACTCCACCACTTTTTACAATCCCTAACGCCCAATAGATGGAACATTGATATAACATTTCAAATTTCAAAAACCACAATTGAATTTTTAGACCTCACACTGTGTATTGCTAATGACAAATTGCGCATTTTCCTCCATAGAAAGAGTACAGCAGCTAATTCTATTTTACATGCCTCCAGCTGCCATCCACAGAGTACGATTCGTAATATACCAGCAGGCGAATTCAGACGAGCCAGATTAAATTGCAGCAATGAAAAGGATTATGAGCATGTTTCTTCTGAGATTATTGAGCGACTGTCTACTAGAGGATATAACATGTTGAGTTTAAAGAACACCAAGGAACAATTTGCTAAAATAGATGGCAATGTCTTTCTCAACAAGACTAAAACAATTGCTCAGAACATGCCGATCCGCTTTATCACACACTTTCACAATGGCCATCAGTTCATTCGTAAATTACTTCGCAAGCATTGGCACCTACTTTACAGTAATCCTTCAATCAACCAATCTATCTCTCATTTCCCACAAATTGGCTTTAAGAGAGCCCTCAATCTCAGAGACATACTTTGTTCTTCTTTTTACAATGAAAATTCAAGCTATAACTTCATGCAACCCCCTACAGATTTCTATACCTGCACCAAGTGCTCCATCTGCAAATTGGGATTAATGAAAACAAAAATAATCACCATTAATGACCAACTTTTCACGATACGTGACTTTATTAATTGTGAAAGCACCAACACAGTCTATCTTATCAAATGCCCATGTAACAAAGCCTATATAGGAAGTACAACTAGAGCACTTAAAATACGGACACAAGAAAATTATCATAACATTAAAAAGGATGACGTTAAATTCCCGTTAGTTGAACATTCTGTAAAATGTCACCCTCACACACGTTCTTTCACCTTTAGTGGTTTAATGCAACTCAAACAACATCCTCGAGGAGGTAATCTTGAACTCAGACTACGACAGAATGAAAGTAGACTTATTCTCCGTCTTGATACTGGACGTCAAGGACTCAATAAGGATCCTGAATGGCAATACTGGTTATAACAATGAGGTTAATTTCATAACCTTCAGAAGAGATTACCTTAGATGACCTAATTACTTATATTTTGTTGTAACATTAATATTTTATAAAAAAAAAAATTCTTACAATCATGTTGTTATGCGAGTGTTGCAGGTCACTTAATTAGATTGTACATATGGATACCTTATGTATTCATCGTTGTAAATACTATACTAATCTTAAATTGCAACATGTACACTTAACCACTGATTTAACTTCATGCCCCTTCGGATAATTTTGGCATTCTTTCTATTGATTCACAAATTCTTCAAGATCATGTTCCTCATCATTGTACCTCATGTAACAATCATCTTCTTTATTCTTCCTCTGTAATCCGAATATTCAACAATTTCTGAGCCAACTTTACTTAGTTTACTAATTTTTTCCTGCAACTCATCTCACATACACATTTAATCAACACTGTTATAACTTATTTAGGGGGTCATTACAACCCTGGCGGACGGTGTTAAAGCGGCAGTAAGACCGCCAACAGGCCGGCGGTAAAAAAATTGGAATTACGACCGTGGCGGAAACCGCCAACAAAGACAGCCACTTTAACACTCCGACCGCCATGGCGGTACAGACAAACAGCTTGGCGGTCACCGCCAACAGACAGGCGGAAGACAAAGTACCGCCCACAGTATCACAACCTACCAATCCGCCACCTTTTCCGGGGCGGATTCACCGCGGACAAAAACACGGCGGGAACAGGACTTCGAAGGGAAAACGCACACCTCTACACACCCCACGAGGAATCCGGACGCCATGGAACCAGAGCTGCACATCCTGTCAGCCCTCATCTTCTTGCTCCTCTACCAGGAGCACGAATGCCGGTGGCGAAGACCACGGTGAGTACTGCACCTACGACACAGGGGAGGGGGGAGGGAAAAAACAGGGATACACACACGCAACACCCCCACCACCACCCTCACCCACTACAACACACACACTAATACATCATGATACATTATAGTTACATCCCGCAGCCCCCCCGGAAGAATGCAAAGACAAAAGGAAATGAGTGTAACCATTGTAATATATTAAAATCAAGAACACAAAAAAAATAAAATATATATATACACCATAAACAAAATATACACCAAGCTTAGTAGTCCAGGTAGTAATCCAATGAAGTCCGTGGAACACTGGGCCCACACGGCATGGGCGAGGCCCACACAAGATCCCCGACCATGACGGAGAGAACACTGCAGGGGCATCAGAGAGAAAGAAAACAGGCACCTCAGGGGGAGAGAAAGGGGGGCACCTCAGCCGGTTGAGTGCACAATGCCAAATCCACGAGGGGGCCACTGTTCAATCCTGGGGAGTGCAAAACCACAGTCTCTCAAGTCTCTACAGAGGGTGGGTTGCCCACTGTTCCATCCTGGGGAGTGTAAAGCCACAGTCTCTCAAGTCTCTGCAGTGGGTGGGTTGCCCACTGTTCCATCCTGGGGAGTGCAAAGCCACAGTCTCTCAAGTCTCTGCAGTGGGTGGTTTGCCCACTGTTCCATCCTGGGGAGTGCAAAGCCACAGTCTCTCAAGTCTCTACAGTGGGTGGGTTGCCCACTGTTCCATCCTGGGGAGTGCAAAGCCACAGTCCCTCAAGTCTCTACAGCGGGTGGTTTGCCCACTGTCCCATCCTGGGGAGTGCAAAGCCACAGTCTCTCAAGTCTCTTCAGTGGGTGGTTTGCCCACTGTTCCATCCTGGGGAGTGCAAAGCCACAGTCTATCAAGTGGATGCCTTTCTCCACTGGTTCTGGAGGGGGCCTTGTGCCCAGAGTGCTTCATCCTGCTAAGGACAGAGGTAGTGGGTGTATCTCTCCACTGGTTCTGGAGGGGGCATGGTGCCCAGAGTGCTTCATCCTGCTAAGGACAGAGGTAGTGGATGTATCTCTCCACTGGTTCTGGAGGGGGCATGGTGCCCAGAGTGCTTCATCCTGCTAAGGACAGAGGTAGTGGATGTATCTCTCCACTGGTTCTGGAGGGGGCCTTGTGCCCAGAGTGCTTCATCCTGCTAAGGACAGAGGTAGTGGATGTATCTCTCCACTTGTTCTGGAGGGGGCCTTGTGCCCAGAGTGCTTCATCCTGCTAAGGACAGAGGTAGTGGATGTATCTCTCCACTGGTTAGGGAGGGGGCATGGGGCCCAGAGTGCTTCATCCTGCTAAGGACAAAGGTAGTGGATGTATCTCTCCACTGGTTCTGGAGGGGGCATGGTGCCCAGAGTGCTTCATCCTGCTAAGGACAGAGGTAGTGGATGTATCTCTCCACTGGTTCTGGAGGGGGCATGGTGCCCAGAGTGCTTCATCCTGCTAGGACAGAGGTAGTGGATGACAGTCTCCACTGGATCTGGAGGGGGCATGGGGCCCAGAGTGCTTCATCCTGCTAAGGACAGAGGTAGTGGATGACAGTCTCCACTGGTTCTGGATGGGGCTCTGTGCCCAGAGTGCTTCATCCTGCTTGTGACGGACTCAGTAGCGTCAGTTCTTTTTGCGCTCATGGGCCTGTGCTTGTGGCGGCCGTGCCCTGTTCAGCGGTGCTTGAGGTGGTGGGCTCCTTTGGAGTGACTCAGCTGCTGGCGGTCCTCTCTGTCCCAGCGGGGCTTGTGCTGGCGGTCCTCTCTGTCCCAGCGAGGATGATGACGGTGGCCTCCTGGGCAGCGGGGATGATGGCGGTGGCCTCCTGGGCAGCAGCGATGATGGCGGTGGCCTCCTGGGCAGCGGGGATGATGGCGGTGGCCTCCTGGGCAGTGGGGATGATGGTGGTGGCCTCCTGGGCAGCGGGGAGGATGGCGGTGGCCTCCTGGGCAGCGGGGATGATGGCGGTGGCCTTCTGGGCAGCGGGAATGATGGCGGTCTTCTCCGCCGTGCTGCTCTTCCCAGACTTTCTGGGTTTCTTGTGGCCCTTCCCCACCTTGGAAGGTGTCGCAGCTGACTCCACCGGGACCCCTGGGAGCGGCTTTGGTGGCTGGAGTCTTCCCCCTCTGCCGGCGGGCACTGGCCAACTTCTGATGCTTGACAGGTGGGGTACTGTCCGTGCTGTGGCTCCGTGCCACACTGGCTGCCCTGGTGGCCGGTACACTCCAGATTCTGCTGATTACAGGCACCACTGGTCCCGGAGATGTTGTGGCTGAGGTGCTAGGTTGGGACCTGGAGAGTCGGACCCTAGGAGACGACGGGGTGGGGCAGGTGTGGGAAAGAGCTCAAGGTTGGACAGGAAACGTTTTTGGGAGACACTGGGATGGGTAGCTGGAGGGGGTTTGGGAGTGGAGGAAGAGGTTGTGGTTGTAGGAGGTGTTCGTTTGGTGACTTTGGGTGAAGGTGCATGCGCTGGAGGCTGTCGTGAGGTGGATGGCTGTTGGGTGGGTGTGTGCCTGCGTTTGTGTATCTTGGGAGGTGGCGTCACAGACACACTGGGAGAGGATACAGGGGACATGTGAATGGTAGTGGGGGTGGTGACTGCACGTGAGCAGGGTGTGGTGGTGGGTGTTCTGGTGATGGCAGTAGTGGCTGTAGATGTAGTGCATGCAGGTGTGAGTGTAGACGAGACTGGGAGGGAGGAGGGAGACGAGGAGGAGGGGGACACAGTGGAGGCAGTGGATGTTGGTGTGTCTGCATGTGTGTGATGCTTGCGTGAGTGCCTGTGGGATGTGTGGTGCTTATGTTTGCCAGAAGGTGTGCTTGGGATAGGCTGGGGTACAGGGGATTGGGTCTGGATGGAGGAAGTTGGAGGGGGGAGGCTAGAGACAGGGACAATGGCTGCCATCAGTGCTGAGGCCAGAGTCTGAAAAGCTCGCTGAAGGGCCGCCTGACCAGAATGAATGCCCTCCAGGAATGAATTTGTTTGTTGCAACTCTCTTTCGACACCCTGGATGGCATTCAAAATGGTAGACTGCCCAACAGTGAGGGACCTGAGGAGGTCAATGGCCTCCTCACTGAGGGCAGCAGGGGTGACAGGGGCAGGGGCTGAGGTGCCTGGGGCGAAGGTGATGCCCGCCCTCCTGGGTGAGCAGGCACGGGGCAAAGGCTGAGGGGCTGCTGGGAGGGCGGTGCTGGTAGGGGGGGTGGCGGCTGTACCTGTAGATGCGGGGGGCACAGATGTTGCCGCCACCACAAGGGAGCTCCCATCAAAGGACGAGTCTGTGTCACTGGTGTCAGCTCCTGTCCCCGCCGTGGAGCTCCCCTCGCCCTCCGTCCCACTGGTGAACTCCGAGTCCGTAGTGTCACCCTCCATGGCCATGTGGGATGCAGCTCCCTCGTGCTCCGGTGCCACTGCTCCTCTGCCTGATGATGCTAATGCACACAAGAACAGGGAGACCACAAAAAGGGGGGGGACGACAGAAGAAAGACATGTTCAGTGCATGCATTACTGCTACCGTTTGCGGACACGACAGACACAGAAGCCCCCTGCACTACACCGCGCTCTTGGGCTCCACTGTTCAATCCCTGGGAAATGGCCTACTAGGCTATGGACGACATCTGCACACATGGATGACACAGGGGCATAACTAGGTGTACTTGGCACTCTACAGAGGTGGGGTGGGGTGCCACATGGCCTCCCTTACGGAGGGACCTTGCCTACTAAACTCGCCCTGGCCTAGGGAAACCCACAGCCCACCTCCCCACCCAGAACCCTCCACTGCGCGCTAAATCAGCAGGATGAGAGTGTACTCACCCCCTTGTGGCTGCTGTGATGCCCTCAAGTGCCCAACCAACTCCGGGTATGCCACCGCCAGGATCCTGAACATCAGGGGGATCATGGTGCGACGGGCACCCCTCCCACGTTGGGAGGCCATCCCCAGCTGAGCCTCCGCCGTCTTCTTGCTCCAGCGGCGAAAGTCCTCCCATCTTTTCCGGCAGTGGGTGCTCCATCTGTGGTAGACCCCCAGGGTCCAGACGTCCTTGGCGATGGCACTCCAAGGCCCGTATTTAGACTTTTTTTGCGCCACAAAAACGGCGCAAACTTGCAAAATGCCATTGGATTTTGTAGGTTTGCGCCTTTTTGCGTCAAAAAGCGGCGCAAATGCGGCGCTAAAAAAAGTATAAATACGGGCCCAAATATCTTTTTTCTGGTGGGCGCTGACCTACATGATTTGTACAGGGGGAAGAGAAACTTATCACCAACTGCATTGTCACAGTCATTGGCCCCCATCCCTACCCTTGCCATGTTGCACATGCACTCACGTCGTTTCATGCGCGCCGCAATCTCCCCCCACCCCTTCTTACATCCACCCCACTCCACACAGGCATAGCCCATACAGCATGCTCCCAGTGTACTTACCTGTTTGTCTGGAGGACCGTAGAGCAGCGTGTACTGGGGGAGGACCCCGTCCATGAGTTTCTCCAACTCCTCCGATGTGAAGGCAGGGGCCATTTCCCCAGACACTCTAGCCATTGTCTCTTCCAGACCGAGGTCACAGCAGCACTTGCAGTGTAGGTCCTCTCCTGTCGAAGATCAGGTATCGAGTGATTGAACAGATTGAAAATGGTATTCACGTCCTCGGCGGTGCGTACCGTCACCGCCGGCGTACATCATCATTGGCTCCTGGGACCCAGAGGGTCCAATGTTAACCAATGCAGCATTGCGTCGCGGTCTTCGACCGCCTACCGCCGCGCAGTTACCTCACATCCCATTGTCCCACTTTAGAGGTCAGGCAGCCGCCATTTCAGGGGGCCCCATGGCTTCATTTTTAACTCCATCACACAAACCTAGGCCTAGACTCAACACACATACAGGCCACTTTTCGGATTATGATTTGTGTTCTGTGTAAGCTGTGGGTACGTACCTCTGAGTTGGTTGACTCTGTGCTCGCTGTTGTCCTTCATAGGCACCGTCCGCTGGGACATGTGAGGAGATGGCGGCATCCTCCGGTGTACAGACCGCTGGTGGACCTGTCGACAATGGAGGAAAGACATGTGATCATCACATACAGGCTTGACCGGGCCACAATCCAGGAACTGTGTACCCAGCTGGAGCCAGACCTGATGTCAGCTATCCGCCATCCCACAGGAATCCCCCCTCAAGTGCAGGTGCTGTCAGTGCTCCATTTCCTTGCAAGTGGGTCATTTCAAACAACAGTGGACATAGCATATGGGATGTCCCAGCCTATGTTTTCCAACATATTGTCCAGAGTGTTGTCTGCCCTGCTGAAACACATGCGGAGCTACAGCGTTTTCCCTCAGGTTGAGGATTTTCCTACAGTGAAAGGTGATTTCTACGCCCTGGGACATATCCCCAACATCATAGGTGCCATTGATGGGACACATGTGGCTTTGGTACCCCCCGCAGGAGTGAACAGGTGTACAGAAACCGGAAGAGTTATCATTCGATGAATGTGCAGATGGTGTGTTTGGCAGACCAGTACATCTCCCATGTTAATGCCAAGTTCCCTGGCTCAGTGCATGATGCCTACATCCTGCGGAATAGCAGCATCCCTTATGTGATGGGTCAACTCCAGAGGCACCGTGTGTGGCTATTAGGTGAGCACCTGGAAGCAAGACAGTGGGAATGGTTGTCTGGGTCTGGGGTTATCCCTGCAGGTTAGTGTGTGTCTAACAGTTGTCCCTCACCATTTGCAGGTAACTCTGGTTACCCCAACCTTTCATGGCTACTGACCCCAGTGAGGAATCTCAGGACAAGGGCAGAGGAACGCTACAATGAGGCCCATGGGCAAACACGGCGGATAATCAAGCGGACCTTCGGCCTCCTGAAGGCCAGGTTCAGGTGCCTCCATATGACAGGTGGATCCTTATTCTACTCACCAAAGAAGGTGTGCCAGATCATCGTGGCCTGCTGTATGCTTCACAACTTAGCTTTGCGACAACAGGTGCCTTTTCTGCAGGAGGATGGTCCAGATGGCGTTGTTGTTGCAGCTGTGGAGGCTGTGGACAGTGAAGACGAGGAAGCAGAAGAAGAGGACATGGACAACAGGGACTCGGTGATCCTGCAATATTTCCAGTGAGACACAGGTAAGAATACAAACCTGCCTACTACATGTACTTTAACACTACTACCTCTCTACTGTCTGTCGTTTTCACCCAGTGTATGGTCACTGAGTTGTCACTTTCCCTTACGATTTCACAGATCTGGGTCCCACTGTGTGACATCTGCTTTGATTCCTCATGGACTAGAGCTGTGTGACATAGGTATGTTGACATTACAATTGAAAGAGCTTTTTGCCACAGTAATTGCTAATACACTATTCTGAAATCACAGACTGACTCCAGATTGTTTTGTGCTTCAAGGGTGTTTATTTAAGTGCTCATTATTGGAGGGGGTTGCAAAATGGTGAGGGGTGATGGTGGAGGAATGTCCATGGCAGAGTCCAGTCTATTAGTCTCACAGGTGCATTGCCCAAATGGACATAGGAAGTGGAGCTGGGGCAGTTTAAGGATGGACAGGGTGACAAAGTGGGACAGAAGAATGACATTCAGGGTGGTCTCATTTCTTGGCGGGGTCTTGGCATCGTTCTCTGTCTTTGTCCTGGATCTCAGGGACCATTTGCTGGGTGGTTCTCCCTTTGCAGGGGGTGGGGTGCTGGTGTGGTGGTCCTGTGGCGGTGCCTCCTGTCCACTAGCGCCAGCAGAGGTGGTGGGCAGTTCATCGTCCATGCTAGTGTCAGGGGCCCCTTGTTGTGCCACAGTGTCCCTCCTGGTGTTGACGAGTTCCTTCAGCACCCCTACAGTGGTACCCAGGGTGGAATTGATGGATTTGAGTTCCTCCCTGAAGCCCAAATACTGTTCCTCCTGCAGCCGCTGGGTCTCCTGAAACCTGGCCAGTACCGTTGCCATCGTCTCCTGGGAATGGTGGTAGGCTCCCATGATGTTGGAGAGGGCCTCGTGGAGAGTGGGTTCCCTGGGCCTGTCCTCCCCCTGTCGCACAGCAGCCCTCCCAGTTCCCCTGTGTTCCTGGGCCCCTGTCCCCTGAACCGTGTGCCCACTACCACTGCCCCCAGGTCCCTGGTGTTGTTGGGGTGGTGCATTAGCCTGGGTTCCCTGTAGTGGTGGACACACTGCTGATTGACGTGTCCTGGGGACAGAGGTATGGGCCCGCTGGGTGGGTGCTGTGCTGGTGTTTCCAGAGGGGGGAAGGTCTGTAGTGGCCTGTGATTGTGTGATGGGAACCGACTGTCCCGAGGTCCCCGATGGGCCGGGCTGGTCATCTAGATCCAGTTGGACAGAGCTGCTGTCATCACTGTGGGCCTCTTCTGTTGGTGGTGTGGACATGTGTGTACCCTCCTGTCCGGTGACGTTGGGTAGGGGTCCTGCAGGGGTATAAAAGGATGTTTATTACATCTGTGTGTGCCATGGTGTGCAATGGGTGGGTGACTGTGTACCCCAGTGCTTGCATTCCTGTGTGGGACATTGTGTGATGATGGTTTAGGGGGGTGTATGGGTTTGTTCAGTGGGCATGCTTTGGTGATGGGTGTCCATGCTTTGGTGTTGCATGCAGGGCTTGGTGTTGGGATGTGTGGTTTGTGATGTGGGGACATTTGTGAGGAGTTGGAGTGATGAGGGTGAGGGTGAGGGTGGGGGTATGTGATTTGACTTACCAGAGTCCATTCCTCCATCTACTCCTGCGAGGCCCTCGGGATGCAGAATCGGCAAGACCTGCTCCTCCCATGTTGTTAGTTGTGGGGGAGGAGGTGGGGGTCTGCCGCCAGTCCGCTGAACCGCAAGGTGGTGTCTTGAGACCACGGAACGCACTTCCCCGTAGGTCATTCCACCTCTTCCTAATGTCATCCCGATTTCTTGGGTGCTGTCCCACTGCGTTGACCCTGTCCACTATTCTTCGCCATAGCTCCATCTTCCTTGCAATGGAGGTGTGTTGCACCTGAGATCCGAATAGCTGTGGCTCTACCCGGACAATTTCCTCCACCATGACCCTGAGCTCATCCTCCGAAAACCTGGGGTGTCTTTGCCGTGCCATGGGGTGGTGTGGGTGATGTGTGGGGTGGTGTGTGTGGTGATAAGTGTGCTGATATGTAGTGGGGTGTTGTGTGAGGTGTGTGGAAGTTATGTGGGTGATGGTCTGGTGTGTCTGTGGATGCTAGTATTGTTGATGATGGTGTCTCTCTCTGTGCTTCTTTCTCAATTGTTGTTGTAGGGGTTTGTGGGTGATGTGGGTGGGTGTTTTATATTGTATTGGGTGTGTGGGAGAGTTGTGTGTATGTGTATCAGGTGTGTGTATTTTGAATTGTCCAATGTGGCTATGTTTTGTATGTGTGTGTGTATTTTGAGCGCGGCGGTGTGTACCGCCAATTGAATACCATGGTTGAAGGACCACCGCATGGATTCGTGTGCCGTGATAGTGTGGGCGTATTTCTGTTGGCGTGACGGTGGAGGTTTTGTTTTCGCCAATTTATTACTGACCTTTGGTGTGGCGGACTTGTGTGGGTGTCTGAATTTTGGCGGATTCCGTGATGTGGGTCATATTAGCTGTGGCGGATTTCTGCGGGCGAGGCGGTGTGTTGGCGGTCTTCTGCACGGCGCTAAGCGGCTTTTACAGCCAATGTTGTAATGAGGGCCTTAGTCTTTAATTTCACCCATGGGATTATATCCCATTTAAAACTATTGACTTTCATACATTTATTCATTTTTGATGCTATTATATTGAGTCTTCAACAATACTTACTTATTAACAACTCGCTTTAACGGAACTGCAGCCCTATTTATTATCTAAAAACAATAGTCTTATTATTTTAAACTGCTTACATGGCCGTCATCCTTATGTATGGAATTTGTCTGTAAAATAGAAGTAGGACTCAATGTTACATTTTATAGTACCACAAACATGTCTGCCAAGGGAGCGCCCGACAATAGAACATTATATAGAAACAAGGGACTCTTCCCTCTCATAAATAACGCAATAAATATAAGTATTAAAATAGAAGTAGGACTCGCGTCCCATCTAAAATAGAAGTAGTACTTGCTGTTACATTTTATAGTATCATAAACATGTCGGCCAAGGGAGCGCCCGACATTAGAACACTCGAAAGTAACGAGGGACTCGTCCCTCTCATAAAAAAGGCAACAAATATAAGTATAAAAATAGAAGTAGGACTCGCGCCCCATCACTCACATACCTCATTTAAATAGAGTCACACTTAATGCGGTTTTCCTACTAACAACAAAGCGCAGATGTAGAACGCCGAATTTTCAAGCCTGAAATTATTCCCAGGACTCTTGCATCTCGGACTTAGGTGAGACTCCTTTGCATTATCCTCTAAAACGTCATGCACATTAAATAAGAGTCTCTGATTGAATTCATTCTAATTTTATCGCACTATTAATCAGTTATATTTTTTCATATACATGACAAGCCATGCGCTTATATATTTTTTTGTGCTACGCAAGATGTTGATAAGTTTGCACATATTTCCCTTTTAGTCCCAACTAGGGACTTTGTTTACATTACATCTGTATATACACATTTAATGTGAAGTCTTATAATCCATTTCTCATGCTAAATATTAGTTCTTCTTGGTAGAGAACTAGTTCTGGACATATATTGACAAATAATTTCTTAGTTTAATAGTCTCATCACATTAACAATTTATATATACAGCTTGGATACTTAATGCATTTTTAATCTTTATATTCAGATCGCCAACAATTCACAAAATTTACCTTGTTTGATGAGTATTCTTATGGTATGACATCTTTGTATTATAAGTTATCTAATGATTACACTATACTTAATTCTATCACAGGACCGGAGGCGAGGATTATGCAGATCTTTCTTCACTTTTTATTAAACAGCAAGTTCAAAGTCAAACAAAACATGAACAAAAAAACTACAAGTTCCATGAGCCCGCCGCCATGGTAACGAGTATCCAATGAGGTGCACTCCTTCATGTTGGTATAAATATCCCGAAATGCGTCACACTTCCTCTTTCTTCACTGCTGCGAGTCAGATAAGTGCCTTTTTCTGCCTCCGGTTAGAAGTTTGTTTGTTGGCTCGCGTTACTGCTTCAATTGTGTTTTCCGTGTATTTAATTGTTATAGCAACGTTCGTTGCTACGAGCGGTCCGGAACAGACGTTTCCGCTCGAGCGTTTCATTTTTCTGTTTCGCCCTCGGCGTGTTTAAATACGCGTCGGGCCCACCAGAGGGCGCGCGCGCTGCGTTTTTCAGCGTCAGAGAGCGTGTTACTCTCAGCTCTCGGCGCTCGCACCTCGCGTTTGTTATTTTCTTTAAGAATTGAGGGTTTTTACCTCAGTAGCACGTTTTCGTGCCTCTGGTGCAGTTTTTTCCCTACCTGTGACACCCGTTTGGGTAAGGATTACCCCATTGGGAAGGCATTATTTCTTGACTTTACTTGAGTGACAGAGAGGGTAGGGATTTACCCTATATATTATATATATTTTTTGTTGGGTGTATACTCTGTCCAGTCCTCATTATGCAATCCTCTCAAGAGAATGAACCTTTTACCAACATGTCCCCAGGTGAGGGTCCCTCTCACCGTACCCTTCCCCCTGGGGTGGACGCTTTATTTTCACAGGCTATTTCTCACGCTTTAGCCCCTCTTAGGGATACTGTAGCTAAACTTACTGAACAGGTGTCCAGGGGTACGGGCATGTTTGGTGTGACGGGAGCGGAGGGTGATTCCTCTACCCTTTCGGCTCCCAGGAAAATGCGCAAGCGCGACGCGGGGCACCTGGAGGATGGTGAGTTTTTATCCAACCCCAAGAGTGCGCGCGCGCATAAGCGCTTACCCTCCCGGGAGGGCCGTTTGCCCGGGGTAATGGGTGACATGCTTCACCACCTATGGAACCCTGATTTGAGATCCCCTAAAGGCTTCATGGGAGGTTCAGATGAGGACTTATCATCTTTGGATGACGACTCAGGTCGCCCTTGGCGTCCTGGTGCTACCCTACCAGATCCTTCGGATCACGGCAATTCTGACTCCGATATGTTTGAACCGGAGGGTATCTACCATCCGCGTTCCTCGGAGTGACGTCCAGACCACAAGGTAGCTGAATATGTCGCCAGCAAAATTAGGCAACCTCTGGACAAAGAGGTGCGAGCTCGTCTACGGGCGGAGTGCCCACGCCCGTCTTTATCGGATAAGGTCGCTTTTACGCCTGACATTGACCCTAAAATGTGTACGTTTTTTGCCAAGTATACCAAGGATCCCAAAAAAAGGGATTGATCGCTCCTGGAGGGCATGCCAAGATAAACTTCTTGATGTGTTAGGTCCCCTCACACAGATTATTCAATTAGCGGAGCGTGCCAAGCAAGCAAACACTCTCCTTCAGACAGACATCATAGCAGGATGGGCTCAGAGAGCTGTTTGTCTCCGGGGCAACGCGAACTGTGCCATCTCTGCAGAAAGACGCAGGTCTTTATTGATCAAAATCGACCCCAAGTTAGGGGAACTGTCTAACTCAGAGGCAGGGGCTGTTGCCCAAGGCAATTTATTTGGCGACCCTTTTGTGAAAGAGTTAGGAAAATTTGTGGCTACTTTTTCAGCTTTGGATAAAGCACAATCTTCCATTAAAAAGATTTTTCCCAGTAAGGTTTTTGGCGGGGCCGGACGAGGCAGGGGTCGCTCTTCCGGCCATCCTTTCCAGCAAGGCCCCAGTTCCTTCCGGAACAACGGTTGGAGAAACGGCAGACAAGGAACTTTCTTCCCCAACAGAGGCAGGGGAAAAGGCAGGGGGTCCAGAAATACGCGAGGAGCATCTAATGCCCCAGGAGGTCCCTCTGGTAAGGCTTATCCCTTTTTCCCCCAAAAATTTTGGAGGGAGATTGAGGTTTTTCAGGGACAATTGGAGGCGCATTACCTCCGACGCATGGGTTCTACAAACTGTCTCAGGGTTTCAGATAGAATTCTGGGGTACCCCACTTCAGGAGAAACTGCCTCCGCCATTGTGTTCTCAGCAGAAGACTCAGAGCTCATAGATTTGGATGTTCAGGCCCTTCTTCACAAAGGAGCCATTTCCTTCACTTCCCTTCACCCCACAGGTTTCGTAAGCAACATCTTCTTGGTGGAGAAGAAGGACAAGGGGTTTCGTCCCGTTATCAATCTTCGTGCATTCAACGAATGGGTGGTTTACAGACATTTCAAAATGGAGGGTATTCACATGCTCTGCGACCTCCTCTTACAAGGAGACTGGATGGTTCGTCTGAATCTCAAGGACGCGTACCTCACAGTCCCTATTTTTCCGCCCCATCGCAGATTCCTGCAATTCTTATGGAACGACCAGGTGTTCGAATTCACCACACTCCCCTTCGGCCTGTCATCGGCACCTTGGTGCTTCACAAAACTTCTCAAACCAGTAGTGGAAACACTGAGGTTACAAGGCATACGCCTCATAATTTATCTGGACGACATCCTTTTAATGGATCAGTCCAGGTCTCAGTTGATATACAATCTGAACACAACTATTGCGCTTTTCCAGGACCTTGGTTTCGTGATCAACCAACAGAAGTCGCAACTTACTCCGACTCAATCTTTAATCTTCCTAGGGTTTCTAGTGGATTCCCGATCAGCGTCTCTCAGTCTCCCGACGACGAAGATTTCCAAGATAAAGAAGGAACTGAGAAAAGTCCTTCGATGAGACCAGATTTCACTACGTCAGTTAGCTAGAGTGGTCGGCCTGCTTTCCTCTTCGATTCAGGCCATTTTTCCTGGTCCCCTACACTACAAAGCCCTGCAACGCTTGAAAGCGTTTCACCTTCGCCGAGGGGTGACGTACTCCGAGCTGATCTCTCTGTCTCAGGAGGCAAGGACGGAGTTGTTTTGGTGGCTGGACCACATGGAGGCATGGAATGGCAGGGCCATTTTTGGAGCAGCCCCGGATCTGGTGATCGAGTCAGACGCCAGTCGCCAGGGATGGGGGGCTCGTTGCGGGGACATCTCGTTCGGGGGTCGCTGTACCCCGCAGGAACTAACCATGCATATCAACTGCCTGGAGCTCCTGGCGGGATCATTTGCGATCAAATCTCTCACGAGAGACAAAGTCTCATGTGTAGTTCTACGGATGGACAATGTATCGGCAGTACAATACATAAATCGTCTAGGGGGGACAAGATCAAGAGCCCTAGCGGAACTAGCGAAAGATTTTTGGCATTTTTGCCTTCAACACCAAATCTCAGTCACAGCAGAGTATCTTCCGGGATCCCAGAATATCTGGGCAGACTGGAATTCTCGGTTTCTCCAGGATCCCAGCGATTGGCGACTACATCACTCGGTTTTTCAGGCGATCATGGATCGTTGGGGTCCCTGCTCAGTGGATCTCTTTGCGTCTCGTTGGAATGCTCAGCTTCCCCTATACTTCAGCTGGCGTCCGGATCCGGGAGCGGCGGCAGTAGATGCGTTTCTCCAACATTGGGGGACCCTTCAGGGTTATGCTTTTCCCCCGTTTCTTCTTATCCCGTGGGTTGCTGCTCAAGTTCGCCGCCAAGAGGCGACGGTGATTCTAATAACCCCCTGGTGGAGGTCACAGGCGTGGTTCCCGACTCTGCTGGAACTCTCGTGCGAATGTCCTCTTCGCCTCCCGGATTTTCCCTCAATACTCCTGGATCCGTCGGGTTTCTGTCACCCTCTAGTCCTTCTAGGTCATCTTTCCCTCATAGCTTGGAAGATTTCCGGCATCGTTGGCAAGACAACCGACTTTCGCAGGAAGCTAATAACTTCATCGCACAGGCCTGGGCCCCTGGTACATGCAAACGATATAGATCAGCATGGAATAGATGGTCTCGTTGGTGTGTGGGCAAACACTGCGATCCCATGGGGGCCAGTATTACCGACATCATCAATTTCCTTGCAGAATTAGCAGAATCCGGCTAGGCGTATCGCACGATCAATTCTTTTTGTTCGGCCATCTCCGCGGGCCACCCTCCCCTGAACAATCTCCCGATCGGGGAGCATCCCTGGATATGTAAACTTCTTAAGGGTATTAGACTCTCCAGACCTCCACAACCCAGATATTCGGAGCTCTGGGATGTGAACTTAGTTCTTAATCTTTTATCCTCTTGGCGGGACAACCAGTATTTGTCGACGAAAGAATTGTCGGCCAAATTAGCCATGCTTCTCTGCCTCATTTCCTGTAAGCGAGTGTCAGATATCAGAGCACTGGATGTTTCCGCTCGAGTCTTTACTCCAGAAGGAGTCACGTTTACTATTGCAAGGAGGACAAAGACTAATACCAGGTCGGTATCCTATCCCGCTTTTCCTGATTCCCCGAAACTATCTGTGGTTAGATGTCTCAAAGTCTATGAGGAAGTGACCAGTTCTTGTAGACCTCCAGGTGAGAATCAATTGTTGATTTCTATAAAGAGACCGTTCAAGGCGGTTTCTTCTCCTTCCATTGCCAGATGGATTCGATGGATTCGATGGATTCTCTCTGAGGCAGGAATAGATATTCAAGTTTTTGGCGCCCATTCTACTCGGGGAGCTATGGCTTCCAAAGCCATACAAGTGGGGGGCAGATTAGAGGACATCATGCATGCTGCTGATTGGTCTTCAGATTCTACTTTTAAGAAGTTTTACTTTAAACCAATTCATGAAGCAGCCGCACTAGTGGTGAGTAAGCTTTGAACTTGCATAATCCTCGCCTCCGGTCCTGTGATAGAATACGAAATTTCCTAGCTATCGTGAAGGAAAGTTTCAATTCTATTAAGGACACGGAGGCGAGGATTATCCCACCCACATACATTACGCTGGTATGTTCCCTCCCGATTACATCTATCTGCGTAGCAAGGTAGTATACTTGCGTTTATACCTTTATTTATTGTTATTCTGCTCATATTCTAATTTACATTAGGCAGCACTTGATTCAGATGTATTTACATTTTATATTTAAATGTATGTTAAGGTTCATGACTTTATTGCCTTCGGTATGTTTCTGTGTTCTATTGGATTAGCATCTAATTATACCTCTTTTGTAGGTTTCGAAACTACAACCAATTGACTCTACCAGGATTCCTTCCGCAGTGAAGTCGAGGAAGTGTGACGCATTTCGGGATATTTATACCAACATGAAGGAGTGCACCTCATTGGATACTCGTTACCATGGCGGCGGGCTCATGGAACTTGTAGTTTTTTTGTTCATGTTTTGTTTGACTTTGAACTTGCTGTTTAATAAAAAGTGAAGAAAGATCTGCATAATCCTCGCCTCCGTGTCCTTAATAGAATTGAAACTTTCCTTCACGATAGCTAGGAAATTTCGTATTCACGATGATTATTCTATTAACTGTGTAGGGCCAGCACTCTTCCTATCCTTCTACTGTTTCTTGTTGCCTCTTCTTTAATTTTATTACGGATTTCTCTCATCCCTTAAAATTTCGTCTTGTTGTTCACTCCATAAACTACTTTCAACGGATGGCTGTATCTACACACCTTCAACCAGATTCAAATCTATTATCACGTTTTCACTAATTCGCACTATTATTGAGGTTTTTGTTTTCACATATTCATATAAAACTTTGTTTTTGCACGATGGGGTGCACTTTTGCATGGGCTTCATAGACACTTTTTTTTCGAACTTGAAAAATCAGTTTCTGATTTATTCTTACTTACCATTTACAGCCTTGAAAAAGCCCTAGGTAAATGCACCGCATAGGGCGAAACACGTGTCGGCTGTTCACTTATGTTTTCTGCATCATAATTATGAACTTTGAATCAATAAACAGATTCGAACACAATACTAAAATCTGATTGATTATTGCCTATCTGTGACCAACATTTTCAACAAAAGATTTCTTCAAAAATTGATTTAAGTGGGTTTTCAACTTTTGTATCTCTAGAAGTTTATTTACCCGGGGGAAAACTGGTCCAAACCCCCACTTGATCACCCATAATCCAATCTTATATTTTAGGGCATTAACTACTGGAAGGGAGCATTGGACCTTGACCATTTATATTTGCCTTCATGTAGTAATAGATGTATGCCTGAAGTATTAATGGCCAATATCAGGGAGAGTATCGGAGTATGGTATGGGCTCATGAATATACAATGGACGCCTGGAGTCAGGATGGCCAACTCTGCAGACTGATAGAAAATGGACATGTGTAGGAAGTATTTAGCTGCTAAAGATGAATTTAAGTGAAAAGGTGTCTCTATGTTTGGAATATGTGGAGGTTTAATAACTACCACTACAATGGGTGTAGTGAATATAGGGCAGTAATGGAATGGATGATTGCCTGGAGTAATAATGGTTGATATCTCTGACGGGAGATGAGTGCATATGTACCTGAAGCACTCTGGCCCGTATTTATACTCCGTTTGCGCCGAATTAGCGTCGTTTTTTTCGACGCAAATTCGGCGCAAAACTAACGCCATATTTATACTTTGGCGTTAGACGCGTCTAGCGCCAAAGTATGGGCAAATAGCGTCATTTTTTGGCGTGAACGCCTTCCTTGCGTTAATGAGATGCAAGGAAGGCGTTCCCGTCTAAAAAAATGACGGCGACGCAAATGCGTCGTATTTATACTCCCGGGCAAAAGTCACGCCCGGGAGGTGGCGGGTCAAAAAACCCCGCATTTGCGCCACTATTTAACGCCTGGGTCAGGGTAGGCGTTAAGGGGCCTGTGGGCTCAAAATGAGCCCACAGGTGCCCTCCCCTGCCCCCAGGGACCCCCCCTGCCACCCCTGCCCACCCCAGGAGGACACCCAAGGATGGAGGGACCCACCCCAGGGACATTCAGGTAAGTTCAGGTAAGTATAATTTTTTATATTTTTTAATTTTTTTTGGGTGGCATAGGGGGGCCTTATTTGTGCCCCCCTACATGCCACTATGCCCAATGACCATGCCCAGGGGACATAAGTCCCCTGGGCATGGCCATTGGGCAAGGGGGCATGACTCCTGTCTTTACTAAGACAGGAGTCATTTAAATGGCGTCTGGGCGTCGAAAATAATGGCGCAAATCGGGTTGAGGCGATTTTTTTGCCTCAACCTGACTTGCCCCATTTTAAGACGCCCTAACGCCATTTTCCCCCTACGCCGGCGCTGCCTGGTCTACGTGGTTTTTTTCCACACACACCAGGCAGCGCCGGTCTGCTAGCGCCGGCTAACGCCATTCCATAAATACGGCGCCCGCATGGCGCTTCAGAATGGCGTTAGACGGCGCTAAATTTTTTGACGCTAAACTGCGTTAGCGCAGTTTAGCGTCAAAAAGTATAAATATGGGCCTCTGTATATAAGGTGGTCCTAATCCAAGATGGTGGTTTAATACCCTGGAACAGAGAGACGAGGCTGAACGGTAGGGTAGTGTCAATTTCTTTAAGTGAAGTTAGTGTATAGGTTTTTAAACAGACAATGGCGATATAAAAGACTGTGTCTGGCTAAAAATGTTATATAGGTGCGGGAATTTTTTATTCATATTTTGTAATACTCTTGTTAATGTTTATATAGATGTAAAGGACAGAGTGATTTGCGGGACTTGATATAAAAGTAGCACGATGGTAGAGGATTTGAATAGCGGCTTTAGAAAGAAGTTTTATAGCCTGAGAGTGTTGGGAGGTTTGGAGCATAGTAAGTTCGGTTAATGGATAGTGGGGTGGAAAATGTGGCCCCAATGAGTGACTCAAAACAACAAGTTGCTCAGGCACACATGGACAAATGGATGGCGTACATGGAGTGGAGTTATGTTTTAATATGAGGAGCAAACGGTTGATAAGAGTTTATAGGCGTTTCTGTTTAACAGCCTGAAATTGAAGAGAGGGCGTACTGGATTGAATTAAATTCAACCATAGTGCATTGGAGACGAGATAAACAACAGCTGTACCCTGTTTATATGAACTCGATTAAGGGTTGAAGTGAGGTGAGTTACAGGGAGTGTAAGCATAATGTAGGGAGATTACAGAAGATATATTTTATGTCATTTTCATACATGCAAAGTATCCTTTATGAATAATGAGTGAGATGGAATATATGGGACCGTGAAGTTTATGGGTGATGATGAGAATACATTGAATTCCAGGGAGGGTAAGTGATACGTTGGAACCCCTGGACCACCAATGAGAAGTAATATGCGGAGGTACAAAAAATTATAATAAACAATAAGTGATAAACACAGGGTGAAGTAAAAAAATATTTAGTAATAGATGTATGACTGAAGTATTAATGGCCAATATCAGGGAGAGTATTGGCTTATGTGTTATATCTCCCTAGAGAGGATTGATCTCCTAAGAAATCAGGATTGAGAAAGTTGGGACCCCTATGCATAAGGAGCCTTATACAAGAAGCATTGTATTTGACGAAGAGAGGAAATAAATCCCTTGAAGCTTACTGTGCGGGCCCCAATAGTAGATATCAGCGGGGACAGGTGAGTTGGTAATTAAGGTATCGTTCATTTGCTCAGAATAATGACACAACAAAGTGTATTGAGCAATAATATATGAGGTGCCTAATTGTCAGGCCCTGTTTGATGGAAGATTTGTCGCGCAGCGACACGCGGCACGAGGCAAACACTCGGCTTGGGACGCGGCGCGCGGCAGCAAGACGCGCCGCACCCCCAGCCTCTCCTGTTTAACTCGAGGCCCCAAATTAGGCATGGGGCCTCGCTTCTATTCTGGCGCGGCGCACCCCCACTGATTCATATGGTTTCCCCCCACTTACCTTCTATTGTGTTCCCTTCTCTTGCTGTCACCCTTGTTTTTTCTCCCTTTTTATGTTTTTCCTTTTCCCATGATTCCCCTCTCTTTCCCAGCCTACCTTGGTTCCCTACTCACTATGGTGCCTTGTCTATTGCCTTCTGTGAATTGTTCCCTATCCAATATGGTGTCCTTTTACTTCCTGACGGTCGTTTCCTGTTCTGTGGGTATTTAAGGGCTGTGATTTCTTTTCTTCTTGCGCTGCAACACTTCCTTTTGGATGGTGGTCTTCGTTTGGATGGTGGTCTTCGCTCCTTCTCCTTTGCATCAGATACTGATTCTGCTTTTGTTTCAGTTTTTTCCTGTTCATTTTGTCTCGTGTTCTGAAATTATTGATCTTTTTGCTCTTATTTCAGGAGGTCCTTTTTGAGGTTTTTTTCCCCTTTTTTAGGGATTTTTCCCTCTGGCACTCCTTCTGAAGGACACAGACTGCCTTTGGCGTTCCCATTGCCTGAAGCACCGTGGCTACCAGAAAGAGTCGCCCCTATCAGGGCCAAGGCAGAACCTACAAGAACAAGAACCTCGTCACACATTCAGTGGACTCCAGGCACCAGCAACGAGTAAGTTGCGACAAGATTAGGAATTTTGATAAACAGGATAATAATACAAGAGGTAGATAACTCTCAGGCCCTTGTTGATACAATATGAAGATCTTATTAGCACATGGAAAAGTCTTAGACATATAGAACCAGCAAATAAACAGAATATAGATATCATGCAGAAATAGTGCATTACCTTCATCTAGGGTGATGTTTACCTTTGAAAGAATTTTGATAAGGGGGAGGAGTTTTGCACAAACATATAGGGAATGATGAAGTGCAGAAAGCAATATGTCCTAATTATCTATAGAGTTTTGTAATGTTGATATGATGCCTGTCTGTGTTAAATATTGATATTTTATATTGGATTTTGTGCTTTTTATATAATTACAATGTTTGTATGTATCGTGTCCTGAAGAAGGTGGTGTGAACCATCATGAATCCCACCAAAACGCTGCATCAACAGTAATTGGGATAGTGCTTTGATAGGCATTTTCAGAGCATTTGAACATGTGTTTTTATTGTTTTTTTATTTATATGATTATGTATGTGGGATATTTATGAAGTAAGTGAACATTTATGGTCCTAATGATATAAATATAACAAGCATTTGCAAAGCAATGGGTCTTGAGTTTGCTCGAGTTAGAGCCATTAGCGTTGTAAATTTCTAACTGGAACTTTCTTGCCACGCACACTGAAAATAAAAAGTAAAACAGTTGACATAAATAGGATAGAGACAAAAGGAAAAAAGAAGTTTGCTTGCAGTCAAAGTTATCAGCAATAGTGCAATTATCCATGTAATAGTCGATGGGCAAGGCGGTAACAAAACCGCCCTTAGGGGGGACAAACGTAAAGCAGTTACCAATAAAAACAAAGAATTTTTGAAAAGCAAGCCCATGAACGAGAGATAGTGATGGGCATGGTTAAAAGCCCACGTACATACCAACAAGTCAGAAAAACAATGCTTGCACGTTGCTATGCTTCACCTAAAAAGGAAAGGCCCATTATGTGTACATTGTTTTTATGGAAGATTAGATGTAAATTTTATCTGATTGTGTGTTATCTTTCTATTATAAGAATATCTGTCAGTTTGTTTGGACATATATGGTTTGGAATTTTTTGTGCATCTTCACCTTTCCCTAGTTAAGTAGAGCAGCCACTACAAAATGTTTTTAATAAGGGTGTGAGCATGAAAGGGAATTTTTATTGAGTTTTTTTTATATTGATTCTGTCCCTTTCGGTCTAACAGGGCTTACCTTTTCCTCTTTTGGTTGGACCATTTACTAAGTTGCCTGTTTTTATCATTTTCATTTTCTGTGCTTTCACTCTGCCACAACTGTTTTGATTGCTGTGATGATATTGTGTTATTTATTTTGCTCTAAAATTTGCTTAAAATAAAGTCTTAAAAATAACAGCATGTGGTGGGGCATAGCTTGGACTCCGGGGAAGATGGTGCAGTAGCTCTCCGGCTCTTCTTCCAGAGGATATCAGTATAGGAACACAAAATGGCAGAACTCAGGAATCAATAGAACAAAGCATTTGCCACCGGAGAAGAAGCAGCACACCCAACACCAATAAAGGAACAAAGGTGGTCATTACAACCCTGGCGGACGGTGTTAAAGCAGCGGAAATACCGCAAACAGGCCGGCGGACAAAAAAAGGGAATTATGACCCTGGCGGAAACCACCAACAAAGACAGCCACTTTAACACTTCGCCCGCCACGGCGGTACAGACAAGCAGCGCGGCGGTAACCGCCAACAGACAGGCGGAAGACAATGTACCGCCCACACTATTACAACCCGCCAATCCGCCACCTTTTCCGGGGCGGATTCACCGTGGATGAAAACACGGCGGAAACAGCTTTTGCTATGGGAAATCGCTCACCTGAACATATCCCACGAGGAACGAGGAATCCATGGAGCCGGAACTCCAAATACTCCCTGCCCTTGTGTTTCTGCTCTTCTAAGACCAACAGCTACGTAGGCACCGTAGACAACGGTGAGTACTGCACCTACAACATGGGGGAGGGGGGGGCAAAAGTTAGGGGGACACCCACCAAACGCCCCCACCCTCGCATATTACAACATACACACCAATGCATTCACAAAAATCACAGTAACAACCCACAATCCCCCCGGAAGAAACAAACAATGTAATGTGCCAATACACATGTCATACAAAAATATACCAATATCTATTTGAAAATCAGTCATAATTATATACAATACGAGAAGTAGTGCAGATATGTACATAACAATGTCCGTGCACCATCAGTCCAAAAATACATGGGCGAGGCCCACAAACGATACCTGACCACAATCGGAGAAAACACTGCCGGGGCATCTGATAGAAATACTACAGGCACCTCAGGGGGAAGGGAAGGGGGGGGCACCTCAGACGGATGACTGCAAAGCCAGATCCACGACGGGGCTCCATGCCCATTGATGTATCCTGGAGAGTGCAAAGCCACAGTCTCTCAAGTATATACAGTGGGTGGCTTGCCCACTGTGCCATCATGGGGAATGCAAAGCCACAGTCTCTCAAGTCTCTACAGTGGGTGGGTTGCCCACTGTGCCATCCTGGGGAGTGCAAAGCCACAGTCTCTCAAGTCTCTACAGTGGGTGGGTTGCCCACTGTGCCATCCTGGGGAGTGCAAAGCCACAATCTCTCAAGTCTCTACAGTGGGTGGGTTGCCCACTGTGCCATCCTGGGGAGTGCAAAGCCACAGTCTCTCAAGTCGATGCAGGTCCCTACTGGTACTGGGGGGGGACTGGTGCCCAGACTGGATGAGTCTGCTCGTGAAAGATAGTGTCCTGTCACTGTCCAAGCTGCACATGGGATAAGGATGCCTGATGTGGCGGGCATTCATTCCTACCCGGTGCATTGCCCTGTTCAGCGGTGCTTTGCCATGGCGGTCTCAGGACTGTTCAGTGGTGCTTTGCCATGGCGGTCTCTGGACTGTTCAGCCGTGCTTTGCCATGGCGGTCTTTGCCCTGTTCAGCGGTCCTTTGCCATGGCGGTCTCTGGACTGTTCAGCGGTGCTTTGCCATGGCGGTCTTTGCCCTGTTCAGCGGTGCTTTGCCATGGCGGTCTTTGCCCTGTTCAGCGGTCCTTTGCCATGGTGGTCTCTGGACTCTTCAGCGGTGCTTTGCCATGGCGGTCTTTGCCCTGTTCAGCGGTGCTTTGCCATGGCGGTCTCTGGACTGTTCAGCGGTGCTTTGCCATGGCGGTCTTTGCCCTGTTCAGCGGTGCTTTGAGATGGCGGTCTCTGGACTGTTCAGCGGTGCTTTGCCATGGCGGTCTTTGCCCTGTTCAGCGGAGCTTTGACATGGCGGTCTCTGGACTGTTCAGCGGTGCTTTGCCATGGCGGTTCTGATAAGGACTTTGGTGTGTGGCATAATGTTCTATACACTGGACATTGGTGTGTGGCATGACGTCTTCTACACTGGACATTGGTGTGTGGCATGACGTTTCATCATTGCCCAGCGGGGCTGTGGCAGCCGGGGCCCTCCAGGGCACTGACTCCGGCGGTGGTCTCCTGACCAGTGACGATAGTGGGGCCCTCATGGGCACTGACTCCAGTGGTGGCGGTGGTTTCCTGACCAGTGACGATACTCGGGTCCTCCTGGGCTGTGACTCTGGCGGTGGTCTCCTGACCAGTGACGATAGTGGGGCCCTCCTGGGCACTGATTTCAGCGGTGGCGGTGTTCTCCTGACTAGTGACGATACTCGGGCCCTCCTGGGCTGTGACTCTGGCGGTGGTCTCCTGACCAGTGACGATAGTGGGGCCCTCCTGGGCTGTGACTCTGGTGGTGGTCTCCTGACCAGTGACGATAGTGGGGCCCTCCTGGGCACTGACTCCGGCGGTGGCCTCCTGACCAGTGACGATACTCGGGCCCTCCTGGGCTGTGACTCTGGCGGTGGTCTCCTGACCAGTGACGATAGTGGGGCCCTCCTGGGCTGTGACTCTGGCGGTGGTCTCCTCACCAGTGGCGATAGTGGGGCCCTCCAGGGCACTGACTCCGGCGGTGGTCTCCTGACCAGTGACGATACTTGGGCCCTCCTGGGCTGTGACTATGGCGGTGCTTTGTGGACCAGTAACGACGGTGCTGGCGCTTGTGTCTCGACCGCCGGAAATGATGGCGCACTTCTCCGCCGTGACACTCACAACAGGCTTGGCAGACTTCCTCTGGCCCTTCCCTACCTTTGGTGGAGTCACAGCTGATTCTCCAATCCCCTTGGAGCCCATGTCAGTTGTTTTCCCACCAGGAGTCTTAACACGGTCCCGTCGTCCACTCTCCAATTTTAGAGCCTTTACAGGGGGTGGGCTGCCAGTGCCTTGGCTCCGGGTCCTACTGCCTGCCCTGGTGGCCGGTGCACTCCAAAAACCTTGAACAGGCACCACTGGTATTGGAGGCTTTTTGGCTGAGGCGCTAC
Organism: Pleurodeles waltl; assembly: GCF_031143425.1. Lineage (NCBI taxonomy): Eukaryota > Metazoa > Chordata > Amphibia > Caudata > Salamandridae > Pleurodeles > Pleurodeles waltl. The sequence goes on along the minus strand of NC_090440.1, from coordinate 976,309,534 downwards.
GACAGGACTGATGAATTGGGGGGGGGGGCAAAAAGGTCAACTTTACAGAGGGACAGTTTCTGACGAACACTGGGATGGGTAGCCAGAGGGGGTCTGGGAGTGGAGGAAGAGGAGGTGGTTGTCGGAGGTGTAACTTTAGGTGTTTTGGGTGCAGGTGCAGGTACTGGAGGCTGTCGTGAGGTGGATGGATGTTGGGTGAGGGATTGCCGGCGTTTGTGTACTTTGGGAGGGGGCGTCACAGACACACTGGGAGAGGACACAGGGGACGTGTAAGTGGCAGTGGAGGTGGTGAGTGCAGGTGAGCGGCTTGTGGTGCTGGGTGTCCTGGTGCGATTCATGGTGCCTGTAGATGTGGTGCATGCAGGTGTGTGTGTAGACGACACTGGGAGGGAGGAGGGAGAAGAGGAGGAGGGGGACACAGTGGAGGCAGTGGATGTTGTTGTGTCTGTATGTGGCTGAGGCTTGCATGAGTGCTTGTGGTGTGTGTGGTGCCTATGTTTGCTTGAGCTACTTGTGTGTGTTGACTTGTGTGCATGCTGGTCTGTAGGTGTGCTTGGGATGGGCTGGGGTACAGGAGATTGGGTCTGGGTGGAGAAAGTTGGAGGGGGGAGGCTAGACACAGGGACAATTGCTGCCATCAGTTCTGAGGCCAAAGATTGCAGGGTTCGCTGAAGGACAGCCTGACCAGAAAGAATGTCCTCCAGGAATGCATTACCATGTTGCAACTCTCGTTCTACACCCTGGATGGCATTCACAATGGTAGACTGCCCAACAGTGAGTGACCTGAGGAGGTCAATGGCCTCCTTACTGAGGGCAGCAGGGGTGACTGGGGCAGGGCCTGAGGTGCCTGGGGCGAAGGTGATGCCCACCCTCCTGGGTGAGCGGGCACGGGGCGAACGCTGAGGGGCTGCTGGGAGGGCGGTGCTGGTAGGGGAGGTGGCGACTGTACCTGTAGAGGTGGGGGGGACAGATGGTGCCGCCACCACAAGGGAGCCCACATCGTCGAACGAGTCTGTGTCGCTGCTTGGTGATCCGGTGGCCGACGTGAAGCTCTTCTCGCCCTCCGTCCCACTGGTGCATTCAGAGTCCGTGGGGTGGCCCTCCATGGCCATGTGGGATTCAGCTCCCTCGTGCTCAGGTGCCACTCTACCTCCGCCTGTTGATGCTGATGTACAAAAGAACAGGGAGAGCAGACAAAGGGGGGGAGACAGAAGAAAGAGGGTTTTAGTGCATGGCATACCGCTACCGTTGGCGGTCAAGACAAACGCAGATGCCCCCTGCATTACACCGTGCTCCTGCCCTCTGCACATGCAATTTCTGGGATATGGCCTATATGGCAATGGTGGACTTCGGCGCACATGGATGCCACAGGGGCAACTATACCTCGACTTGGCATTCTGCTGAGGTGGGGTAGAGTGCCACATGGCCTACATTACGGAGGGGCCTTGCCTACCGAACTCGCCCTGGCCTAGGGACACCCACAGCCCACCTCCACCACCCAGACACCTCCACTGCACGCAAAGTCCGCAGAATGAGGTTGTACTCACCCCCTTGTGTCTGCTGTGATGCCCTCAAGCGCCCATCCAACTCCGGGTAGGCCACCGCCAGGATCTGGAACATCAGGGGGGTCATGGTGCGACAGGCACCCCTCCCACGTTGGAAGGCCATCCCCAGCTGAGCCTCCGCCGTCTTCTTGCTGCAGCGGCGAATGTCCTCCCATCTCTTACGGCAGTGGGTGCCCCGTCTCTGGTGGGCCCCCAGGGTCCGGACCTCCTTGGCGATGGCACGCCAAATGTCCCTCTTCTGGTGGGCGCTGACCTACATGAATGCACAAGGAAAGAGGAACAGTCATTACCAACTGCACCGTCGTTGTGAGTGGCCCCCTCCCTACTCTGGCCTTGTGGCCCATACATTCCCATGCATTAATGTTCTATGGACTCTGCCCCCTTCCCTCTTCCAACCAACCCTCTCCACCGAGGCCTCGCCCATCCAACGTGCTCCCTGTGTACTAAACTGTTGGTCTGGAGGACCGTAGAGTAGCGTGTACTGGGGGAGGACCCCGTCTACCAGTTTCTCCAACTCCTGTGCAGTGAAGGCAGGGGCCCTTTCCCCAGACGCAGCAGCCATCGTCGCTTCCAGACCGAGGTCACAGCAGCACTTGCAGTGTAGGTCCTCTCCTGTCGAAGGTCAGGTATCTAGTGATTGAACAGATAGAAAATGGCGGTGACGTCCGCGGCGGTGCGCATCATCACCGCTAGCGCACCTGTTCATTGGCTCCTGGGACCCATTGTTAACCAATGCAGCATTGCGCCGCGGTCTACGATCGCCTACCGCGACGGTGTGTGACGCCAGTGCTGTTACCCCACAATCCCATTGTCCCACTTTAGAGGTCAGGCAGCCGCCATTTCAGGGGCCCACATGGCTCCATTTACTTCTGCATCACACATAGCTAGGCCTACACTCAACACACATACAGGAAGGGTTTTGTGAGTGGTGTAGTCTTGTGTGTGACTGTGGGTACATACCTGGATGAATTATGACTGGTTCTTCACTGTTGTCCATCGTAGGCACCGTCTGCTGGGACATATGAGAAGATGGCGGAATCCTCCGGTGTACCGACCGCTGGTGGACCTGTTGACAATGGAAGAGTGACATGTCATCGTAACCTACCGGTTTGACAGTGCCACAATCCAGGAACTATGTACCCAGTTGGAGCCAGACCTGATGTCACCAATCCGCCATCTGACTGGAATCCCCCCTGACGTGCAGGTGCTGTCAGTGCTCCATTTCCTTGCAAGTGGGTCTTTTCAGACAACTGTGGCCATGGCATCAGGGATGTCCCAGCCTATGTTTTCCAACGTGTTGTCCAGAGTGTTGTCTGCCCTGCTGAAACACGTAAGGAGATACATCATAAATGCTATGTTCCCTGGCTCAGTGCATGACGCCTACATCCTGCGGAATAGCAGCATCCCTGATATGATGGGTCAACTCCAGAGGCACGTTGTATGGCTATTGGGGGACTCTGGTTACCCCAACCTTTCGTGGCTATTGACCCCAGTGAGGAATCCCAGGACCAGGGCAGAGGAACGCTACAATGAGGCCCATGGGCGGACTAGGAGGGTGATCGAACGCACCTTCGGCCTCCTGAAGGCAGGTTTAGATGCCTCCATATGGCAGGTGGATCCCTATTCTACTCACCGAAGAAGGTGTGCGACATCATCATCGCCTGCTCCATGCTCCATAATTTGGCTTTGCGACGCCAGGTGCCTTTTCTGCAGGAGGATGATCCAGATGCCGGTGTTGTAGCAGCTGTGGAGCCTGTGGACAGTGATGAGGATGCAGCTGATGAAGAAGACAACGACAACAGGGAGTCAGTCATACAGCAATGTTTCCAATGAGACACAGGTGAGAACATTTTCATTTTTAGCATTACATTAACTTACACACGTCTACCTCTATCCTGTTTTTCGATTTGAGTCAACATTTGGTAACTGAGTTGTACCCTTCCATTACGGTTTCACAGGTGTGGTTACCTACGTGTCAACTGCTTGCATCCTTCAAGGGCTTGTGATGTGTGACATAGGTATGTTAGCTTTAGAATGGTACACCCATTATGACACTGTCATTGATAATAAATTTTTACTGAATCACAGACTGACTCCAGATTGTTTTGTGTTTCAAGGGTGTTTATTGAAGTGCTCAGAAATGGGAGGGGGTTGGAAAATGGTGATGGGTGATGGTGGAGGAATGTCCATGGCAGAGTCCAGTCTATTAGTCTCACAGGTGCACTGCCCATCTGGGCATAGGAAGTGGAGCTGGGGCAGTTAAAGTATGGACAGGGTAACAAAGTGGGACAGAGGGGGGACAATCAGGGTGGCTCATTTCCTGGCGGGGGTCTTGCCATCTTGCTCTGTCCTGTTCCTGGATCTCAGGGACCGCTTGCGTGGTGGTTGTCCGTCTGCAGGGGGTGGGGTGCTGGTGTGGTGGTCCTGTGGCGGGGCGTCCTGTCCACTAGCGCCGGAGGAGGTGGTGGGAATTTCATCGTCCTGGCTAGTGTCAGGGGCCCCTTGGAGTGCCACGGTGTCCCTCAAGGTCGTCTGTATGTCCTTCAGCACCCCTACGATGGTGCCCAGGGCGGAGCTGATGGTCCTGAGCTCCTCCCTGAACCCCAAATACAGTTCGTCCTGCAGGCGCAGGGTCTCCTGCAACTTGGCCAGAACCGTTGCCATTGTCTCCTGGGAGTGGTGGTATGCTCCCATGGTGGAGGATAGGGCCTCGTGGAGAGTGGGTTCCCTTGGCCTGTCCGCCCCCTGTCGCACAGCAGCCCTCCCAGTTCCCCTGTGTTCCTGTGCCTCTGTCCCCTGGAACGTGTGCCCACTATCACTGCCCCAGGTCCCTGTTGTTGTTGGGGTGGTGGGTTACCCTGGGTGCCCTGTAGTGGTGGACACACCGCTGATTGACCTGTCTTGGGTAGGGAGGTTTGGGCCCACTGGGTGGGTGCTGTGCTGGTGTTACCAGAGGGTGGAAGGTCGGTGTTGGGGGATGTGTCTGTGCAAGGGGAACCGACTGTCCCGAGGCTGGTCATCAGGATCCAGTAGGGCAGAGCTGCTCTCGTCACTGTGGGCCTCTTCTGGGGGTGGAGTGGTGTTGTCTGGACCCTCTGGTGTGGTGACGGTCCTTCGGGTTTCTGCAGGGGCATAAGAGCATGATTATTGCATGTGTGTGTGTAATGGTGTGCAATGGGTGGGTGTTTGTGTACCCCAGTGCAAGCATTCCGGTGTGTGGGTTTTTGTGATGATGGTTGGGGGGGTGTACTGGGTATGTGCAGTGGGCATGCTTTAGTGAGGGGTGTCCATGCTTAGTTGTGTCATGCAGGGCTTGGTGTTGGGATGGGTGGTTGGTGTCATGGGTACATTTGTGAGGAGTTGTGGTGATAGGGGAGGGGATGAGGGAGGGGGTGTGTGATAGCATGCAGGTAGGGTGGGGGATATGATAGTTACAAATTGACTTACCAGTGTCCCATCCTCCACCGACTCCTGCGAGGCCCTCAGGATGCAAGATGGTCAAGACTTGCTCCTCCCATGTTGTTAGTTGTGGGGGAGGAGGTGGGGGTCCGCCGCCAGCCCGCTGTACCGCGATGTTGTGCCTGGAGACCGTTGAACGCACCTTCCCCCGTAGGTCGTTCCACCTCTTCCTGATGTCCTCCCTATTTCTTGGGTGCTGTCCCACGGCGTTGACCCTGTCCACTATTCTGCGCCATAACTCCATCTTCCTGGCTATTGATGTGTGCTGTACCTGTGAGCCAAATAGCTGTGGCTCTACCCGGACGATTTCCTCCACCATGACCCTGAGCTCCTCCTCGGAGAAGCGGGAGTGTCTTTGGCGTGACATGGGGTGGTGTGTGTGAGGTGTGGGGTGGTGTATGTGGTGATGGTTGCGGTGAGTGTAGTGGTGTGTGGTGTTTTGTGCGTGGATGTTGTGTGGGTGATGGTGTTGTGTACCTCTGTGTAGTGGGGTTGTCTCTTCTGTGCTCTCTCTCTGTCGCCTTCGTGTCTAATTTTTGGTCGTAGGGGTTTGTGGGTGATGTGGGTGTGTGTTTTATATTGTATTGGGTGTGTGGGAGTGTTGTTTGTATGTGTATCAGGTGTGTGTATTTGTAATTGTCCAATGTGGCGGTGTTTTGTAGATGTATGTGTATTTGGAGCGCGGCGGTGTGTACCGCCAATGGAATACCGCGGTTGAAAGACCGACGCGTGGATTCGTGGGTCATAATAGCATGGGCGTGTTTCTGTTGGCATGGAGGTGGAGGTTTTGTTTCCGCCAGTTTATCACTGACCTTTGGTGTGGCGGTGTTGTGTGGGTGTCTGAATTTCGGCGGATTCCAAGATGTAGGTCATAATAGCTGTGGTGGAATGCCGCCGCCGCGGCGGTGTATTGGCGGTCTTCTGCACAGCGGTAAGCACCTTTTACCGCCAATGTTGGGTCATTACAACCTTACCGCCAATGTTGTAATGAGCCCCAAAATGATGAGCACTGACCGCAGAAAACAGACATTTTCCCCACTGAAACTGAAATCTGGGACACCATCTCCACCATTGCCCCTGAAGTGACCTTCATCACGGAGACCCAGCTCACCCCCATACTGGCCCCAGACATCGCCATGGCAACCCATAGTGGCTACAAGATTAAACATCTTGTCTGTACCAACAGACGCAGAGTGGGCATTACCATTGTGCATAAGGAATCAATCATGTGTACCATCACCAACAACAACACAATGCCAGTTATGGAACACATGAATTTCCAGCTCAATGCTGACACTAAAATCACTATGAGAGGCACCCTTGCATACAGACCACCAGGACCACAAACTGGCCTTAGCAATGCCATCCCCAAATTCATCAACCTGCTCCAAATACTACATCTTCCTGGGAGATCTCAACTTCCACCTGGACGACTCTACTGACACCAACACCACCGACCTCCTGAAAAGACTAGACAACATTGGTCGCAAGCAGATAGTCATGGGCCCCACACACAAAGCAGGACACATGCTAGACCCCATCTTCACATCCAGCAAAAGAATCAGATACAGCACACATCACAACTCACATGGGTGGATCACTTCATCGTACACTTCATCCGCATCCTGCACACCACGCACCACACCCAACCAACACAGCGCTCCGTACTGCAGCTGGACCAAGATGACTCAGCAGCAATGGACCGATGCCCTGAGCACTACTCAGCCCAACATAACCACCAACCTGGATAAACTAGTAGAGAATTTCAACACCTGAATCACCAATGCGGCCAACCAAATCGACTGCACCAAACCACCCAAGACGCACAGACCCACCAAATGAGCCAGCTGGTACATACCTGAACTCAGCGCATCAAAATGCAAATGTAAACAACTAGAAATAACTTGGCAAAGCAGCAGAAATGACACCAACTTAGCCGTCTAATAATTAGCCCTTAACGACTACCAACTCTAGCTCAAAGCGGCAAAAAAGGAGGCCCTCACATACCAGATCGAGAACAGCTCCAACCATACCAAGGAACTCTTCTCCACTGTTAGAGAATTCACCTGCCCGTCAGCCATGAAGAACTCAATCCCTCCCTTGCAGGAACTCTGCGACGCCCTTGACGACCACTTACACAACTAAATACAACCATCTACAGAAACTTTGATCCCCAACCCTCCAGACTCCTCAGCAACCCATCAATCACAACCACCAGCTTACTGCATGGGAGCAACTAAGCATACAGACAGCAAACACTCTGATGAACTCCATCCACTCGGGAGCACCCACCGACCCATGCCCTTATCAACCTTGGAAGCACCGAGATCAGCCACCAGCTCACCATTCTACTCAACGCCTCCATACTACAGCCGCCTTTCCCAATGCATTGAAACACGTGGAGCTGAGACTCCTCCTCAAGAAACCTTTGGCTGACCCCCACTGAGCTCCAGAACTACCATACCATCTCCCTCCTCCCGTTCCCTGCCAAAGTCCTAGAGCAAGCCATCAACCTCCAACTCATCGATCACCTGGAAAGAAACAAACAGCTGGACCCGTCCCAATCAGGCTTCAGAACCAATCACAGCACAGAGACATCCATGATCGCCGCAACAGACAACATCCAGGCCCTACTTGACAGAGGAGAATCAGCCACCCTCATCCTCCTGGGCCTCTCCGCAGCCTTCAACACTGTTGCCCCCACTATACACCCATCAGTCAACTATGCTGGATTGGAATCACTGACGATGTGCTCAGATGGATGGCATCCTTCCTCAGAGGACGCACCCAGAGAGTCTGCCTCCCTCCCTTCACCTCACAACCCAAGCACACCATCTGTGGAGTACCCCAAAGCTTACCCCTCAGCCCAGCCCTCTTCAATATCTACATGACACCAGTCGCAGACATTGTCAGATCCCACCACACCAACATCATCTCCTATGCCGATGACACACAGCTCATCCTCTCCCTCTCATAGGGCCCCACATCGGCAAAGACAAACTTCCCAACTGCATGACAAACACCACAACATAAATGAAAGACAACTGCTTGAAACTCAACATAGATAAAACGGAAGTTCTGATCTTCAGCAGACACACTGCTCTTTGGAAAGACTCCTGGTGGCCAGCACAGCTTGGACCGACCCCGATGCTGAAAGACCATGCCCTCAATCTATGTATCATCCTGGACAGTGAACTCTCCATTAAACGGCAGGTCAACGCCATCTCCTCATCCTGCTTCCAGACGATCCACATGCTCCACAACGTTTTCAGATACTCCATATCTGCACTAGGAAAACTGTGACGAAGGCCCTCATCACCAGCTAGCCAGCTTGACTACGACAAGTCACTCTATACCGGCACCACCAGCAAACACCAGACAATCCAGAACACAGAAGCTGGACTGATCCTCAACCTACCCAAGAGAACTCACATTACCTAGCACCTAAAAGTCCTCCGCTCAAAGGCGCAACAAAACATGAGGGGGCCTCCCTGCAAAGTTCCTGGAGGGGGCCCCCTGTACCCAGTCAGGGGCCTGCCACCCACGCACAGAGTTCTGTGCTGAAGGGCCTCCTTGGAGCTCAGGGCCCCCCAAACCACGGATCTGCGGTGGCCTTTGTTACATCACTGCCTCCGCTGGCTCCCCATCCAGAAGAGATGCCATTTAAAGCTCCTTACCCATGCCTGCAGAGCCCTCCACAACCAAGGACCAACCTACCCAAACCACTGCCTTTCCACCTACCAACCAGAAACCTCAGCTCCTCACACCGCCCTGTCGCTCAGACACCAAACATCTGCAGCATCAGCTTCGGAGGTCGCTCCTTTGCCCACCTCCCAGCCAAAGCCTGGAATACCCTCTCCCTCCGCACTGCACTTTGGTGAACCACTTCAGGAAAGGACTCAAGACCTTGCTCTTCGACTGATACCTGCAGCACAGCACCTGGATACTCCCCCCAGGGTGATTAGCCACGCTATAGGAGTACAAATTGATCGATTGGCATGTGGGTTACGGAGTCACACTAGTTGAGAAAATGGCCCTCAGTCCTAACAAGGTCACTGCAGTTACGTGAAGAGCTACAACCAAGCCTCACAAAAAGCAGTAAAGAACCTCAGACATCAACCCACCAGACCTCCTAACATCAAGGAGGTAAGAAATTAGACACCAAAACTGCATCTGAGTACTGAATCGTGCTCACGGCAGCACGTTCGAGCTGGGTTGAGGCAACCAGCGAAGCTATTGCCGCGGGGGGCATAAGTATTTCCAGAGCACTATCCAAGGGCTCGAATTCACAATCCAAGCAATCCTCGCATCATGGAAGAGCACAGAAGGGCAGGGCAGTGCAAAATAATTGAAGAACACATTGCCAACATTGCCCACTCACCTGAACGAACCCAACCACAATAGGCATTCAAATGGTTCGTTAGGCTGCCATGTGCAGAAAATGGTGCCACAGGCCTAACGAGTCCCGCCACAGATAGAACAGTATTATAAACGTGACTCCCAATGAGAAATAAGATTCTTAGATACTTTTTTACCAGCCCTCGTAATAGCAAGGAGGTAAGAAACAAATCACTTGTGCGACATCTGCATTGAAATTCGTTACAGCAACTTTGGGGCAATCTGCAAAGCGTTACCGCGGCAGCCTATGTAATATCAAAACACCAATCTGGCCTGTGTATGACACCATGTATGGCAGTGTATGGGTGCACAGGATAACTGAACAATGCAGCAGCAGGGAACAACAGAGAATAGCATAGCACCACCTCCCCACTGTCGCTGCTGCACACAATTGGGTCACCTTGTGGCTCAGAGGCTATGCACTGGGCACAAAGCAACAAGGTCTCTCATAAAAAATGGCACCAAACTCACAGGCGGTCTAAGAAGGTAACTCAAGGTGAAACAAAGGGATATTAAAGAAGACAACAAAGTGATAAGTACAGCATGTGGCTCCCCACAGCATCCTTTTAACAACTTAAAAAAACATTAAAGCTTGGTCTATGGTCTGCAGCGTTAGAGACCTACACTATGGACACTAAGGCCCTCATTACAACCCTGGTGGTCGTTGTTAATGCGGCGGTAACACCGCCAACAGGCCGGCAGAAAGGCGGAAGACAATGTACCACCCACACTATTATGAGAGGCCAATCCGCCAGCTTTTCCGGTGCGGTACCAACGACATCAAAAGCACGGCGGAGGCAGTACAGAGAAGGGGAACCACTCACCTTTCGACACTCCACGAAGAACCAGGATGCCATGGAGCCCGAATTGCAGATCCTCCCCATGTTGGTGTATCTTCTCATACACCAGGAAGTAGAAAGAAGGCGACGGCGACGACGGTGAGTACTGCGCCTAGCACACAGGGGAGGGGAGGAGGGAAAAGAGAGTGACACACACATGCGGCACGCAACACCCCCACCCTCACCCACAACAACATACACACAAACACATCCAACAACAATACTGATATACCCCGTCACCCACTGGAAGAATGCAAGGACAAAAGGAAATGAGTCGAATCAGTGTTATATTGGAACATTCAGATATATCAAGAGAAAATCAAATAATCAGTATATACAAAAGTTCACATTATATACACAAGGCCGTACACTGTCCCTTGTAAATGTCCGTGGACCAGTGGTCCCAAAAAGCATGAGCGAAGCCCACACATGACACCTGCCTCAAAATGGAGAGAACACTGCAGGGGCATCAGGTCGGAAAAAACACAGGCACCTCAGGGGGAAGGGGAGGGGGGGCACCTCAGCCGGAAGATGGTATGACGCCACTGCCCCTCAAGGGGCCTCCATGCCTGCTGCTTTCTCCTGGGGAGTGCAAAGCACCAGTCTCTCAAGTCTCTCAAGTGGGTGGTTTGCCCACTGTTTGGTCCTGGGGAGTGCAAAGCCACAGTCTCTCAAGTGGGTGGTTTGCCTACTGCTTGCTCCTGGGGAGTGCAAAGCCACAGTCTCTCAAGTGGGTGGTTTGCCCACTGCTTGGTCCTGGGATGTGCAAAGCCACAGTCTCTCAAGTCGGTGACATGTTCCACTGGTTCTGGAGGGGGCATTGTGCCCAGAGCGCTTCATCCTGCCAAGGATAGGGGGAGTGGATGCATCTCTCCACTGGTTCTGGAGGGGGCATTGTGCCCAGAGTGCTTCATCCTGCCTAGGATAGGGGGAGTGGATGCATCTCTTCACTGGTTCTAGAGGGGACATTGTGCCCAGAGTGCTTCATCCTGCCAAGGATAGGGGGAGTGGATACATATCTCCACTTGTTCTGGAGGGGGCATTGTGCCCAGTGATGCTGCACCTAGGGTGTGGCAGTTAACCTCCTGTCACCTGGGTGTCTGAGCCACGAGATGTACATGGAACAGGTAGCATGATACTCCATGGAGGCAGAGCCACACTCCATCCTGCGGCGACTTAGGCTGCCAACTGCTGGTCGTGCCAGTGCTGGTGGTGGTGCCTCAAGTGGCGTGTCCAGGGTCCAGGACGCCACCTGCAGCCTCGGACGGCTGCCCACTGGTGATGCTTCTGATGTCTGATATAGTGGTACCGGCTGGGCACGTGGCGGTGCAAATGGTGGTGCAGATGGCGGCGGTGGTGGCTGCGGAGGAGATGCTGCCGGTGCTGGCCGTGGTGCTGTTGTCTGTTGTGGTAGAGGGAGACACCATACCGTCTCCGACAGCCTCGGATGGCTGATCCTTGGGGAGGATGCTGCAGACTGACATTGTGGCAGCATCAGTGCAGGTGGTGGAGCAGGTGGCGGTTGTTGCAGCAGTGGTGACTGTGGTACAGGTTGCTGGCATCCCTGAGGAAATGGTGGTCACCAGCCCTTCACCAGGAGGCATCGTGCCCTGAGGTGACTTGCCCTTTGTCTGGTGTCCCTTCCCCACCTTGGCAGTCGCTGCTGGGACCTTGGCACTGTCCTCTCTGTGTTTGGGTGAGGCCTTGCTGGGTAGGTGGTGTGACTTTCCCCTGCTGGAAGCCGGCCCCTTTTTGACCTTGGCAGGTGGCGGAATCGGGTAGTCCTGCACATCTGTAGGTGGCACACTGGCAGCTCTGACGGGTGCCCCCTTCGATCCACCCGGACTTGCACGGATCACAACAGACGCAGATGTGGTGGCTGAGGTGCTGAGCTGGGATCTAGACATCCTGGCGCTAGTTCACAGACAGGGGGGAGGTGTAGGGAAGAGGTTAAAGTTAGCTAGGAAAAGTTTTTTAGACACACTGGGCCGGGAAGATGGAGGGGGTGTGGGAGTGGAGGAAGAGGTAGTGGTTGTAGGAGGTGTACGTCTGCTGAGTTTAGGTGAAGGTGCATGGGCTGGAAGCTGTTGATAGGTGGATGGCTGTTGAGTGGGTGTGTGTGTGCGTCTGTGTACCTTGGGAGGAGGGCTCACAGACACACTGGGAGAGGACACAGGGGACGTGTGAATGGTAGTGGGGGTTGTGATTGTTCGTGAGCGGTGTGTTGTGATGGGCGTGCTGGTGATGGAGGCAGTGGCTGATGATGTAATGCATGCAGGTGTGAGTGGAGACAAGACTGGGAGGGAGGTGGAGGACATGGAGGAGGGGGACATAGTGGAGGAAGTGGATGTTGGTATGTGTGCATGGGTATGGTGCTTGCGTGAGTGCCTGTGTGATGTGTGGTGCTTATGTTTTCCTGAGCCACTTTTGTCTGTTGGTGTGTGTGCATGCTAGTCTGAAGGTGTGCTTGGGATAGGCTGAGGCAGAGGGGATTGGGTCGGGTAGTGGAAGTTGGAGGGGGGAGGCTGGACACAGGGACAATGGCTGCCATCAGTGCTGAGGCCAGAGCCTGAAATGCTCTCTGTTGGGCAGCCACGCCAGAATGAATGCCCTCCAGGTATGCATTTGTTTACTGCAAATGCCTCTCGACACCCTGGATCAGAATGGTTGATAGCCCAACAGTGAGGGATCTCAGGAGGTCAATAGCCCCCTCACTGAGGGCAGCAGGGCTGACTGGGGCAGGGCCAGAGGTGCCTGGGGCGAAGGAGATGCCCACCCTCCTGGGTGAACGGGCACAGGAAACACGCTGAAGGGCTGCTGGGAGGGCAGTGCTGGTAGAGGGGGTGGTGGATGTACCTGTTGTTGGGGTGGGCACAGACGTGTCCGCCACCGCCAGGGAGCTTCCATCAGAGGAGGAGTCGCTGTCGCTGGTATCCCCTCCTGTCCCTGTCGTGGAGCTCCCCTCGCCCTCCATCCCACTGGTGCCTTCACCCTCGGTGGATTCACCCTCATGGGCCATGTGGGATGCAGCTCCCTCCATTGCCGGTGCCTCTGCTCCTCCGCCAGATAATGCTAATGCACACAAGAACAGGGTGGCAAAACAAGAAGGGGGGGAAGACAGAGGACACACATGGTCAATGCCAGCAACACTACTACCGTTGGCGGACACAACACACACTGAGCTGCTCTATGCACTAGGCCTTGCCCAACCAGTCACTATGGCAGTCACCAGCCCATGGGATACAATGCCTAACGGCAGCACATGCACACCTGACACCCACAGGATCCTGCACACTAGTAGTTGCCCAATTGTACCATTGGGGTAGGGGTTCTTCTGAGCCTGCAAACAAGGGACATACCCTGGCATGACCGCCCTGGCCTAGGGGCACCCACAGCCCACACCCCCTACCCAGCTAGTTCCTAAACCGCACAGAGTCAGCTTTATGTCACTGTACTCACCCCCTTGTGGCTGCTGTGATGCCCTCAAGCACCCATCCAACTCTGAAAAGGCCACCGCCAGGATGCGGAACATCAGGGGGGTCAAGGTGTGACGGACACCCCTACCACGTTGGGAGGCCAACCCCAGCTGGGCATCCGCTGTCTTCTTGCTCCAGGGGCGCAAGTCCTCCCATCTCTTGCGGCAGTGGGTGCTCCATCTGTGATAGACCCCCAGGGTCCGCACTTCCTTGTCGATGGCCCCCCAAATACCCTTCTTCTGGTGGGCGCTGACCTAGAGGGAAAGTACAGGAGGAAAGGAAATTACTCACCGTCCTAACAGTCATACTCATTGCCCACCAGTTCCTACCCATGCCCTGACGCACAAACACTGACCATCTTCACATGCAGCACTCCCCCAAACATGTGCCTTCCATGAAAACCACTCCAAACAGGCATTGCCCACGCATCATGCTCACAGTGTACACACCTGTTTGTCTGGAGGACCGTAGAGTAGTGTGTACTGGGGGAGGACCCCATCCACCAGTTTGTCCAAATCCTCCGCAGTGAAGGCAGGGGCCCTTTCCCCAGACACTATAGCCAATTGTCGCTTCCAGACTCAGGTCACAGCAGCACTTGCAGTGTAGGGCCTCTCCTGTTGATGGTCAGGTATCAAGTGAGTGAACAGATAGGAAATGGTGGTCACGTCCGCGGCGGTGCTTACTGTCACCGCCGGCGTACATCGCCATTTGCTCCTGGAACCCGTAGGGCCCAATGATAACCAATGCAGAGTTGCGCGACGGTCTTCGGCCGCCTACCGCAACGCTGCACAATGCCAGTGCAGTTACTTCATTTCCCCTTGTCCCTCCTCACAAGTCAGGCATCCGCCATTTCAGGGGTGCACATGGCATGGCACCTAACTGCGTCACAGCTCATATTGGCACATACACGGACTCACGATTTCACACACTGATTCTCTAACATTACTTCAGACACAGTTGTGCTACCTATGTGGTAAATGACCCTCTGCTCACCGTTCTCCTCCATAGACTACAACCACTGGGGCAGATGATGAGATGGTGGTATCCTCCCGTGTACAGACCCCTGGTGGACCTGTCGACAATGGAAGACGGACACATCATAATCACAGACAGACTTGATTGTTCCACAATCCAAGAACTGTGTGCTCAATTGGAGCCAGACCTGATGTCAGCTATCCTCAAGCCCACAGGTATACCACCTCTAGTGCAGGTCCTGTCAGTGCTCCATTTCCTGGCAAGTGACTCCTTCCAAACTACAGTGGCCATGGCATCTGGGATGTCTCAGCCAATGCTTTCTAACGTGTTGAGCAGGGTGTTGTCTGTCCTGCTGAAGCACATGTGGAGCGACATTGTGTTCCCCCAGGTGGATGATTTGGCCACAGTGAAAGCTGACTCCTATGCCCTGGGACATATCCCCAACATCATTGGTGCCATTGATTGTACACATGTGGCATTTGTAACCCCACCACAGAAATGTGTACAGAAATAGAAAAAGCTACCATTCGATGAATGTGCAAATGGTGTGTTTGGCGGACCAGTACATCTCCCATGTGAATGGCAAGTATCCTGGCTCTGTGCATGACGCCTATATCTTAAGGAATAGCAGTATCCCTTATGTGATGGGCCAACTCCAGAGGCACCGGGTGTGGGTAATAGGTGAGCCCAAGGTCCCCACACAGTATGAGTAGGAGTCTGGGTATGGGGTAGTCCTTAGGATTAGTGTGTGTCTAACAGGCATCCCTCGAAACTTGCAGGTGACTCTGGTTACCCCAACCTCTCATGGCTACTGACCCCAGTGAGGAATGCCAGGACAAGGGCAGAGGAACGCTACAATGAGGCACCTATGTGAACTAGGCGTATTATTGAGAGGACGTTCGGCCTCCTGAAGGCCAGATTCCGGTGCCTCCATCTAACAGGTGGCTCCTTGTACTACTCACCGAAGAAGGTGTTCCAGATAATCGTGGCATGCTGTATGTTGCACAACCTGGCATTGAGATGCCAAGTGCCTTTTCTGCTGGAGGATGAGCCTGGTGATGGTCTTGTGGCAGCGGTAGAGCCTGTGGACAGTGAGGAAGAGGAGGCAGAGGAAGAAGATATTGACAACAGAACGAACATCTTCATGCAGTACTTCCAGTGACACACAGGTAAGAGACTGTAACTCCTCTTCACATTTCAGTATACTTTAGGACATTGTACATGGCAGCCTTTTCACTTCTGTCTATGGACACTGACCGTTCCCTTTGGATTTCCTTTTTGCAGATCTGGGTACCCCATTCTGCCTTCTGCTATGTGTACTGCTGCCCAACAACTGTCATACATTGGTATGAGTAAATGAACATTTACATTGCAATTTGTTGCTAATGTTGTGATAATATATTTGTGAAAGATCAGACTGACTCCAGATTGTTTTTGATTAAAGGGTGTTTGTTTAGGTGCTAATGGGTGTAGGGGTATGTGCAAGGGGCTGGGGTGATGGTGTAGGAAGGTCCATGGTAGAGTCCAGTCTCTTGGTATCACAGGTGCATTGTCCAATGTGGCATAGGACAGGGAGCAATGGCAGTTCAAGGTGGACAGGGTGACATAGTGGGACAGAAGGGTGACAAGCAGGAGGGTCTTATTTCCTGGTGGGAGTCTTGGCAATGTTCTCTGTCTTCTGCCTGGATCGCAGGGACCATTTGCGGGGTGGTTCTCCTTCTGCAGGGGGTGGGGTGCTGGTGACCTGTTGGTCCTGTGGCGGGGCCAGTCGAGGTGGAAGGCTGTTCCTCGGTTTGGCTAGTGTCAGGGGCCCTTTGTTGAGCCACTGCCTCCCTCATGGTCTTGTCGATATCAGCCAGCACCCCTGCTATGGTGACCAGGATGGTGTAGATTTTGGTGAGGTCCTCCCTGATCCCAATGTGCTGTCCCTCCTGCAGCCGCTGGGTCTCCTGAAACTTGGCCAGTACGGTGCCCATGGTCTCCTGGGAAATGGGGGTATGCTCCCATGATGTTGGAGAGTGCCTCGTGGAGAGTGGGTTACCTGGGCCTGTCCTCCCCCTGTCGCACAGCAGTCCTCCCAGCTTCCCTGTTGTCCTGTGCATCTGTCCCCTGAACCGTGTGCCCACTGACCACAGGTCCCTGATTGTCCTGGGTTAGTGGGGTTGCCTGGGGTCCCTGTAGTGGTGGACACACTGCTGATTGACGTGTCCTGCTACTCCTGCAAGGCCCTCAGGATGCATGATCGGCAAGACTTGCTCCTCCCATGTTGTTAGTGTTGGGGGAGGAGGTGGGGGTCCACCGCCAGTCCTCTGTACAGCAATCTGGTATCTTGAAACCACGGAACGTACCTTCCCCCATAGGTCTTTCCACCTCTTCCTGATGTCATCCCTGGTTCTTGGATGCTGTCCCACGCCGTTGACCCTGTCGACGATTCTCCGCCATAGCTCCATCTTGCTTGCAATGGAGGTCTGCTACACCTGTGATCCGAATAGCTGTGGCTCTACCCGGATGATTTACTCCGCCATGACCCTTAGCTCCTCCTCAGAAAACCTGGGGTGTCTCTGAGGTGCCATGATGTGGTGTGAGTGATGTGTGAGGTGGTGTGTGGGGTGCTGAGTTGTGATGTATTATGTGATGTGCGTGGATGGTATATGTGTGGTGGTGTTCTGTGCCTCTGGGTGAAGGTGTGGTCTTTGCTTTTTTCTCCCTGCTTGTTCTAATTTGTTTGTTGAAAGGGTTGTTGGTAATGTGGGTGTGTGTTTTATAGTGGTGAGGGTGTGGTGTGTGTATGTGTGTCAGGTGTGTGTAATTTGAATTATCCAATATGGTTGTGTTTTGTATATGTATGTGTATTTTGAGTGCGGCGGTGAGTACCGCCAATGGTTTACCGTGGTTGTAAGACCGCCGCGTTGATTCGTGGGTCGTGATACTGTGGGCGTATTCCTTTTGGCGTGACGGTGTGGGTTTTGCTATCGCCAGTTTATCACTGACCTTTTGTGTGGCGGACTTGTGTGGGTGTCTTTATAGTGGCGGATTTCTCTATGTGGGTCATAATACCCGCGGTCACGGTATGTTCGCGGCCGTCGGCAGGGCAGTAATCGGGATTTACCGCCAGGGTTGTAATGAGGGCCTAAGACCTGATTCCCTCCACATCTCCAAGACTAAGTGCAAGACTAGCATATTCTGAGAAAATTGCGCTGCCCTCAAGGGTATGCACTAGCAAACTCACCTAACAGCGAAGGTGTCTTCTATCCTGCAAAACCTAGTGCCTCCTGCAAAGCGCCCTATCAAAACAAGCCTTAACCCAATGCCTGCGCTTTTGGCGTTGAACATGATGTGGCCATTTTGATCTGTCTGAGCTGTTTGAGCTAACATCTTACACACTTAGGGTCACATGTACAAATATCAGGATTTGCGACTCGCAAATTGAGAGTCTTAGTGAGTCGCAATTTGCGAATTGCAAAACTTGATGTACAGCAGTACATCTGTATTTTATGTAAATAGCTGAGTACATTAAAGAGAAAAGAGAGGGTAGTAAGGGTGAGAGGCGCCGCACCTCTAGGTAGTAAACAAAAAGTTTTACGGAATACAGAAGTATAAGCGAAGTTTGGTGCAGAGCGGCCCGGTGCCTTACTACCCGGTAGGATTTGAGACTCGCTTCAACTTCATACTTCTCCCAACTCATTACGACACCAGGATTACCTATTCTCGTTTTACTGTTGGACATTTCTCTCTGTGTGCTGTGGCCATCTTGTCCCAGCTGAGTACATTAGTAAAGCCAGCCATTACCTGCGCTATAATACAAATGAAATGTATGTGCGGGGTGGAGGGCGGCTATGGAGAGATGAAGGGCACTTTTGTTGGGTGGTAATGAGGGAATCCGAGGAGGAGGGAGTGGGAGCACCAATAATGATTGTTGGACTGGGCGCAGGAGGTGCTAAAGACTTTGACGAATGGTATGTGACAAGGTGTTTTTTGAGTGTCTTGAAAGAACGTGCTGATTGAGGGAAGAAGCGCAGGTAAGGTGGCCTCTACTGTTGCACGTATCTCACACACACCATCGATTTTGTGACTGTCTACGTAGGCTAGTGTTTTAGAGCAACAGTTTAGCCAATAGCAGAGATGGCATCTTGATGGATGACTGCTGCCGTCACTCTTGTTATAGAGGACAGCTCTGACATAGGATCAGAGACTGAGACATCAGATACTGAGACAGCATCTGAGGGATAGGACAATGGCGCAGACTCTGGGAGTGATTTTTCAGTCGGAGGAGTCCCATTCGATAACTCCTCTTCCAGTACATTATGAGGGAGGTGATGAGGACAGTCCTGCTGTCCCTTCGCAAGCAGTCTGTGCAACTGGGTAATAGTGGGTTAGCCCAACCCAGAGAACAGGTGAATGCGGCAGCAAGCAGAGAGAGAGAGAGTGCTCTCTTGGGAGGTCCCCAATTTAGTTCAGCCCCAAATTCCACCGCCCAAATCGTATTGTGGAGACATTAAAATTATCTATCGCAAAACAAACTGGTTTTGTAAGTCAGGCACCTGTGTTTTTGGTCCTGGGCTCGGCGGCCATATAAAGAAACACACTAAACCTAAACATTTCTGGAAACTAGACATTCGGGGGAGTCCACAGAGGTGTGACTTGTGTGGATTCCCCAAAGTTTTCTTACCCAGAATACCCTGCAAAGCTGAAATGTTGAATAAAAACTCTATTTTTCTCGCATTTCTGTCACACAAACTACAGGAATATGCTGGGATCCACAAAATTCCTACGACCCAGTGATTCCTCACCTGTCCTGATAAAACCACTACCCCACTTGAGTGCCTACACCTAGTGCCTGCGTCAGGAATGGATAACCACAGGGTCAACAGCTGCCTCATGTAAGGACCAACATTGACCGTTGTGTGATCTATTCCTGTCGCGGGCACCAGGCCTACCCACACAAGTGAGGTACTATTTTTATCGGGAGACTTAGGGGAATGCTGGGTGGAAGGACATTTGTGGCTCCTCTCAGATTCCAGAACTTTCTGTCACCGAAATGAGAGGAAAAAGTGTTTTTTTGGCCAAATGTTGATGTTTGCAAAGGATTCTGGGTAACAGAACCTGGTCAGAGCCCCACAAGTCACCCCATCTTGGATTCCCCTAGGTCTCTAGTTTTCACAAATGCACAGGTTTGGTAGGTTTCCCTAGGTGCCGGCTGAGCTAGAGGCAAAAATCTACAGGTAGGCACTTTGCAAAAATCAGCTCTGTTTTCTGTCAAAAAATGGGATGTGTCCACGTTGTGTTTTGGGGCATTTCCTGTCGCGGGTGCTAGGCCTACCCACACAAGTGAGGTATCATTTGTATCGGGAGACTTGGGGGAACGCTGGGTGGAAGGAAATTTGTGGCTCCTCTCCGATTCCAGAACTTTCTGTCACCGAAATGTGAGGAAAACGTGTTTTTTTAGCCACATTTTGAGGTTTGCAAAGGATTCTGGGTAACAGAACCTGGTCAGAGCCCCACAAGTCACCCCATCCTGGATTCCCCTAGGTCTCTAGTTTTCAGGAATGCACAGGTTTTATAGGTTTCCCTAGGTGCCGGCTGAGCTAGAGGCCAAAATCTACAGGTAGGCACTTTGCAAAAATCAGCTCTGTTTTCTGTCAAAAAATGGGATGTGTCCACGTTGTGGTTTGGGGCATTTCCTGTAGCGGGCGCTAGGCCTACCCACACAAGTAAGGTATCATTTTAATCGGGAGACTTGGAGGAACATAGAATAGCAAAACAAGTGTTATTGCCCCTTATCTTTCTCTACATTTTTACCTTCCAAATATAAGAGAGTGTGTAAAAAAGACGTCTATTTGAGAAATGCCCTGCAATTCACATGCTAGTATGGGCACCCCGGAATTCAGAGATGTGCAAATAACCACTGCTCCTCAAAACCTTATCTTGAGCCCATTTTGGAAATGCAAAGGTTTTCTTGATACCTATTTTTCACTCTTCATATTTCAGCAAATGAATTGCTGTATACCCAGTATAGAATGAAAACCAACTGCAGGGTGCAGCTCATTTATTGGCTCTGGGTACCTAGGGTTCTTGATGAACCTACAAGCCCTTTATATCCCCGCAACCAGAAGAGTCCAGCAGACATAACGGTATATTGCTTTCAAAAATCTGACATTGCAGGAAAAAGTTACAGAGTAAAACATAAAGAAAAATGGCTGTTGTTTTCAGCTCAATTTTAATTTTTTTTTATTTTAGCTGTTATTTTCTGTAGGAAAACCTTGTAGGATCTACACCATTGACCCCTTGCTGAATTTAGAATGTTGTCTAGTTTTCAGAAATGTTTAGCTTTCTGGGATCCAGCATTGGTTTCACACCCATTCCTGTCACTAACTGGAAGGAGGCTGAAAGCACCAAAAATAGTAAAAATGGGGTATGTCCCAGTAAAATGCCAAATTTGTGTTGAAAAATGTGGTTTTCTAATTCAAGTCTGCCCGTTCCTGAAAGGTGGGAAGATGGTGATTTTAGCACCAGAAACCCTTTGTTGATGCCATTTTCAGGGAAAAAAACACAAGCCTACTCCGGCAGCCCTTTTTTCCCCTTTTTTTTAAAAAAAACGAAATTTTCACTGTATTTTGGCTAATTTCTTGGTCTCCTCCAGGGGAAACCACAAACCCTGGGTACCATTAGAATCCCTAGGATGTTGGAAAAAAAGGACGCAAATTTGGCATGGATAGCTTATGTGGACAAAAAGTTATGAAGGCCTAAGCGCAAACTACCCCAAATAGCAAAAAAAGGGCTCAGCACGGGGGGAAACGGCCCAGCAGCTAAGGGGTTAAATGAAAACGGGATGCATTTCAAAAACAAAAATTAAATGTTTTCTTTTTCAGTTTTTTCAGAGCAGGCAGTGGTCCGTGCAACCACTGCTTGCTCTGAAAAAATATTTTTGCTACCATTCACGAAGGGGAAGGGGGTCCCATTGGGACTGTGAGCGCGTCTGAACTGATTTGACCTTTTATAATTTATTTATAAGGGGACGCGTTAGAGGTTTGATAGCTCTTTTAACTACGCTTAGAGGAATCTCACTGTCACTACTTTCAGTTTATTCACAACCAGATCTAGTGACAATAACATATATCACAATCAATTTGTCAGAAACCTTGAGTCGGTAAACTTCACGCACCATCACCCATGTGGCCATGAATAACCACACGTAAAAGTTTAAAAGTTTATTTCCCAATATTAACAATGCTAACATCACATATATTAGTCTCAATACCAAATGATTAACATAGATGAATAACACTGGCTGACCAAATCTTCTAAAGAATCTCAATTTAACCAAAGCATTTACAATTAAGCATTCAAGAGTCACAGTACAAATTAGTAGCAACAATAACTGTGCAATAGAAATGACATACATCTAGATTCAACCAGGTGAACAAGATCAGTTCTTAGTTAATACCATTTATCAAAATTGGAATTACTAACAAACCCTCCAATTAGAATAGCATGTTTGGACTTCACACAAAAGTAATTTAGTCAAAAGTTAATTTGGAAAACATCTAACTATGGCTCTATCAAAATAGCGGTTGGTACCTAGAAAATAAAGAATAAAATCTACAACAAACAATAGCATTTTGTATTACCTCTCCTCAATGGATTGGGAAGCTGCGATTCTCTTCGTCAGTTGGACATCCATCTGGTCAGCTTCAGTAAGGGGGCAGTGAAAGGGAATGGCTCAAACACAGTGGGCTCTAAGCTAGCTGAACCATTTAAGAAGCGATTTCTAAGGGATCAGCATCCACCATTAGCAACTAAGCAATAAAGTTAAAGTTAAAAAGTAAGTCATCAGGAACTGTTCAGCTCCTCAAACAGAATACGACTGTGCGCAAAAGAAGAATGGCAAGTGACTCTCTCTGCGGCCACGCTAAGCTAGAATTCCCTAAAGAATCTTCCAACATCATCATTGGTCAGGAAATCGCACGTTTACAGTTGGTCCAAACAAAACTAAAACCCAATCTAAGATATAACTATACTGTCTTTCACACGTCGATGATTGGCTCCTCTCCTCCTGTTCACAAAAGACATCTACAAATCATTTGGTCAGCACTGAGTGAATAATGAAAGCATTAATGCAGCTTGACATGAGGTTTTGCAAACTAGGCTCAAACAACGCCAACTTATGGCCTAAAGTTAATAAAACAAATACATAGCATGAAACTATTAATATGATATACTAATACATTTTTATCTACACGTGCACAATAACTAATAATAATATGCATTACGTATTTTCTGACAGCCACTCAAGTGGGCACATTTTCAAAATCGCACATTATTTTCTACGTTAGCTTAATTCCATGCAATTCTTAACCCATAATAAATGAAATTTCAAATTTGAAATTGGTGCTAACTGCAATTGTTTTGTGACCGCATTCACGGTCACAAAACAAGCAAACATCGCACTGCGACTCACAATTAGGAAGGGACCACCCTTTCCTAATTGCGACTCGCAAACCTATTTTGCAATTCGGTAAATAGATTACCGACATGCAAAATAGGGTTTGTACATACTAAAATGCTATTTTCTTGTCGCAAAGGGCCCGATTCTGCAAAATAAAAAAGGTACGTACATCTGGCCCTTAGTGAGAAAATACTTAAAATCAACCACCTGCATCAATAACATTGCCTGTTCATTTTTGTTAGTCGGTACATGCAGTTCGAAACTGCATCTGACTGCACCTAACCACTATTTCACTGCTGCAATGCAACACTGTCTCTCAGAACAGCTAAGGCGAACAACATGAAAACACTAGAATAGGGGGCATAAGCATGAAATAAGAAACAAAGCTGTGTCACAAATAAGAGAAGGGCTACAATACCCTGAAATGAGTCTCAAACGGACTCTGGAACACTTAAAGAGCACATAAGGCCAGGCCATCCCATTACAAGAAATACCATGGCTGAAAACTAAACCAGTCCATAAGAGGCCAAAGGCCGACCCGACTAATCCATAATCCCCAGTTAGAGAAAAAACAGATGTCAATGCGACAATGGACAACATTTTGAAAAAGCTTGCCAAATCAACAAAGGTAAACACTGATGTAATGCAAAATGACATCTCCGCAATCTGATCTGACATCAAAGCAGTACACAACAGAATTGCTGAAGTAGAAGTTAGGATCAATAACATCGAAGACTTCCAAGCAAATGTTGAAAAAGACATCACTTTGCCGAAGTCCACCTCGATTACCCCCCAGAGACATATGTCAGAATTAGAAGACCACAATAGGAGGGGAAACCTTCACATTTCGGGTATATCAGCGGAGATAGAAGGCGCAGCTGGCTCAAGGGTGAAGTTTCTATAAATGTGCCTCTTTAAATCTACAGGAATCCAGTTCATCAAAGATCTGGAGATGGAAAGGGCACATAGAGCACCTACCTTCAAACCCTCTCGCCTACAGAAGCCTAGATCCATTTTATGTAAATCACTAAAATTCAAACATACAGAAAACATCCTGGTCCATATGAGGAAGAATAAATCCATCAAATGAAACGGAAATAGAATCTACATCTCACAGGATTACTCGAAGGCTACTGTTGAGAAGAAGAAGGGCTTTTTTTTTGCCTTGCGTCAAAGACTAATTCATAAAAACATCATGTTTTCGTTTGCAGGCCCTCTAAAAATCCAAGATTAACATGGGTGGCTTGACACATATCTTAAGCGCCATAAAGACTTTGTGAGATTCCTGGATGAAAAAGAGGAAGACGAAATGGACATCGCACAGCTAAAACCTACACAGAAACCACCAAAATGTTGAATTGCCCAGGTTTGACTAGTCTAATCCGAGTTTACCCTATCTGGTCATCGGCACTGACAAAGCTGTTATGGTCAAACTTTCATAAAAACAATTCATAATGCAAGAACGTAATAATGTTGTAATGATGTAATGTTGTCATGATGCAACAGGCCATTTGGGGTAATTGGGGGCTTTAACTAAACGCCTTAAAAGGTTGTGCAAAATGCTTAAGCTGTTTATGAAGTTGGTTTTTCCACACTCACTGGGGGCACTACATTATAGGACTCTTAATTTGCTTTATTTAAATGTTTACCAGTTATGTTCATATCAGTTTGGACTAAGCAGCGGCTCCTTCGCTATGGCGGAGGAGCGTCACCCCGCCAGCAGCAGCAGCTGCAAAACTTTAAAAACTTAAAAAACTTTAAAAATAAAACAATAATAAACTAGGTTTATTATTGTTTTTTTTTTTAAAGGGGCGGGCCATGGTGATGACGATCACGGATGGGGAGTGCACAGCACTCCCCTCAGTGCACGTGTGTTTGGCTTGCCATCTTGGGCCAGCCAAAAGCACAAGCGCACTGAGCTCTCTCCAACCCGGAACTGTGTTGCCGGGTTAGAGACAGGAGGCAGAGGCTTCCAGTCTGCCACAGAGCGCCAATTAGATTCTGAAGGTAGGTGGATTATATTTAAAATGTGATAATTTTTACGTATCCAACGTTTATGCACCAAATGTAGATGATCAGGAATGTTGGACCACACTCACACAAAACCTTCGAACCTAGCGGGACACTCCTCCTCTTGGCTGGGGATTTTAACCTATCACTAGACCCCATTGTTCTCAGGCAGTCCACATACAGATACCACCCCTGTAAATCACATAAAATCCTAAAATAACTCAGTGAAAAGCTGAACCTAAAAGATGTACTACAAACACTGCCTGTAATATTCGCAATAAAACCCAGAAACTCCTAAAAAACACCTATGATAAGCTGAACCTAAAGAACATGTGGAGACTACAACACCCCACAGAAAGAGGCTATATGTTGTTCTTACCCCCTCACCACCCACTCGACCTACTGCTGAATTGACTATATCATGATCTCATATGTTCACTCTCATAACATTGAGCAAACTACAATCAAATTGAGATTGGTCAGTGACCTCTCCTGCATAACTCTATAACTGTTAGGATATGAAATTAGAAAAACTAGAAGCAAAAACTCACTCTAGAGAGTAAATGATGAAACCCTGTTGTCCCCCTAACTTATCAAACAAGTGGAAACTGCGATTGAAAATGTACTTAATGACAACCCTGAACCTGATTGCTCTCCACTAGCTAGATCGGAAGCACTAAAGGCCACGATTAGGGGCACCCTTATGCAAAGGTCAAAAATTAACAAAGAGACTACCTCAAAACTGCTAAACTTAGAAAAAGAATTTAAAAAACTAGAATATCTCCATTTATGGTCCAAAGACAATGCCTGCCTAGTTTCTCTCATTACTAAAAAAATCAAATATAACCAAATCTTAATTACACAATCTGGGATTTGGATTAATAAACAAAAGAGTCTAAGACTATGTGAGCAAATAAGGTAGGAAAGATGTTGACATCCTACCTAAAATACAAGCAACATAGGAAAAGTATCAAGGGACTCAAATACAAGAATAATCAAATCTGAACTAATCCAGCAAAGATTACAGAGAACTTTAAATAATATAATGAGGCCCTCTATTCCCCATACAAGGAGATAACAGATAGCGATTGTGAAAAATACTTGAATAATCTTTCCCTCTCCTTACTTATTGAAGAAGAATAACGCACAATCAAGTCCCTTCTCACCTCTCAAGAAATTGTAAAAGTAATTAAATTCCTCAAGTCTGGTAAATTCCTGGTCCAGATAGCTTCTAAACCCTATTCTATAAAACATTTGAAGAATCACTATGTGGCCCCCTCCTTCAACTATACTCTCAATTTGATGATTCGGCACGATCTTTGGCACCCATGGCAAAGCCATAATCCCGGTCATACCCAAAGAAGATAAAGACCCAGCGTACAGCATTCATTTTAGGACATCCTCATTCCACACTCCTCATCCCTTCTTCTCAACCCTGCTTCTCATCCATCATCCCTACTTCTCATCCATCATACATCATCCCTACTTCTCATCCATCATCCCTGCTTCTCTTCCATCATCCCTACTTCTCATCCATCATCCCTACTTCTCATCATCATATATCATCCTTACTTCTCATCCATCATCCCTACTTCTCTTCCATCATCCCTACTTTTCATCCCTGCGTCTCATCCCTGCTTCTCTTCCATCATCCCTGCTTCTCTTCATCCCTGCTTCTCTTCCATCATCCCTGCTTCTCATCCATCATCCCTACTTCTCTTCCATCATCCCTACTTCTCATCCATGTGTCTCATCCCTGCTTCTCATCCATCATCCCTACTTCTCATCCATCATCCCTGCTTCTCTTCCATCATCCCTACTTCTCATCCCTGCGTCTCATCCCTGCTTCTCATCCATCATCCCTACTTCTCATCCATCATCCCTGCTTCTCTTCCACCATCCCTACTTCTCATCCATCATCCCTACTTCTTATCCATCATCCCTGCTTTTCTTCCATCATCCCTGCTTCTCATCCATTATCTCATCCATCATCCCTACTTCTCATCCATCATCCCTACTCCTTATCCATCAACCCTGCTCTCTTCCATCATCCCTACTTCTCATCCATCATCCATCATCCCTACTTCTCATCCATCATCCCTACTTCTTATCCATCATCCCTGCTTCTCTTCCATCTTCCCTACTTCTCATCCATCACCCCTACTCCTCATCCATCATCCCTACTTCTTATCCATCCTCCCTGCTTCTCTTCCATCACCCCTACTTCTCATCCATCATCCCTGATTCTCGTCCATCATCCCTGCTTCTCATCCATCATACATCATCCATGCTTCTCATTCATCATCCCTACTTCTCATCCATCATCCCTACTTCTCATCCATCATCCCTACTCCTCAATCCCTGCTTCTCATCCCTACTTCTCTTCCATCATCCCTGCTTCTCTTCCATCATCCCTGTTTCTCTTCCCTCATCCCTGTTTCTCATCCCTACTTCTCATCCATCTTCCATCATTCCTACTTCTCATGCTTCAGCCATCATCCCTACTCCTCATCCATCATCCCTACTCCTCATTCCTCATCCCTCAGTCATACCAACACATTTTCAGTTTTGTGAAACACACCTTCACACTGATTGGTTGGGAACAGCCAATCAGAGTTATGAGAGAGAGCTGCATTCTTACAAATCTGCTGGTTTGGGAAATACAAGGAGCCCACAGCTAGGGCCATAAATCAGCACTTGGAGAAAGGGTTATACAGGAGTAAGGATGATGAATGAGGAGCAGGGGTGATGGCTGAGGCATGAGAAGTAGGAATGATGAATGAAAAACAGGGATGATGGAAGAGAAGTAGGGATGATGTATGATGAATGAGAAGCAGGGATGATGGATGAGAAGTAGGGATGATGGATGATGGATGAGAAGCAAGGATGATGAATGAGAAGCAGGGATTAGAAGTAGGGATGATGGATGAGAGGTAAGGATGATGTATGATGGATGAGAAGTAGGGATGATGGATGGGAAGCAGGGATGATGTTTGATGGATGAGAAGTAGAGATGATGGATAAGAAGTAGGGATGAGAAGTAAGGATGATGGATGAGAAGTAGGGATGATGAATGAGAAGTAGGGATGATGTATGATGGATGAGAAGTAGGGATGATGGATGAGTTGATGGATGAGAAGTAGGGATGATGTGTGATGGATGAGAAGTAGGGAGGATGGATGAGAAGTAGGGATGATGTATGATGGATGAGAAGTAGGGATGATGATGAGAAGTAGGGATGATGGATGAGAAGTAGAGATGATGGATAGAAGTAGGGATGATGTATGAAGGATGAGAAGTAGGGATGATGATGAGAAGTAGGGATGATGGATGAGAAGTAGAGATGATGGATGAGAAGTAGGGATGATGTATGAAGGATGAGAAGTAGGGATGATGGATGAGAAGCAGGGATGACGGATGAGAAGTAGGGATGATGAATGAGAAGTAGGGATGATGGATAAGAAGCAGGGGTGAAAAGTAGGGATGATGGATGTGAAGCAGGGATGAGATGCAGGGATGAGAAGTAAGGATGATGGAAGAGAAGTAGGGATGATGGATGAGAAATAGGGATGATGTATGATAGATGAGAAGTAGTGATGATGGATGAGAAGCAGGGATGAGAAGTAGAGATGATGGATGAGAAGCAGAGATGAGACGCAGGGATGAGAAGTAAGGATGATGGAAGAGAAGTAGGGATGATGGATGAGAAGCAGGGATGATGTATGATGGATGAGAAGTAGGGATGATGGATGACAAGCAGGGATGAGAAGCAGGAATGAGAAGTAGGGATGAGGAGTGAGGAATGAGGATGTCCTAAAATTGATGCCGTACAGTGCTGACTAAAAATTACAGACCAATAACCCTGATCAACATTGATTGTAAAATGTATGCTAAAATACTAGCCATCAGACTCCAGCAATACATGGCTAAATTAATTCACCCTTCCCAAGTGGGCTTTCTAAAAAATGGCCTCTCTAGTAACAACAGAAGACTACTTTCCCATGTGATTGACAAGGTCCAGACTTTATCAACACCAATAGTCGCCATTCATTAGACACATAAAAAAGGTTTTACAAAAGAGATACCTTAAAGCAGTGTTACATAAGTTCAATCTTGGCACCTTGTAGTCGGGTAGTATCGGTGCTCGAGAACTTCAAGATGGCCGAGGTTGTGAGCTGAGGAAAGGTGAACTTCAACACACTAGTTTGGGACACCAGCACACAATCATCCAATCATGGGGGAGTATCAACAAAGACCCAGGCATGATTGCGCTGTGGGGGACCATGATGCGGAAGACGACTGAGGACGGAGACAGGGCGGGAACGGAGGTGCCGGACAGACCCTCTCCCAATGTGAATGAGGATGGAGACAGAGAGGAAACAGAGATGTCGGACAGACGCTCTCCCAGAAGAAGTGAAGATGGAGACAGAGGGGGAATGGAAGCGCCGGACACTCTCCCAGTGCAAGTGAGGTCGAAGACAAAGTGGTAAAAGAGGAGCCGAACAACTGCTATCCTGCCTCGAGTCCAGTGGTCCCAGAGAGCAGGAGGACGCTGCGGCTCCCAGTGCCATGACACAGGAGGGCAGTGGCTTTGGGCAAGCCCCAGTGTTACAAGTATTTTCGTTGAAAAGGTGGTGTGCCAGTGTGCAATCACAGCCATAGGGTTGTTTTTTGCGACTTGGGAGGTGTAATTGAGATAACAAGCACCACTCTATAAAAAGCTCAAAGGCACACTGACAGGCACTTTAGCCAGGGCACCTTAGTCCCCCATAATTGAGGCAGGCATCCAACTTCTACCACAAAGTCTGGACATGTCCTGTTGTTAATACCCTACAAGAGCTCGAACAAGAGGTGATCATGGAAAAATCTGTGATAATGTAACACCTAATATTTGGCTTCTGAAAAAGTGGCTGTAAGCATCCATGGAGTACGAGGTGCCCCTGATTTACTTGCAGTACAAGAAAAAGAAAAAAGTCCATGTTCACTCTTAGGATCCTCACATTCATCAAAGTGGTTGGTGGACAGCTGATTTCCTGAGTCCAGAAGATTGTGGTGTGATACCTTATCAAGGTTCCACATGAGAGGATCTCAATTTTGGTGAGTTAAACATCAGGTGGTTGAACAGCATCCAGTGGCAGACTGCTTGGAAACAGAGGCCTTGGTACAACTGTACATATGAGGAGATACTTCAGCTTTAGAATGATCAGGGCCCACATTACAGATAGTGTGCACATTCCATGTTTGCGCCACTGTGCATCTTAAAGCAGGTGCAGCAGCTGCAAACATGCAAAGTGCACCCTATCAGGAAGAATTAGCTGTCCTGGAGGCAGACGCAAACCCTTCAGTGCCCCCAAGGCAGTGCATTCAAGCAAAATACAGAGAAGCTATTTAAAAGCTCCTCTGTGTTTCTCTGCGCAGGCGTGAATCTGCCTGCATTTTTAAAAAGGATTAGAGATCCCTTTGCATGTGACTGAGTGCACCCACCTTCAAGGGGAAATCTGTGGGTGAAGACAGAGACCGATGTTGGAACTTTGTGGAATGCTGGGGAAAAGTGATGAAGTGAAAGGGTTATAATGTGGGAACTTTCAGCGAGGTAGTAAAAGATCCAATCCAGAACGATATATTGAATTCTGATGTTGCTCAATCATTGTTAATAAGGTGGGATTATGTTCCACGTCAAAGGAAGAAGTGAGGTCCATTAGCAGAACGGGTGATGACTATGTAAATATTGGTGGCTTTAGCAACACAAAAGGGTGATGGACGGAGCAATGAACAATGCAACACTCACCCCCAGTCACAGATCTGGGTTTAATCCAGGGAGGACCTGGCTTGGCAGTTCGGGCTGGACTGTTCCCATGAGGAACAGGGTCAAGACTGATTTGCATATGGCTGGGTCCAAACTGGGGTGGCATGGTGAGCAAAAGAACGATGGATTAAACCCAGATCTGTGACTGGGGGTGAGTGTTTGCATTGTTCAGCATTCCGTCCATCATCCTTTTGTTTTGCTATGTAAATATTGGCCTCAAGGTCATCTCAGGCACTGGCCAATGCTGTGTCTGGATGGAATTTGGTTTGGTGGTAGGAAAGGTCAAGGAGGCTGTTTTTCTGATGAACTGTATTTCAAGTGTTAAGAGTAAGCGTAAGTAATATTTATAAGTATTTCAAGTTTTTTGGAAGTTTTGTCCTGTATTTCACTGTAGCCCTGAAAAACGTGAGGTATCGTAACCGCCAATGGGGATAAGGAGGAGTGCACAAATCCCTGAGACTACAGAAACCTAGATGTTAGGCGAGCTTGGTCAACCAAATCTAACCCCTCAAGCACCCACTTATACCCAAGGCCTGCCATGGACCATACCTGCCACTTTAAGCCCTCCAAAACCACACCTATCCCTCTGGCAAGTGTCCCATCATTCGTGTGCAGCACTGTTGCTAGTCCAGGCTTTTAACAAACAGCACTCTGCATTCTAGGTCTTGTAGTTTCACCTTTCCCATTAGAACCTTGGTGGCATGCTCAGATTATGTCAGTCAGTGTGTTTAGACTGATGGTACTAGCTACTGATGCTTTCCTGCACTCTTATTTCAGTGAGAGTGTGAAGCAGAGGACCTACAGCAAAAAAGGACAGTTTGCCAATTAGGTTGCTTTAGGGAGGGTGAGTACTAATGGACTCATTGGCCATATGCTAATGATAGTTAACAGCTGCTTATTGTCATTCCCTCTTGTAGGACTAGACATTCATAAGGCATTACAGCCCACTGCAAAGGGCTATACAAGTTGTTAAAGACCCTCTATCCTATAACAAGGGAAATACCATTAACCACCGGTATAGCCAGAGCAGAAGGGTTATAAGTCTATTGAACATTCCAACACCTGAGAGGGGAGCTTAGTAAACTAAGTAAGGAGAAATAGAAAGACAAGCATTGAAAAGCTGAAGCAGCAGGTCTACACCAGCAAATACTGTTCAGTGCCTTTTCTCTCAGAGGCTGTACTATCCTGTTCATGAATTCCTAATTGCTGTTGCTAGCAATATTGTATGAAAGGCAGCAGTGTCCCATTTCTGACTTTTCTATAGAGTTAGGAACACCATAACTTACAAGAATCTGAAATCTTCCCTGTGGCAACCCAATGCAGGCGGCAAACCCATGTGGCCCATGATCCTTGGTTGTCAAATCTGTGCAGAATTGAGTTTATACCTTTACAGTCTATCGAACTAGCTCCTTGACCCACGTGGCTCTCTCCTTTTCAGCAATATCCATGGCCCCTTCTCCAATTTTGTATATGAGCATCCCAACTGCCCTATAGCTCTTTTGGACTATGTGCCTGGTTTGGCTTACGCAGGGTAGCTTCTTGAATAGATAATTTAATTGGTCTGGTAAAATCCAGCATTTTTTTACCATGGCTGCATGCCAACACTGCACCAAAGTCTATTCCATTGGTATGTCTATCAATCCCATCTTCAAATCTCAGAGCCAGTATGTTGGTGTGTTTTCACTTCAGAATGACCAATATACAGTCTAAATTACGAGGTGATGGATAGAATGCTTGAGATAATCTCAGCCATTGGCAATCGCTCAGGCCACATCCCAATCCATTGTTTTCTTGCCCACTATGCCTCCCCAGTTTGGACCCCGCCATATGCAAATCAGTCACGACCCTGCACTTCATGGGACCAGTCCAGCCCGAACTGCGAGGCCAGGTCCTCCCTAAACTGGAATTAATCATCCTGGGACTAGTTTTGGGGTATCACCCCTCCACAGCCAGGCAAGCCTGAATCCAGTGGCACAGTGAGTCCAGGACCCACGTCTGGGCATACCCAGCGCACTTAGGGCAGCAAATGCAAAAACAACAAGGTGATGGATGGAATGCTTGAATTAATCTTAGCCACTGGCAATTGCTCAGAATGGCATCCCAATCTATCATTTTTTGTCCACCCTGCCACCCCAGTTTTGACCCTGCTTTCCATGGGAACAGTCCAGCCATAACTGCCAGGCCAGGTTCTCCTTGGCTGGGAAACAAGCATCCTGGGACCGGTTTCGGGGTATCACCCATCATCAGCCAGTCTAGCTTAAATCCGGTTGCTCAGTGAGCCTGGGACCCATGTCTGGGCATACCTGGCGCACTTAGAGTGGCAAATGCAAAAACAATAAAGTGGAGGAAGGAATGCTTGAATTAATCTCAGCCACTGACAATCACTTGGGCTGCCTCCCGAGGCATTGTGTTTTTGTCCACCATGCCACTCCAGTTTAGACTTAGCCATATGCCAATCAGCCCGGCCCGAACTGCCAGGCCAGGTCGATGGATTGTGATGTGGCCCAAATGATTGCCAGTGGCTGAGATTTATTCAAGCATTCCTTCCATCCACAAATAGTAGCAAGCTTGTCCAGTCCTATATTTTGTTTCAGGATCTTCGACTGACCAAGGACTCTACGTGCTCTAAAAAGGGTTGTTGAACTTAACCCTGCAGAGGACAGCCTGCTAGTAAGTAGTTCATCAATTCAGCTAATTGATAAGCTTTGGGAAACACTGCTCCAGAAGGTCAGGTGGGTCTAACTGAATAAGCTGCTGGTGGCAGTGAACAAACCCCCAGGAAAGCAGAGCACAACCCAATTGCAGTGTATAGCGGCAGGTAATATCAGCTTGTGGAGCTGATAGTGACACCAGCAGGGGGCTGAACGACAGTGAGGTGGTGCCCTAGGTATCCCTGATTAATCCTGCTTTTAATTTATCAAGGCCTAGATGGTATTCCCTATAAAAGGGCCTCCACGGCTAGGTGGGTTCCTTGCTTTCACAAGCATTTTGAAATAGAGACACAGCAAGGGGTAGTCACAAAACCAGAGATTCCTAGTAACATCTAGAGTTAAAAGGAAAATAGAGGGCAGAAGACCCACTGTGGTTCACAAATCCCAAAGTAGATACATGCAAAAGGTATGACACACTCTCCCCTTGTCCACAGAGGGGCCTCCAATGCAGTAGTGACCAGGAAGCACGAGGAAAACCGGGCTGAAAGCAGCATTTAGAGTTAGCAGAGGACCTCTCAAACTAGAAACTAAGGCCCTGATTTAGATCTTAACAGGAGTTCCATCGTCCCGCTCTGACAGCGGTTTCAAGTTCTCCATCAAGCTGACGCAATTCCAACCGCCGTATTTCGATGTATGGCGACTAAACCTCCATCCACGTCGATAGAGTGGAGTCCGCCGTGTAAGCGGTTTACCGCTGCCGAAGCAGCGGTCTGCAGTGCTGGCTAACAGTACTCCGTTGCCATCAGGGTGGTGGGATTCAGCCAAGCATATTTAGAGTTCATAGTCATGCTGCCTTTGTTCTGGTGGCAGATTTCTGATGGCAGGAGTCTGTTCCAGGACCCACTCAGCACTGTATAATGTCTGTGACCAGTGGATGGATACCAGCAGCACACACCTGATATAAATTGGCCAATTGTGAACACCTGCATACCACACTATAAAAACACACTCCAATTCAGACCATGATCCCTTGCCATTTCACTGCAGAACACCATTTGGATGGTGAATGTGTCACTCAGAACTCAGGTTGTTTTATTTTTTTACTCCATCTGTTCATTGTTAATTTGTCTCAGTTTCACATGTTTTCATTAGCTTGTGGGCCACTATTTTGTTTATTTTTAGTTACTCAAAATGTCAGGGAGGAGAAATCCCTGTTTTACAGTAGGAGAATTGTCAGTCATGGTAGAGTAGAGCCACAATTGTTTGGATCCCAAGTACAAAATACAACCATATCTCAGAAAAAGCAAATGTGGACCAGAATAGTTGACTGAGTGAATGCTGCAGCAAACAACCTGCATACACAGGAGGAAATTGGGAAGAGATGGAACAATCTGCAGGGTAGAGTGCCTTCACTGGCCTCCAAGTGTCACCTGGCGGCCCAAAGGACTGGTGGTTGCTCTCCCAGCCACCCATTACAACTTTTTCCCTGGGAGGAGAAGGTCTTGCACTTCCTACATCCTGAAGGCTTAGCAGGAATCCCTGGTGGGTGGAAATTGGTAAGTTAGACTCATGTATGTCTCACTAAACATTAATGTAGTTTTTACTCTTAAGTTAGCTGTTCATAATGTGTTTTCCACCTTTGTAAAACATAGAACTACGATTTTAAAAATTACAAATCTATTGCTATCATCAAATTATCAGCATTATGGTGCCATCACTCCTTTAACTACTGAGCAATATGTGTGATCAATATGAGTGGTTAATATGTGTGTTGTTCTTTATTGATCATTTCTTGTATTTGATTGCTTGTTTGTTTGAATGTATTTTGTTGTAGTTAGGATAACAGGTTCAAAACCCCACCCATCTTACCATGAAGGTATGGTGCATGTCAGTTTTTTTCACCTTTTAACAAATTTCACTTCATAATTTTGCAAATATGCACACATCTTCACTGCACTGTTAAATGTACAATTTTCCAAGTGTTGGCAATGTTAAATTGAAAGGACTACAACTACCACAATGCCTTGTTTTTGTATCTGGAAAATATGTTTTTAATGTGATGTTGGTCGTTCTCTCCTTACTTCCATACATGCACAGATGTCAAAATGTCAGGCATTTCTCAAACCACATTTAATGCAATGATTAAAGAGTGGACTATTTCATGTAATTTTTCGTGTCATTTTGTTGAAGTGATGTAATCGGTTTCACAACTCAAATATGTTAACCTAAGGATTTTATATCATGTTTTGTTGTACACAGAATATAAGTAGTAATGGCAATAACTTAACTTAGCAAAGTTGATAAGATGACCCATGTCATTAATCCTATTAAGCTGTACAATAGTCTGAATTTTAGCTTGATAGACCTTGGAATGGTTAACATCTCACTTCTCACGTATACTGAGTTGGGTTGAATATGTGGTATCATTTATGTACACTTTCTTTTTCTTTTCAGGACATCTCTTTACATGCATTTTTTTAGGTTTGCATGTGTGCAGTTATGTTTGGGTAATTACCAAAAACACTGAAAGTTCTAAAAATACTATAAATACCAATGTATTAATTTTTGTTTTCTTCATTTGTAGCTCAAAACACATTTGATGCATAATCCAGACTCTTACATTTTTTTTCTTGCAATTCATATCAGGTCCTACACCAAGAGTATCTGGACAACCATCTGCCCTTGCGGATACCTCTACTCCAGACCAGGATTAAGCCTTCAGTGAGGAGTCCACTCCTGCAAGAGGACATGGAGCAGCCTGGTCCATCTGGTCTGTCTGGGCAGACAGCTCCAGTGAGTCTATCTCAGCTCACCCCAGCTGTTACAACACCGCAGCCAATGGATACCTCCACTTCCTGTGTCCAAAGGAACATCACCACAATTGTGTGGTCCTGGCTGCTGTTGAGCCCACACAACCACCACCTCCAGTTCAGCCGGGACCAAGTGGAATGGGGCACACTGGCTCAGGGGCACAGGGTAGTGGGGGTAGGGTACGTGGGAGGGAATCTGTGGGCCAGCAAAGTGAGGCCACTGGGTTCACTGTCACTCACACTGCCATTGAGTAAGTCTTGGGATCCCTACCTCAGTCTTAAGACATGATGGGCCAGGTCCTTACAGAGGTCTGGGACATTAAGCAGTTGCAGAGGGAGGACAATGTAGAGATGCAGAATCTAAACTCAAATTTGAGCTTCTTGACTGGGGTGCTGTTTGACATTTACCACCAAATGTGCAGGGCTTTCCCAGCAACATCTACCCCTTTCTGTGGCCCTACAAATTCTGGGTCCACCACACCTGCCTCAGGCACAGAAAGGGAGGGAGGGAGGGCCTGCCACTAGCAGAAACACCTACACCCACACCCCTCCAGAAGGGGCGCTCATCCAGACCACCAGGAGATTATGGCAAGACCTTCAACACTAACAGTAATTAATGACAAGCCTAATTTCCTCCTGAGTGTGACTGCCATTCACTCGGTGGACTAGATTCTGGACACATTTACCTTTTAGATGACTGTTGTACATTGGACTATAAGTAATTTTGCCTCTAAAATAATCGTTTCATTCACCATAACTGACTCTTTCTTGTGTTTTTCCACTTTGTCATTTGGTGTTTATCCTGTATCAGTTTATTTGTGTTTGTAAAATAAGTTCTTAAAACACAATGCCAAGGACTGGTGTTGTATGTCTTGTGGTATTTACTTTAATATTTCGTCCTTCCATCATTTAAAAAAAAATGCAAATAATCAAAACAACTTTAAACCAAAACAAATTATATTTAGGTAATGTTTCTCCCATGTTCAAAATAGTAAACTATAACAAACAACACAAATCTTAATGTATTGATTGCATACATTAGGAAGAAAAAATAGTTTGTCAAATGACAAAATAGAACACATGCATAAACAAAATAGTCTGTGCCATTTTTGTTTTTACATTTCCAGACCTAGACACCATGGAAGAACAGGATCTAATCATATAAAACAGATTCAATAGGCACTCTGGTATTGATTCATGTCATCAGCTGAAGCCAGACCTCCTGCCTCAAACAAAACAACCCACCAAACCCCCCCTTTCACAATCACCTGAATTCAAAACACCTCCAAAACCACACACATCCAAACATACATGAAACACACATGCATCTACATCACGTACAGACACACACACCACAACCATACCAACAGTACACTTATCCAAACAAGCACACTCACAGAAAAGCACAGACACACCAAACGCACACACTCACCCAAACACCACACATCTTCAAAGGAACACACACCAAAACATACACTACATACATCAGACCAACATGCACTTGCACAACAGACAGACACACACAATATCCTCTCTGGCTGCCTCTACCTCTCAAACCCAATCCTCTTCCACCCCTTCTAGCCCTTCTCCACCCACTTTTACTGCTTACCTGACCCTGATCCATAAGAGAGCAAAACCCACCTCTCACAAGAAGGATCATTGAGGTGCCTGCTCTGTCTACTAGATGCTCATTGTTGAGGAGGTTGTCCCTTGGCAGTGTCATTAGGAGGCAAGTTCTGGGCCAGAAACCCAACTTGTGCACCTCTATCTATGTTATGGACATTTTTTTGTTTTTTATTGATTATGAGAGAAGTATCTCATTTGTTAATAAAATATGACTTTTTTTCACAAAGTCTGTCCTGACATTACTTTCAATTAAAAGTAATTGATTGAAGACAATTTTATTCATTCAGATGTAAGTAACATGAATTTAATTTCATTTATGACAGTGACCACAACAGGTTTTATTTTTGACCTACTTGGATAGTGCAGACATTAGTGTTGAACATTTGTAATCGATGTTCATTTTGGTGCAAGCATTCATCATGATAATGGACACCAACATCAAAATTAAACATGTTTATATTTTAATAACTTGTGAATGCAGGTGTATTTACTTCAAAATGATGTGTTAATGACAAGCACATATACATTACACATAAAAACATTTTTGAGTTAAATGACATTTAACGATTAACAGAAAATTCACTACACCAGGGAGATGTGACATTGATACATATCTGAAAATGTTTAAGTTTAGAGGTGACATTCAATGTACATTTCTTGTAAACCCACTTGGTGCATTGTGTAGTGCAATTACTACATTTTATTAGATTTTTATAGTTCAAATAATGCGTAATGCATAACTATCTGGTTTGGTAATAAAGGGGAAATAATTAAACACACCACTATGGACACATTTTGATTTTTGGATTAGTGTCAATTTTTGTGTAGGTATTCATTAGCATGAAGGCAGCTTAGACCAAATTGGTAAATAAATAAAATACACAGGTGAGTTTCTTTAAATTTCGTAAGCTGCCACATTACACACATATGCATTGGATGTTATTGTACTATTGCTTGCAAGTATTTTTTTTTAAATGCACGAACCCAGAGCTAATGTAAACAAACAATTCTGATGGTAACAGGCAAAAGAGTCACTTACCTT
This sequence comes from Pleurodeles waltl, assembly GCF_031143425.1. Lineage (NCBI taxonomy): Eukaryota > Metazoa > Chordata > Amphibia > Caudata > Salamandridae > Pleurodeles > Pleurodeles waltl. The sequence continues at coordinate 976,270,431 of NC_090440.1, read as the reverse complement.
CAGTTTCTGGCGACAACCAAGTTGATAGTCATCGTGGACCACTAGCAGCAGCAAAGGTAGGACTTGTACAATCTGGTTCATGGTGGCAAGCGAAGTGAAAAGTAGAAAAAAATGTACGTTTCGACCTTGTGTGCCTTCAATTCCGCCAACTTAGGTGGGGAGGTTTACCCGCCACCGTTACGTCGGTGGGAATGCACATCTTGTTTGGCCCAGTGGAAAAACTGGCTGTGGTCCCATCGACAGCCGATTGTGCCTATGGCACCGTCGATGTGGGTTTAAAATTCCAGTGATAACGAAGGTTCGCCGACAGACTTTCATCTATGGGCTCACCAGCATCTAAATAAAGCAGGCGGACTGCCTAGCAGGCGGATGGATTTTCCAACGGAAAAACGACAGAGGAACCGATTCCACCAAGATCTAAATCAGGCACTAACTTTTTGAGGCTGGAAAGTGGGCCACTTGCATACAAGGAAATTGTACACCCGCATGTCGAGAGCATCTGTCTTGCTGATCCCTAAGTTTTGGCTTCAATGAGGCAATTGGTTTGTGGCTATAAACAGCTGGCTTAGAAGAGAGAAATAGAGAAGGAGAAGGCATGATAAATCCCGAGCACTGTCTCCTACATAGGCAGTTCACCTGATACTAGTCTTTGTTCCTTTGGAGACGTGAATCTCTCGTGGCAACACAGTCACCAAAGACGGCTACAGCAAACAATATGATTAACAGCAAAAGAAAGAAGGTTCATGGATTAAGGATCACATTCAAGGGGAACCAAAATGACAAAGCTTATTTCCATGCCCACCAAGGAAAACACTGTTGGAGAGATAAAAAAGGGCCTGCAACCCATTGATGAAATGGTGACAAACAGCTTTATGGGACGGTTTTCCAAGAACATAAAGGAGACATCATATCAGTGAAGACTGAAATGAAATGTGGCCTAAAAGAGATAAGGATAGCTATCTCTGAATTATGAGAGAAGATGCACTTGCTCAGTAAAGCCAGCGAGGCATGCTTTATTGACCAAGAGCAGCTTAAAGCCCATACACTGCTCCTGGAAGAACGAAATAGTATGCTCAAAGACAAGCATGAACAATAGGTCTAGTTGAAACTATATGGATTAGGGGAGATACAAAAGGAAATGACGGAGCTACTTTTAAATCATAGGTGCAAGACCTCCTCGAAGCACATCCGGATTGACCCAAGGATAACTCTATAACCTCTCTTCAGTGCATCTGGGAAGTTGCTGTCTGAAGTACTAAAAGGTCCACCCTACTATGAACATAAAGACGACATTATGGACAAATTGTAATCTAGCAGTGATACATGCTTTAATAGGGAGAAAATACACATATTCCATGGCTGGTTATCCATGGTGCTCCTCAAATGGAAGGTATTTTAGCAGTTTACTCATTTAGTACACAACAAGAACATAACATAGGGATAGTGTAGGAGGCTGGACTGGCTTGTAGTGAGTACCAAGGGGTACTTGCACCTTGCACCAGGCCCAGTTATCCCTTATTAGTGTATAGGGTGTCTAGCAGCTTAGGCTGATAGATAATGGTAGCTTAGCAGAGCAGCTTAGGCTGAACTAGGAGACGTGTGAAGCTACTACAGTACCACTTAGTGTCATATGCACAATATCATAAGAAAACACAATACACAGTTATACTAAAAATAAAGGTACTTTATTTTTATGACAATATGCCAAAGTATCTTAGAGTGTACCCTCAGTGAGAGGATAGGAAATATACACAAGATATATATACACAATAGCAAAAATATGCAGTATAGTCTTAGAAAACAGTGCAAACAATGTATAGTTACAATAGGATGCAATGGGGAAACATAGGGATAGGGGCAACACAAACCATATACTCCAAAAGAGGAATGCGAACCACAAATGGACCCCAAACCTATGTGACCTTGTAGAGGGTCGCTGGGACTATTAGAAAATAGTGAGAGTTAGAAAAATAACCCTCCCCAAGACCCTGAAAAGTGAGTGCAAAGTGCACTAAAGTTCCCCTAAGGACAAAGTAGTCGTGTTAGAGGAATAATGCAGGAAAGACACAAACCAGCAATGCAACAACTGTGGATTTCCAATCTAGGGTACCTGTGGAACAAGGGGACCAAGTCCAAAAGTCACAAGCAAGTCGGAGATGGGCAGATGCCCAGGAAATGCCAGCTGCGGGTGCAAAGAAGCTTTGACTGGACAGAAGAAGCTGAGGTTTCTGCAGGAACGAAAAGGGCTAGAGACTTCCCCTTTGGTGGACGGATCCCTCTCGCCTTGGAGAGTCGTGCAGAAGTGTTTTCCCGCCGGAAGGACGCCAACAAGCCTTGCTAGTCGCAAATCGTGCGTTTGGCGTTTTTGGACGCTGCTGGGGCCCAGGAGGGACCAGGAGGTCGCAAATTGGACCTGAAGAGAGAGGGGACGTCGAGCAAGACAAAGAGCTTTCACTGAAGCAGGTAGCACCCAGAGAAGTGCCAAAAACAGGCACTACAAGGATGCGTGAAACGGTGCTCGCCGAAGTTGCACAAAGGAGTCCCACGTCGCCGGAGACCAACTTAGAAAGTCGTGCAATGCAGGTTAGAGTGCCGTGGACCCAGGCTTGGCTGTGCACAAAGGATTTCCGCCGGAAGTGCACAGGGGCCGGAGTAGCTGCAAAGTCGCGGTTCCCAGCAATGCAGCCCAGCGAGGTGAGGCAAGGACTTACCTCCACCAAACTTGGACTGAAGAGTCACTGGACTGTGGGGGTCACTTGGACAGAGTCGCTGGATTCGAGGGACCTCGCTCGTCGTGCTGAGAGGAGACCCAAGGGACCAGTAATGCAGCTTTTTGGTGCCTGCGGTTGCAGGGGGAAGATTCCGTCGACCCACGGGAGATTTCTTCAGAGCTTCTGGTGCAGAGAGGAGGCAGGCTACCCCCACAGCATGCACAAGCAGGAAAACAGTCGAGAAGGCGGCAGGATCAGCGTTACAGAGTTGCAGTAGTCGTCTTTGCTACTATGTTGCAGGTTTGCAGGCTTCCAGCGCGGTCAGCAGTCGATTCCTTATCAGAAGGTGAAGAGGGAGATGCAGAGGAACTCGGATGAGCTCTTGCATTCGTTATCTAAAGTTTCCCCAGAGACAGAGACCCTAAATAGCCAGAAAAGAGGGTTTGGCTACCTAGGAGAGAGGATAGGCTACTAACACCTGAAGGAGCCTATCAGCAGGAGTCTCTGACGTCACCTGGTGGCACTGGCCACTTAGAGCAGTCCAGTGTGCCAGCAGCACCTCTGTTTCCAAGATGGCAGAGGTCTGGAGCACACTGGAGGAGCTCTGGACACCTCCCAGGGGAGGTGCAGGTCAGGGGAGTGGTCACTCCCCTTTCCTTTGTCCAGTTTCGCGCCAGAGCAGGGGCTAAGGGGTCCCTGAACCGGTGTAGACTGGCTTATGCAGAATTGGGCACATCTGTGCCCAAGAAAGCATTTCCAGAGGCTGGGGGAGGCTACTCCTCCCCTGCCTTCACACCATTTTCCAAAGGGAGAGGGTGTCACACCCTCTCTCAGAGGAAGTTCTTTGTTCTGCCATCCTGGGCCAGGCCTGGCTGGACCCCAGGAGGGCAGCTGCCTGTCTGAGGGGTTGGCAGCAGCAGCAGCTGCAGTGAAACCCCAGGAAGGGCAGTTTGGCAGTACCAGGGTCTGTGCTACAGACCACTGGGATCATGGGATTGTGCCAACTATGCCAGGATGGCATAGAGGGGGCAATTCCATGATCATAGACATGTTACATGGCCATATTCGGAGTTACCATGGTGAAGCTACATATAGGTAGTGACCTATATGTAGTGCACGCGTGTAATGGTGTCCCCGCACTCACAAAGTTCAGGGAATTGGCTCTGAACAATGTGGGGGCACCTTGGCTAGTGCCAGTGTGCCCTCACACTAAGTAACTTTGCACCTAACCTTTACCAGGTAAAGGTTAGACATATAGGTGACTTATAAGTTACTTAAGTGCAGTGTAAAATGGCTGTGAAATAACGTGGACGTTATTTCACTCAGGCTGCAGTGGCAGGCCTGTGTAAGAATTGTCAGAGCTCCCTATGGGTGGCAAAAGAAATGCTGCAGCCCATAGGGATCTCCTGGAACCCCAATACCCTGGGTACCTCAGTACCATATACTAGGGAATTATAAGGGTGTTCCAGTAAGCCAATGTAAATTGGTAAAAATGGTCACTAGCCTGTTAGTGACAATTTGGAAAGAAATGAGAGAGCATAACCACTGAGGTTCTGATTAGCAGAGCCTCAGTGAGACAGTTAGTCACTACACAGGTAACACATTCAGGCACACTTATGAGCACTGGGGCCCTGGGTTACCAGGGTCCCAGTGACACATACAACTAAAACAACATATATACAGTGAAAAATGGGGGTAACATGCCAGGCAAGATGGTACTTTCCTACACAACCCCCCCCCCAAACGAAGGACAATAAGACTAGCCATGACCTGATGAGTCTTCATTGTCTAAGTGGAAATATCTGGAGAGTCCATCTGCATTGGAGTGGCTACTCCCAGGTCTATGTTCCACTGTATAGTCCATTCCCTGTAGGGATATGGACCACCTCAACAATTTAGGATTTTCACCTTTCATTTGTTTTAGCCAAAGTAGAGGTTTGTGGTCTGTCTGAACAATGAAGTGAGTGCCAAACAGGTATGGCCTCAACTTCTTCAGAGCCCAGACCACAGCAAAGGCCTCCCTCTCAATGGCAGACCAACGCTTTTCTCTAGGGGTCAACCTTCTACTAATAAAAGCCACAGGTTGATCCTGGCCCTCAGAATTAAGTTGTGATAGGACTGCCCCTACTCCTAATTCAGATGCATCAGTTTGGACATAGAATTTTTTAGAGTAACAAGGGCTTTTCAGGACAGGTGCAGAGCACATGGCCTGCTTCAGCTCCTCAAAAGCTTTCTGACAGTTTGCTGTCCATAATACCTTTTTAGGCATTTTCTTGGATGTGAGGTCATTAAGAGGGGCTGCAATGGAGCCATAGTTCTTAATGAACCTCCTGTAATACCCAGTGAGGCCTAGGAAGGCTCTCACCTGAGTCTGAGTGGTAGGGGGAACCCAATCAATAATAGTTTGGATTTTCTCCTGAAGTGGTGCAATCTGTTCCCCACCAACAAGGTGTCCCAGATAAACCACCTTACCCTGCCCTATCTGGCACTTTGAAGCCTTGATAGTGAGGCCTGCCTTTTGCAGAGCCTCCAAAACTTTCCATAGGTGGACCAGGTGATCATCCCAGCTGGAGCTAAAGACAGCTATATCGTCCAAATATGCTGCACTGAAAGCTTCCAGACCTTGCAGGACTGTGTTCACCAACCTCTGAAAAGTGGCAGGTGCATTTTTCAAACCAAAAGGCATTACAGTAAACTGGTAATGTCCTCCAATGGTAGAAAATGCAGTCTTAGGTTTAGCATCTTCTGACAATTTGATCTGCCAATACCCTGCAGTCAAATCAAAAGTGCTTGGATACTTGGCAGATGCCAGTGTATCTATGAGCTCATCTGCCCTGGGTATAGGGTGAGCATCAGTTTTGGTTACCAAGTTGAGACCTCTATAGTCTACACAAAACCGCATTTCCTTCTTTCCATCTTTAGAATTGGGTTTTGGTACCAGTACCACAGGAGAAGCCCATGGACTGTCAGAGTGCTCAACCACTCCTAGTTCCAACATTTTCTGAACTTCTTGCTTTATGCAGTCCCTGACATGGTCAGGCTGCCTATAGATCTTACTTTTGACAGGTAAACTGTCTCCAGTATCTATAGTGTGCTCACACCAAGAAGTGGTACCTGGCACAGTAGAGAAGAGTTCAGAGAATTGATCTAGGAGATTTATGCAATTATCTTTCTGCTCAGCAGTAAGACAATCAGCCAAAACTACACCTTCCACAAGAGCATCTTGTTCTGTGGAAGAGAAGAGATCAGGTAGAGGATCACTGTCTTCTTCCTGTCCCTCATCAGTTGCCATGAGCAGGGTGAGATCAGCCCTGTCATAGTAGGGTTTCAGGCGGTTGACATGGAGCACCCTAAGGGGACTCCTGGCAGTGCCTAAGTCAACCAAGTAGGTGACTTCACCCTTCTTTTCAACAATTGTGTGGGGTCCACTCCATTTATCTTGGAGTGCTCTTGGGGCCACAGGCTCCAAGACCCACACTTTCTGCCCTGGTTGGTACTGAACCAAAACAGCCTTCTGATCATGCCATTGCTTCTGGAGCTCTTGGCTGGCCTGAAGGTTTTTACTGGCCTTTTTCATGTACTCAGCCATCCTTGATCTGAGGCCAAGTACATAATCCACAATATCCTGCTTAGGAGCTTTTAAAGGTTGTTCCCAACCCTCCTTTACAAGGGTGAGTGGACCCCTAACAGGGTGTCCAAAAAGAAGTTCAAAGGGGCTGAAGCCCACTCCTTTCTGGGGTACCTCCCTGTAGGCAAAAAGGAGGCATGGTAGAAGGATATCCCATCTCCTGCGGAGTTTTTCAGGGAGACCCATAATCATGCCTTTGAGAGTTTTATTAAATCTCTCCACCAGTCCATTTGTTTGTGGATGATAGGGTGTTGTGAACTTGTACGTTACACCACACTCCTTCCACATGGCCTTTAAGTATGCAGACATGAAATTGCTTCCTCTGTCTGATACTACTTCCTTTGGGAAGCCCACCCTGGAAAATATTCCCAGGAGGGCCTTTGCCACTGCAGGTGCTGTAGTGGTCCTTAAAGGAATTGCTTCAGGATATCTTGTGGCATGGTCCACTACCACCAAGATAAATCTATTGCCTGAAGCAGTAGGAGGGTCAAGGGGGCCAACTATGTCAACCCCTACCCTTTCAAAGGGAACCCCAACCACAGGCAGTGGGATAAGGGGTGCCTTTGGAGTGCCACCTGTCTTGCCACTGGCTTGACAGGTTTCACAGGACTTACAAAATTCCTTTGTGTCCTCAGACATCCTAGGCCAATGAAACAATGGAACCAATCTGTCCCAAGTTTTCATTTGACCCAGGTGCCCAGCTAGGGGAATGTCATGTGCCAGTGTTAGGAGGAACTTTCTGTACTCCTGAGGAATCACTAATCTCCTGGCAGCTCCAGGTTTAGGATCCCTATGCTCAGTGTACAAGAGGTTGTCCTCCCAGTAAACTCTGTGAGAGTCACTGACATCCCCATTAGCCTGTTTGACAGCTTGCTGTCTGAGACCCTCTAATGTGGGACAGGTTTGCTGTGCCACACTCAGCTCCTCTCTGGCAGGCCCCCCTTCACCCAAAAGCTCAGCAGTGTCTGCTTCCAGCTCCTCTGGTGTAGGTTCTGCACATGGAGGGAATTCTTCTTCCTCAGAAGTAGAATCCACTGTAGAGGGAGGGATAGTAGGAAGTGGTTTGCTTCTACTAGCCCTAGCTTTAGGGAGCACTTGGTCCATTGTTCCAGGATCCAAGCTTCCCTGTCCTTTTTGCTTTTTGGCCTGAGCCCTTGTCAAAGCAAAAATATGCCCTGGGATGCCCAGCATTGCTGCATGGGCCTCCAACTCCACATCTGACCAAGCTGATGTCTCCAAATCATTCCCTAATAGACAGTCTACAGGTAAATCTGAAGCTACCACAACTTTCTTTGGACCAGTTACCCCCCCCCAGTTGAGATTTACAACAGCCATGGGGTGGCTTTGTGTTATGTTGTGAGCATCGGTTACTTGGTACTGGTGTCCAAGTATGTGTTGTTCAGGGTGCACCAGTTTCTCAATCACCATTGTGACACTGGCACCTGTGTCCCTGTAGGCCTGGACCTCAACACCATTTATTAGGGTTAGTTGCTTGTACTTCTCCAAGTTATGGGGGCAAGCAACCAAAGTGGCTAAATCAATAGCCCCTTCAGAGACTAAAGTAGCCTCTGTGGTCTCCCTAATCAGACCAACCCCAACTAAATTACCAAAAGTGAGCCCAGCTACTCCCTTGGATTGGCTATTAGTAGGTTTGCTCCCACCACTACTGCTATTAGTAGGGACACTAGGTGTAGCAGTAGGGGTTGTAGTGGTAGGAGCTGTGGTGCCTTTCTTTGGACAACTGGGATCTGTTGTCCAATGGCCTTTTATTTTACATAAATAGCACCATGGTTTATTTTCCTTGTTCTGATTAAAGGAGGATTTGGACCCACCACCCCCACCAGAGTGTTTTTGTGGGCCTGATGAAGACTCATTTTTAGATTTGTCCCCACCCTTGTCAGAAGACTTACCATCCTTCTTTTTGTTGCCATCTTTGTCACCCCCTGTATGAACTTTTCTGTTCACTCTTGTTCTGACCCATTTGTCTGCCTCCTTTCCCAATTCTTGGGGAGAGGTCAGATCAGAGTCCACCAAGTACTGGTGCAACAAATCAGACACACAATTATTAAGAATATGCTCTCTCAGGATCAAGTTATACAGGCTGTCATAATCAGTAACTTTACTGCCATGTAACCACCCCTCCAAGGCCTTCACTGAATGGTCAATGAAATCAACCCAGTCTTGTGAAGACTCCTTTTTGGTCTCTCTGAACTTTATCCTGTACTGTTCAGTGGTTAAGCCATAACCATCCAGGAGTGCATTCTTAAGAACTTGGAAATTATTAGCATCATTTTCTTTCACAGTAAGGAGCCTATCCCTACCTTTTCCACTAAATGATAGCCATAGGATAGCAGCCCACTGCCTTTGAGGGACATCCTGTACAACACAGGCCCTCTCAAGTGCAGCAAACCACTTGTTAATGTCATCCCCCTCCTTATAAGGGGGAACTATCTTGTGCAGATTCCTGGAATCATGCTCTTTTGCAGGATGACTATGGGGAATACTGCTGCTGCCACCATGGGTATCTAAACCCAGCTTCTGTCTTTCCTTCTCTAATTCAAAAGACTGTCTATCCAAATCCAGCTGTTGCTTTTTAAGCTTCAGTCTGGTTTGTTCCACCCTCAACTTATTGAGTTCCCTCTCTAACATTCTGTCATCAGGGTTGGTGGGAGGGACATTTCTAGAAACAGAGCTATGATGGGAATGAACAGAAGGAGACCTGTCCCTTACAGAAGCCACCCTAACAGCTTGGTTTACAGAAACATTACTACCAGTATGGTGAGAATAAATGCTTTTGCTATGATGTGAGACAACACTATTTATTTGGTGTGGCTCATCATCATTACCATCTATGCTAGATTGTCTAGTAATGGGCAGGCTAGGAAGTTTCTTTCCTGAATCTTTTCCTGGGGGAGTCCCTGAATCAGATTGGGAACTATTAGGTACTTTTTCAACAGATGGGGCACCTATGGCCTTATCCTGTTCTCTAAGCATGTTAAGTAACAGTTCCAAGGAAGGATTCTTCCCTACACTCAAACCTTTCTCTATACAGAGACTCCTTGCTCTTTTCCAGCTAAGGTTGTCATATGCAAGTTTGGACAGATCAACACTTTGGCCTGTGCCAGACATTTTTTAGAGAGAGTTAAAGTGATAGAAAAAGAGAAAAAACTTTTCAGAACTTTTTGGAAAGACAGAAAAAAACTTTTTAAACTTTTAAGAACTTTTTGAAAGTTTAGAGGTACTTTTCAGCACTTAGAAAAGAGTGAAAAGAGGAAATGCAAAACTTTTTGGCTATGTGCATATACACTGTCCTTGTTTTGTATATTTTTCTCTTATGAAAAGTACAATGACAAGAGTGGTAAGCAGTCTCAAGCACTTATCCCACCACTGCACAACCAATGTAGGAGGCTGGACTGGCTTGTAGTGAGTACCAAGGGGTACTTGCACCTTGCACCAGGCCCAGTTATCCCTTATTAGTGTATAGGGTGTCTAGCAGCTTAGGCTGATAGATAATGGTAGCTTAGCAGAGCAGCTTAGGCTGAACTAGGAGACGTGTGAAGCTACTACAGTACCACTTAGTGTCATATGCACAATATCATAAGAAAACACAATACACAGTTATACTAAAAATAAAGGTACTTTATTTTTATGACAATATGCCAAAGTATCTTAGAGTGTACCCTCAGTGAGAGGATAGGAAATATACACAAGATATATATACACAATAGCAAAAATATGCAGTATAGTCTTAGAAAACAGTGCAAACAATGTATAGTTACAATAGGATGCAATGGGGAAACATAGGGATAGGGGCAACACAAACCATATACTCCAAAAGAGGAATGCGAACCACAAATGGACCCCAAACCTATGTGACCTTGTAGAGGGTCGCTGGGACTATTAGAAAATAGTGAGAGTTAGAAAAATAACCCTCCCCAAGACCCTGAAAAGTGAGTGCAAAGTGCACTAAAGTTCCCCTAAGGACAAAGTAGTCGTGTTAGAGGAATAATGCAGGAAAGACACAAACCAGCAATGCAACAACTGTGGATTTCCAATCTAGGGTACCTGTGGAACAAGGGGACCAAGTCCAAAAGTCACAAGCAAGTCGGAGATGGGCAGATGCCCAGGAAATGCCAGCTGCGGGTGCAAAGAAGCTTCGACTGGACAGAAGAAGCTGAGGTTTCTGCAGGAACGAAAAGGGCTAGAGACTTCCCCTTTGGTGGACGGATCCCTCTCGCCTTGGAGAGTTGTGCAGAAGTGTTTTCCCGCCGGAAGGACGCCAACAAGTCTTGCTAGTCGCAAATCGTGCGTTTGGCGTTTTTGGATGCTGCTGGGGCCCAGGAGGGACCAGGAGGTCGCAAATTGGACCTGAAGAGAGAGGGGACGTCGAGCAAGACAAAGAGCCCTCACTGAAGCAGGTAGCACCCGGAGAAGTGCCAGAAACAGGCACTACAAGGATGCGTGAAACGGTGCTCGCCGAAGTTGCACAAAGGAGTCCCACGTCGCCGGAGACCAACTTAGAAAGTCGTGCAATGCAGGTTAGAGTGCCGTGGACCCAGGCTTGGCTGTGCACAAAGGATTTCCGCCGGAAGTGCACAGGGGCCGGAGTAGCTGCAAAGTCGCGGTTCCCAGCAATGCAGCCCAGCGAGGTGAGGCAAGGACTTACCTCCACCAAACTTGGACTGAAGAGTCACTGGACTGTGGGGGTCACTTGGACAGAGTCGCTGGATTCGAGGGACCTCGCTCGTCGTGCTGAGAGGAGACCCAAGGGACCGGTAATGCAGCTTTTTGGTGCCTGCGGTTGCAGGGGGAAGATTCCGTCGACCCACGGGAGATTTCTTCGGAGCTTCTGGTGCAGAGAGGAGGCAGGCTACCCCCACAGCATGCACAAGCAGGAAAACAGTCGAGAAGGCGGCAGGATCAGCTTTACAGAGTTGCAGTAGTCGTCTTTGCTACTATGTTGCAGGTTTGCAGGCTTCCAGCGCGGTCAGCAGTCGATTCCTTATCAGAAGGTGAAGAGGGAGATGCAGAGGAACTCGGATGAGCTCTTGCATTCGTTATCTAAAGTTTCCCCAGAGACAGAGACCCTAAATAGCCAGAAAAGAGGGTTTGGCTACCTAGGAGAGAGGATAGGCTACTAACACCTGAAGGAGCCTATCAGCAGGAGTCTCTGACGTCACCTGGTGGCACTGGCCACTCAGAGCAGTCCAGTGTGCCAGCAGCACCTCTGTTTCCAAGATGGCAGAGGTCTGGAGCACACTGGAGGAGCTCTGGACACCTCCCAGGGGAGGTGCAGGTCAGGGGAGTGGTCACTCCCCTTTCCTTTGTCCAGTTTCGCGCCAGAGCAGGGGCTAAGGGGTCCCTGAACCGGTGTAGACTGGCTTATGCAGAATTGGGCACATCTGTGCCCAAGAAAGCATTTCCAGAGGCTGGGGGAGGCTACTCCTCCCCTGCCTTCACACCATTTTCCAAAGGGAGAGGGTGTCACACCCTCTCTCAGAGGAAGTTCTTTGTTCTGCCATCCTGGGCCAGGCCTGGCTGGACCCCAGGAGGGCAGCTGCCTGTCTGAGGGGTTGGCAGCAGCAGCAGCTGCAGTGAAACCCCAGGAAGGGCAGTTTGGCAGTACCAGGGTCTGTGCTACAGACCACTGGGATCATGGGATTGTGCCAACTATGCCAGGATGGCATAGAGAGGGCAATTCCATGATCATAGACATGTTACATGGCCATATTCGGAGTTACCATGGTGAAGCTACATATAGGTAGTGACCTATATGTAGTGCACGCGTGTAATGGTGTCCCCGCACTCACAAAGTTCAGGGAATTGGCTCTGAACAATGTGGGGGCACCTTGGCTAGTGCCAGGGTGCCCTCACACTAAGTAACTTTGCACCTAACCTTTACCAGGTAAAGGTTAGACATATAGGTGACTTATAAGTTACTTAAGTGCAGTGTAAAATGGCTGTGAAATAACGTGGACGTTATTTCACTCAGGCTACAGTGGCAGGCCTGTGTAAGAATTGTCAGAGCTCCCTATGGGTGGCAAAAGAAATGCTGCAGCCCATAGGGATCTCCTGGAACCCCAATACCCTGGGTACCTCAGTACCATATACTAGGGAATTATAAGGGTGTTCCAGTAAGCCAATGTAAATTGGTAAAAATGGTCACTAGCCTGTTAGTGACAATTTGGAAAGAAATGAGAGAGCATAACCACTGAGGTTCTGATTAGCAGAGCCTCAGTGAGACAGTTAGTCACTACACAGGTAACACATTCAGACACACTTATGAGCACTGGGGCCCTGGGTTACCAGGGTCCCAGTGACACATACAACTAAAACAACATATATACAGTGAAAAATGGGGGTAACATGCCAGGCAAGATGGTACTTTCCTACAGATAGGAGGCACACATTTTCTTATATTGAATTGGCACAACAAGACAATTCTCACTGAAAACTTGAATGAGCCATGTAGCATTCTGGGGATCAGGAGAGGAGATGACCAGGATAGAAACCACAAGAGAGTTCAGCTTCTGCCAGAATGGAGACCAATTTGTTAACAACTAACAAAGCAACAGAGCACAAGGGGTCTGGGTGCAGCCAAGATGCAGGAAGGGAAGAGAGACTCAATGTGCCAGCCTATGCAGGTGAGAGGTATATTGAGGATTATGATGAGAACTGACAGGATCATGATGCAATGGGCATATTGAGTAAACAACTCATCCAAGCTTTCTTATGGTTCAATAGGTGTTAGGCCATGATAGCCCAAAGCCTAATTTGTTAGGAAGAGGTCCATGAGAGGGTTGGAATACCAATTTACAGTAGTTTAAATTAACCATGTGAATTCAACTACTATCCAGTGGTGAAAGGGATGAAACATGACAATGCCAAAAACATAATTCCAAATGTGTGTCTGTTGATGTGTTCAAGCTGGTTCAGGGGACTGGAATGCTAAGGGAGTGGAAGATGGGGAAGGCCACTGCTGCTAAAGATATAATATGACTCTGTTGTCTTTGGTATGGGGTATTTGTGAGTGAGAAAGAAACAGGAGAAAATTAGAAAGGGGAGGAGCCTGGATTTCCAAGAGACTCGCAGACTAAAAGGACATACTATGATGGTTGAAATCCAGCGGTGGCAGGGGCTGGGGGGGAGATGTCTAATCCAGTAAGGACAAAGCAAAAGTGTTGTATTGTCTGTTGTGTTTAAATACTCCACCTAAAATGTCCCTAGGTTAATTAATCTGGCCAACTGCATAAGCATCTTACAAAAATCTTACAAATAATTTGTGTAAGTGGCCGGCACACATTTGCTTTCCTCAGGAAACACAATTGTTAAAACTGTATCAGTGTAACATCTGATTCAAATGTATCCCAACCAGTTTTTGCCCATAACTTCAAGGAAAGTAGTAGTTGTGGATATTGTTTCCTTGTAATTCCAATATGTAGTATCTGATTACCAGAGATATTTAGGGCTGTTGAGTGGTAGTGAACAAGATGCATTAGTGGAGAGTTCTATATCTTGCTTTGCTCTATATCTCTGCTTACAAGCATGAGAAGTTCCTCAGGACCTCCATTCAGAAAATATTAGACATAGCTTCAGGACCATTGATATTGAAGGAGATGGCATCTGAATTTTCAGATGTGCCTGCATTAAAACAGGTTGCAACAGAGTTTTGGTGACACAGCAGCTATATCTTCAGCAGATAAACAATTGGTGCAGGAGAAGGGGTTGATTGATGTTTACGAGAGTAGACACCCTCTCCAGAGTTACTATTCTCATTTCACAGCAGATCATATGCCACACTACATCACCTAATTGTTGCTCAGAATCTCCTCAGCTCAGTAATAGAGGTAGACCATCAGACAGACAGCTTATACAATCTGACCATGGCAATCACACAGCTGCATTCCAGTTAGTGTGGTCTTTCATGGAAGAAGATCCCGCTCTTCAAAGTTAAACAACTCTTTATTGAAGGACCCCCTTGTTCAAATGTATTTCAGAGAAAGAGCAGATTATGGAGTATTGGGATAATAATGAAGGCCTGAAAGTAAGAAAGGCAATGGTTTGGGATGTCAAAACTGGGCTAGATATAAAGTGATTTGAATGCAGGAATGAATGAATGAATGAAAACTGACTTGTAGAGCACACGGATACACCAAGAAGTGTCCCGGCACTAAGCTAGTTGGCCATCTACTGAGTACAATTGGACCAATTATTCTTGTTGAAAAAGCCAGGTTTTCATTTTATTTTTAAACTGTGAGGTATCCGCCCCTGAAAGCAACTCAAAAGGGAGTTTGTTTCAAGCAGTAAGTCCGAGGTAGGAAAAGGCTCGACCTACCGTTCTGTTGCGACGAATCTTACAAGTCCTTGCCAGAAACCTATTAGCTGAGCACAGGTTTCTAGCGGGGGCATAAAAGCTGATTCTGGCCTGAGATAACCAGCACCTGTACAATGAAGTGTCCTATGGACCAAGACTAGTGCCTTGAAAAGAATTCTCTTTCTTTATCTTAGCAATTGAAGGGCATGCAGGAAGAGGGACACGTGTTCTTGATGGGAGGCTGTGGAGAACGCGAGCTGCCATGTTCTGGACCACCTGAAGTCTATTAAGCAAATAATCAAGTAATCCTAGGTATAAGGCATTACCATAATCTAGTCTGGACATTATGAGCACCTGGACGACCACCTTTCTTGCAGGGAGTGACAAAAAGTGCAAAAACGTTTTTAATATGCGCAGAAGCCCAAAGCAAGTGCCTACCACCAACTTGATTTGAGTTTGAAAGGATAGGGAATTATAGAATATAACACCTAAGTTCTTATTTATTTCCCCCGAGGGCCTGGTGGTGAGGCATCCTTAGGCTAGAAACTCTGCCATGCTGCCAGGGTCCTATATACAGGGAATAAGACTTCAGTTTTGTCTGTCTTACATTTTGATTGATGGGTGGGCATCCAGTGGAAGACCACAGTAAGGCATGTTTTGATAGACTCTTCTCCAATCTCTTCTTCCTTACACACGAGAACAACAGCTGAGTACCATCAACATATGAAATTACTTTTGCCCCCATTGCTTCTGCTAGCTGGCCAAAGGGGGTGAGAAACATGTTAAATAGGGTAGGGCTGAAAGCAGAGCCCTGCAACACCCCCCTCAGTAAACTTGTTATCTTGAGGAAAATAAGGGAACCCATACTTCCCATCCTCTTCCCCCCAAAAAGGAGGCTAGCCATTTTAAGTCTTGTCCATCTATCCCGATAAGTTTGAGACGTACAAGGAGCTTAGAATGGGGGAATGTATTGAAGGCCGCTGACAGGTCTAACATAATCATCACAGCCCTTTCTCCGACATCCAAGATGCTTCTAATATATTCAGTGGCATTCATCAGCGCTGTCTCCATACTGAAGTTAGGTCTGAAGCCAGGGTGGCTAGGATGGAGCAGATCATTAGTGTCAAGGTACTGGGAAAGTTGTTGATTTGCACATTTTTCCAGCTCCTTAGACAGGGCCGGAAATGTGGATATTAGCCTGTAGTTGGTCTGCACGCTGTGGTCCGCTCAGGATTGTTTAAGCAACAGCCGAATTTTAGCCTGCTTCTGTGATGCAGGAGCTACAGCTGAGGCCAGAGAGGCATTGAGTACCCTGTAGACCAAAGGATTAATAGTGTTTCCTCCCAGTGCTAACAGTTAAGGGGGACAGGGATTCAATGGAGATAAGTATTTAATTCCAAGAAAAAGTGATGATTATTCGAAGCTAGAGAAGGTATCCTTAGTGGACTTTAGCTGTATTCATTCATATTATATTCTGCAGACCCTCCTTCAACTGAGAGCATGTAGAGAGGCTGGCTTGGATGGTTCAAATCTTATTTTGAAAATAGGAAGCCAGCTGGTCACACTATTCTGCTGAGGGTTGTTGGATTTTGGTGCAGGCCTTTGGGGATATAGACATTTTTACAACTTTAAAAATGTCCCTCGATTTATTATCTGCTGCCTCTATCCTACCTTCGAAATATAATTTCTTGTTTATTCTCACTTCAACATAATGTTTTTTTAGAGCATCCTTGTCAATGGCTCTGAGCTTTGCATTGTAGTTTTTCCGCCACTGTCTCTCCAAGATCTTACATTGTTTCTTCTTATTCCTGGGACTGTTGGTGATCAAGGGCTACAGGACTTATTCCAAAAGGGTGACTGAACAGAGACTGGTGCAAGCTTACTCTCTCTTCCAAAGACCTAATGAATTTCAGAGGTTAAACCCTATGAAATTCTCTGGAAGCACATCCTTGACTGACTGGAGTAGCGTTTTTTGCAAGGCCAGGCCATCTAAACTTAATCCTGAAGTGGTCCGTCCATCCTAGTGGGATAGGCTCTTCTACTAGTAGCTTTATGTTGGAAAACATTAGGTCCAATACATGACCAGCCTGATGTGTTGGGCTAAACAGGTGTTGGGTAAGTCCTAAAGAAGACATGGGTGGCCATTACAACCTCGGCGGTCTTTTAAGAAGACCGCCGAGGGACCGCCGTGCGGAAGACCGCCAGTGGTGGTGGTTTGCCGCTCGGTGTATTATGACCGTTGGCTGCCCTCTGTCGTTTTTCTGATGGAGAGCCACCAACAGCCATACTTGCGGGCGGCGGGGAAGTGGAGGTTGCTCCACCTCCACCGCCACGCCAACAGAACACCGCCTAGCTAATCACATCCTGTGATTCTGCGCGGCGGTGTTCTGTTGGCGGTGTGGTGTTGGCGGAGCTGCCCCCATGGCTCCCGTCCCCTCCCGGCGGATCGACGGAACAGGTAAGTCGATCGTCCGTTAGGGGAGAGGGGGGGGGGTGTTGTGTGTTGTGTGGGTGCATGGGGGTGTGCATCTGTGTATGTAGGGGGAGTGTGTGAGTGCGTGTATGCTTGCGGGGGTGTTGCGTGTTTTGGAAATGAGTGCGTGTCTGTCTGTATGTATGTGTGTATGGATGTGTGCGTGAATGTGTGAATGTGGGTGTACGTGTCTGACTGTGTGTGTGGATGTTGGCATGTATGTCGGTGTGTGTGCGTGTATGTGTGTTGGTGGTGCCTGCATGCGTATTGGGTGTGTATGTGTAAGGTAATGTCAGGGGTCGGGTGGGGAGGGGGGCCCTGCCACCTTTGGGGGGTGGCAGGGGTGGTGGGGGGTTTAGGGGAGGGAGTCGGGTGGGGGTGGGGGTGGGGAGTGGGGGAGACCCCTATCAGTGCCAGGGAAGGAATTCCCTGGCACTGATAGTGCCTACCACCATGGATTTCATGGCGGTTCCTACAGCTGGAAATCCACAGCGGTAAGCCGGGTCACAATACCGGCGGCGGTATTGTGACGGCGGCCCGGTTGGAGACCCATGGTCTCCAGCCCAGCGGTCGTCTCCGCCCTGGTGGGTGGAACGGAGAAGCGGCGGATGACCATGGCAGTTACCGCCATGGTCATAATACAAAAAAAAAACAGACAGCCTGTTGGCGGTCTTACCGCCGCTTTAACACCGTCCGCCAGGGTTGTAATGACCCCCATGGTGTCTAATAAAACGATCACTTCACTGTCTTCTACTTTGTCCATATTTAAGTTCAGGTCCCTCAGGATTCTAAAATGCGTATATCTTAGTGCCCAATGAGCAAGGGCATTATCCAGGCAGGGCCCAGAGGTCTGCAGATTAGTGCTCTGGCCACCGATTGATGGGGTGGTAGGGAGAGGCGAAAGCCCAACACCTCAGCTCCTGCAAATCCATCAACGGGGATTGACATACAGCCGTTTGCTTCCTTGTGTACCATACCTATCCCCATGGGCGTAGGAAGTGTGGGGGACGCGGGGGATATGTCCCCCCCAGATTTTGGAGTGGGGGGGACACGGGGGACAAGGGTGGGGGGGACGAGGGGACAGAAGAATTTTCCCTTCTGTTCTGTAATTCGCAGGGCCATTAGCGCAGTGTGAAAGCGTTACCTATACTGGCCCTGCACTTGACCTGTGACCTGCCTCCAGGACACTTGCCCTCTGCCCTTTTGTTGTGCTGCAGCACACAAGGGATTCCTTCTCACCTTGCCACCACAGCTGCCTGCAGTCTGCACTTCTGAGAACAAAGGGAGAAGAGAGGCCCTTTGTTGATTGCTGTCTGCATCCCGTCCCTCCTGAGCCCTACCCTTCCCTTGAAAATCGAACCCTGAAGACAGCAGCAAGATTTGAGAAGGTAAAGAGGTTTGGGTAATTAAATAAAGTATTGCCAAGTAACTCCCTTTCTTTTTAAATCCAGTGCTGTGTTGCAGAGTATCTCCCTTTCTAAAAACAGTGTTGTTGAGTTACTGTGAGATATAAGCCGGGCAGGCTTTAGCGCGCTGGTGGCACCCTGTGCAGCAATGTTTGTTAGGGCACCCGTTTCTGTCACCTCTCTCTCACTCTCTTCTCTCCTCTGTCTCCAGCTTGCCTGCCCCAGAGCTAATTATTGTCCCCTAAGTTGACATCCTGCCTCCCCAACATTTCGGTCCCCTGTCTCTCCCTCAGCCTTCCTGGTATTTGTGAAAGCCCGCTCTAAAGGCCAAGAGCTGTCTGTAAATCTCATTTCCTGCCAATGGCCTGTGGATGGAAGCCCGCACTGGGGCAGCTCACAGGCTTTGCAGGACTTCACAGGCTGTGGTGGTACTGAGCCTGGCACTGCTGGATAGACGGCAGAGAGACTAGCACACAGCACGGGTCTCAGGAAGAACCAGATGGCCTGAGAGATGGACAGGGCTAGGTAAGGCAGCAGGGCCGGCTCTAGGGCGATGCAACCGGTGCCGCTGCACCGGGTGCTGACTTAGGATGCGGGTGCTGTGATTGCAAGTATATTCTGACTTTAAAAGCACCTGCTGGGTGTTCCTTGCCATCAACAGTTTTCAGGCAACAATAAAAATCTCAAGATAATTCCGGTGATCAATGGTCTTCCTGAAGAGAGATTGAAGTTTTGTCTAGTCGGAGTATTGACTCATCATAACGTACAGGGTTACTATGCCTGCTACAAAGAACGTCTACATGCAGATCACAAAGTCTATATAATGTGAATAGGTCAGTGGGTTACTGCTTTTGTCAGATTCAGGAAAGTACCCTCTTTTTGGCATGGTTACCCCACTTTTGACTGTGTTCACTGGGATCCTGCTAACCAGGACCCCAGTGCTCTCTCCCATTAAATTTGGTTGTTTGGACCACACACACCCCACATTTGGCGTACTGGTGCCCCTTATAAGTCCCTAGTATATGGTACCCAGGGCATTGGGGGATCAGGGGTTCCCCATGGGCTGCAGCATGTATTATGCCACCCATAGGAGCCCGTGTAAACCATGTCTGGAGGCCTGCCATTGCAGCCTGCGTGAAAAGGTGCATGCACCCTTTCACTTCAGGTCACTGCACCAGGTCACTCTAAGTCACCTCTATGGCAGGCCCTCCTGGCCAGAGGGCAGGGTTCAAGTACCTGTGTGTGAGGGCACCTCTGGAGGAGCAGAGGTGCCCCCACGAACTCCAGCTACATTTTCCTGGACCTCGTGAGTGCGGGGACGCCATTTTACGAGTGTACTGGACATAGGTCACTCCCTCTGTCCAGCTACATAATGGCAACTCAGAACCTGGGCATGTTTGGTAACAAACATGTCAGAATCATACCCCAATCCTATTGTCAGTATTGTTTGTATGATTCCATGCACTTTGGGGGCTCCTTAGAGGATCCCCAGCATTGCTCCTATCAGCTTTCTAGGGTTTTCCGGGCAGCCCATGCTGCTGCCACCCCTCAGACAGATTTCTGCCCTCCTTCTGCTGGTTGAGCAGCTCATGCCCAGGAAGGCAGAACAAAGGATTTCCTTTGGAAGAGGAAGGCAACACCCTCTCCATTTGGAAATAGGTGTTACAAGGGTTGGGAGGGGTACCCTCGCCAAGCTAATGGTATGCTCTGAAGGGCCCTCCTTGCATAAACTAGTCTGTACCAGTTCAGGGACCTCAGCCCCTACTCTGGTGCGAAACTGGACAATGGAAATGGGTGTAACCACTCCCCTGTCCATCACCACCCCAGGGGTGGTGCCTGGAGTTCCTCCAGGTGGCCACTTGATTCTGCCATCTTGAATCCAAGGTGGGCAGAGGCCTCTGTGAGCATCTGAGTGGCCAGGTCAGGCAGGTGACGTCACAGCCCCCTCCTAGGTGGTCACCCTGCTAGGTGACCAATCCCCCTTTCTGGGCTATTTAGGGTTTGCCTCTTGGGTGGGTCCTCAGATTCAATGTGCAAGATTCCAGCAGGACTCCTCTGCAACGTTTACTTTGACTTCTGTCCACTGGAACCGCAACTGGACTTCACAGGAACCTACAATCTGCAGCTCCAGCAGCGACTTCACCCTGCAGCATTGTTTCTCCGGCTCCTTCCAGCAACTGCAACATTAGCCCGGCTGTGCTTCCTCTGAGGGCAGCAAGTCTTCAGTCTGCATGAGATGAAAGAAGGAAAATTCCTTGGAGTGAAGGAGTCACTTACCTGCATCTGCAGGCACCAACTGCAACAACGACCGGCTGCGTGGATCTCCTCTGCTCCTGAGCTGCGTGGATCCTGCATCAGGGGGTGATAGTCTGGAGTGGTCTCCTTGGTCCTGTCTACCAGCTGTCCAACTTTGGAGTAGGTAGGTCCTTGCCTTCCCATGCAGGACAGTACCCCCATGCACCGCGTCTCTTGCAGCTACCAAGACCTGTTGTTATCTCCTCCAAGGGATCTTCAGGCTCCATGTAGCCCCAATCCCCAGCACTCTTCTCTGTGAAGCACAGCCCTCAACGTGCTTCACCTGCGACATGGGACCTCTCTTCAGGTGTGCTGCGTGGGCCTCTCTGCAGCTCCTGGGCTCCTTGCCTGTAGGTCTTCTGTGGGAGCTGCCTCTCCTTCTCCAGACTCTCTGTCTTGCTGAGGGTCACCTGGGACTCCCCTCCATGGGTTAAGTCCCCCTGGACCTTGCTGGTCCCCGGCAGCTCCACTTTTGTCCTACTGCGACATTTGCCTTTGCCAAGGCTTGCTGGTTGGTTTTCCACACCACAGACTGACTGCAATTCTTCATCCCGCATGGGACGTCGACTGCATCACCTAGGAATGCTTCATCTGCTCCAGTACTGCACTGCTGACCGTCTTCATCTCCCGGCCAAGGTACTCCTGCATCCACAGATGGGTGGGTAGTGGCTCCTGCCACGACCGGACACTCCTACGTAAACTGGACTTGGTCCCCTTCTTTTCCAAGTCTTCCTCTTCCAGGATCCACCTCTAACTTCTTGCAGTCTTGCCTGCGTTTTGCAATATCCTTCTCTGAAGTCCTTTTGGTGGGTTGGGGAAAAACCAGTGACTTACCTCTTTTCTCCTGGTCACTGGGGGCACTCTGGTACTTACCTTTGGGGTTTCCTAGTTCCTGCAGCTCCCCTCTACAGATTCCACTTCCTTGCGTGGGGACCCAGCTTTCGCATTCCACTTTTTTAGTATATGGTCTGGTCCCCCCTAGGCCTTCAGTATTGCCTATTGCTTTTCACTATTTTCTATAGCTTTTTATGCCAACTTCTGATTGCTGCTGTACATATGATAGTGTGCTACTTACATCCTATTGGGAGTATTGCCTTCTAGTGTTTTCGTGTTTGTGTTACTGTAATAAGGAACCTTTATTTTCATAACACGTGTTTCTTTCATGTGTGTAAGTGCTGTGTGACTACAGTGGTATTGCATGAGCTTTGCATGTCTCCTAGGTAAGTCTTGGCTGCTCATCCGCAGCTACCTCTAGAGAGCCCTGGCTTCTAGACACTGCCTACACCTCACTAATAAGGGGATACCTGGACCTGGTATAAGGTGATAATACCATAGGTACTCACCACACACCAGGCCAGCTTCCTACATCAGAGAGCTCCTTTTTTGTCCCCTGCAATTTATAAATTAAAACTGAATATAGAACAGTGAGCAATGAACTCAAAGAGCTGCATGCAAACATCAAGGTATAGATTAGAGCGTTATGATTTCCCCCCACTTTTTCATTAACTTAATGTTGCAAAACAAGTTAATTTGAACGCAAATCAATTCTTATTATTAAAGAAAGCCCCCAACCATGGTGTTATGTTTTAAATTCTGAGTTTGCGCTTCTCCAGATAAACCACTCTTAAACTATACCTGCTACCAGTATGGATGACCTATGACACCTACACCTTGTCGTCCTCTGTCTTATGTAACATTTCATATACACTGATTTACACATATATGATGATTGTCTCTGCGTAATATCTGTGTGATGTAAAGTGCTTTGACACCCTAGACTGGTGTGAGGGCTGAATGATGGAACAACACATGCGTATATCATGCATGCCTTAACATCGCGGTCTCAACAACGACCGTGTCTTTACTACTCATGCCTTTACAACGAATTTCGCTGTAAAAGAATGTTTGGTAATGAAACATGCGTGGTAAATTCTCCCCGCCCTGCCCCCTTACACCTGATACCATACTCCACCCTGCCCAATCAGTTAAAACTGCCCCCGCCCTGAGCCCTAACCCCCCCGCCCTGAGCCCTAAAAGTAACCCTGCCCTGTCCTTAAAACTACCCGCCCCCACTCTGAACCCTAAAACCTACCCTGAAATGCGCTAAAAACTACCTTGATGCCCCTGCCCCCCAGAACCCTAAAACCTACCCCACCATGTCCTAAAAACTACCCCGACCCTACCCTGTCCTAAAAATGAACCCGACCTCCCACCCTAAACCCAGCCACAGCCCTACTTACCTCTCTCTCCTCTGCTTCTTCCTGTTCCACCCGGACAGCTAGACCGCTCTCTATGCTATAACCACGCATATGCATGGTAAAGACATGTGTGGTAAAGGCATCCATGCTAGCCCCATATTTGTGGTAATGGCAGCATGCTCAATGCATTGCATTGATTGCGTTGGAAGGGATATTTCCCAGTATGAGTGGTGGTATAAAACTAATGAAATGCATCTGAGAGAGAGAGTGGTGATGGATAGTAGTGAGGGAATCCGTGGCGGAGGTGGTCACTGGGGGGGCACCAACAAACAATGTCGCACAGGGCGCCACCAGCGCTAAGGCCGGCCCCATCAGACAGCACAGCAGTTCACAGGAAGGGGGCAGCACAGAGACTGCCACTTGATAGTCAGACAAGGACCTAGCAGCAATCATAGGCCTTACTGGCCTTCACAGGCAGGCGGGGGGGGGCAGAGACTGACACAGCCTGACTAGAAGGAAAGCTCCCAACAGGCAGCACAGTGCATGGCAGGCAGCACAGGAATCGGCAGGAAGCACTGCGCCCAGCAGGCAGTACAGGCCTCTTAGGACTTTACACAGGCGAACTGCAGCACAGAGCTTGTCGCTGCCTAATAGGCAGCCAAGGGCCCAGCAGACAGAGAATTGCCGGTCTCACAGGACTCGACTGAAAGCGACCGCCTACCCCCCCACGGCAACCCTTCTGGGTGCAAGCTTTGTGCAGGAGGCCCACCTCAAGGTTGTCCCTGTCCCCCCCAGAAATTTTGTGTCTCCTACGCCCCTGCCTATCCCTCCTCTTCTGCGCTGGCGATCCTGTTTATGTATAATATTGCCTGTAGAAATAGGTGTGGCAATCGTGAGATTAGATAACTCCAATAACTATGTTTCAGTCATAAACAAAATATCTACATTTTCTTCAATCAATAAGTAAAAAATGTAGCCAGATTGTTTTTGCAATGAACGAAAATCAATCAAAGCTCCAATGGACGGAGTGTTCCTTATCTGAACTTCAGAGAAGGAGGTAGTGATTATAGCCTTTGAAGAGGGTTTTACTTGCCATTCACAAGGACAAGAATACTTGTCTTTCAAAGCTGATGAAAAACATTAGGAAGCACATCTCTGCTCAGGGGCAAAACTAAGCAGGAGATCCCTATTATAATCGATACACGACCTACCTCTTGGTGGGTCATCATGGGCAAAGTGGCTGGCACTGGCGGCTTTCGGGACGCTGATGGGTGCAGACGGGCTTTGGCGTGCCCGCTGCGCGCACCTGATGCATGCATCCGCTGCGTGTCTGTGCAGCATCTCCTTAAGTACATGTGGCCCAAAGAAAGCTAGAGCACTCACTTACCAAAAATGGCACCTCCAGCTGTCCCGAAGTGGGAAAAATGGCCAACTTTGATTAAAAGAATTGTTTAGCTGCTCTCAACATTCCTAAGATGTGCAAGAAGAGAAAATACAGTAACACAATATTTTTTTAAGAAACAGGCTTTACAATACCTAAAAACAGTATTTGTGCAACTCGTAGAAACCTTATAGCTGATATGTCAGCGCAGCGACTTTTCTTAAGTACCCATGGCCCAAAGAAAGCTCGAGCGCACACTGACCAAAAATGGCACCTCTAGATGTGCAACGAACAACAAATACAGTAACACGGTATTTTAAAGAAACAAGCTTTAAAACACCTAAAAACAATCTACAAAATTCAAAGCCTATGATCCAGATTTATTAAATCAGCAGTTGGGGGATTTTCACTCTCAATCTGTATGAGATATTCAATATAAATTGAAACTAGTCCAGGAAGTCTTGCCAGCTGCACATACCATACATACCATAGCCACGCGTGGACTTAAATGTAATTTTGCTTAATTTATTGATATCAGAATATTATTTTTTCAAGATATATATATATATATATACATATATATATATTTAATCTACCTTATTTTCTTTAAACGCGGTGTTTAAGGAAAAAAAGGCACTCTTTCGTGCTCAAACTTTAAAGATACAAAACGGAATCAAGAATATCTGTACAGACTGCCGTACTCCTGAAACGTGTTTAATCACTTGATACTATACTTCGATGAAAAGTACAGAGAAGGAGGGCGTTATGTATCCCAAAGGAGCTTGAGTTAAATTCTTTGGTGGCCAATTCTGAAGTTCAGTCATGCTCTACTTGAAACAGATTCAGGGAATTGTTGATCCAAACGCAAGGAAGTGTAAGGAAGAATTCATTATTGACTGGCCCATTCATTTGACACAAACAATAACTCAATGTTATACCGACTTTTTATTAAGTTTGAGATAGTTAAAAAAAATAAGTATATGAAAGAAATACCACATTCCAAAAATGGCCAGCTAGACATCCAGCATTCTCATGAGAACTTCCGTACGCAAATTATTTACGATTTAAATCAGATTGGACTTCGGTCTGAAAAAAGCCAAATTAATTAGCCATCAGACAGTCGGGAGCTCTAATTATACTCATTCAGCAAGAACAGCACAGCTAACTTGAAACATAATTTTAATGTTTTGACATTTTTATTGAGACATAAGAAATCTCTATCTATGTGCAGTGCTGCCAGAGAATGGTTTAAGAACAATAGCTAAGTGTTTATTTTCTTTTAAGCATGCTTTACTTATGTGGGCGCTTGAAAGTTTTTAGGCGAAGCTAAATGAATACTTGCCATTTTAAATAATGACAACATTATTTTTTTATATTCGTTGTTATGTTTATAAGAATAGTTTATTGTCTAATAAGCTATGTTTGATAATTATAAAAATAACTACAGAATGCTATTTGCTGCCGACCACACACAAGAAAACTTAAGTAAAGGCTACCTGTCGTCTAACACCCCCCATACCCTTTTAATAGAAGAGAGGAACACTCTGAAATACTTGGTTTAAAAATGCAAATGCATTCGGACCAGAAGCATTCACAGAAGGTAATTATGAAACGTTTAGCCTATTGAAGATCTTGAAAGATTTTATGAAAGGTGTTGACATGATCACTACAAGGCAATTGTGACTTTAATACTCAAGTATAGCAAGGAATCCCACTCTCTGCTTATCGTATAGGCCCATCTCGCTCCTCAGCTTTGATGCAAACATTTTCACCAAAACATTAGGGACCAGAAAGGCTATTGTCAAATTTAAAAATCTCGGACCATACCAGGTTTGTAACGGACAGGGAGACCGGGTAATACACAAAGAAGATTTTACACTCCCATGGCCACTTCCAGGAAGAGAGGACAGGCGGAAATCATCCTGTAACCAGAAACCAAAAAAGGGGCCTAATCAGGCAGGCTCAGTAGTCATTAATGGTTGGCATGCAACATATTGGTGGATTCAGAAAGCATTTTCGGCGACGGTGCTATATGAGTATGGTGGCCAGATGTTGTACTGTTGATACTTCCCCTCAAAAAATCTTGCCCTTTGCATTAAACTGCTCAAAGCAGGACAATTTCCCACCTCCCCCTGTCATTTAACCAACCAATTATGTACCTTTGGTGAACAATGTGCATACCCTCTACTAACCAATTATGTACCTTTGGTGAACAATGTGCATACCCTCTACTAAGATGGTTGCAAAGGGTTTGGTCCTTGTGGGGAATCAAAAAGTTAGCATATGGCATACAAAACAAATTCCACTGCTTTGGAAAATGTGGGTACCAGTAGTGACAGTCCTGGCTCAAAAGGTTGATGGCCCGCAACATTCTATAGCATGATATTCTACTTTCTATATTTGGTTTGTTTACTCCCTTGGAAGAAATGTTTAATTCCCGGTACGTCGGTGCTGCCTCTGCTACAATAGGCAGTGCAATGACATTACAAATGTATACAGAGACCGACGTATGCACTCATGCCACTGAGCCTTGGCACAGCCTCAATAAAAGGGTGAGCATCTGTTTAGCAGGAGCAAGTAACTCTCACTTACATGGAGGTGCGAAGCCGGGTGAAGCAGGTGCGTCCTGCACAGCAAAGTATAATGCAAGCTTCTTCAGTGTCACAGGCACAACCCTTGGACAGTGTAAGATTGACAGCTTCTTTTCACCCACATGACCTGGCCGACACTGTCAGTTTGAAAGTCCTTGGATCAGGCAAACAGGTATTTGAAGAGTGGAGTGGAGCAGATAGAGACAAGCACCTGAGGGAATAAGAAGCATACAAACAGTAATCCTGCTGCCGGGCTACTTTAATTTGGTTTTCATTGCTTTCTTTTATGGCCTAATTAAAACGCTCACCAAAGCCATTTGCTTGTAAGCAGTAGAGGTAACACCTTTTGGGGATCACACCATGTTTTCCAGAAATTGTTCCACCACTCTGGAACAAAACGTGACCCCACAGTCGCTTAGTAAACTCTTGAGAATACCCTTTCTTCTGAGACAACTCTTCCAAAACTTGATGACGGATTTAGAAGTGATAACACCAACACATGCAACCTTAGGTAAACGAGAAAACAAGTCCATAACTACAATCAAGCATAGTGTCAAAGGTTCACCTCTTAAAGGCTCCACTATATTGATAGCTAGCTCTTCTTATGGACCTCCTTGCAAAGCTCTACAAACTACAGGATCAACATTAGATTTGTAAGTTTTCACTTTCCAAGCATTCATAATACTTTCTAACCTTTTTCTCAAACTCCAAATCAAGGCCTGCCCACCTGAAATCTTCTCGCAGACTCTCCTTGGGTTTGACAACTCCCAAATGCTCCACATTCACTAGATCTATGACCCTTTCCCTTGGACTACTTGAAATCACTAATCATGTCCCTCTAAACACAAGGCACCCCTGTACAGATAACTCAAATATAATATCAAACCTCAACTTATCCATCTTCACTTAGGCCAGCCTTCTCTAACCTTCAACTCCACCCTTCTACTATTTTGCAGGTACAGATCCACTAATTACTGCACAAACACTTTCTTCTACCCCAACATTATATGGAAAACCAACACACTCATTATCCACAGCAATAAGCCTGGATAAGCAGTCGGCCAGACTATCCCAGACATTCAAAAAGGAAAGTATAGCATGACAATTTTACAACCCATTTTCTTATTCTGACCGACACCATGTCCCAACCTTTCTTGGAGAAAAATCTCCTGCAAAGGCTTATGATTCGATCTTACAGTGAAATTACTACCCCTACAAGAATCCTCTAAACTTCTAATCAGCCACTAAAAAATTGAAGTGGCTGATACCACCCCACCTGGCAATCTTGAAAACTTAAATGCCATGTCTGTGTCACAAATGAAGTTGATTCATGTGAATCAGGATGTAAGCGGATTTTGAGAAAAGTTGATGCTAGGTCTAAGGTGGAGAATTGACATCAGCTTCATAATATTGGGAAGTGGGAATTTGTCCATGGTTACCATCTTGTTGAGCAACCTTAGGTCAACATATATACTAATAGCTACATTTGCTTACTGTGCTTACTGTGCCACAATCACTGGAGTCAACCACTCACTGGCCTCCACCGCAGCAACTACACCTGCCATCTTCAGCCTCTCCAATTCCTAGAGCATAGAATACTGAGCATCTACTAGCATCCTTCTGACCTAAGACACCACATGAACAGTGCCGGTTTTGAGTTTGATTTTGTTCCTGACACAACCTAGCTCAGATGAGAATACATCAGGAAATCCCTTTCCAAAATCTCTACACCTATCCTCCACCTGGAGCACCCATACCTGTGGATGAGCATTCAGATCTAAATAAAAACCCATACCCTTTTGGTGCAGCCAACCTAAAATAGTGTTGCCTTTCACTGCCACATACACCTTCCCGAAATGATCCACGGTGGGGATGGCGGTCACACCTCCAACAGAACACAGCCAAGTCGCTGCCAGAACTGCCACCGTGGACGGACTGCAGCGGCCGGCGGCAGGCATATCCAGGCCGGCGGTGAGGCTGTTTCCCACTGCCCTATTATGAGGATGCATTGCCAAGAAAAGTCTGGCGGAAACGAATCACTCAAAAGGGAACACTCACCTTCAGGAACACTGGCATGTCTGTAGGTGCCATAGCATGCAAATTGCAAATCTTCCCAATGCTCCTGCTGGCTATTGAACATCAGGACCAGCGACAGACACCAACAGTAAGTACACCCACCTAACACACGCTGGTGGGATGGATATTAGTACACACACAACACACACCCGCCATGGCAAGCCACGCACACACACACACACGCAAACAAACTGTACCAACACACACACACACTCTCTCACACAACACACACAATCACATATACAACACACATATATGTGGAAGGAAAGCCAAGACAAAGTTGTAACCACCAACACCAACGGTGCAGTGCTGTAAATATATATGTAAATATTAAAACATAAAAGCAACATATGATCAATGTACAATGGGGCCAAAGGCCCAGTTCATCATGTCCATTGTGCCACATGCACACTGGGCACAGAATAAGGGCCTGTAGGAAAATGGCTTCCTGTTGCAGTTACCCCCCCACTTTTTGCCTGATAATAATACTGACTTGACTGAGAAGTGTGCTGGGACATTGCTAACCAGGCCCCAGGACCAGTGTTCTTTCACTTAAAAATGTACCATTGTTCCACAATTGGCACATCCCTGGCACACAGATAAGTACCTTGTAAAAGGTACCAGTGGTACCAAGGGCCCTGTGACTAGGGAAGGTCCCTAAGGGATGCAGCATGTGTTGTGCCACCCTAAGGGACCCCTCACCTAACACATGCACACTGCCATTGCAGATTGTGTGAGTTGGTGGGGAGAAAACGGAAAAGTCGACATGGCATCTACCACAGTTGAGGGCATGGCTGCATGAGCACTATGCCCCTACAGTGTCTGAGTCTATTCTTAGACATTGTAAGTGCAGTGTGGCCATATTAAGTATATGGTCTGGGAGTTTGTCAAAACGAACTCCACAATTCCATAATGGCTACACTGAACACTGGGAAGTTTGGTATCAAACTTCTCAGAATCATAAACCCACACTGATGCCAGTGCTGGAACTATTACAAAATGCCCACAGAGTGCATCTTAGAGACGCCCCCTGTATTTTATCCAATACTTCAGTGCAGGACTGACTGGTCTGTGCCAGCCTGCCACCAAGACGAGTTTCTGACCCCATGGGGTGAGAGCCTTTGTGCTCTCTGAGGTTAGAAACAAAGCCTGCACTGGGTGGAGGTGCTTCACACCTCCCCCTGCAGGAACTGTAACACCTGGCAGTGAGCCTCAAGTCTCAGGCTTTGTGTTATAATGCCCCAGGACACTCCAGCTAGTGGAGATGCACGCCCTCCGGACACAGCCCCCACTTTTGGCGGCAACACCTGGAGGAGATAACGAGGAAAACAAGGAGGAGTCACCCACCAGTCAGGACAGCCCCTAAGGTGTCCTGAGCTGAGGTGACCCCTGCCTTAAGAAATCCTCCATCTTGGTTTTGGAGAATTCCCCCAATAGGAATAAGTATGTGTCCCCCTCCCCTCAGGGAGGAGGCACAAGGAGGGTGTAGCCACCCACAAAGACAGTAGCTATTGGCTACTGCCCCCCAGACCCAAACACACCCCTAAATTTAGTATTTAGGGGCGACCCTGAACCAAGGAAACCAGATTCCTGCAACCTTAAGAAAGTAGAAGGACTGCTGACCTGAAAGCCCTGCAGAGACGACAGAGACAACAACTGACTTGGCCCCGGCCCTATCGGCCTGTCTCCAGACTCAAAGAACCTGCACAACGACACATGCAGCAGGACCAGTGACCTCTGAGGATTGACCTGCACCTGAAGTACCACGAACCTCCCGAGGACAGTGGCTCTGTCCAGAAATAGCAACAAAATTGCAGCAAAGAAGCAACTTTAAAGAGACTCTAAGTTCCCGCCAGAAGCCTGAGTCTTCACACTCTGCACCTGACACCCCGACTCGAGTCCAGGACAACAAACACTGCAGAGAGGACTCCCAGGCAACTCTAATGACGTGGACACCCTGAGTCGACCTCCCTGCACCCCCACGGCAACGCCTGCATAGAGGATCCAGAGGCTCCCCCTGACTGCGACTGCCTGGTAACAAAGGAACCCGACACCTGGACCAAGCACTGCATCCGCAGCCCCCAGGACCAAGAGGAACCACCTACCAGTGCAGGAGTGACCATCACGCGGCCCTCATCCTAGCCCAGTCGGTCCCTGGCCCGAGAAGCCCCCCTGTGCCCTGCCTGCATCGCCAGAGTGACTCCCGGGTCCCTCCATTGTTTTCAATAGGAAACCCGACACCTAATTTGCACACTGCACCCGGCCACCCCTGTGCCACTGAGGGTGTGTTTTGTGTGCTTGTGTGTGTCCCCCCCAGTGCTCTACAAAACCCCCATTGGTCTGCTCCCCGAGGACGCAGGTACTTACTAGCTAGCAGACTGGAACAGGAGCACCCCTGTTCTCCAAAGGTGCCTATGTGTTTTGGGCCCTCCTTTGACCTCTGCACCTGACTGGCCCTGTGTTGCTGGGGCTGTGGCTTTGGGATTCCCTTGAACCCCCAACGGTGGGCTGCCTATGCCCAGGAGACTGACTGTGTAAGTGCTTTACTTAACTGAGAAACTAACCAATATTTTCCTCCCCCAGGAACTGTGGATTTTTGCAGTGTCCACTTTTAAAATAGCTATTTGCCATTTTAACCAAAACTGTGTGTACTACTGTTTTAAATCAAAGTTCTATACTTACCTGTGTGAAGTACCTTGCATTTAATGTACTTACCTCAAATTTGAATCTTGTGGTTCTAAAAATAAATTAAGAAATATATTTTCTACCTAAAAACCTATTGGCCTGGAGTTACGTCTTTGAGTGTGTGTTCCTCATTTATGGCCTGTGTGTGTACAACAAGTGCTTAACACTACCCTCTGATAAGACTACTGCTCGACCACACTACCACACAATAGAGCATTAGTATTATCTAATTTTGCCACTATCAACCTCTAAGGGGAACCCTTGGACTGTGCACACTTTCTCCCACTTTGAGATAGTATATTCAGAGCCATCTTCCTACAGGGCCCAGCTTGACTCCTGACTGCAAACTTCTGGCCACCACTGGTCAGGTGCATCAATGGGGCATGCAGGCACCTCAGCGGTGGTGGGGGGGGGGGGTAGTTGTAGGCTTTGAGTGGGGGTCCTTAGGCTTGGAAGGGGGGGTTGGGCTTTGACTTTGATTTTGGTGGAGTGGATTTGGGTCTGGGCTTGGAAGGGTGACTGTGGACTTGGTGGGGGAGGAAGTTATAGGTCAGGGAGGGGCAGGGTGACGACCAGGGGAGGACTGGGTGGTGGAAGACAGTAGTGTGGGGAGGGTAACAGGGTGCTTGTGGGGGGCAGGGACAAGTTCACTGTTGGGGATCAGGGAAAATTCTCGTAGGAAACATTTCTTAGGGGCACAGGGATGGTTCTGGCTGAAAGACATGGGAGTGGAGGTTAGGAGTGGTTGAGAAGTGAGTATGTGGAGGAGATCTGGGTGCCGGTGTGTGCTTGGATGCCATGTGTGTGCTGAGTGACTGTTGGGTGGGTGACTCTGGGTGTTTAGATATAGTGGGGGGGAGATGCAGGGAGATGGCAGGGGGATGTCTGAGTGAATGTTTTGGTGGTGTCTGCAGGTTGGGTGGGTGTGCTGCATGTGGGGGTGTTGGCAGTTGTGCTGAGTGCGCCTGTGATGTACGGGGTGTATGTATGCGGTCTGATGTTGTGGTGGTGGTGGCAGTGAGTGCAAATTTTGCAGAATCTGGGACTGAGGAGGTGGTGACTGCAGGTGTGAGTGGTGTAGTACCTGTGAGGGGGGTGGTGGTCGGGGAGTCGCTGTAGGAAGTGGATGTTGTCATGTTTGCAGCTGAATGTTGTGTGTGTGCATGGCGGTGGTGGTGTTTGTAGTGCTTATGTCTGTCCTTGCATACTGTGTCTGTTGATGTGGATGCATGTGAGTCAGTAAATGTGCCTTGGATGGGTAAGGGGAGAGGGATGTGGGATTGGGAACAGGTAGCTGGAGGGGGGACGGAAGAAGCAGGGACACTGGCTGCCGTCAATGAGGAGGCCAGAGCATGAGATGATCTCTGCAGGCCAGCCAGTGTACCGTGAATACCTTCCAGGAACGCATTGGACTGCTGCATCTGCAATGCTAGTTCCTGGATGGCATTCACAGTGGTTGACTGTCCCACAGAGATGGACCTCAGGAGGTCAATAGCCTCCTCATTGAGGGCAGCAGGGCTGACTGGGGCGGGGGCAGAGTTGCCTGTGGTGAACGAGATGCCCACCCTCCTGGGTGAGCAGGCATGGGCAACTGGGTGGGGAGCTACAGCGAGTGCGGTGCTGGAAAGGGGGGTGGCGGAAACGGATGGAACTGGAGTGGTCCCGGATGGGTTTGTCACAGCTAGGGAGCCGCCATCAGAGAAGGAATCTGAAGATGGTGTGGTCCATCCTATCTCTCCCGTGGCACTCCCCTCGCCCTCCGTCCCACTGGTCCCCACGGCATCACTGGATTCAGCCTCCTGAGTCCCTTGGGCTGCAGCTTCCCCACTCGCCGGTGCCCCTTCTCCTTCGCCAGATGATGCTGATGTACACAAAGACAGAGGAGGAGAGGGAGGGAAGGAGGGTGGGAGAAAGAGGCAGGGTGCAATGGGTCAATGCCAGCACAACAGTCACACAGTGTTACAACATCATCTGCTGCCATGCCACGCCATGCCCTCACCTATACATGCTACAACAGTGGGACAACATGGGGCAAACTACAGCTGTACCATGTACTTGATGTGAGTCACACTAGTCACACATGCCCAGTACTTGACAACTCCACATGGCCATTTAGGCAAACAAATCCTGTACTCCTGTATCAACTGAATCCTGCATGGGTAGGTAGCATGCCTACTAATCCAGTGACATATAGAACACTGACATCTAGCCCCACTCTGCCTCACTACACATACAGTACATGGCAGCAGAATGGGGACTCACTCATCTCCTCTGGCACAGTGGCCGAAAGACACAGTTGACAATGCCCTGACACCTCAGGTGTACTGATCACGCTGGCAGGGGCTGGGTACTAAACTTGTTTGAGGGTGACCGCACAAATCAGACGTCGGAAGTACTTGCCCTTATAAGTCACTGACTGCAT
Organism: Pleurodeles waltl; assembly: GCF_031143425.1. Lineage (NCBI taxonomy): Eukaryota > Metazoa > Chordata > Amphibia > Caudata > Salamandridae > Pleurodeles > Pleurodeles waltl. The sequence continues at coordinate 976,236,251 of NC_090440.1, read as the reverse complement.
GGTATGGGTACACATCTGTGATACCAATTTTGGCAGGGTGACTGAGACCCATGGTGGACAGGCATCTACCTAGTACCTATGCTACAACTTCTCACTAGTCCACAACCCAAAAGCACCTAAGCAACACATTAACAAGGTTATAGTGTGTACTTACCCCCTTGTGGCTGCTGTGCTGCCCTCAAGCGCCCACCCACCTTAGGGTAGGCCACTGCCAAAATTCGGGCCTTTAGGGAAGACAGGGACCAACGGGCACCCCTCCCTCTTTTGGAGGACAATCCCAGCTGGGCCTCCACGGTCTTCCGGGTCCAGGGTCTCATGTATTCCTACCTCTTTCTGCAGTGGGTGCTCCGCCGGGCATGGACCCCCATGGTCCGCACTTTCTTGGCAATGGCCCACCAAATCCCCTTCTTGTTATAGGTGCTGACCTGCACGGGTGACACAGACAGAAGGAGAAAGTCATATAGGGCGGCGTCACAGGGATTGCAGTGGACAGCACACATCTCACACATCTCATGGCCACATTCACATGTCTACACACCACTAACAGTCGGAATTCTCACCCATCTCCACGCTTCCACTCCACCTGCCACGTGGAGATGCCATCTCACATCCACATCCACATCGTTATCAGACAGGATGGTGACATCAGACTCACCCGCTGCTCTGGTGCCCCATACAGGTTCTCAAGTTCCTCCTGGGAGAAGGCTGGGGGGCCCTATCATCTACAGGACGTGGCATCTTGGCTACTAGAGTCAGAACACAGCAGCACACACAGTGGAGGTTTTGTGTGCAGGAGTATCAGGAGTCAAGTGAGCATTGTCACATGAAATGGTGGTCACGTCCACCGCTGAGATCACCATCACCACCGGCGGCGATCACCATTGGCTCCAGTCTCCCATAGACGACCATGTTATCCAATGAGGAGTTGCGCAGCGGTTGCTGGTGGTATGAGGTCATTTCCATCTGTCCTCTGCATGTAGGACAGGTGGCTGCCATTTTACGTGTATTATGTGAATAGGGGCTAAATGTTAGCTGCATCATGGGTGAAGATTGTAACTTTTTCACAACTTTACTGTGTCCACACAGTTAATGCAGCTTTTTATGACTACTACCCCTTCTATTCCCAGATACAGTGCAATGTTGAGGATGAGACATGCTCCTGTGTACCAGTCCCTAGTCGACCTTGCCACCCTGGAACAGCGACACGTCATTCAGATGTATCGCCTGAATCGTCAGACCATCATGTAGTTGGTGACCCAGTTGGAGCCTGATCTGTTGCATGCCATCTGTCATCCCCATGCCATCCCTCCCACAGTACAGGTGCTGTCAGTCCTCTACTTTCTTGCCATAGGGTCATACTAGATGACAGTGGGCTTGGCAGCAGGGATGTCACAGCCGATGTTCAGTAATGTTTTGAGGGATGTACTCTTTGCCCTGTTGACATCTGCCCTTCTACATCAGGTTCCCCCAGAGTGCTGGTTTGACCGCTGTCAAAGGGGCCTGCTACAATTTTGCACATGTCCCTCATGTGATAGGGGCCATAGAGGGCAAAAACATTGCCTTGGTGCCACCCAGGAGAAATGAACAAGTGTTCAGGAACCGTAAACATTCCTATTCTATCAATGTGCAGGTGGTGTATCTCGCTGACCAAAGTGTCTCACAAGTGACTTCCAAGTTCCCTGGTTCTGTGCATGATTCCCACATTCTGCGGAACAGCAATGTGCCCCACATGATGGCACCACTAGAGAGGGACCTGGCCTGGCTCATCGGTATGAATCCAATACTATGTGGGCCCCTGGACACTCAAGTCTCTTCACACCCTGCCCTATCTCCCTCCTGGTCTTTACGTGGTTCCTACCTCTGTGCACACAGGTGACTCTGGCTATCCCAATATTCCCTGGCTACTGACACCTGTGAGACATCCAACTACAGATGCTGAAAACCATTTCAATGAGTCCCACGGTAGGACAAGGCGTGTGATTGAAAGAACCTTTGGCCTACTGAAGGACAGATTCCGGTGTCTACAAATCTCCAGAGGTGCCCTACTCTACAAACCACAGAAAGTGTGCCAGATTGTGGTTGTCTGCTGCATGCTACACAATCGGCCCTGATACGTCACATCTCATTGCTGGATGAAGAGGAGGTGGCAGCTGGACCAGTGGCTGATGAACGGGACATGGGGAGTGAAGAGAATGAAGATGATGAGCATGCAGCTGACTCCAGAGCAGAGTTGATACGTCAATACTTCCACTGAGATACAGGTATGTGTCAGATGTATGTTATGTGCCCTGTACTCATGGCTACCTTGTGACATTGATCCTCCTGGTATCTGTTAGCACTGGTGGAATTGGGTTCAGCTCTGCCTCTGGGTGGGTTTGGGGGTCACATTTCACCATCAGTCAGGTTGTTACTGTGCACTTTTCAGTTCAGTCATCTCCCTTCTGCTGTGTTGCTTCACATGTGACATGTTTGTGCTTTTCCATTGTACCCTGTACTGCCACTTCCACTACACATGTGGTGCTACACATTGTGGTGTCAACAATATTGCTACCTCTCCTAAGAGTACACATTGGGAGGCAGTGCAACATTACTGTATTGACTGTGGAACATGCCTTAAGTTCAGCTTTGTCTGCTGTGATGGAAGGACCATTGGGGATGGTTGTCTTGGAAATGTGGGTCTCACATGGGCATATGGCCAGAGCTGACACGTCACCAGGTGCCTTTTCTGCAGGAGGATGAGGCTGGAGATGGCCGTGTGGCAGCGGTGGAGCCTGTGGACAGTGACAAAGTTGAGGCAGAGGATGAGGATGTGGACAATAGAACAGCGATCATTCAAAACTACTTCCAGTGACACACAAGTAAGACACAGTAAATTAACCCTCCATTACAATTCTGTATTGTAAGTTTTCACTGGCAGGCTGATATTCCCACTACTATGGCCACTTACTGCACCCTTTGACATGCCTCTTTACAGATATCTGTGCCCCACTCTGGATCCTGGTGTATTGACTGCAGGTGTCAGGAGCCTGGGCTGGTGGAGCTGCAGCGGCAGGGGGAGCAACCTACCCTTGGACTGCCATTGCTCCCCTTCCTATGCCCCTTTGGACAATGCACCTGTGATACAAATAGACTGGACTCTATCCTGGACTCTCCTCCACCACCGCCCCAGCCTATAGCAATACTCCATATACGCATTAGAACATAAATAAACTTCCTTTTAAAAAATACAAGTATTCCGTCTGTCAAGTGATTGAACTATGATTTGTTTAACAATCTGAAGACATTGCAATTCAACTATTCAGTAATGTATACTCACCCTTGGCACTTTGTTATTGTGGTGCATGTGTGTTGTGTGGGAATTTTTCAATCCTATGTTATCCCTGTCTTGTTCAACTTGTAGGGCATTTGCATCGTGCACTCTGGTTCCTGCATCACCTGTTGCCTCCCTTGACACATGTGTCCAGCTTCTGCCTGCTCCACTATCATCCATGCTGCATATTGCTGCCCATTCTGTCACTTACACAAACTTTGGCAGGACAATGGGTTGACAGATAAACATGTACTGCCACAGTCAATGGTACTTCTTACAATAAAGCACGTAGACAGTAGCTGTTTTCAATAGTGTTTATTTGTGACTGACACGTGCAAAGGGGATTGGTGGGGTCATGGTGGATGAACTCATCAGAGTTGTCTGGCCAGCTGTTTGTATTCCGGGTCAAGTGTAGGGGGCCATGGGAGAACAGAGAGATGACAGTGCATGGTCAACAGGGTGTCTATGTGGCACACAAGGGAGAATGTTAATGAGAGAGTCACTTCCTGGCGGTGGTGTTGGTCTTGGCATCAGAACCTTCAGGATGTCTGGTTGGATGTCCTCGCTTGCCTGGGGGTCCCTCAGCTACAGGGGGAGGGGTGCTGGTGGTCTGCGGGTCCTCAGCCAGGGTTTCCATTCCATTAGCTGCCGCTGTAGCAGAGGGCTCTGTTGGGATGTGGCTAGTGGAAAGGGATTGCTGATGGGTGGAGGACTCACACAGGATACTGGTGAGTTCCTTGAGCATCCCTGCAATGGTGACTATGGTAGCATTGAGGGCCTGCCACTGCTGCATGGCCTCCTGATGGTGTTCCCCCTGCAGCCGATGGTTCTCATGCGTGTATCTGGCCCATCGTGTCCTGGCTTGGGTGGTATGCACCCAGGACTTGGGAGAGGGCTGCCTTGGCAGTCTGTTGTTGTGTCTGCCCCATCCCATGGACCAGAGGTCCCCTCCCACTACCTCTGGGCCCCTGTGCCCCTGGCACAATGTGTCCACTCCCATCAGCAACTGGACCTTGATTGTCTTGAGTGTGTGCCCTTGACTCTGGCCCCTGTATTGTGGGGCACACTTCTGATTTGGGGATGAAAGGCTGGCTGAGGTATGGCTGCCCCATGGGAGGGGAAGTCCAGTGTGTCCAGGTGGGGCTGCTGGGTATGGACTGACCAGTCGTCCCTGATGGGCCAGGCAAGTTGTCACTGTCCGGACATCCACTGGGACCCTCATCCTGGGAGGGCTGTCTGACCCTGGCATCCGCTAGCGGTGGCAGCGGGACCTGTGGATGGAAAGGGTGTAAGTTTAATTTTGTAGATGTCTTTGTTGGCCATTGTGTGATGCATGGTGTAGCCTGAGTTGCTTCCCAGTGATAGCAATGACAGCTGCAGTGACGCAGACATTGTTTGGGGGATGTGGATTGTGTCATTGAGGGCTGGGGATAGTGGCTCACATTGCTGTCATTGGTTGCAGTCAAGACTGCCAGTTGGTGTGGCATGTGGTTTGGTTTTCCATGCAGGTGTTCCACTGTGTTCAAAGGATGAGTAGGGAATGTTGCATTGTGGGAGTAGCGGTGCCTGGCATTGTGCTTGGTATCCGTGCATTAGGGGGTGACTGTGTGGGAATGGTGGTAGTGGGGTGATGTGGCATGCAGGGGAGGGGTGTGGGGTGCCTGGGGGAGTGCAGGGGTGTGGGATGGGGTGACTTGGGGAGTGATGGGTGGCGGGGCGCATGCTGGGCAGGAGTGGCTGATATCTGGGGAGTTTTGTTGATTTACCAGAGTCAATCCTTCCGATGATTCCAGTCAGGCCCTCAGGGTGCATGATGTCCAAGACCTTCTCCTCCCAGGATGTTAGCTCAAGAGGTGGATGTGGGGAGCCACCGCTAGATTTGTTCAGGGCAATCTGGTGCCTGGATGCCATGGAACTCACCTTACCCTGTAGGTCGTTCCACCTCTTACTGGTGTCCTACCTTGTGCGTGGATGTGTGCCCACAACGTTGACCCTGTCAACGATCCTCTGCCATAACTTTGTTTTCCTTGCCATCAATGTTTGCTGGACCTGGGCTCCGAAAAGGTGTGGCTCTGTCAACATCAGGGCAGTACGCGCTTTACGGGCGACTGGAATGCAAAAACCCAACACTTATGAAATAACTTAATTCATGCATTATGTTGTTATGCTGTTGTTTAACCTTTTGCATTGCAGAGTTTAATCCTGAAGACTTATATTCAAAGTGCTTGTAAATACTGTTCATTTGCAATGTATTGCTGCAAGCTTTCAGAGTGTGTCAGGGTGTGGTCCCTTTCCAGGGCCTTCTAGAAGCTTTCTCTGCAGCATGACTGGGTGTGGTTTGTGGGCTGGGCCAGACTCTATATAAGGTAGCCAGCCCAGCTCCACGTGCTCACTATTCAGAGGTCCCAGTGCAGAGCAGCAGCAATTTCCTGAGTTCCTGTTCCAGAGGCCTACCTTGTTCTTCCTGGCCTTGCCCTTCATTGTATTGGTGATCCTTGATCAGGGCGGTAAGACGGAGGTCAGGCAGGGCCCCGATCCCGTTTTCGAAGGCATTCGAGTTCTTGGGCCTAATTTTCATATTGGAAGATTTTTCCTTGTGCGTGTGAATGTGCTTTTGGTTTCTGGCATTTACATGTTGATATTAGAATCGGCAAGACGCGCAATTCATTTTTGGCATTTGACATTTGAGATTCGGGTCGGCAACAGTGTGTGCGACCATTTCTAGACATTTGCATATTGGCATTTGAATCGGCAAGACGCGCAATTCATTCCTCATGTTTAACTCTTAATACTCATTGTGCGCTACCATTCCTTGGCAGTTACATGGTGGCATTCGAATCAGCAAGAAGCACAGTTCATTTCCTTGTGTTTAACTCTTGATACTCATTGTGCGCTACCATTTCTTGGCATTTACATGGTGGCATTCGAATCGGCAAGATGCACGATTCAGTCCTTGTGTTTAACTCTTGATACTCATTGTGCACTACCATTCCTTGGCAGTTACATGGTGGCATTTGAATCGGCAAGACGCGCAATTCATTTCCTTGTGTTTAGCTCTTGATACTCATTGTGCGCTACCATTTCTTGGCATTTACATGGTGGCATTCGAATCGGTAAGACGCATGATTAATTTTCTTGCATTTAACTCTTGATACTCATTGTGCGCAAGCATTTCTTGGCCTTTACATGGTGACATTCAAATTGGCAAGACGCGCAATTCATTTCCTTGCATTTAACTCTTGATACTCATTGTGCGCAACCATTTCTTGGCATTTACATGGTGGCATTCGAATCAGCAAGACGTGTGATTCATTCCTTGCAATTAAAACTTTGATAATCATTGTGCGCGCCCATTTCTTGGCATTTACATGGTGGCATTCGAATCAGCAAGACGCGCAATTCATTCCAGCATTTAAAACTTGATGTTTCAGATCGCTTGCAGTGTGCGCGATCATTTCATGGCATTTGCATATTCTTGTTGAAATCAGCAGTGTGCGCGATTCATTTTTCTGCATTTAAAACTAAGTGTTAAAATTCTAGATGTTACATTATATGTGCATAATAAGTTCTTAATACAATTCCTATTGTGTTCCAGGAAACGTTCAGATTATTTTTGTCCTCATGCAAAAAGACCATGTTTGATTTTGAAAACATAATTCTAGAAGGTTCTTATATTCCTAGTCAATGTGTAACATTTCATGAAAAGGTTCATTGAGAAGTTGTATTAATCATTCTTGATTCCTTCCCAGGTAACCAGACGTCTTGAGGCCTAGTTATTAGTCCTTTATTAAGTTATCCACAGTTACAGTATGACAATGCTTAGAATCATAGTCTAGTAAATGTCAATGTGATATAATCTTGATATTGTGTGTTTTAGGGCCATATGTACGAACACATTTTCCCATAGACACAGAATGGGCAAAACTGCTTGCTACATCTGGCCCTTAATCTTTTGTTTCCTACAGGTCTTCTTCCCAGCTGTTCCCATCCTAATCCCCTTTTCTGAGCTTGGACTCTCTCAGTCTCTGTGATTTATTTATCAGAATCTTTGAGCTGTCTAGTGGTGGACATGTTGGGAATGTGCGTAGACCCCTTGGATCTGGTCTTCCTGACAGAATAGTGAGCCCACAAATTAATCATCCTCCTGGTTTGCGAGCGTTCTCAGCATGACCACATTGGACGAGCTAGTCAAGGTTATCATGCAGCTCCAAGCAGAAGTAGTGTCATCAAAAGATATAGCAGCCAGCCTAGCTGAGAGAGTGAGTCAGTTATAGGAAAAGGTAGAGAAGAAGGAACAAAATCCCTTAGGTGTGTCTTGACCTGGTCCTTCTTCTCATGCTTCTGGAGGTAATCCTCCTACAAACATTTCCCTCAACATTCCTTCGGCCATTCCCCTAGCTCCTCCAGAACGTTTCTCAGGCAATCCCTTGAAAGCGTAATCTTTCCTGGTTCAAGTAGAATTACATTTTACCTGCCGACCACACACTTTCCCTGATGCCCAATCCAGAGTGGCTTTCTTGTTATCATACCTGTCTGGGGACGCAGCTACCTGGGCAATTCCTCTTGTGCGTAAAGACAGTCCCATGCTTTACAATTGGAGAAATGTTGTTTGTGAGTTTGAATGAGTATTTGTTTGTAGAACTGTATTATTGTCAGCAGGTCGTGAATTATTAGACTTGCAACAAGGTAACCAGGATTTAGTGTCCTACTTAGCTAACTTTAATTGGCTGGTAGCCAAGACATCCTGGACTGAAGAAAAGCTAGTGGCCTTGTTCTACAAAGGACTCAAGGAGGAATTAAAAGACATTCTTGCTCAAATAGACCCGCAGCCTACAGACTTTCAAGATCTGATAAACCTCATTTTGAGACTGGATCATCGTTTAGCAGAACGAAGGGGAACACGCAAAAAGACTGAGAAATATTCCTGGCGTGTTCACGATAATAGAGAATTAAGAACCCAGAAAGAAAGAACTCCAGAACCTATGGAAATTGGAACAATCAGGAGGCCTTTGACCAAAGACGAAAAGGATCTACGTAGAAAGAATGGACAATGTCTTTATTGCGGGCGCAAGGGTCATTTTGCCAAAGAATGTCCAATCAGACCAAAGAGCAAACGAGGTCCTGTCCAGAAACTTGCAGCAAATGTACAAGTCGAGCCGGAAAACTAAATCACCCAAGATGTAAAGAAGGGTTGCTCTTGGGTGTCACCGTGGACCCTTCACAGTCTAGACATCTCAAGCTGGGCATAAAAGTTCAAGTAAAGAAAAATAACTATTTCAAGAAGGCCCTCGTAGATTCTGGGGCTACCGGGAACTTTGTTGATGCCCAAATGGTCCGCGCATGGGGGATCCCATGTATCGAGAAGAAGACTCCAGAAATAATACAAGCAGTAGATGAAAAACTCTTGACTGGAGGCCCAGTAACTCTTCAGACTGTCCCCTTGTCGGTGATCTTTGAGGGGAAGAACCAAAGAACCAAACATAAAGAGAAACTCATCCTTGACGTGATCCATGCTCCTCAGTATGGAATTATCCTTGGCTTACCCTGGTTAACTCATCACAATCCTGAGACTAATTGGGCAGAACGGAAGGTCGTGTTCTCTTCAGCTCTTTGTAAAGAAAAATGCTTCCAGACGTCTCAAGTAACCAAAGATTGCAACTCTTACATAGCCACTGCAGCAGAGAAAGAAGTAAAGTTGTCCAGACAATATTCATCTTATGAAGATGTATTTGATGAAAAAGAAGCAGAAACCTTGCCTCCTCATAGACCTTATGACTGTCAAATTGATCTAATCCCTGGTGCGATACTCCCCAGCTGTTGTGTATACGCCCTGTCAGAACATGAAAATCAACATTTACGAAAGTATCTAGATCAATTCTTGGAGAATGGTTTCATCCGCCCTTCTAAGTCTCCTGCAGCCTCTCCTTTGTTTTTTGTCCCTAAGGCGAATGGAGATCTTCGAACTTGTATTGACTATAGGGGTTTGAACAAGGTCAAATACCTCTTGTCTCTGATTCCGGTCTTGCTGGAACAAGTAAAGAAAGCTAAAATCTACACTAAGCTCGATCTATGAGGTGCTTATCATTTAGTCAGAATGAGAGAGGGTGACGAATGGAAAACGGCATTCAAGACAAGATATGGTCTCTTTGCATACACCGTCATACCTTTTGGTCTGTGTAATGCTCCAGCAGCATTTCAATTTTTCCTGGATTACGTTCTTAGAGAGTATCTCGACATATTTGCAATAGTCTACATTGATGACATTTTGATCTACTCTGACAATGAAAACGAACATGTGCAACATGTCAAGAAAATTCTTGCAGCCCTTCGAAAGCACCATTTATATTGAAGCTAACCAAGTGTGAGTTTCATCTTACCACAGTTGAGTTTTTAGGGGTTATCCTTACCCCTCAAGGTATGGTCATGGCAGAAAAGAAAGTACAAGCTGTATCTGATTGGCCCTCTCCAAAGACTGTTCGAAATGTACAATGTTTCCTGGGGTTTGCAAACTTTTACCGCAGGTTTATAGGTTTCTCTCAAACAGTGGCCCCAATCACTAAATTATTGAGAAAGAAAGAAAATTTGTATAGTCCCAAGAAGCTGATCAAGCCTTTTCAACTTTGAAAGAAGCTTTTTCCACTGCCCCAGTCTTGACTCACCCTGATGTGGATCGTCCATTCATAGTGGAAGCAGATGCCTCAGATGTGGCAATTGGTGCAGTCTTGTAACAACGAAGCAAAGAAAATGGCTAACTTCATCCTGTAGCTTACATGTCTCGAAAGCTGAACAAAGCCGAACAGAACTATGTCATTGCTGAAAAAGAGCTCTGGCGATTCGTGACACCTTTAAAGAATGGAGACATCATTTGTTGGGTGCCAAGTACACTGTCACAGTATATACTGCTCATCGCAATCTCCAGTTCATGAGTTCAGCCAGACTTTTGACTCCTCAACAATTACGCTGGATGTTGTTTTTTGCCGAATTTGATTTTGTGGTAACTTTCCATCCTGGTAAAGACAATCGCAAAGCAGACGCCTTGTCCCGCCAAGAGTCTACCACGTTGCCTACAGTCAAACCCTCCAGAGCTATCATTGCTCCAGACAAAGTCCTATGCATCATAAAAACTGAAGTTTCTATGAAGACATCCGTAATTCCTTCACCATTGAGAAATGGCAGACATGGGCTCAAGCAGATCCCAAAAGGTCAATCAAGCAAGGACTACCTTTCCATGACGCTCGCTTGTTCATGCCCACTATCAGGCTTCGCAAGTTAGTATTTCATTGGTTGCATGTTATACCTACGGCAGGTCATCCAGGTACTCCTAAAACCCTTGAATTAATCCAACGCTACTTTTGGTGGCCTACTCTGACAAAAGACATCAAAACAATGTTAAACAACTGCAAAGTCTGTGCTCGCATCAAGACAAGTCATTCAAAACCGAAAGGGTTGCTGCATCCGCTCCCAAATCCATGAGACCTTGGGAACACAACTCTTTAGACTTCATTACAGGACTACCAGTAGTTCAACAACATTCAGTAATCGTTGTGGTAGTAGATAGTCTCACGAAATATGGACATTTCATTGCCTGTAAGAAATTGCCCACCTCCAGCGAACTAGCAACCACCTTACTGAATAGAGTGGTCCGTTATCATGGGCTACCAAAAAGGATTCTCTCAGATCGAGGGTCGCAATTTGCCTCCAATTTCTGGAAAACATGGTGCAGAACAGTTCAAGTCACGTCCACACTATCTACTAGCCATCATCCTCAAACAGATGGTCAAACTGAGAGACTAAATCAGACATTGAAGCAATATCTGCGTGCTTACGCTGAGAAACCACTTCATTCTTGGACATCAATGCTCTGGTTAGCTGAGTTAGCCTAAAATAACTCATTTCACACCTCCCCTGGTGTTACACCTTTTTTGGGCTTGTTTGGCTATCATCCTAACACCTTGCCCATCATGATCCCTCAAGAAAGTTCTCTTACACCAGCTGTGTTGAAAACCATTCGAGACCTTCACCAAACCCAGAGATTGATTCAACAACATTTAGAAAAAGCCAAACAAAAATACAAAAAGCATTATGACAAGAAACATTGTGAGGGACCTCAGTATCAACCAGGTGATAAAGTGTGGCTTTCTACAAGACATATAGGCCCTCATTACAACCCTGACGGTCAAAGCCCGGCAGGGCTGTTTTGACGATTGCACCGCCAACAGGCTGGCGGTGCAATCTTGCGAATTACGACTGCGGCCGAAGCACCGCGGTCACACGGCCGGGACCGGCTGTTTTCCACCACGTTGGTCCCGGCGGTTGTAATCCTCCAGGGCAGCGCTGCTTGCAGCGCTGCCCAGGGGATTACGAGTCCCCCTCCCGGCCAGCCTTTTCATGGCGGTAGGAACCGCCATGAAAAGGCTGGCAGAAAGGGGATTCGTGGGGCCCCTGGGGGCCCCTGCACTGCTCATGCCCTTGGCCCTTGGGCAGTGCAGGGGCCCCCTGGCACAGCCCCATGAAGCTTTTCACTGGCTGCATAGCAGACAGTGAAAAGCGCAACAGGTGCAACTGCACCCGTCGCACCGCCACAACACAGCTGGCTCCATTTGGAGCTGGCTCCCGTGTTGCGGCCAACATCCTCGCCGGCCCAGTCGGGATGTCGTAATTGCCACCGCTGAAGTGCGCCCGCATTGGCGGCCGCACAGCGGTTACAACTTGGCGGGCGGCGGTTGCCGTCCGCCAATGTTGTAATGAGGGCCATAGACTTCAAGAAAAAGCACATGTTTAATCCCAAATTCATAGGTCCCTACACTGCCCTTCAGCAAATCAATCCTGTGACCTATAAACTGCAATTACCAAGGTCATTACGTATTCATCCAGTGTTTCACACTTCCCTCCTGAAAAAGGCAGTCCAGAAGGTCTGTCCTCATCCAGCTCCAGTTCTAATACAGAGGGAAGTGGAATACGAAGTCAAGAAGGTGTTGGATTCCAAACTGAGAGGGCGTAACCTATGGTACTTAATCTTGTGGAAAGGTTATGGCCCTGAAAGTAACTCATGAGTTTCCGCATCTGATATTCATGCTCCACTACTTGTGAGGTGTTTTCATCGTCTCAATCCAGGCAAGCCAGGCCCTAGAGCGCGTTTGGGAGAGGGGAATACTGTCAACATCAGGGCAGTGCGCACTCTACGGGCGACAGGAATGGAATACAAAAACCCAACACTTATGAAATAACGTAATTCATGCATTATGTTGCTATGCTGTTGTTTAACCTTTTGCATTGCAGAGTTTAATCCTGAAGACTTATATTCAAGGTGCTTGTAAATACTGTTCATTTGCAATGTATTGCTGCAGGCTTTCAGAGTGTGTCAGGGTGTGGTCCCTTTCCAGGGCCTTCTAGAAGCTTTCTCTGCAGCATGACTAGGTGTGGTTTGTGGGCTGGGCCAGACTCTGTGTAAGGGAGCCAGCCCAGCTCCACATGCTCAATATTCAGAGGTCCCGGTACAGAGCAGCAGCAATATCCTGAGCTCCTGTTCCGGAGGCCTACCTTGATGTTCCAGGCCTTCCCCTTCATTGTATTGGTGATCCTTGATCACGGCAGTAAGACGGAGGTCAGGCTGGGCCCCCGATCCCGTTTTCGAAGGCATTAGAGTTCTTGGGCCTAATTTTCATATTGGAAGATTTTTCCCTGTGCGTGTGAATGTGCTCTTGGTTTCGGGCATTTACATTTTGATATTCGAATCGGCAAGACGCGTGATTCATTTTTGGCATTTGACTTTTGAGATTCGGGTCAGCAACAGTGTGTGTGACCATTTCTAGACATTTGCATATTGGCATTCGAATCGGCAAGACGCGCGATTCATTCCTTGTGTTTAACTCTTGATACTCATTGTGCGCTACCATTTCTTGGCATTTACATGGTGGCATTCGAATCGGCAAGACGCGCGATTCAGTCCTTGTGTTTAACTCTTGATACTCATTGTGAGCTACCATTCCTTGGCAGTTACATGGTGGCATTCGAATCGTCAAGACGCGCAATTCAGTTCCTTGTGTTTAACTCTTGATACTCATTGTGCGCTACCATTTCTTGGCATTTACATGGTGGCATTCAAATCGTCAAGACGCGTGATTCATTCCTTGCAATTAAAACTTTGATAATCATTGTGCGCAACCATTTCTTGGCATTTACATGGTGGCATTCAAATCAGCAAGACGCGCGATTCATTCCCCAATTTAAAACTTGATGTTTCAGATCGCTTGCAGTGTGCGCAATCATTTCATGGCATTTGCATATTCTTGTTGAAATCAGCAGTGTGCGCGATACATTTTTCTGCATTTAAAACTAAGTGTTAAAATTCTAGATGTTACAATATATGTGCATAATAAGTCCTTAATACAATTCCTACTGTGTTCCAGGAAAACATAATTCTAGAAGGTTCTTATATTCCTAGTCAATGTGTAACATTTCATGAAAAGATTCATTGAGAAGTTGTATTAATCATTCTTGATTCCTTCCCAGGTAACCAGACGTCTTGAGGCCTAGTTATTAGTCCTTTCTTAAGTTATCCACGGTTACAGTATGACAATGCTTAGAATCATAGTCTAGTAAATGTCAATGTGATATAATTTTAATATTGTGTGTTTTAACCTTTTGTTTCCCACGGGTCTCCTTCCCACCTGTTCCCATCCTAATCCCCTTTTCCCCGCTTGGACTCTCTCAGTCTCTGTGATTTATCTATCAGAGTCTTGGAGCTGTCTTGTGGTGGACATGTTGGGAACGTGCGCAGACCCTGAGGACCCTCTACCCTGACGCTTTCATCTACCATGATCCTCAACTCATTGTCAGTGAAGCGTGAGTGCTTTTGACATGCTATTTTGGTGGGGGTGTTAGGTTATGGGTGCAGGTGGGTTGTGGTGTTGGTATGTGAGTGTGATGTGTGCCTAGTGCAAAACGTTCAGTTGTGTGGAGTGTGCTGAGTGTGCAGTGTGAATATGCCTGTGGTGTATGAGATCTGCATAATGGGTCGGCGCTATGTGTGCTGTTCTTAGGATTCCCAAGGGATTGCGGGTGTGTGGGGGCTGTTTTATAGTGCTGTGAGCAGGTGTGTGTGGCTTGTGTATGTGTCTCAGGTGTGAGGTGTTCAAGCTGTCCAATTTGGTGTTGCCTACAATTGGCGGTACTTTTTGGAACCACGGTGGTGAACACAGCCAATCATGTTTCGCCATGCATGGACCGCTGGGCAGGGAACTGACATGTGATAGGGCCGACAGAATGGTGTCGGTATGGCGGGGCTGGTGGTTGGACAGTCACTCTTTCGCCGTTGGTTGGCCTGGCGGTGTTGCATTTATGGTTGTTTTTGGACGTTTTCACTTTGTGACTAGTAATATGGCGGTCACTGTACCTTCGGCACTGACAGTATGGTGGCGGCATTCTGCACAGCGGTCTTGCCCAGATACCTCCAAAGTCATAATGAGTGCCTAAGTCCAAAACATAAGTAAAACATCATGTCCAACTCTACATCCTCAAGCATTTCAAGAGATTAGCTGGAATTATCTACATGCCTTTCTCCAACTTGCAGAACTACATCTCCACGCACGTTCTCCTATCCATCTCTTTCCAAATCTTGTTAGCACTCCTGCAGCACTTAATGAAATGGCCTCTCCCCCCACATCTATTACACACCATTTTGTAGGAGGACATTCTTTGTTATTTGCCATCTAACCAATCTGACCAAAATGTCCAAAACTTTAGCATTGCCCTACCAGTTTTCGCAGTACCTTAACATTCATCTTCATCTCCATTAAGTTCACCTTCAGCTTTCCCACACTTTCTTTCCTATGCTCCCTAACAGTTTATCATCCTGTTTGGCTGTCACAATCACAGCCTCTAGAAGAGGCTCACCCTTCATCCATAAGTCCTTGTGAATTTTATTACATTTATATTTATAAAACACTGATCCTTTATTCTTTCTCTGTTAATGTCCCAAACTTACAGGAAGTAGCTAACTTCTGGAGAGCCGAAATAAACTCTCCCACCATTTCATGGTGTTCTATGCCCAAAATGATCTCTCTTTAGAATAGCATTGCCGCCTAGTTGATTTTATAGCAGCATGACTGGTATTTTAATATCCCAGCTGGGGCATAAATTAGGGAAATCACATAAAGCTGTTATTTGTTTCCTCTTATCATACATACGTTAAACAGTAAATGTGAGAACAAACACATTAAAATGTGCTTTACACCTGCCTGAGTGACCCCTGATTGGTAAATAAAGTAAACAAAGACAAAAAGGCCATGTTAAAAATGCATACAGACAATTGCATCTAATGTTTTACATAAGAATCATGTCCTGGCCTTTGGCTGATATTTTTCTCTGAAAAAGGTGGCGACCCCACTTATGAATATTGCTCACATGAGGCAGGCATGAGGTAGGCATTGCAAGTGGAGGTTCTTGATAGCCATCTCATTTTCGTTTAAACCATTCCATTACCCTCCTCCTGGCTCAGCTCCAGCAGACTAACATCTTCATGCCCTTCTGCTTCTATTGTGTGCATTGTTAATGCTAACTTCATCTGAGCCCCTAAATGGCATTACATACACATGTGCAATTTTGAAAGACATTCTTCCATTTTGTCCATTTTAATGACGGTTCCTCAGGTCGAGCCAAGAAGAATAGAAGAGTAATGTTTTGCATTTGGTTCTCCAATGTGACAGCAATCAGTATAAAAATATTTTAAAGAGCAAATACTTCCTGTGCTAATGAAACTAATGAGACTAATGAAAGTTTAAAAGCAATACACACTTTGGAATCACATACCAGCTTAGAAATGAAAAAAGAACCTGTTAGTCTTTCAGAAAAAGGACTTTTTTTGTTTGTGCGGCAACATATCAGCAGCAGTTCTGATGTTTCTGTTATCTGTATTTATATTAGCCTGTTAACATAACAGGCACACCTTCTTGCACTGTATATTGGATAATATCCAACTTCTTTGTTTTGTGCAGTCTGCCCGCTGGTTCAGCGGTGACAGGCATACCATTTGAGGTACTGTAATAAACTCTGCTTCTGATATGTACACTTTGCCTGCTTGATTTGATGGTGATAGGCACACCAATTCAGGTATTCTATTAAGTCCTATCTCTCTGGACCAATGGGCTTAACCATATTCTGCAGTACTGGAGCCATTCTCTTTTCAGTTCTAAACTGATCAGTGGTTCCGATCAACATCAACTGAAATGTTGTGGTGGCTATTTCAGGACTTGGGAACTTGATCACAACCACTGATCAGCTTACAAATGAAAAGAGAATGGCTCCAGTACTGCAGAATATGGTAAAGGTTTATATATATAAAACGTAGTGGCAGTTGCCACTAGTTAGTTATAAAAAGAGCATTTTTTGTTTTGATAATACCTTTGGTGCCATTTGATGAAACTTCACGAACTTTTCCAAGAAAATACGATGCTCACTTCAGCTGCTGTCTAGAAAGTTTTGGGGTCCAAGAAAAAGGGGGGTCTCAAAACACATTTTCTCCCAATCATTTTTCCATGGAGATTTTGAACAGCGATAGCACCAAAACCACTGGACGGAATTACACCAAATTTGGCAGAAAGGTGGCTATTGGTCCAGAAAGAGCCCTTTTTAGGTTGAGCATAAGCGTTCAACCTCATGTATACTTTTAGTATACTTCTTATGGCTTAAAGTGATTTAATGTGTTGGTTGCAGTGTCCTTTAAAAATTCTTGCTCGCTAGTAGTCAGTTCTGCCTTTTTCCCCTCCTTTTTCTGTTTCAGAGCAGTGACCAACTACTGTATTATTCCACTGTGGTTTCTTTATCTGGTGCTGTGCCAGACTATTTTTGTAATTTCTTTGGTGCTCCCCTTTCACTGTGGGTGTTTTAGGCTAGTAGCTGCCTGTGTTTTATCACAGCATTCCATTCCTCCCATCTCCTCCAATGTTGCTGACATTTGTTTTGGCTTTATTCCAGGGCTGTCCTCGTTTGCCTCTGTCTCCTAAAATAAGTTTATTTTACAAAAGAAGCACTGTCGTTTAGCTCACTGCTCACGAAAGCCACAATATGCTCTTTCTGGGAGAATGTAGCTAAACCGAGAAGCAATGATGTGAAACGTGCTTAGCCCCGGATCGCATCTCGAGCCTCTCTTTCCAGGGCTCCTCCCTACCAGCACTCATGACATCGCACATAGGGCATTGCTTATCTCCTTTATTGGGGTCATAAATCTTCTTAGGTTGCTTTTCTCATTGAAATGTGAGGCAAGAATGCTTGCAAGACTTTTCATTATGTTAAAATAAAAAAGAAAATACGTTTTCAGCCTTATTTTCCAATTTCTATCAAGATTTCTGATGTCAGTAGCCGCTAGTGACCTCCAAAACATGGCATGAAAAGGGGGTCATTATGACCCTGGCGGTCGGCATTATTATGGGGGAAAGTACTGCAAACAGGCTGGCGGTACTTTTCTCCATATTAAGACATTGGCGGTTTGGCGTACCACACGACCGCCACAGTGGTAACGACTGCCGGGCTGGAGACTTCACTCTCCGGCCCAGCGGCCTTTACTTGCCCGCCTGCTGGATTATGACCCTGTCTACCGCCATGGTTTTCGTGGCTTCTTTACCTCCACGAAAACCATGGCGGTATGCACTATCAGTGACAGGGAATCCCTTCCCTGTCACTGATATGGGACATCCCCGCCCCCTCCCCCTCCCCCTCCCCTGGTTCCCCCCCCACACCCTCCTTCCTCTCCAAACCCCCCATACATGCCCCTCCCTTCACACATGCACACACGCATACACATACCCATTCCAACACACATCCACGCATGTAAACATCCATTCACACACACACCCGCACACACTTACATACATACACGCACACACTCAATCACACAACTCAACATACACACATCCATACATGCACACACACGCAACACACACCCGCATATACGCACGCACAGACATACACACACACACACCCAAACACACACACAACATACCCCTCTCTCCTGTCGGTGCACCCAACTTACCTGTCGTCAGGGGGTCCTCCGGCAGGAGACGGGTCCGCTAGCAGAACACTGCCAGGCTGTATTATTGTCATAATACGTCCGGCTGCGGTCTACTGGAATGGCGCTGCTGCTGGCAGTAGCGCCACCTCACTGCCATCCGCCGGCAAGGCCACAGCCGGATTTCCGCCAGAAGGATGGCGGAAATCCAGCTGTTGTCATAATCCAATGGACGGGTGGTAGCCGTGGCGACTGTCTTTTGGCTGCAGTTGCCGTGGCGGTAGGTGATTTTTACCACCAATGTTATAATGAGGGCCAAAATTATGAGACAGGGTTGACCAATTTATGTCAATATATATTTGAGTGCTGTCAAAGCTGCAGCCAAGCCATAGCAAACAGCTATGTCTCGGTTGGGCGCCCCAGGACATAGTAGGAGCCAGTCCCTGAGGATGTTTTCTCCCACCCAGCGGGAGCATTTTTACAACTCTCGCCAGGTGGAGAAGACATGCCTTCCTGCTAGCAGGAGCAAGGCCAGGGAAGGTATGTCTGCTCTCACTCAGCAGGAGGAAAACTACTGTGTCTGGGAGGATGGACTCTCCAGGACACTAACTGAGCCGGACCTAGGGGATGAGGTCCCTGTTGCCTTTACAGACTCAAGGAGGGGAGTACAGGGCCCCCTCCCTTTCAAATTCAAGGACGGTATGTCTGCTCTCACTCGGCGGAAGCTTCAAAAATGTTCCAGCCGGGTGGAAGCAGCCTTTTGTTTCCCAATAACTCATGTCCCCGCCATGCACTGCTATTTGCTCCACATATTACAGCACTCATGACAACTTCTATGACATCATTTATAATATTATTAATAAGACAACAGCGGATAGGGGGATGCGAGTCATAGTTGCCTTAGGGCACAGGTTATAGTTATTTGAGATAACTATAACTGACATTTTCACCTAACTTACTTTAACCTTTGTATTTTTCAGTGAATTTGTCTATCTATCTATATACACAGGGGTGTGGAATTCCTATAGCCTGAATCCCAGGGCGTAAAGCTTGGGGTCAAGGACAACAAATGTTCATGTTTGTTTTTTACTTGGGACTAGTAGGCCCAACCTACTGCAGCACAAATCCTTTGGCTGCCAGTTTACAGTACAACATTATGGAGCAAGGAATGTCACTGTCAGCAGTCCAGCTATTATTTGTGCCCATATGCTGATGCTGTTCAAACTTGTATTTATTGTTCATTAATACAAAGCCTTTATTATTACGCTGAGTGCTGTAAGGAAATGCCGTATGCTGGGACTGCTTTGTTGACAGTGGTCCCAGTATAAAAATGTGTACACAAGTTTGCAAAGTTTAACAACATGAGGCTATGCATAATACTCCCAGAATGCTCTCTGATTAGATGCAAATATTTTCAAAAGCTTGAAAGTAAGATTGACGAGTCTTTGCTTTCAAATTAAATGTTCGCAAAAATGCGAGCAGGAATACATATTTTGCTAAACTACTCTGAAATTTAAGGTACCATTTCTTTGAAGCATCATCCACTAAAATCTGTTCATCTATGCTCACAGTATAAAGCCAGTCTATAGATAGTAAGAGAGAGACAGAATTTTAATAAAAGCAAAAGGTTTTGTTTAATTCCAGACCTAACTAGAAGCCTAAATCTTAAATAAAGTCACAACAGTGCAGTGCACCCATGTTGTATGCCTTTGCATTAGCGCAGATTTACTTTCATGAATTCACAATAATTTACAGAAGTAGGCCGTGAAATTGTACTCCTAGAAAATATTTGTGAACTGCATTGTAGCACGAGCAATTGTGCAGGTGTAGATTTGCTCATGCGAAAATCTGTTGAGTGTTTACAATTTTACTTTCCCGCCAACAACTTTTTTCCCAACTGTGGAAGAGTGCTTATTTCTGCCCTTGCCAGGAGGAGATTTCTAACCTTTCTCTGTATGGGAAAAAATTAGAGAAGAGCTAGAGAAAACCTCTAAAACAAGCAAATTAGTAGGTCTGTACAGAGTTCAACCCTGGAATTATTTCTTAACGCTACCTCCAGTCCCACTATGTAGATCTGTTGAAAGGTGTCAAAATACAGGAATCACTAGAATTCAAACCCTGTCATAGTAGGATTTGAATTCTAGCATAATCAGAATTCTGGCATAATCACAGCAGCTTTTATCAGAGCACTTATATAATTAGATTGATACCTTAATTTATCACCACACTACATTGAAACAAAGGGACAAATAGATTTTTTTACAGGACAAGTACATTTATAAAGCAACCTGCCCCATGGACAATTAGATATTTTATTACATTCTACATCCCTGTATAAATATATTTTTTTTTATACAGAATCCGCCCTGATAACCACAGACAGGAACACAGGGTACCGCAGGTTTCAGACATTTTCATGTGCTTTAATTGTAATTACAACACCATCAGTGTGATAAAGAAGGACAGTCAATGCATTTTGGCACTATGCTTTCAACTGGAATATATATATTCACTGAAAAAAACACAGATTATAGGAACATTATAGTTAAGTTCACATTTTACCTATGAAACCATAGAAATTCAGCAGTTATAGTTATACTTACAGTTTACTTATGTTAAGAAACTATAACTCATGGCGTATAGTTACTTCACTGCACAAGTTAGTTTGTTCAGATAAGTATAAGTACAACTATCACTGCTGAATTTCTATGGTTTTGTGTGGGTAAAATGTGAACCTAACTATAAAGTCCCTGTAACCTTTGTTTTTTAAGTGAATATGTTTGTTTTTAGTTCAAGCCCGCAAGCGCTTTGACCTGTTGTAAGTATTGTGGGCTTTTAACCACGCCCATCTCACGTTCATCAATTTCATTTGTTCCTGGGTTTGCCTTTCAAAAATCACTTGATGTCAATGGTAAATACTTTACATTTGTCCTGCCTTGAGGCTGTTTTTGTCACGCCTTGCAGACTACCTCTGTTACATGGTCTATTGCACGATTACTGATATACTTCAGTGTGGGCAAATTATTTATTTTTTCTCTTGTCTCTCCCCTTCATGCTGAATGGTGACCATGGTGCTCACAGTGTAAACAAACACAACAGCATGAACTCGATTGGCGGTATTCGAGCCCTGGTCACATTGTTCACAGTGACCTAATAAGAGTCATTTCCTGTGGCGCTCCCCTTAAGACACTTGAAATTGGTAAATGCTTTATGTAAAATAGAAATCCTCAAATCGAAAGTGGCTCTCCCGGCACAGCTGGAGAGGCAATACTAGAATATTCACTGCACTCGGGAAAATGTGAGCCTAACCATAACGTCCCTGTAACCTTTACTTTTTTAAGTGAATTTCTATGTTTTTTTTAAATTCTATTTCCTATTTGTTCCTGAAACCTTTGTTTTTTTCAGTGAATTTCTATATATTTTTTTTAACATACAGTAATTTTAATTACTATACGTTAATCCAACCACCACCACGCACAGCTGTAGTTTTTGGCCACAGGGCCTGGCTTCTAGCCTTCACCCATGTGCAGGGAAGGTTGCCGGCAAGACCTGGCCTGCAGCCAGACTCTGCAGCCAACACCCCCTAACCACCCAAACCCATGCTGTGCACAGCCCTTTGGCCATGCGCAGCAGGAGTTGGCCGCGGCTTCTCTGGGTGTGAGAATAGGTGTGAGAGGGTGAATCTGGAGATGAGAGTGGCTGTCAGATTGTATGGGTGTCAGAGTGCGTACATCAGTGTTTTAGTGGGTGAGTCAGTGTGTGATGGGGTCTGTGAGTGGGTACATGAGGATGTCAGTGGGTATTGAGTTGGTGCATGAGCGTCTGTGGGTATGTGAGTGGATGCACGTGTGTCTGAGTGGGTCTGTGAGTGGTTGTAAAGTATCTGAGTAGGTGTGTGAGTGGGAGGAATTGAGTGAAAGAGAGACAGGAAGAGAGAAAGAAAGTAAGAGGAAAATAGATTATTATTTTAGGCTTTAATATCTCATATACTTAGAACAGGATTTTTGTTCGATTTAAAATAAAAAATCTATTTCTTATTTAAAAAAACATATAAATATTTTTTTTATTAGAAAAAAATAAAAAATAAAAAGTGAAATGAGTCCAGCTGGACTTGAACTCTTAAAGCTCAGTGTGAAGGTCTGTGAGCTCCACACTGAGCTATGTTTTTTTTTTTGTTTCTTTTTTTAGGGACTGCGAGGGACCCCTCAATGGCTCCACCGCTGTCCCTGTATATATTTATATATTTTTTTATTTTTTAAATTTTAATAGAAAGCCCTTACAGGCTACCTGGCACAGCAGGAGAAGCCTTAAGGCTTCTCTTGCAGTGCCATTGCTTCACCAAGCACGGAGCTGCTTTCACAGCAGCTCCGTGCTTGCTGAAGCATTTCATCTCTGTCCCCTGCATGGGTGCAGGGGGATTGGGATAAAAGCTTCAGATTTTTACTGCAAGATGTGCTTTACAGGTTCCGCTGTCAAAACCTGAAGTGTTTCCTGTGGCTTGGCTGCGGGAGCCTGCACTTCGTTTATTTTTTTATTTTACGGCAGAACAGCGGATCGACCGCAAATCCGTTCATAAAAAAAAAAAAAAAATGCCCTTTAACCCCCACCATCAGAGGTACGGGGTCTGGGAATTTGTACCCTGGCCCCGTTTCTTTATTTTCAACGAGTCCCAAGATGGCTGACAACACTTCAATGACTTCTGTTGTTGAAGTGTTATCAGCTAATCAGATCTCTGCATGAGATCAGGAGGGGTTGCATATCCTTTGCGTTCCTAGATATACAAATGTGGATTTCCTTTCATTTCTCCAAAACTACTGAACAGAATTACACTTAAAGAACTCTTTCTGGACCAGGGCCTACATTCCTGCCAAATTAGGTGTAATTCCGTAAAGCAGTTTTTGCGCCAATAATGTTCAGAATCCCTATAGAAAAATAAATAGGGAAAACATATTTTGGGCCCACCCGTTTTCTTGCCCCCCCCCCCCCCGGACTAATCACCCCAAAACTTTCAAGGCAGAAGCTGATTGGACTTGCAGGTTTTTTGGGGAGGTTTTGTGAAGATTTGTCAAGCGGCACCAAAGATATAAGCAAGTAAAAAATGCTTTTATATAGAAACTACGTCCTCACTATATATATAAATATATATATATATATATATATATATATATATATATATATATATATATATGTACATATTTCTCTAAAAAAACAAAGGTTATAGGGTTACAGTTAGGTTCAGAATTCACACAAACAAAACTATAGAAATTCCACAGTTATAGTTAGTTATCTCAAGAAACTATAACTCGTGCCCTATGGTAACTATAATTCGCGTCCTCGCCATGCACTGCTAATTACCCCACATATTACATCACTGATGACATCTTCTATGAAATAATTAATAATACCACTGCAACATTTGCACTAAAATTATTGATGAAAAAACTGAGCATGGCGGAGCGTAATTTATAGTTACCTTAGGGCACGAGTGAATATATATATATATATATATATATATATATATATATATATATATATATATATATATATATATATATATATATATATAAAAATATGTATACACATGTATATATCAGACCAGCTACAAAGAGATGATGTGTGCACTCAGGAGGAGACTTCAAGTTATTTTATTGCACCAAGCACAGCTCCTGTGACACGTTTCGGCCACCAGGCCTTGATCACACATGGGGGAACTGACACTTACAACAAATATCTCACCAATATGAAGCAGTGAACACAAAGACAGGACAAACAAAAGTGCAATGTATCCCTAATTGGCATTGGTAATCTTATAATGGTGCAGGATTCAAGTACAACAATTATGAGATGCATGTAAAGAAGAAGTAGAATATGCAATTCAATAAATCATAACAGGCAGTGCATAATTTTTTTTAAAGAAATTCATTCAAACTGCATGTGGTTAGGCCCTATGTGTAAACATCAAGTGGTGCAAACATAATATATTTAATAAACAGTACTTGGTCTGTGTGTCCAAATAAAAAGCATCATGTTGTCGTTACATTACCAAGATTATAATTGAAACAAATCAGTAAGCCACACTCCACTTTCAACATGCGAACAACCCACCCCTCGCATGCACCCAACCGCACACCATGCACAGCCTCTATCCTGACCCCTTATGTGTGTTTGTTTATGTTTTCTCCCCAGTTGCCCAGGCAAGAAACAAAATGGCGGCCGCAATTTGTCTTTCAGGTTGCAGCCAGGCAAATCAGTACCTTGCTTTATGCTGGGATTCTTTCCGAACAAAAATAGCTCCCGCATGTTGCCTCCCCCCTCTGCCCGCCTCTCCCCATGCAGCAAGAGTGCCCTTGGCCTGTATGTTACCAAGGAAAATGAGCCCCCAGTTGTAAATGTGATGCAGTAGACCCTTCACACCCATGAGCCCTATTGCCTCTACACCTGCTTCACCAATGATTGCAACTAGCTCATGAAGTGAGGTGTTCTGCACCTTCAGCACCAATGATACCTACATCCCTGTCTCCTCTGTCCACTCCATTAGCCTAAGGTAGGCTGCCTGCCCCTTTGTTTTAAAAAATGGATGAACGTCCCACATTTCGCCCCATTTGCTTGGCCATGTTCTGTGCACAGCAATAGTGACCTGGGCACTAATGCTAGCAAAAATGGCCCTCCATTTACCTTTTTGGTAGAAAAAAACAGCCATACATTGGGTGCAGGCCCCCCCACACACTTCTAGCCCCAGTACCACTGCACCTGATGTGCTAATGGTAATAGAAAAATGAAAGAAATTGCTCCCACACTGTGCCCACTTTCTCTGGCTCATCTCTTAGATGGTATCCAAGGACCTCTCTCCTTTCCTCTTTCTTGTGGGCCATTACTTTGAGCCTATCCTGTACTGTGTGTAGCAGTACAGTTTAGAAATAACCGCTTACACTAATACATGGTTTTCAGGATAGGTACCAATGAGGAACAGGCAGCAAGAAACATTTTTAGTACATAATACATTTGAAGATCCTCTCATAATATTATTATATGGAATTCAGATGCTTCCGGAATTTATTCAGGCAACAAGAATAATAACATTGTATACAGGGCGGTCTGGGACAGTGATATTGTCCTTGATTGGGTACAGCTTATTCCCAAAGACTGCGAAAACTCACAATTCTTTATTAGGGCAAAGGCAATCCCAACAACGATGGTCAAGTGTTGTTGTGGCTGGTGTGTTGCCATTTCTAAATGAAAGACAGTACATTTTCTGGTTATGATAGCACAAACTTGATTTCAAACACAATAGAAACTTAGAAAAGACACACAACGTTTACAACTATGACCATGTTTCTAAAACTCAGAGAACATTGGATTCAATCCCTGCTAAACAGAACATGATTCTTACAATACCATATCTCATGCACAAAGTGAATGATTGGCTGGGGAATTTCGTACTTGCCCTGAGTTTCAACTATTGTAAACCTTCAGATCTGTTACAATCTAATGTCGATTTATGATTCGTTATCCCACCAGTTGGGATATCCAAAGTAGTGGGCAGTACTCTCTCACATCTTGGCCGAAGTCAAAAGAACAATCTTTCTATTGGGTTGAATTGCATTATGTGCCACCCTGCGTTCAGAAAGACGTGGAAGACATTGCTGTTTTGCAAAGCAATCTTTGAATTTCTTTAGCTTTCGCAATAGAGTCGACCCCCCTAAAAACGTATTCTGCAGTAAGTAGTTGGGTACAAGTGTTTTGAGTTGTATAATATGAAGTGTCTGTCGGAGTGAACCTATGATTTGTAAATGCCCACACTTCCAAAAACACAGACACACATTCTCTTGTCTATGTTTTGAAGGCCTTAAAATGTTTAATTATTTAAAACAAAAAGGCCCTTTCAGTACCCCTAACAATTGCAATTCCTCTCTTTCCAATGCCCCTTAGCTCCATGCGCTTCTGATATAATGTGTTTAACACAATCAATGTCCCAGGATGATTGTTGGGAAATCTGAAAACCCACCCCCTCCCCCAAACCATACTGACCAAGCTACGCCACAGATTAGAGTTTGCATTACGAGTACTCATTCATTCAGCTAAAAAGACATGTCTTCGACTACGTCAGCCCTTGCTGTGCATCAAAGTGTTTTTAAAAAAATACACAAAAATAATGGACTTTAACCCTCAGGGTGCCTGGGGCAAGCTGGTCTCGTCTGGGCACACGGTTCCCGCGTGCCCTGGACGAGACCAGCTCGTCCTGCACCCGGCACACACCCACCAGTCGAGGATGGAAGGGGAATTGCTTCCCCTTCCACCCAGACCCCCCCTCGGCAATATGATGACATCAGCGCACTAACAGCGGGTCGACATCATCAGAAGCTGCAGAGGACGCGCTGGAAGCCATTTGCTTCCAGCGCGTCTAGAGAGACGATGCCTTGTAGGTGAGTCCTTCTCTTTTGGGGGTTTTTGGGGGGAAAAGAGACACAGGGGGAAAGGAAAGAGTTTTTCCTTTCCCCCGTGCCTGTTTTCAGTGGATTCCTGCTCCATGATTGCAGGCGGGGCCCGCGATCGTGGAGCAGGAATCCCCACTAGGCACCAGGGATTCTTTTTTAATGTGATTTAGGGGAGCGACCCCTTGGGCAAGGCTCGCTCCCCTGGGGGGGGCAATTATAAATCCTGTTTCGGACCACCCGGTGCAGATCGGCTGTTTTTTTGGCCGATCGGCCCCCAGGGGGGTTGAAACCCACTAGACCACCAGGGATTTTATTTTCCTTACGTTTTTGGGCAGTGAGCCCTTAGGCAAGGGTCGCTGCCCCAGGGGCAATCATTTTTTAGACGTTTCGGCCCCCCCTGGGGCTAGATCCGCCATGTTTTTGGCCGATCTCGCCCCCAGGGGGATCGAAACCCACTAGGCCTCAGGGATTGTGTGGTGTGTGTTTTGTGTGTTTGGGGGCACCCCATGGGCAAGGGTCGCCCCCCCCCCAAAATGGGGAAAATTAGTATTGGCCATTTCTGCCCCCCTTGGGGGCAGATGGGCCTCTTACTTTTAGGCCCATCTGCCCCCAAGGGGAGCAGAAACCACCAATACGCCAGGGATTTTTTTATTTTGTTCTCCTTTTTTTGTTTTGTGCTGGGGGTACCCCCTTTCGCCCCCTTTGGCAAGGGTCGCCTCCTAAAGGGGGTACAGAGCTGTTGCCCATTTCTGCCCCCCCCCCCCTTGGGAGCAGATTGGCCTATTTCTTTCACGCCCATCTGCCCCCAAGGGGGGGCAGAATCCACTTAGGCACCAGGGATCCTGTGTGTGTGTGTTTTTTGTGGGGGGAGGGCGGCACCATTGGCAAGGGTCGCCCCCCAAAGGGGGCACATTACTGATGGCCTTTCTGCCCACATTGCAGTCAGATCGGCCTATTTTCTTTAGGTCCTTCTGCCCCCAAGGGGGGCATAAGGCACCCCAATGTCAGAGATTTCTTTTTTTTTGGTTCCCTTTGTTGTTTTGTGTGCTGGGGTTGCCCCCTTTGACAAGGGTCACCCCCGAAGGGGGCACAGAGCTGTTGTCCATTTCTGCCCCCCTTGGGGGCAGATTGGCCTATTTTTTTTAGGCCCATCTGCCCCCAAGGAGGGCAGAATCCACTTAGGCGCCAGGGATCCTGTGTGTGTGTGTTTTTTGTGGGGAGAGGGCGGCACCATTGGCAAGTGTCGCCCCCCAAAGGGGGCACGTTACTGATGGCCTTTCTGCCCACCTTGCAGGCAGATCGGCCTATTTTCTTTAGGTCCTTCTGCCCCCAAGGGGGGCATAAGGCTCCCCGATGTCAGAGATTATTTTTTTTTGGGTTCCCTTTGTTTTTTTGTGTGCTGGGGGTGCCCCCTTTGACAAGGGTCACCCCCGAAAGGGGCACAGAGCTGTTGTCCATTTCTGCCCCCCCTTGGGGGCAGATTGGCCTAATTTTTTTTAGGCCCATCTGCCCCCAAGGAGGGCAGAATCCACTTAGGCACCAGGGATCTTGTGTGTGTGTGTGTGTGGTATGTATTGTGTGGGGGGCAGCCCCTTTGGCAAGCGTCGCTCCCCAAAGGGGTGCACATTACTGATGGCCATTTCTGCTCCCCTTGGGGGTAGATCGGGCTATTTTTTTAGGCCTATCTGCCCCCAAGGGGGCAGAAGCCACCAATACGTGAGGGAATTTATTTTGTTGCTGTTTCCCCTTGGTTTTTTTGTGCTGGGGGCGCCCCCTTTGGCAAAGGTCACCCCCCCCAAACAGGGTACAGTGCTGTTGGCCATTTCTGCCCCCCTTGGGGGCAGATCGGCCTATTTTTTTTAGGCCCATCTGCCCCCAAAGTGGGCAGAAGCAACTTAGGCACCAGGGACAATTTCTAAGTTCTTGGTGGCGGGTGTTTGTCAACCGGCAAAGTATTTGTATTTGTGATTATAACAGTTTATTTCTTCTTTCTGTTCTAGTTCAAAGCTTTTGCTTCCTTTGCTGTGGATCATTGCGGTTTTGGCAGTAGTTGTCCTGCGGTTTTCATAGTTGCATGTTTTAGGTAAGTAAAAGCAATTTACTTCAAAGGAGTATTTTTGACATGCATGAATGACATGTTTGTAGGTGGTGTACTAAATGCAGGATTGTGTGTGAAATTTTCCTTAGATTTGAGCACAATGATATTTGTGTTGTCATATGTCTAATTTGTTTTTTTTCTTCTTTCGTTTTAGTGGGATATCATTGGTGATAGCTGTGTCTGTGCAGAGTAGTTGCTGATGAGTAGCTTTTTCAGGCAAGTGAGTGGTATAGTTTTTTAGTACATCACTCTTTGTGATAAAGCTACACTTTCTTTATTACTTATTTTAGTGCCGGTTGTTGTTGGCAATCCATTTGTTGTTAGAAAGGATCATGGCTAGCCGCAGAGTGATCACTCAACAGGTTGTTGGCATGCTTTTTTAGTCATCTTCAGACCATGATTATGAAACTGACTCTGCATCTGAGGCAGAGGAGGAAGTGAGAGATTCTGGCAGCGACTTTTCTGTTCGAGAGGATTCTTCTGATGAGAAAGCCACTCTCAGTGCAGATGAATGGCCTGTTTTAGAGGAGGACATTGCTGTGCCGAGAGTGCAGCAAGCTGGGATTGCCCAAACATGAAGCGGCCACAGTTACCTGCATTTACCGGTCTCCCAAGGTGTAGAGTCAATACGGAAAACTTTTTGCCTGTCAATTTCTGTCACTTGTTTATGGACGATGTATTTTTGGAAGAGATTGTGGAGCAGACTAATTTGTATGCTGAGCAATATTTGAGGGACAACGCTGCCAGACTTAGGCCTCAGTCTAGAGCCACTCAGTGGGTTCCCACATATCTGGAAGAGATGAAAACGTTTTTAGGTTTTACTTTTTTGATGGGGTTGATAAGGAAGCCGTCACCGGCTTCTTATTGGTCTACTAGTCTCTTGATGGCAACGGCTATGTTTCCTGCAACTATTACACGTAATCGCTATTTGCTTCTTCTTCGTATGCTGCATTTTGTAGACAATCCTTTAGCCTTACCACGAGATCACCCTGATTGTGACCGTCTTTTTAAGATTAGGTCTGTCCTCGATCATTTTGTAGATCGGTTTTCAGAGGTCTATGTTCCAGGCAAAGAGATAAGTGTAGACGAGTCTTTGGTCCTTTTCAAGGGGCGTTTAGTTTTTAAGCAGTACATTCCTAGTAAGAGGGCACGGAATGGAATTAAATTGTATATGCTGTCAGAAAGTCGTACAGGATACGTGTATAATTTCCGGGTCTACACTGGTAGGGATTCCAGTATTGACCCTCCTTGTTGTCCGACCACTTTTGAAGTTAGCGAGAAAATTGTATGGGAACTTGGTAGACGACTGTTTAACAAAGGTCACCATTTGTATGTAGATAATTTCTACACTGGAGTGCAGTTGTTCAAGAAGTTGTTTAGAGTGGACACTGTTGCTTGTGGCACAATCCGTTCTAACCGGAAAGGCTATCCAAGGGAGCTTGTCTGTAAAAGACTTGAGAGGGGACAGTGTAGTGCCGTGCGGAATAATGAGCTGCTAGCTCTGAAACTTTTAGACAGGAGGGATGTGTACATGCTATCTACCATCCATGATGATAGTACTTCCCCTGTGACTGTTTGGGGTCAGGTTGCCGAAGTGCGCAAACCTGCATGCATTTTGGACTACAATAGGCACATGGTGGGTGTTGATAGAGTAGATCAGAGGTTAGAACCTTACACTGCTCTTCGTAAGTCTTACGTGTGGTATAAAACGTTTGCCCTACATTTATTTCATTTGGCAACTTTTAATGCTTTTATTGTGTTCAAGGATTGTTCACCTGAGTCAAGGATGAAACTTGTTAATTTTCAGGAGTCATTGATAGAGAGCCTTATTGTGGTGGAACAGGCAAGAGTTCCTAGAGTAGCAGTGGTGGAGGATGTGGCTAGATTGAAAGATCGCCACTTTCCAGATCACATTCCTCCCACTCCCAAAAAAGACTTGCCCACTAAGAAATGTATAGTTTATGCCCAAAGAGGTATCCTGGGGGAGAGCCGGATGTACTGCCCTGATTGCCCTTCAAAGCCTGGGCTGTGTGTGGACGGCTATTTCAGAAGTTACCACACAAAGAAAAAAATCTGGGGAAATACCGTGAGCGTAAACTGCCTATTTTATATTTTCATATGTTCAGTTTCACGGTTGGCATCATGGTCATGTATTTAGTTAGAGCTTTTGTGTTTGTAGTTTTGTACTTATTTTATAATTAGTTAGTGGTTCCTTTGTTGTTTATAAACAAAAAAAAGTTATGGCGGTGTGCATGGGGTGGCGCTTGGCTGGTGGCGTGGGTGGGGTGGCACTTGGCTGGCGGTGTGCATGGGGTGGCGCTTGGCTGGCAGTGTGCGTGGGGTGAGGCTTGGCTCGTGGTGTGCGTGGGGTAGCGCTTGGCTGGCAGTGTGCTTGGGGTGACGCTTGGCTGGCCGTGTGCTTGCGGTGGCGCTTGGCTGGCGGAGTGCTTGGAGTGGCGCTTGGCTGGCGGTGCCAGACAAACGTCAGTCCACACACTCCCATCAGCTAGTGTGACTGCTGTATCAGGCATGTGGGCGTATGTAAGTGATGGGCCCTTGAGTGGCGCTGTCTGTCGATGTGAGTATTGTAATGTGCTGGGCCCGTGGCTGACGGCGTGAATGGTCTTGTGCAAGTCATGTATGAAAGGTGTGTGAATGGACTGTAAAACGGTTGGTGCCTTGACGCAGCTTTACAGCTCACAAGCTGTGAGTCAATGTTCATTTTTTGCCCTTTAAGTTATTAACAGTGCATTTCACTTTTGTGAAATTTCTTGTTAATAAAATTTGATCTACTGAACCATCACTCACCCTTGTGCCAAATCCAACTAGTATGTGTGGTAAAAATGACAAAAACTGCTCCAATGTAATCAGGCGTCGCAGCACACTTGTGACACGCTAGGTATCTCAGGTGGGACCCCGATGATGAAGCATGCCACCAACCACCTGGTGGGTGAGGGGTCTTTTTCACATAACCTAAGTGTGTTTCTTTTCACAATGTTAGTGTTTGGCACATCACAGACGTACGTGGACACATCAAAATGATATATTACAAAACTACCTGTGTTTGGGGGGAGGGGGCACCTATGTTTTTGGTCCTGGGTGCGGCCTTCATGTAGTGAAACCTACCGAACCCAGACATTTTTTTAAACTAGACACCCCAAGGAGTCCAGGGAGGTGTGGCTTGCGTGGATCCAAGTGAGGTATCATTTTTATCAGGAGACTTGGGGGAACGCTGGGTGGAAGGAAACATGTGGTTCCTCTCAGATTTCAGAACTTTCTGTTACCGAAATGTGAGGAAAAAGTGTTTTTTTAGCCAAATGTAGAGGTTTGCAAAGGATTCTGGGTAACAGAACCTGGTGAGAGCCCCACAAGTCACCCCATCTTGGATTCCCCTAAGTCTCTATTTTTCAAAAATGCACAGGTTTGGTAGGTTTCCCTAGGTGCCGGATGAGCTAGAGGCCAAAATCTACAGGTAGACACTTTGCAAAAAACACCTCTGTTTTCTGTGGAACAATGTGATGTGTCCACATTGTGTTTTGGGGCATTTCCTGTCACGGGCACTAGGCCTACCCACACAAGTGAGGTATCATTTTTATTGGGAGACTTGGGGGAACGCTGGGTGGAAGGAAATTTGTGGCTCCTCTCAGATTTCAGAACTCTTTGTCACCTAAATGTGAGGAAAATGTGTTTTTTTGCAAAATGTAGAGGTTTGCAAATGATTCTGGGTAACAGAACCTGGTGAAAGCCCCACAAGTCACCCCATCTTGGATTCTCCTAGGTCTCTAGTTTTAAAAAATGCAGAAGGTTGGTAGGTTTCCGTAGGTGCCGGCTGAGCTAGAGGCCAAAATCCACAGGTAGGCACTTTGCAAAAAACACTTCTGTTTTCTGTGGGAAAATGTGATGTGTTCGCGTTGTGTTTTGGGGCATTTCCTGTCGCGGGCGCTAGGCCTACCCACACAAGTGAGGTATCATTTTTATCGAGAGACTTGGTGGAACACTGGGTAGAAGGAAATTTGTGGCTCCTCTCAGATTCCAGAACTTTCTGTCACCGAAATATGAGGAAAAAGTGTTTTTTTAGCCAGATTTTGAGGTTTGCAAAGGATTCTGGGTAACAGAACCTGGTGAAAGCCCCACAAGTCACCCCATCTTGGATTCCTCTAGGTCTCTAGTTTTCAAAAATGCACAGGTTTGGTAGGTTTCTCTAGGTGCTGGCTGAGCTAGAGGCCAAAAGCCACAGGTAGGCACTTAGCAAAAAACACCTCTGTTTTCTTTGGGAAAATGTGATGTATCTACGTTGTGTTTTGGGGCAGTTCCTGTCACAGGCGCTAGGCCTACCCACACAAGTGAGATACCATTTTTATCGGGAGACGTGGGGGAACATAGAATGCAAAACAAGTGTTATTGCCCCTTGTCTTTCTCTACGTTTTTTCCTTCCAAATATAAGAGAGTGTGTAAAAAAAGACGTCTATTTGAGAAATGCCCTGTAATTCACATGTTAGTATGGGCACCCCGGAATTCAGAGATGTGCAAATAACCACTGCTCCTCAACACCTTATCTAGTGCCCATTTTGGAAATACAAAGGTTTTCTTTATACCTATTTTTCACTCTTTATATTTCAGCAAATGAATTGCTGTATACCCGAAATAGAATGAAAACCCACTGCAAGGTGCAGCTCATTTATTGGCTCTGGGTACCTAGGGTTCTTGATGAACCTTCAAGCCCTATATATCCCTGCAACCAGAAGAGTCCAGCAGACGTAACAATATATATCTTTCAAAAATCTGGCATCGCGGGAAAAAGTTATAGAGCAAAACATAGAGAAAATGGCTGTTTTTTTCACCTCAATTTCAATATTTTTTTATTTCAGTTATTATTTTCTGTAGGAAACGCTTGTATAATCTACACAAATCACCCATTGCTGAATTCAGAATTTTGTCTACTTTTCAGAAATGTTTAGGTTTCTGGGATCCAGCATTGGTTTCACACCCATTTCTGTCACTGACTGGAAGGAGGCTGAAAGCACAAAAAATCATAAAAATGGGGTATGTCCCAGTAAAATGCCGAAATTGTGTTAAGAAATTGTGTTTTCAGATTCCCGTCTGCCTGTTCCTGAAAGCTAGGAAGCTGGTGATCTTAGCACTGCAAACCCTTTGCTAATGCCATTTTCAGGGGGGAAACCACAAGCCTTCTTTTGCAAACCTTTTTTCCCTCTTTTTATTTTCACTGTATTTTGGCTCATTTCTTGGCCTCCTTCAGGGGAACCCACAAAGTCTGGGTACCTCTAGAATCCCTAGTATGTTGGAAAAAAAAGGACGCAAATTGGTCGTGGGTAGATTATGTGGACAAAAAGTTATGAGGTCCTAAGCGCGCCCTGCCCCAAATAGCCAAAAAAAAGGCCTGGCACCTGACGGGGAAATGGCCTGGCAGCGAAGGGGTTAAATCGGCGAAAATCTACTCTTGATACAAGCTTATTCCTTCGCATGCACCCCTAAATGTGTCAAATTTCTGCCGAAAATATTTAGTAACTGCTTATTAAAAGTCTTTACAGCCCTCTTCTCTGTCCTTGACTGAGGTGCACGTCCTTCCTTTGTTTCCATGAACGAGTCTAAGAGCAGGAAGTGTGACGTCATGTTCACCTGCAGCCCAGGTGTAGGTGGGGTTGTACCTGGCGCGTTCGGGGCCAGCCGTAACCGGAAGTAAGACCGGAACGGGGCAAGGTTGGAGAAACCCGGAAAGAACGACAGCATACCCCAAACTACCCGGAAAGTGAGATTATGGGGCTTTGACACCGGCGCCGGGCCTCTGCCTGCCACATTAGGTGAGAGACTGAAGACTGAGACGAGGTCGGGAGGCGAGAGATCCTGGGGTGTGAATTGGGCCGGGGCGCGGGCAGGCCCCTTGGTGTTCTAAATAAGGGAGGAGTGTTCATACTTATGAGAGACGGGGCTGAAGAGGTAAGGGGAAGGTCGGGTAGGTAGAACGATAGTGGACTGCACGCATTCATACTTCCGTATGTTTCTGCTGTACACTGATTGACATTATCATTACTTACCCTGGTTAAAATTGAGCTCCCTAAAGTAAAAGATGAATGTGAAACTACAGATTTCTCTTTTTCCGGCTCTAGGCTCCCCCCTTCACTGGTGTTCTAACAAGTTTTATGGATAAAATGCGTGGGTTTCGGAACAGGTTAGAACAGAGAAAGTATGGTCGGGAGGGTTAAGACATAGAGTGGATGATCCCATATATGGGGTACTCGCTGAACAGAAGAAAAATGATTGAGGGAAAATTGAGAAACTCAGTACTTCGTCGTTAAGGCCAATCGAAACAGACCAATACAGAACAGAGTATTTTTGTGTTGAGATAGCGGTTACTATCTTTATATGGGGCGCTGAAGCGCTTGCTTACATGGCTGTCCCTGTAGTGTCTTTGGTTGGAAGGATGTTGTCTTTGTTTTGATACAGTGGGCAATGTTTACGTGCCGTGGTGCGGTTATTTTATTGCTGAGTGCAACGCATATGTCATGTATGGTCCAGATTGAAACACTTCCCCAGTGTGGGATGGTGGTGTCCGTGGAGAGGAAAAAATACGAGAAGACTGGGTGAGGACATTTGTTTACATGAGGCGGAAGCAGGCAGGTGTTGTACTATTGACTTGGGCATGTTTTAAGAGGTAGCTCTCTGGAGGCAGAATCATTCGGCGGGAGTGGTATATGCAGATGAAAAATGGCAAGTGGCGGAGCAGTGCTGTGTGAGGATAACTTGCAGTGTGGACTAAAATATCAAGTGGGCATCAACATCCCCACTAACCTCTAAAATTACTTGTCTGGCCCATTGCTGTTTACATTCAATTTAACTGTCTCTGACCTATGAACAAAACCATAAGTAGTCTTCTCCTGGGGACGGCTAGTCTCAAGCGTCTCAATTTCCAGCCAAACTACTCCTCTAAGTCTTGAATGCTCTCCTGTCTGAACTACCATATGATCTAACGCCCCCCTCCCCACCAGCTACACAGCTCCATCTTTACAAATCTGACCACGATTGGCTTATTCCGATCATGATCTTTCGAAAGACTTTCCTCATGTGATTCCTGCTTTATCTGGTGAGAGGTTCTGGGAGAAGAGCCTAGTCATCTCTACAGTGTCGGGCAAATGCTGCCCCCCATAATATTCAGCAATGCCATATGAGCAGACGCAGCATGAGCAACCGTTGCTGTTCTTTAACCAGCCCTAAAGTATTTGTGATCACATTTTTGCACATATAACATATTTTTTCTAAAGCTGCATTTTCAGTCTATTTCTGTGGATGGCAGACTCAGTCGTTACTCTCGCCAGCTCTAGAGACCATGCCTCAGAGTACTCTTCTCAAATCTCTAGGTAGCGTGGCGCAGCTGGCTGCACCTTACTGTATATGACTTGGCACCTTAGAAGAGATGTTGCACCCTCTTTTTTTCCCTGTCGTTATCTCTGGTAGAAGGACGAAATGATCTGGGAGTACCTACATTGCTTTCCAGTTAGTAACTGTGGGCCACAAAGAAGGCTGGTCTTTTCTTCTTCCTAGATGCCCTTTCTTCTTCCCGTGTAACTGTCAAAGACCAACTTAAAAGTGATGATTGCTGTATTCCAGAACAGATCTGACAGGAAGTGTGGCTATAAACATTGTGGAAAAAACGAAATAAGCCACAATATTTACGTTCTCTTGGAAACCAGGGTATCAGCATGTGGGCTTTTGGGTTACTACCCCTACCATCTCATAGGCAGTGATCGTCGTCTAACTCGCCATTCTGTGAAAGTAAGCTTTTGTGCTAACTCCCTTCCGCAAAACAAATAAAACAATCTGATTTGCACAATTCAGGAATTACTTGACCTGCACCAAATACGCCGTAAAAGCTTCTCAATATTAATGCAACCCCTCCTGCATCCTCTGCATTGCTGGAAGGACTCGTTTATTTTCTAGTAGAAATGAGCCGAGCAACGCTGGACAATGACCGCTGGATCCGGATTAGGACTATCTGAGGTTCTTTACTTTAGCTCCTACTATTTCTTAGACATGCCTAGGAAACCATCAGAAACGACTGGACTTTAAAACTGAAGCGTTTTATACCACGAAATCACTAGCACATTCACTATGCAAGGCTGGGACGTAGATATCAACGGTGGGTGCTGGTGCCGTGACATCCACATATGCCTGTCCTTCACCTGCGAGAATGCCCTGCAGTCATACTGCCTTCAAACTCACACCTGCCTTTGACGAGCCACAAAACACCACAGGAGCCTGTTTTGCTTCCAGCTTGTACGTATAACAAGAGAAAATGATAAAGGAGCAGTGTGTTTTTTGTTACATTTCTGTAAAGGCCTCATGCTGTATCACTTTACATATTTTTGCAGATATGGTTCTATGTTTTGTGTGCATAGTTGGACTGAGGTATGTGTGTTTGTGAAATGCTGTATGGAAATTTGTCAGCGCAATCCTTTGTTGTGCCCTTTATAGAATGTACCTTTCGTTTCCTTTGTTAAAATCGTCATATCAGAGCTTTAGTTCGAATTCTTAACTGCTGCGGTTGTT
Source organism: Pleurodeles waltl (assembly GCF_031143425.1). Taxonomy (NCBI): domain Eukaryota; kingdom Metazoa; phylum Chordata; class Amphibia; order Caudata; family Salamandridae; genus Pleurodeles; species Pleurodeles waltl. The sequence continues at coordinate 976,198,842 of NC_090440.1, read as the reverse complement.
CTGATGCAGTTAGCCTGTTGGATGCACTGTAAGCTTCAGATAATTACCTTAATGACTGGAGTCTCGTGTTTATTATATTTGCAGCAATAACTAGGTGTTTTTTTTTTGCTGCCGCCGCTTGCCTGGGTATTAGCAAATATTGTTCAGGCTTCATGAAGACCCTGCAGCAAGATCATCTGTGCTTGGTTGCTGTTACTGTGAATGTTCCGAAGTTCAGTCCCTCTGTTGTGTGGCGTCTTCAACATGAGTTCAGTGAAGGGTCTGTCTGAAGTACTGGTTTATTTGGTTTTCATCCTCTAAAGCACCTTATTTATCTGATTGTAGGGAAAGGTCCGAGTAAATTCAGCTGTTGCATTTTTAGACTCATTTCATGTGATATCCATTGGAATTTCCATCATGGCGGTCCTTCTGAAAAGTATTGAAAGATAATGTTTTATGGAGAATTTGGCCATTCAGGCATTTCAAGTTGCACTTTCACATGCACAACCAATTTTAGATCTGGTGTTTATCCAACATCTTTATATTTTATTTAAATTTCATGTATAACATACGTACTAATAAGGGCTTTTAGTCGATCCTATTCATCCATTGGTCTGTTATTGTGTCATTCACAGTTTTCTTCCACCCACTAAAGTATACAACATGGGCTAATGGGTCAGCCTTTTTTCAGGCCTCCTGATTTTATTATTTTTTTAAAATAGTTTTTATTGATATTTTGCTTTATGCTTCTTCGATACATACTATCACAGTAGTGTACATACTTCAACCACGGGTCATAGTCCAATTGCATATATCATATACTAGAATTTTTAGTACACAAGTAAGGCAAGTGTTTTAATCCTTTATCTGCTTAAACGCCATGTATCTGTATCCGTCCTTGCTCTTAATTGCCTCGCTTGTACTCACACGTTCAGAAGCTCACGTACCTTATTCAAGAGTCTACATGTCTTCAAACTCGAACTAACTTTGTGTAATCTTGCGCTAATGGGGTGAGTCAGCTCTGGAGGATGGTTTATTGAACAGGGATGCAAGTGTCGTGACAGCTCAGGTGAGTTCTCCACCTCGTTAACTTTCTTTCCCAGCAGACCACTCCCTAGTCTAAGCTGTCCGCCACATTGGTTAGGGTCTCAGTGTAGCTTGTGGTAGGGTCAGGGCGCTCCCATCCACCTCACCGCCATGCTCCCATTTATCCTCTGCTCCGCAGTTAATCACCTTTCGTCACCTGCACCCCGGTATTATGTTGGTCAGCACCTATGACAATATCTGTGTGCACTGCAACCACACTCCCTCCCTGGGCCCCTGGGTTTACTCCCTCTTCTAGTGTACGTCCTTCCCATGCGTCCAGTATCTCCCCCCAGATTGGGGCAATTGGGTATTGACGGATCCCCCATACCTCCTCCCGTTTCAAAACCTGCAACTCAGCTCGTGCCCATGCTGTCACATCTCACCTCCAATCCCCCAAAGGAGGGCCCCTAAGCGACTTCCAACAGATGGAGATGCGACGCCTAAGGAGGGCCAAAGCCAGGTCCAGGAATCTACTGCCAACCTTCCCAGTGTGCAGCTCGGTTCTCAGGCCCAAAAGGCAGAGAGAGGGGTCCAACTCCATTCCTACGTCCAGCGCTCTACCTAGTTTGTCTAGCACCACTCTCCAGCATCATTGTATCACAGGGCAGAGCCATACCATGTGGTCCAAGTCCGCTTAAGTCTACCGCATTTGGGGCACATCCTAGGGTCTCCCCCATATATGAGTTTAACCTATGTGGCGTGAGGTACACTCTATGGACGTAGTTGTACTGTATGTATCTGAGGTGGGTGTTCAGTGACACTCTTCGGGGATAAGCTAATACTCTCTGCCACTCCACATCAGTCAAGTCTCTCCCCAACGTTTCCTCCCACTTCTCCCTAAGAGGTTGTAGAGAGCACAGTGTCCTCAATCTAGGCCTTGTAAAGTTTGGTGATGAGGTGAGTGTTCCCCCTGAGGTCAGTAATAGGTGAAGAATCTTATGTGTTTCCGGCTCCACATTAACTGTAGACCAGTATTCCTATATTTGATGTGTCAAGGATTGATACAGCAAGAATTGCCCACTTGGGACTCCACTCTCCTCAATCATATTAGCAAAGGTTCGTAACACTCCATCACGGAAGAAGTCGCCCAGTCATTCCGCCCCTGCTCGAGTCCAGACGTTCAACCAAGCCCCCATAAGTGGGTAAATTGTGGTACCTTGCGCCACCGCCTTCAGTGGCAATGCCGGGGAGTAAGCTATCTTTGTTCCCGTACATTGCATACATTTCTTCCAGCAGGAGAGTGCCACCGTCATTAGGACGTTCCTCACCTGAGGATTTATTCGGTGGCCAAGCATTTGTGCTAGTATTAAATCTCCATTCATCTCGCCGCCATACGTGGCACGGTCCAGGCGTCCCTCCCCAGCACACCACCTGGAGATCCACTGTAGTTGGCACAACAGGTAATAAAGTTCAAAATCTGGGCCCCCCCAGTCCACCCACCATCGCCAGATGGCAGAGAGTAGTTAGAGCGGTACATCTGCACCCCCCATCCCAAATAAGCTCCTGCAGCATTGTGTTCAGCCCCCTGAACCAACCCGCAGAGATAATCACCGGGAGGTTGGTGAAGTAATAAAGGAGGCGGGCAGCATGATCATTTTGGTTAGACACACTCTGGCCATCGTGGATAATTTAAGAGATCACCAGACCCCCACAGAAGTTCGCAATGAACAGAGCGCCTTACCAAGATTCTCTTCTCAGAGGTTCTTCAAATCATGGAAAACCTGGATACACAAGTACTTGAAGGTGCGGGGAGCCCACACAATATCCGCGGGGCAGGTGGATGGTTGTTCTTCACCTGCTGTCCACGAAAAGACATACGTCTTGCCTCTGTTTAGCCGGAGATACGAGTAGCTGCCAAAGGTTTCCAGTCTCGCTAATGCCCAAAGGCAGACCAGTTATGCCATCCCTTAGGTATATTAATATGTCATCTGCGTAGAGTGAAATATTATGTTCAGCCAGTCCTCACAGCACGCCCCTACTCTTACCCGCCATACGGAACTGGGCTGCCAGGGGCTCAATGGCAAAGTGCAAACAATAATGGGGACAGTGGACATCCCTGCCTAGTGCCCCTAAATATGGGGTAGGCTGCCAACACCGACCGGCCCGTCCTCACCCTCCCGTACAGCAAATCGACCCATCGCACCCATCCTTCACCCAGGCCCATCCTTAGCATCACAGTTCTCGGGTAGTCCCAGCGTATCGAGTTGAAGGCCTTCACAAAGTCTATCGACAAGAGTACTGCCCCCGGTAGCCTCTCCGCCTGTGGCATGTGTAGAAGCGCAAACAGTTGGCTAAGGTTGAGAGAAGTATTACGTGCCGGTATGAACCCATTTTGGTCATTGTGTATTAGGTTGGATATATGCTGGGCTAGCCGGTTGGCCAGGATTTTGCTTAGGATCTTAAAGTCGCAATTTAACATTGAGAGCGGCCGGAGGTCAGTCACCGATACTTCCCTGGATTCAAGCTTGGGGAGGGGAACCACCAAAGCCTCCCTCATTGACTCAGGAAGTAAACCCCGCTGGAGCGCCTCTGCATACAATTCAACCAGTAGGGGTGCTAGAATATTCGAGTATTTCTTGTAAAACTCCATAGGAAGTCCGTCTGTGCCTGGCGTCTTACCCATGGCCAACTGTGTGATGGCATCCTTAATTTCCTTTAGTGTTACCGGCCCAATGGGTCCCTGTTCTTTAACGCGAGGGTTCGTGGTGGTAGTGAACGCAAGTAACCCCTCAGGGACTCCGGTATAGCCCCCTCTGGCTGCCTGTAAAGGAATTCTGGAAGGCCTCGTTTATATCAGCCGGTCTGAGCACCTGCAATCCTCTCTTGTCCCGCACACTCGTTATTGCACACCTTATTCTCTGGGCCTCACTAACCACTCCAACATCTTGCCCGATGTATAGACGTCAAGTACCTCTGCATGTTATGGCAGCGTAACTGTTCCTCAGTCTGAGCATATGACTTCCTCACGTCAACCAATATGTGTTGTGCCGCCAGATCAGTACCCCCCTCTCTTTCCTCATCATGGATGATCTTTTCTAAGTGGGTAAGTTCTCTCTACAGAGTACGCCTAACCCCAACTGTCTGCCCCATACAGTGCCCCCTGGTTGCAACATTAAGCATTTCCCATTCTACATGTCTAGCTGTAGCGGACCCTTTGTTGTTATTAATGTGGTCCGTGAGGTAAGTGCAAAGCTCCTCCCTATAGGCCAAGTCTTCCAGTGCAGCCGGTCCCAGCCTCCACATTGTTATAGGAGGCCTGGTTTCCACACTTCTTCATGTAAGGAGCAGTGGATTGTGGTCTGAGAGGGTACGCCCCAAATATTCAGAGTGTGTGATTCCAAGAGCTATGGCTGCCGTACACACCACCCTGTCTATTCTGAAGCTGATGCAGGCCTGAGTAGTGGGAGTAGTCTCTTTCCCCCGGGTGCTGATTCCGCCATACTTCTTCTAGTCCCCAACATTGCATCCAGTCCCGTAAGCCTTTGGCTATCTTGTACGATAATGCACCTGCGAGTGGAGGAGTGGAACGGTCCAGCTCGGTGTCCAACACACCGTTAAAGTCCCCTCCAATCATTAGTTCTCCCCCCTGCCGTCTAGTAAGGTGGCTCGAGAGACGCTGCATAAAAGGAAGCTGGTCTTGGTTAGGGGCATATATACTGCTCAGCACCACCGGCGTCACATGCAGCCTGCCCTCCACTATCACAAATCTACCTTCCTGGTCTACATCGGTGGTTACGACTTCAAATGGGACCCCTGCTCTGATCCACACCAGCGCCCTTCATGCAAAAGCAGAATACGTGGTCCCAAATACAAGCCATCTCCATCTGCGCCTAAGCTTATTAGCCTCTCCGGAGTTAAGGCGGATCTCCTGCAAGAGTGCTACATGTACTCCCCTTCTTTTCAAGTATGACAGGATTCTGTGTGGTTTGGTCAGCTACCCCATACCCGTATGTTCCAAGTTAGAAAATTATATTCTGCCCTATCATAGTAGCTACATCAGTGGATTACCCACCCTTCCCATGGCCTCCATCCCCAGTCCCCGCCCCCCCCACCTCTCTCGCCTTCAATATCCTTTTCGAATAAGTGAACCTCAACCCCTTGTGCAGAACCAAAACATTCAACTGCAAACCCCAACTCCCCCTCTCCAGGACACCTCTCAAACAGTAGGTCACCCAATGAACAGTACAATGGCACAACTGAAACAACAAGTCAGTTGGTGTTCTCGCCATTCTCCGCTCAATGGCCGAAAAACCACTAAAACGGGGGGGGGGGGGGGGGGCTCCAAAGACATCAGGGCCTCGTACTCAAGTCATCGTCCTCACCTCAGGGCCATAGCCTTAAAGTTTATTTCAACCCAGTTCATCTGCGGTTTGTGGGGTCACCATAGGGACTCCATCCGAACAGCGGGAGCCCGCTTCCGAAGAAACAGATGCATGGTCCGAGTCCCCTTCGCTAGCCTCTGCTGGAGAGTTCACTCCACTCAAGGACGCCACTGCCTCCAATGTCGCTTTCTTTGCGGATTCCTTCTGGGCCAGGGTCGGTTCCATGTGCAATCAATATTTGCTTCGCTGTCTTCTTGGGCCTCTGTGACCCTGCCGTGCCACGCGGTCCATTGTGGCGCGGCAGCTCCCTCCGGTCCCACGTGCCTCCAGCCACTCCCAGGCCTCGTCTGGGGTCTGGAAGAATACAGTCTGGTCCTTGGAGATAACCCTCAATCTGTCCAGGAACAGAAGGGTGTACTGAATCCCTTCCTCCCATAGGGCCCTTTTCACCACCATAAAGGAGGCCTGCTTGTTCTGCACTATATTGTGAGTCCGGGAACAGAGTCACCAGTCCGTTTGCCACCTTGAAAGGGCCAGTCTCTCTGCAGTAGCACGTCCCTCTCTTTATAGTGCAGTAATTTAGCCACAACCACTCGGGGTGGTCTCCCCGGTGCCAGTGGTCTCGAGGGCATCCGGTGCGCCTGCTCCAGCGTGAAGAAAGGAGTAAGTTGCTCCCGGGCCACATCTGTATGCAGCCACCTCTCCAGAAAGGACACCATGCCCGTGTCCTCAGCACCTTCAGGAAGACCAATAATTCTTATGTTGTTTGTGCGGCTTAGGCCCTCAACTTCCTCCACTCTGCGCTCCAGGAGTTGGACCCGGTCTGGCAGCTGCAGTACCGTGGCTGAGAGTTCCTCTTGCTTTGGTGAAAGTTCTGCCATCGCGGTTCCCGTCTCTTGGACACTATCCACCAGTTTTTGGTGGTCTGCTCTCAACAGGCCCACCTCCACTGCCACTTTGCCAATGTCATGCTGGAGCGTCATTTTGGTATCCTCTATTGCCCCAAGAATCCTATCTAGGATGGCCTGCACCGGGGGCTGCGCAGTACTCTCCATGGTCCCTTTATTTTGTTCACTTGCGTATTTGCGGGCTTGCACCTTGCCCTTACTCCTGCTTCTGGAGTTCATCCGAGTCTCTGGGGGGCTGCTCACCAAAAGTTCACTCAGCCTGGCTCTACGCCACTCTAAAAATCCAACGCTATCACCAGCAGTTCATTTGCAGGACTCCCTACTTTAAACTGTACCTCCGTTGTTTTCAATAGGCCAGCAGATAGGCCTGCAGGATCATGTGTTGACCACTCAGAAGTTGACTATTCGTGCCCAGGCCAGTTTCCCCCGAAAGAAGTCAGCTGCCTCTCGCAGTCTCCTTGAGCTTCATTGCAGCGCCCGTCCTGGGGGCAGCTGATCGCCCAGTGCAAGCCCCTCTTCTCCTTTTCCGCCATCCGCCCGCACCGCTTCCCTCTGTCGAGCCGTGCCGCCATTCCGTGACTCCCCTGGCACTCGCCAATCCCCACCGGTACCGCCTCACGCGAAAGGCGATTAACAAGGAGAATGGGGGTAGGAGGCCACAACACCTCTGCAGGACCCCTCTCCATTCCGACGGGGCCGATCGCCCCTGCGGCCCGACTGCTGTGCCAGCTCCTCCGTTCGTGCTCCGTCCTCCAGGACCAAGCGTTATCCCTTTTAAGTGCCATTAAAACCGCAAGTCTGGCTCCACAGAAGACCTGTGCCCTCCTCATATTTATAGGGTTATGTCTCAGCAATTTAGTCCGTGCCTAAATAAAAAATGGAACTACTCTTTGAATTCTTTGAATTGTGGTGTATTTCCTTCCTTGTGGAAACAGGTGTTTCTTTTGCTACTTCTTAAGAAATTGAACATGGACCCTTGTGCCTTCAGCAATTTTAGACCTATCAAACTTCTACTTGCCCTGGCTCAAATTTTGGAGAACCTAGTGAACCAGCAGGGATCTGCCTTTGTGGAGGCAAATGACCTTTTCCCAGTCTGCAGCAAGCTATAGCACTGAAACAATTCTTCTGCAGGTGGCTAAGTTTGTAAGAGATGATCTTGATAAAAGCACACCTGTTCATGTTGGTGCAACCAGTCCTAGTCCTGTCACCAGCTTTCAACACAGTGTCCTATTCCATCCTCTTGAACAGATTAAGTCAACATAGTATCTAGGGCAAGGCTCTTTCCTGGTTTAGATATTTTTTCGGAGGTAGATCCCATCAAGTGTATCTTCACCCTTTTTCTTCAGCATCTAAACCTTTGGTCTGTGACGTACCTCTGGGATCAGCCTTTTATACCTCACCCCTGTTAGCATGTCTGACTTTATTTAGTTTCTTATCTTTAATTTATATGGGGGCGCGTTAGAGGTTCGATGGACCTTTTGACTGCACTTAGAGTAAATCCTACCATAGGACTCAATTTCAATACAAATCATTAACAATATCAATCAGCGGTATCAGTAATCTTTGGAGTCAGTAATCTCACTCACCATGGCCTTTTGGCCATGAATAACCACACCTTTTATGTAAAGGTTAGAATGTTTATTTCCCTATATTAACAATGATAACATCACATATCTTAGTCTCAAAATCAAATTGTATACATACAGAAACAACACTGGTTGACAAAATCTTCTACAGAATGTCAATCTAACCAAAGCATGGATGGTTAGGCACTCTAGAATTTTACTCTGAAATCTACAGCAAGAACAGTTGCACAATAGTAATCGCATACATCTAGATTCAGCAACTGAGTAACATCTGCTATTTATTAATAGCAGCTCATTAGCATTTTAGGATTTCTCTACTAACCTGATTAGAATAGCATGTTTGGACTTCATGCAAAACAATTTTGTCAACATAAATTTGGAAAATATCTAGCTATTGGCTTCATCAAAATTGGCGTTTGGTACCTAGTAACAAAAGACACATTACAACAAGAACAATAACATTTCATTATGCCTTTCCTCAATATGGATCAGCGTGCTGCGATTGTCTTAGTCAATTGGACATCTGTTCAGTCAGCATCGGCCACAGGCCATGCAAGGGAATGGTTCAGAACCAGGAACTCTAAGCTATCTGAACCACATGGAAAGCAGTGTCTAAGAGATCAGCATCAGAAGTTTAAGCAAGAAAGTCAAAGATATAAATAAAGTCCTCAGAAACCGTTCAGCTCCTCAGACAGAGTAAACAAAACTCCTCTCAGGAGGATGTCAAGGTTGTGTGTGAGGGATGGTGTGGGGGACCCTTTCTCCTTAGTCAGGTCGAGCTAAGTTCAAATCATCTAAAACTCTTCCCACGTCACCGTTGGTAAAAGAATCATGCGTTTACATTTAGTCCAATGAAGATAGAACTTCAAATCTAAGATATGACTAAACTGTCTTTCATATGTCGATGACTGACTCCTCTTCTCCTGTTACCGTTGTTGGATATCAATTTTGTATCACTCGCTTCTACAGCCAGTGCATCCATTGTTAGTTCCTGGGAATATTGCTTTGTCATACACTAAACATTTCAAAGTAACAATAATTAATACTGCATATTCTAGCAAGCAGTTCTCATGCGAAAAGAGAACATCTACTAGCGATTGGTCAAATCAGTGAAACAATACAAGTATTTTCTCTAAGCAGCCATTTTATGTGAATTATTTGAACAGAGCAACTTAACATGAGGCCGTGCAACTAGGTCCAATACCTCACTAACTTTAAGGCCTACATTTAATAAAGCAAATACTTAATACGTAATCATTAGGATAACACACTACTACATTGATTTAAACATGAGCACATCATTTCATATTAATAAGGACACTTCATGATTACTTACGGCCACTCAAGTAGGCAAGTTTTCAAAGTGGTGCATTATTTTTTATATTAAGTCAAAATTCTATGCAGATTCAACATTCAGAATACATTAATATTTATTAGCAAGATTTCAGCGTTAACAATCCACTGGCGGCCTTGACTGAAACCTGGGGTGTGAAGGTGGTGTCATATGCAGGTGTCACTCAACTTCTCTTCTCCTTTTTGAAATGTTCAGAGGTATCTCTACAAAACTGAGCACTCAAAGGAATTGCTGCTTGGATGGACTCAAACTGTCTTAAATTAAATTCTGACAAAGCAGAACTTATTTTCTTCATCCAAGAATTTCATTGGTCTGCTTCCTGAAATTGAAAATCTCTAACTCAGCCTCGTTGCTTGCTTGACACACGGACTGCAGATGATTCGGAAAGCAGCTGTGAGACTGATTTAGCGGGTTCCCCTCTGTCAGCATATCTCCCCCCTACAAAAGCTCAAGCAGCTACCTTCGCTCCCTGTGGTAAAATGTATTATTACATTTAAAGCCCTTACGCTGGCTTTTAGAGCACTTGCTGGATCAGACCATCGCTATTTAAGGAACTGATTGACCCCCTGCTCTTGAGAGAGTGCTGAGGTCTAACAACTCCGTTTGATGCAGATTCCTAACTTCTCTAAGGTTCGTTGCAGAGAGAGCTCTTTCACAGTACTTATGGCCAAGCTCTAGAACATCATGCTGCGTGGGGCTGAGTCGGTGACCATTTTTGAAAAGGGCGCTAAAAACATTGCTGTTTGACGCAGCCTAGTTACCTTGATGATGCGGTGGGATTTCGGTTTGTTCGGAGCGCCGGGACGCTTCTGCTGAAGCAGCTGCACACTTAAGAAATGCTATTTGATTTCATTTAATTTGAATGCAACTAGTTGATAACTTCACTCTGATTTTCATCATTTTGACCTTTCACAAGAAGTACATCCACACAGAAGGTACTCCCCTACAGTTCTAGGAACTATTATGACAATGATGGTTTTTTTGAGACTTGCAAAATGGTTTCTGTCCCTTTTAGTATGTCTCGATGTTTTGCTTTTTTGATCAACCAATTTTGGTCTGTTTACTGGGGTGAGTCTCACTACTTGTCTCAATCACAGTAATCACACGGCAGATGGACTGCACGTTTACTGCTAGTGTCTGCATTTTAAGATAATGCTGCTGGGAAACTAGGGTAAGGGGATTTGGCTGGTTACATGTGAAATCATATGAACATGTGTGTGCCTGTGTGTTCAGATTACGAGTGTGAGACTACTTTCGTGAGCAGCCCTATAACTGCACACAGGTAGCCTAGTACAGAGGGGGACACTGCAGGACTAGCTATTGACCTGGGGTAGGACTTTTAATATTAGTGGACACTCATAGGGAAAGGCAGTATGGTTTACTGTTTAGTCTGCAGTGACACTTTATTATATACATAGGAAAAATGTGCCTGGGAGTGCAACTTTGCTTCCCTTAGGCCTACAAAGTCCAGTGAGGTATGAAACTAGAGTGAAACATGACTATACAGGTCCCAAGATCATAAATGTACATCTTATAGGTTGTTCAGAATATTGATATTTCTCTGAGTCAGCTCAGGATTGGAGCCCATGCCTTTTGCCACCCTGCTGGGCCAAGTTAATTACTGTGCTCCCCAGCAGAGGGACTAAAAGCCTCCTAAGATCCTCTGAGGACCAACTGGGGTAAAGACCTGGACTTCCGCACCCAACTAAGAGGAGAGGAGCACAAGAGAACGAAGACCAGGAGAAAACCTGACAAAGGGAAGCAGTGGAACCGGCTCCCTGCAAAGTACCCTTCCTTGGAGAACAGGGGGTCTGTTGGTACTGCTCCTAATTGCTAGAGCTCACCTCTAGGACTAAATTGAGCCCAAGATCATCGAAATCGGCCCTATGGACCCCAAATTTTGGCATTTTTAAGGTTGGTGGCCTTTAGCGAACGAGCGGCACGCATGGGACTTCACAGCCTGCCTTAACCTTACCCACGGGCTGGTCGGGGGATTGACACCTGGTTGATGGGAAATTTGGCAGCCTTATTAGTGGGCTGTCCTTGGTTCTCCCAAAGTGGAAGCACGTCAGGATGCCCGAGTGAGTCCGGGCATCCCAAACAAAATAAAAAAACAAAAACCACCAAATAAAATCTACATAGCTCTCGCCAACACAGTGGCAGCCACTAGTAAAATATTCACTGCTTCCCTGTGGGAGTGCCTCATAATGCCTTGTGGTCATCCCAGGACTGCAGAGGCACCTTTAATGTTAAAAAGAAAGCGTGTGTGTAGGGTGGGGTGGGGGCTACAGGACTGCCGCAGTGTCCTCCCACAAAAAAGTTTTCAAAAGTGACCCTATGTTTTTGGGTTCCTAAAATTTATGACCCATCTCCTTTTTAGGATTTTCTCTGTTTTAAGCTCTTCCGAGGCTGAAGCTTTTGCTCTTTATTTGGGAGCCCAGCACCTTGTAGATACTGGTTCTGTGGCTGCATTTTTTGTGGCTTAAGGTTTTTAAAATAGATACACACACTATATTTGTTTTCATTTTTTTTTTAACCCTTTAGGCTCACAGTGGGTTTGATCAGTGTTAATCTACTTCATTGACAATAAGGATCATCTTTAGACATTACTAATGACTATGGTGAAAGTTTGATGTTTTTTAACATGTGGTTTGCTTTCCCTTTAAATTGGCACATCTTTGATAAAGCCAGTAGGCTTACCTTCTATTTTGTGATGACCCCTGATAACACCAATAGGCTTGCTGTGTTTGAAGTAATACCCCTGTATTGTGAGGAGGTACTGTGATTTTTTTTTATTTTTTATTAAAGGTTATGACCCTTTAGGTGTCCTACCACATTTCTAGCTGTTTTTTTTATATATATATATATATATATATATATATATATATATATATATATATATATATTCAGTAGTGTGTAATAAATGTGCTATTTTTTTTTCTAAAGAAAAAGCACTGACTGGACATCCATATATTAAATGCTATTATTGCTTGCCAATGGATGGTGATTACTAGCCCACGCCACCTCTCAAAACTAAGTTTTATAAAAACCTTGTCAAATCAAAAGCAGCACTGACCAAGCCAAAAGGCTGGCAGCCAATGGCCGGTTTTTAGTTCAAGCCTGCCAGGCAGCACAAGCTCTCTGAAAGTGTTATTGTTGGCTTACAGCTTACCACTGGTTAACTTGATTGTCACTCTCATTTGTTTGCTTTGTATTTGATGGCTTGCCTTCTTTTTCTTGTGCCTCTCTCTCCTGGAACATAGGCTCTTTACAGTCTTTTGAGTGTCTGATTTGCAGTCTTGCCCTGCTGACATTTAAGGAACTGCTTTTCTTTTTCATTCAGTACTCCGTGAGAGTATCTTTGTTTTGTAGCCCCAATTTGTGCACTGCTTCACTGCCCAAATACACCCCCCACCCAATGTGCTGTGTTGCTCTGACCCCACCCTCCCAGCAGATCTTTTTTTTTTTATTATTTCTTTTTATTGAGTTTTTATGAGGATCCACCATAACAACAAAGAAAAAATACATTGCAGTTACAAACTTTATCTTAAAAAATTTCCCCAGAAATTCCCAGAAAAACAATGCACTCTAAACAGAAACACTGAGAATAGGTAGCTATGCAAATGTATTCAATAGGTGACTCAATAACAAATTTCTCCACGGTTGTCGAAAAAGAATTTGCCTCAAATCGAGAAAATGTTTTTACCACTTCCTATTCTACTAGCATATCTAATTTTCTGCTTTCTGACTAGCACCATTTTGTTCCGCCATTCTTGAGGGGTGGGAGATAACTCAGAGCGCCAGTTACTTAACAAGAGAGATCTGACAACCAGTGGCGATAAAAACGAGTTTCTCCCACCTGGAAGGGAGTCTTGCCTCCGGGACGAAGCCTAGGCAGAACAGCCGGATACTGGGAGTTATAGTAACCTGCGCCATATTTGTTAACATCTTGAATATTCCCTCCCAGTAGTCCTATATACATTGACATGTTCCAATCATATGTATCCAACCCGCTGCCCCTACTGCCTTACAGTGAAAACAGAGATCAGGACAGCTGGGCAGCGCACGGGACAAGGCTTGCGGAGTTCGATATAATAGCCATTTACTGAAAAATATAATTAGATGCCAATTCGTGCCCCTGAGAACTGAGAAATTTAGATGATTAATTCTCTCCCAGCACTCACTTGAGAGATCAAAGTCCTCTCGACGAGCCCATTTTTTTTTTGCCTTTGCCTCCAGATCGACCTTATCCCTGTCCATCAATAGCCTTCTCCAGGACCCGGCGCTCCTTATTCCAGGAGGATCGACCAATTCTGAGACTAACGCCTGGGCATTAATGATTAAATTGATATCCAGATCCTTTAGACTGTTTAGCATAATATTATAGGAACCCACCAAAAGAAAATTATTTTTGACAACCATCTGGATATTTAAGGGAGTTTCCCAATTGTCATTGATATGGAAATCCCCAATTTTAGTAAATCCTGCATGCCCCCACCTCCCTATTAAGTCTGCATTGAGCTGAGCACCAGAGCGTAACATGAACTGTGTAAGGGGCGTGTTGAAATCCAGATATGGGTTGAATATTTTCTGAAAAAAATCGGACTTTCTCTTAAAGAGCCATTTAAGAATCTTACAACTAACTTTTTTTGGAGATTTCGCCAAAAGTGCTGGATTCTGAATGTCGTGCTCCCTACATATTAACTCACGAAAGTCATTAGGGAATGTTGAACCTACAAATTGTTCTGCTTTAAAACAAGTGAGATAATGTGCAAAAAAGGCAAAGTAATAGTCTTTAAAATTGGGCAAAGCTAACCCCCCTTTTTTTTGTCCCTATATAATGTGCTTAATGCGGCTCGAGCCTTCTGATTTTGCCAAATAAAAGGACGAAACATAGACTCCAGTTTAAAAAAAAAGTTTTGTGTTAAAACACACGGGATGGCCGAGAACAGAAAATTAAATAATGGTAATACTGAGATTTTAATCAATGCAGTTCAGCCTAGTATAGAGAGGGGGAGAGACCCCCATCGGGCAAGTCAAGGCTGAGTTTTTGTGAGCAGCGGAGCGTAATTAAGGTCATACAAGTCCCTTATATCGGCTGAAAAATAAACCCCAAGATATCTCTCTGGCCTGGTATTCACACAGTGTCGTAATTCGGGGTGGAGATTAATAGAAGAGGTGCCACACAAAATAATATCGGTCTTGCTCATGTTAATCTTGTAGCTACCAATTTTCTCAAATTCGGCAAAAGCACTAAAAGCTGCTGCCTGCAAAGTTCGCTCTTCATCCAAAAACATAATAATATCGTCAGCGTAGAGTTTAATCTTTACCATTGATTTTAAAGGGGGTTGAATCTGACTATTTTGTCTAATTTTAATGGCTAAAGGCTCAATGAAAAGAGCAAAAGGGATGGGCGATAAAGGGCAACCCTGCTGAGTCCCTCGTTGTACTTGAAGTTGACCGACACACATGGAATTAATAATAATATTAGCTTCAGAGTTTGAATACAACCTTTCAATTAGTCCAGAGACCTGAGAGGGCACCTTATAGCTAGCCAACACTGCGAAGAGTGTATCCCATATAACCGAATCAAATGCTTTTTCCGCATCTAATAAAAGAACGATAGCAGAAGTCTTATTAGAGGCAAAATAGTCAAGGGCCTCGGCCAAAAAATGCGTATTAGTTGCAAGTTGCCGACCAGTTATGAACCAATTTTAATCGGGATGCACCAGTTTAACAACCCCATTGAGCCTATTAGCCAAGAGTTTTGTGATAATTTTATCATCTGTATTTAACTAAGAGATTGGACGATAGGCATTAGGATCTTCCCTGTCCTTATTCGGTTTGGGAAAACTGACCACATTCCCTGAGTGCCAAAAATTGTGAGTCTGTTCGCACCTAAGTAGGCCATTAATCAAAGAGAGAAAATCATCAATGAATATCTTAATAAAAGTTTTATAAAATTCAGCCGGAAAGCCATCAGGTCTACAAGCCTTCCCCGTAGGGAGATTCTTAACAACCTCAACGAGTTCTCACTTCGTAAACAGCTGTATTAGAACATCACTGTCCTCTTCTGTAAGACTAGGAATATCCAATTTCCCCAAGAATTCCTTAATTGACCTAGGGTCAATATTCGGAGCATGGCTGTAAATTCGTCTATAATGCTCTAACATAATTTTGTCCACGGCTCTGGGGTCAGTATGTCTAATCCCAGTGATAGGGCATCTCAGGGTATGTATGATATCACCCGCTATTCGATCCCTAGCCTGCCATGCCAAAAATGTGCCTGTAAAATTACTCTCCTCATATACCTTTTGTTTATAAGTCTGAAATCCTATATCAACCTTCTTAAGGAAATTGTCGGCCAATGCCTTTTTAGCTAATTCAAAAGACTGTCTATTATTTTCAGAAGGAGCCTGTAGATAAGCAACTAAACACCTTTGCACTGCCTCTTCCAGGCCCCTGGTTTGTTGTCTCTGAGAAAATGTGTCTGCTGCCTCGTTGGCGATTACCAGCCCCCTGAAGAAGGCCTTAAATGAATCCCAAATTATGGCCGGAGTTGAAGATCCCTGATTGCGTTTGAAAAATTAACTAATTTCATTCTTAGAGATCCGGATCCATCCCTCGTCCTGAAGAAGCTGCTGATTGAAAACCCACCTTTTAGTTTGAAACTTGGGGACTTCTGAACAAAGAGACACTTCTAGCACCAGGGAGGCATGGTCAGACAAGCCAGAGTGCTGCACCGACTGAGCCTTAATGCGCAATGTTTTAGATATCAGAAACAAATCAATGCAAGGGGCACTTTTGAACCGGGTCGAGATACACGTATACTCTCTCTCATGGGGGGCATTCATTCTCCATGGATCACAAAGCATCAACACTTTAACATAGTCTTTAAAGATTTTGGCAACTCTAGGATTATTTTGTTTTTTGCCCCTAACGGTGGTATCCAAAATTGGATCCTGAAGAAAATAAAAATCTCCTCCAATAATAATTATACCTGATAATTGCAAAAGGGTTTGGAACATTCCTACATAGGGAGCAGGATCATCTAACAAGGGTGCATAAAAACTCACAAAAACAAATCTTTCTTTATCAGTTGAACAGTGCACCCAACACCATCGCCCTTCGGAATCGCAGCCAAAGTCAAGCGGCTGTGCATTGAGACCTCGCGCTAGAAAGACCGCAGCACCTCTATGGGCTGCTGAGGCTGCGGCAACCACCTTGAAATCAGCCATTTCTTTAAACATATGAAAGCCCGCAATTTTTTTGACTGCAATATGAGTTTCCTGCAAAAGAATAACCGTGGGATTTAGGGCAGCTACCCTTTCTTCGATTGCAGACCTTTTCCTCTGGTTATTTAACCCATTCACATTCCAGGAAACTATTCTGAATGAATGATTCAACTTTGCCATCGAGTTCTCCAGAGAATAGCCAAAAAAATACCTGATCTGAACCTAGTCCAATTAACATCACTCCCTCTATAACCTTCTCCATTCTGAAATGCACATAGCTACTATTTAGTGCGAAAAACCAGGATCCTACGTCCCTTACCAATCCCCCCCAACCCACGCCCCCACCCTTGGGTGGCCAGAGCCTGGGGCCCTCCCGTCTGAGCAATCCGGGGCCACCCCCCACCCCTCAACCCCATCCTTCCTTAATTGGGTGCCTTGACATTGCGCCCTTTACCATAGACTCAGAAAGGACTACAGTATAAGTACCGTAAAGACGCATTTGATTTTCGCTCAACGAAGCCCACCTTTCTGAAGGAGAAATCTCCCCCCAAGTGTCAGGTCCATCCTCCTATCCCCCTCTCCCAATCATCTCCCCCCGTCTCTCCACCCTCTGCCCTGACTGCTTCTGAATTGAATGCAACAAAGTCTTAGCAGCATCAACTGTATGAATTAAATTAGAATGTCCCTGATAAAACACTTTAAGTTTGGATTGCTGTACAAGTCCTGCCAGAGCACCAGCTTTTTGGAAAGCCGGAATCATCCCTTTCAATTCTCTCCTTCGATGTGCAGCCACCACAGACATATCAGAAAATGTTTTAAAGGCAAAATCGCCAGGAACCTGAGGTATTTTACTCTTAATTGCTTGTTGAAGAATACATTCCTTGACCCGAAAATCACCAAAATTAACGAGGATAGTTTGAGGATACTTTGCTTGGGATGACTGCACTGCTGGAACCCGATGGGCCCGCATGATCGTAAGATCCAAATGTTTATTTTCCTGGTTCAGAGAGAACATGCTGCAGAATAAAGTCTGTGATTTAGTTTGTGACAGTCTGTCCATTTTCGCGCCCTTCAGGAATTCCCGTAAATCTCAAGTTTGATCATCTATCCGGATCTGTAAGTCTAACAAATCAGCTTGACATTTTGCCACTGATGGTTCCTCCGAGACGCAAGCATCCTCCAGTTCGGATACTCGCTGTTCAGTCTCCTTGATGCGCGAGTTAAGTTGCTGTATATTACTTGAAATTAAATTGAGTTGTGATTCCATCTTCTGATTTGCCTCATTTTGTGAGATTTTCAAGGCTTTTAACTCAGACAAGATCTGAAGAAGCAGATTTTCCGAAAGAAAATCGGAGCTTGCCTTGACTCTAGGTGCGTGAGAAAACAAGCCCATTTCAGAGTTCAGCTGATCCTGGACCGATTCAGAAGTTCCATTAGCGGAGGGTTTTGGAGGGGGCCCACCTGTAACACTTATCCCTGACACAGCAACTGAGTCGCAGGACTCGCAAGAGAGATCAAGTAGAGAGCTGTTAGCTTGAAGAGCAGAGGCAGAGTTTGGGTTAGTAGTCAATGCAGGAGCGTCGGCTTTTTGACCCTTCACTAGTCCAGAGAACAGAGGATAGAGCATTTTTGAGCCTATGCCCATATCCAGAGCCTGACTGAAAGTGCCATCGACGCTACAGCTTAAGGCCAATTGAGTCAGAGGCGGGCTAGCCTTATTCATTGATTGTGAATTTAAATTTGAATCCAAGTCCGAGCTCCTAGCCTCTGCCAGAGGAGAATCTGAACCAGCATTTTGCGAGCTAGTCATAGAGGGGGCGGTAAGCTGTGAGGAGAAGTGTCGCTAGAAGGCAATACAAGAGTTGGTGGAGGAATGCCCACTGGGGCGAGTGATTTAGCTGTAGACAAAGTGATCAGTAATGCGAAGTGGAGTTATTTTGAAACTAAGGAATAGGGTGAATGCAGTCTTGTTATAATGTAACGTTGTATGTGAACTAGTTATTCATGCATATAAGCAAGGAGTATGAATCGTAACGCAAGAAGGCATTAATGAGTGGTAAAGTACTCACAAAATGGTGACCGCTTTGGAGAACAAGGCGAGTCTGTTGTCGCCTTTAATGTAATAAGGAAATTACGTGATTAAAAATTGTGGGGTGACAGCAGTAACGGTATGGAATGGAGATCAAGGCTCTGTCAAACCGAAACGCGCTAGCAGTAAGGGTGTGGAACGTAGATCAAGGCTCTGTCAAGCCGAAGCGTGCTAGTTCATTTCTTTTTCCTCGTAAACAGCAGGAAAATAAATATACTAGAATCACTGTCGGAGTGCCGGTCTCCAGTGTTAGATTAAGGACAGAGAAAAGTGAGCATGTGAACGTGCTGCTGATTTGCATTTGGGCTGGTGAGAGGAGCAGATGTTCGAGGGGGCCTCACCATGGATCATTGGTCTGCAAATGTTGCATTGCGTTTAATGTTTATTGATGACCTCTCTGTGCAATGGAAAGGCACAGAGGGGGGGAAGCCCATCAATTTATATCTGAAATTAACAACAATCACCTCAATTAGAAGTTCACCGCCAAAATAAATATCTCCATCATGGTGGGGATACTCGGACAAAATTCTTAAGACAGCCTCACATAGAGCAAGAACACAGAAAAGGGAGACAGCCCTTTTTGACAAAAACTAAGAAAAAGAAAGAAGAGGATCAGCCCCAAAGATTTATTACCACCCATAATTTTGAACGTCAGAAGGTGCGTAACAGCTTACAAAAACATAAGCACCTGATTAGTGATGATCCCATAATGGGTCCCACAGTAACAAATTGTCAACAGATTACATATAGAAAATTAAGATCACTAAGATCATTTAGTGAGAAGTGGCATAGAGGCACAACAAATAAAGATAATGTGAATTGCTTCTAAGGAGGGCTTTCTTAAATGTACGAAAAGTAAAGCTTGCAAAAATGCCAAACATGTTGAAATTCAGACACCCTTAAAAAACGTTAAAAATCAAGGGGAACCGCACATGTAGGACTAGCTTTGTCGTATATGTTCTTAGATGCCCGTGTGGCAAACTATATGTGGGTAGTAATACCTTACCTGTATATAAACACATATTGCATCATATCAGACCAATTACAAACAAAGACTCTAATTACCCTGTGGCTCGCCATTTTGAGAAAGTTCATCATAGCAACCCCACTGACTTGAGATACAGCTGCCTGGCTCATGTCCCTAAGAGAAAAATAGTTTTAGATAGAGAAAAGGACATCCGTACATTAGAAACACATTTCATATTGGACCTAGATAGCAAGGAACCATGTGGCTTCAACATGGATGAAGGAATGTATACATGTCTAGGATGACGTCTGATTTTTCACAAGCACATTTCCAGAGTGACATATTGTTCTGCACTAATTGTTTTTCAGTATTACATTGAAGCAAACGATATGTATTTTAAATTTCTTTTTCGTTTTAGCACTGTGGAGCACATATTATTTAGTGATGTCACACTGGCAATTTAGTATTTGTTGAGGGTCTGGTAGGGTTAGGTGTTTTGTACATAGCATTCTGGTCCATTTCTCCTCTTATATACCCACTTGGGATATGGTAACAGTGGTTTTATTACCTTAGAAGTACTGGCTAGAGTTAGGCACCAAAGGATCATATATATCTCAACTGCCTAGAGCCTCATTAGGGTTTAATAAGTATATATTGACAAGTCCTAGTTTTGTTTTGGACATTTTAAAAGTCTGACGGATTGGCAGGCTTGTTTTAATGGTTCCACTTTGGAAGCGTGGACTGCAATACTAAAGGAATCTATGACTCTATACTTTAGCTGCAGTCCACCATTGATGGAAGCTCTCCTACTTGGGGAACTTAGGGAGCTGTTATTGTTCATAGACCTACTAAGCACTTGCTGTCTATCATTAACTTTTTCTTGTGACAGACCTGTACATTGAACAGTTTCACCGTACCCATAGAAATTTTGATGCTTGTATTGAGCACGGACTGTATATATTTAACACGGTGATGTGACGTTGATTACTAATGAATGCTTCAAAGTTTGGCATGAGTGGCCAGTTTAGTCGTAATTAATATATGTTTAATGAATGTATTGCTATACAGGATGTACTGTTTTCATAAGAACAATAATGGAATTGAATGGTCTGAAATGCTGCAAGATGGCAATTGTATTGAACTGTTTTCAATGCTGCCATTCCTTTGCTTGTTCTCTCTGTCCTGCAATAAACAATTTCTGAGAATATTTGTGAACTTTATTTTAGCACGAGCAAATGCGCATGTGTAGATTTGCTCATGTGAAAATCTATTGAGCGTTTACAAGTTCACTTAACCTCCAACCACTGGAAGAACTTCTATGTCTTCTTCTGCCATTGTCCGGACTAAATTTCCAACCTTTCTCGATATGGTAAAAGATTAGAGAGATGGTGAAAATCCTTAAAACATGCAAGTTAGTTGGTTTGCACACTCAAGGCATTCCTGCCCTGGAACTACGGGTCACTGCTTCCTTCAGCCCTAGTATGTAGATCTGCGGAATGGTGGCAAAATAAGGAAATGTCTATAGTAGGGATTGAAATTGCAAGTGCTCAAGCCCTTCATCCTTTAGTAGCGACCATTTCTTCTCCACTTAAAAAAAGGTCATTTATTGCATTAATCACATCCAATAATTCTAGATCTTTACTTAACTCCAATTTACGTTCTTCCTCATTTATCACACCTAACGTAATGCAATACACATCATCTTCCTCTTTTCTCACATCTTCTTGTTTTTCCTCTTGATTATCTTCAGCTAACCTGGAAAGACCATCGGCAGTAATAATTTTTACACCTTACATGTATTCTACATTAAACTTAAATTATTGTAGTGCTATTACCCACCTTTTAATCCTAGCTGATATGAAGTCCAACCACTATTTCCTTGAAAACCTCAAATATAGGTTTATGATCTGTGTAAACCCCAAATTCTGTGCCCCAAAGTTCCTTCATTTTTTTAAGTGCCCATAACATCGCATGCGTCTCTTTCAATAACAGAATCCTTTTTCTCAGAGACACCCAGTGATCTAGAGGCGCGCGCAATCATCCTTTCCTGATCTTTGATCTTTTGAACTAACACAGCCCCTTATACTTTGGCACTGGCCTCTGTAACAATGCATGTGTCCTCTCCTGGACTAAGAGCTTGTAGGCAGGAAGCATACTTCAAGTCATCTTTTATCAATTTCCCTCTGGCATCATTCATCCCACTCCTATTCTTTCTGTTTCATCAACAAAGTTCTCAAATTTAATGATTTATCAGCCAAATTCTTAATATACCTACTATAAATGCTACCATTCCTAGGAATGAACTTATCTTCCTTAGATGTAGGTCCTTTCAATGTTACTAATGGTATCCACTAGGGCTTGCTTAGGTCTAATGCCTTCTTCAGATACCAAATGTCCTAAATCTCCAACTTGAAGGATACCAAACTGACTTTTTCCTTCTTTCATCATCAGACCTGCTGCCATTAGTCTTTGCAGAACTTCACACACACTGGTGTCATGCTCTTCGGTAGTGCTACCAAATACCAGAAAATTGGTTTGGTAACATTTCAATCCCTGTATGTCCTTTAACACTCTGCTCAGTATATATTGGAAAACAGAGGCCACTGACGCCAGCCCAAATAGCATTCTTTTGAACTTAAAAGCACCCATTGGTGTTCTAAAAGCTGTAAGTTCTTGTGATGAGCTACCTGACTCCATCTGCTGGTAGGCTGAGGCTAAATCTAGTGTAGCAAAAAAGTTTGCTCACCCAAAGAAGAAAATGCTGGTCCATTTTCAATAAACAAACCATGTTCATTTACGTTTCTGTGCTCTTCTACACTTCACTCGGGCAAATGTTATATAATTTCTTGCCCTTCGCTCCCAAACAATGCATTAACAGTGCATCTTTTCTTTCAGCACTCAATGTAGGGCCAAACACATACTCTCATGATGGCTAAACATTGTTTCCACTTGTTCCACCTTACTGATGGTTCCCCTAGACTGCTCAGATTTTTTTTTTTGGTGGTGTAACATTCTGCATTTTCCTTGAAAAGCAAAACCCTTCTATTACACAGAATATAATAAATGCTCCTAATGCAAACTACAGAATATTATAAAACACATCAAGACCTACTTTGATTCTAAGCATGCATATATATATATAATATATATATATATATATATATACTTAAAAAAAAAAATAGATATGTGACCAACATTTCTGACTATGTTTGCCTGTCACTGATAACCGGCTGATGGGCTTTCCAAGTGTCCAGCAATCTCTAGTTTGCCTTCGCCCCATGACAGGCTGAGACAGATGTCTGTAGGTTTAAATATGCTACTACAGGTGGTCTGTCAACTCTGTAAAACAATTTTCAAAAGCTGTTGATTGCTGTTGCGTTTCCTTAGAAAGGATCCTCGCACTAGGCTTTCTCAATACAACTTAATACTCTTAAGATGGCCGTCTGCAGCAACGTCTGTTTTAGACAATAGGCTTTGTTTTGCTTTATTACATGTTACAGAGCAGTGGAGCTTGTTTTTCCAACCCGTACCTTTTGTTTCTAAATCCAATTACCTTGAACTTTCACTCTGCACTGCCTCGGGTTTCCACGGCGGGGCAGGCTTGTTTTTGCCTAGAACAATGAATAGCAGATGAGTTTTAAGAGGAAACACCAGGTCTTGCCGGATCACCACCTCCTTACATGTTTTGCCACACGTCTTGCTGCTATCGGCTGCTGCGCTCACCTCTTTGCACTCAGCTCACTGCTTCAGAGATGAGTGCTGCTTAGAAGATCGCCTCCGCTCTACTGTAATTAATTTTCAAATTGAGGTGTTCTTGGCGGGCCCGTTATCGCCAGTGTAAAATTGTGTAATCACTGCACTTACACAGTTAAAGAATGTAAACTGAAGTGCAAGTCCATTTAAGAACACCTCACCCATTAACAGGCAAAAGCAACTGGCATTCGAACTTAAGTCAAGGCAACTGACCTAGAATGCAGTACATCACTACATTCTTCTTCCTTGCATGGGATTCCAAGTTGGAACTCACATGCTGAATACATCACAAGGCCTACAAAAAAAGCCCTGAAAAAGGAGGGCTCAGATGGACGATCTTACGGATAAGATCAGTCAGTCCTAAAATTCCTTTAAGGAAATGTATATCATTTTCAACTCCTTATTGAAACCGAATACCTCAGGAGCTGGCCCTCTCCCCTTTGAAGCACGCTGTGAGCTACTTGCTAATCACTTTCTTGGGAAAGTCAGGTTCATCAGCAACACTCCTTCTAGACCACCAGACCATAATTACAGGGCCAGCAAAAAGCCCACAGCTAATAAAAACAAGGCTGAACTCTACTTTCTGTCAACTAAATAATTTTTTTATCCTAGCTGTAGAAAACACCGTGAAATCAGGCTCTCCGCTCGACCCTGCTCCTTTAGACATCCTCCTGAAAAGAGGTGGCCATCATTCTTTCAGCCCTGACAGACATATAGAACACTTCCCTTGATAGCTGCAGTGTTCCAGATGCGTGGAAACATGCCATCATACTCCCCCTTATGAAATAAACTGTTGCTGGATCCTGAGCTGATTGAAAACTATAGACCCATCTCACTACTTCCACGTGTCAGCAGAGTCCTAGGAAAGGTGGTAAATAGCTGTCTTTTGGAGCTCCTGGAATCTTAAAATATATTACACCCCACTCAAACGGTTTTCTGACCAGGCAGCAGTATGGAATAGCACTCTTGATGGCTTTGAAAGATCTTAAGAAGGTCCTTGATATCAGGGGGGATTAGCTGCCATTATCCTCCTTGACTTAAGCTCAGCTTTTGATACAGTCTTCTATTCTACTCTACTTTGCAGACTGGAAGAAGTTGGAATTACATGTACCGAATTAAAATGGCTCTCATCATTCCTAAACAATAGGATCTTCAAAGTCAGGGACGGGCCTTTTCGCCATCACCTAAAATGTGGAGTGCTACAGCGCTCCTCCATTTTCTCTACACTTTTTAATCTGCCCCTAAACTGAAATCATTTGCTTTCTAGGCTTTACCATGGTATTGTATGCGAACAATACACAGATTTTCTGTTTCGCCCAATGCAGGCTCCATATCCCAAAAATTAAACTTATGTCTAGAGCGGGCCCGTAACCAGATGGCAGCCAGCTGCCCAAAGTTAAACAGGGACAAAACAGAGGTCCTGGTAGCCGTCAACAAACATTCACTATAGAACTAACTTAACTGGCCTCTGTCCCTAGGTGAGCCCCCTCCCTTCTCCCAAAACAGTGAAAAGTCTGGGTGTCACAATGCATAGACATCTTACCATGGCTTCCCAGGCATAGGTTGCAGCCAGCTGATTTGCCATCCTTAGAGCACTGAGGAAGACGTTGTGTTTTTTTTTTTTTTTTAAATACTTTTTAATTGAATTTTTCAGCTTGAATAAAAGACAAATATTAGAGCACCAATTGCCATATATGTTACAGTTCTCAATTGTCATACCATGTCACACATGCCGATAAACCTATGCATTAAAACATTTCACCATTCCCCAGTGCATTCAAGCATCTCCACCCAATAAGACTATGCAGGAAGTGATAAAAGATAGGCAGTCACTGGCCTCCAAATGCCTTTGGGCCGCGAAGGCCGTGGAAGTTCTTCAGCATAAGTCTGCTGATCTCTGCAAAATGCCATGTCATGGAGCCCCTGTCTGGTCTTTGGTATTCTTGCCCCAATGTATGGCCACCCACCTCTTTGACAAGATTAAGGCCACCAGCACCAATTTGCGATTGGCTGGTCGCAAAGGTTTTACAAGGCTGAGGAGGCACATCTGAGGGGTGTACGCCACTGGCTCCGATACTACATCTTCATTCATGTTTGTTACTTGCTCCCAGTATTGTCGGATCAGAGCACATTCCCAGGCTAGGTGAATGAAGTCTGCTTCCGGAGCCCCACATCTTAAACATCCCGCGTCAGCCCTGAGTCCATATCTGAACAATCTGACATGTGTATAGTACACTTATTGCATATTTTTGAATTGAATAATGTGTAGGTTATAGTTTGATGTGAGCATGCCCGTTGGTGCACAGCAGAAGCTCCAATCCACTATGCGCACTGGAGGTTCAAGTCCAGTGTTCCACTTATCTAAGAATGGGTTGTGGGCTACTATTCTGTCCTGCTGCAATGTGTTATATAGTTTGATAACAAGACTCCTGTAGGTAGAACTCCCCTAGGGCTGGAGGTTCAGCTGGGAATTGTGGATAGAATCCTCACAGGGCAGCGCGAATACAGTAGTATGTGCAGGTCAGGTGCGGAGTCTGGTGTCAAGTTTGCATTAAATCAGCTAGAGGTGTGAAGTTCCCTCCAGGGAGCACATTATCTGTTGTCTTCAATCACTCCTCCTCTTGTGAAGCTATTGCCCAAGGGTTCAAGTGTGATTGAGATGCCCGGGTGATACAGAAAGGGAAGCACTGGTGCACATAATCAGGTCTTTGACACTCACCTGCCAAGCACCCTCCACTCTCCCGTGGTGCAGTTTAAGGGTGATGGGGTGTGCATCATCATTTTCTTTGGCCAGATGTGGCGCGTATGCTGGAGGGTGGTGCTAGTAGTGGGCGAATCGTACTTGTGGACACAGATATGCAAATGTAGGTCTGTGGCATTAAATTCCCCCATATCATATGGGAGTGTGAGCGTGTCCCAGTTCATTTTGGGGTATTTTCCTGCCCAGGCTAGGGCTATCATGTCGGATTTAAGCATTTCAAAGAAGGCCTGTGATAACGTCTTTCGTATATTTATACGCAGGTAAAAGAAACTTGGGATCACCACCATTTTCATGATTGCCACTCGGTCTGCTAGTGACAGGGGTAAGCAAGACGACCGCTTCACCTTGTCTTCTAGTTTCGACATCATCCTACCATAGTTATATCTGATAACCAGTTCCAGGTCTGTGTGTATCCAGACACCTATATTTTGATAGGGTCTGTGGTTGATTCCAAAGGAAAGTCCAGTGAGTGCAGCAAGGTGTCCGGGGGTCGAAGGGAGAATAGTCGACTTTGACAAAATACTTAAACCGGAATTTCGGTCATAGCGTATATATTCATGGATAACCAATACCAGGTGCTTGGGGGGAGGGTGGGGTGTCAAGAACATATGGCACCATACCATCTGCATATAGTGATATGGCAAGCGTAGCACAGAGGCAGCATGTATTTGCCCGATTACGCACATTAGGGGTTCCAGAGCCAGCGCAAATAGGATCAGTGATAACAGGCACCCTTGCCACGTGCCCCTGTGAACATGCAGGACTTCCGATGTGTTACCGTTTATTAGCACCCACGCAGTTGGGCTGGTATATAACAAAGGTATCCATTTCGGGAGGGACTGTAGGGGATTCCCATGCAGCGTAAGATTGCAAATATATAGGGCCACCCAGTGGAGTCAAAAGCTGTAGCGGCTTCTGGAAGTACTACCGCTACCTGTGTGGAGGGATCTAGTTGGTGCATTAGCACAAATAAAGTGCGCTGGTTTTGCACAGAAGAGTGGGTGCGGAAAAGGCCTGACTGGTCTGGCTGGACTAAATTGGTGAGCAGAAGTTGGAGCCTAGTAACCAGTATCTGCGCATTGGTGTTTTACCAGGTAGCCTGTCCATACCAAGGGGCTTTACTATTTGGAAGTGTGCATATTGCTTCCTTGATTTCTTCAAAGGTGATTGGCTGTGTTAGATGTTCCCACTGGCCCAGGGAGATCGACGCTAAAGCTATATATCACCTAAGCACTCTGCTGTCACTCTGCTGACTCCGCCTCTGATGCTGAGTCTCTGGTGCCTTAGAGGTGTGTGTAGTAGTCTGTGAATGTTGACAGAATGACAGGCGTATCGTAGCAGGGCACACCAGTCGGTTCAGTGATGCTTACTGTGTGTGCACTGGTCCATTGTTCTTTCAGCTTAGTGGCCAGACTACCACCTGATCAACCACCCTTCCCAATTGACCTCATGACGTGTCGGCGTGATAATGTTGTACCTCCTGTTTGGCAGTGTCAGTGAATGCAGTGATCTGGTCTGAAGTAGAAACCAGCGTACTTGGCTTGGGATTGGATTCATAGTCCTGCTCCTAGTTTTGCAGGGTCTTTTCTATTTTCTGCAACTGTGAGCGGAGATATCTCGGGATACCGGCTTGCATTCCTATGCATACGCAAAACGCCTCCTCCTGTCTGTCACAGTGCTTGTGTTTTTTTTCTCAGAGTAGTCAATGATAGCAGTGTGTAGGCCTTCCCTGAACACAGGGTCCAGCAGAGCTGTGGCTTGTAACCTCCATTGACACTGTGTGGCGTTGTGGGTAGGGACTGACACCACCAGTTGTACTGGTGCGTGGTCTGAGAGCATTCTAGCCATATGTTGTATGTATTCCACCCAGGTGCCCACCTCATGAGTCACTAGCCAGTAGTCTAATTGCGACCACGCGCAATTTACAGAAAGAGGTAAAGGTGCCCTCTTTCCTTCCTGGGTTTCTGTATCACCAAAGGTCAATGAGGCCGTGATCTACTATGCCTTCATGAAGTACCTGGGGCGGAGTGTTTGCCCTAAGGAAGACTTGTAAATGGCTTTCTATGCATGCACTCAGAAAAGTGGTCCAAGGCCTAATATCACACCTTAACTATAGCAACTCCTTTTACTTAGACAGCCCTCTCTCTGTCATCAAAACACTGCACGTCATGCAGAATTCTGCTGCTCGAATACTCCTAGTTAATCCTAAAAGTAAATCAGCTCGTCCGACTCCTACTATGCTTTACTGGCTGCTAATAAGCAAAAGGGTCCAATTCAAAGCACTTTACATTGCACATTGTATTCTCCATCATCATATTAAGCCTTATCGTGCCAATAGAGATCTTAGGTCTTCTCGCTGTCCCTAGAATTGAGAAAGCCAGGGGTGGAGAATTCTCGTTTGCCTATCTCGCCCTTAAAATCAGGAGCTCATTACCAACCAGCCCGAGCTTCAGAAAGCATCTTAAAACCTATCTTTACTCCTAAGCGCTCATTACTCAAGGAAGGGTCATAGTGCTGGGAATCCCGTTTCAGGTAGAATAGAACAGAAATTACAGGGCCTTGGAGCTGTTCTGTCCTAGATTCTACAGAACATGAATGGAGCGTAACTTTACTTCAAGGATCTTGAAAGAGGCCAAATGCATGTCTGCAGCTATTGAAAAATTTAACTTTGGCCTTCATGTGGGCAAAAAAGGATTAAGGCGTTTAGTGTATTTTTTATGAGTAACCCGTAAACTCATATGGGCAGGTCAAGGGAGTTTCTGATGGAGACTTCTAGCTGCAGATTCCTTACATTTTGATTATGTCCCAGGCGTCCGACTGGATACAAAAAACTCTTCCAGCAGTAACTCTATGGGCCAGAAGGTTGTGCCTTGTGGCTCTGCTCGGATACCGTTCCGGAAATGTGAGGGGCCTATATAGGCGCTACTCCTACACGCTTGTGTCAGTTCCTTTCTTTCTGCCCCATCAGATGGGGATCTGAAGCTCCCTTCATGTCTCTCACAGACACTGTACCTCAATTCTTCCAGTGTGCCAGGTATGTCACCACAAAAAGCGACAGGTTTTAAGCCTTGTGTGGACTGTTGCAAACAAATGTTAGTGACCAGTGCCCTCCAAGCATGCTTGTTGTGCCTGGGGTCGAGCCAGGACTCCAAGGCCTGCAATGATTGTGCTTCCATGAACAGAAGGTCTTCAGTTCCTTTGCTCCTTTTTCAGTTTTGGATGTGGCACCCCTTAATGCCAGTCTATCCAACCCCCTCAAGGGCTCAGCACTGTTGCGTACAAGGTGTCCACTGCTGAGGGTAGTGTGCAGCCCTGTCAACCACCCTAACCCTCAACCTCCCCCCCCCCCCACCCCCCCCTAGCTGCCCCACCTGCCAAACATCTTTAGTGTGCCTTTGACGGAGCACAGCCAGCTGGTGGGATGAAGATTCTTGCGATTCTTTCTGGGTTGGCAGGCAGTCACCTTGGACAGGTGGGTCCTGCAGATGTTTTGCAGGAAGTATGCTCTAATTAATTTCTTTTTCTCTGCACATTCCGCTGTTCTCAAGAGGTTGGCACCACCAAACGGGTGTGGTTGTTGTTCCCGCTAATTTCTGGTGCCCAAGAAGGGCAGAGGCCTTCGGCCTATTTTAGACTTGGGCCCTCTCAATGCTTTCCTTCTGAAGGAGAAATTCAAGATCCTCTACTTTGCCCAGGACTTGTCTTACCTCCAACACTGGTGACTGGATGGAGGCTTTGGTCTTTTCTTTTTTCATATTGGTCTCCTGCCGCCCATCCCTGCTACCTGCGGTTCAGTGCGGGACAGGAGCATTTTCAGTTTACTGGCTCCCATTTGATCTTACCGGTGCCCCTCAGGTGTTGACAAAAGTTATGGCTGTGGTGCTGCTCATCTTCAGACATCTGGGGTGCCAGCCTTCCCCCCCACGTCAACGACTGGCTGTTAAAGACAAGTTCGCCACAGGCAGTAGTTAGCCATCTCCGAACCTCCTCTTATCTTTGGGGTTCACTATCAACATGCTGATCACTCCTGACTCTCTCAGATGCTCCCCTTCATCAGAGCCATTCTGGACGCGGTTCAGTTTGTTCCTTTCCCCCGGGAAAGAGGGTCCAAGACATTCAGGCAATGATCCTGATCTTTCAGCCACTGTTCTGGATTTCAGTGAAGTTGATGCTGAGGCTGCTGGAACTAATGGACTCCTGCATCCTGCTAGTGGAGCCCACTAGGTTGCATATGTGGGCTCTGCAATGGGGTCTGAAGTCCCTGTGATCCCAACATCAAAGGGGCCTCTTCAAGAGTGTCGAGATATCGGATACTTGAATTAAGGTCTGCAGTGGTGATTTTTGGACCACTAATGGGTCAGCAACCGATCCCTCTCATTTCCCCATCCAGACCTGACAATGGTAACCGATGCATCGCTTCTAAGGTGGGGCAGCCATCTGAGAGGGATGGAGATCAGAGTCCTCTGGTCTCTGCTGGAGTCCCAGCTCCATATTCACCTTGCAGAGCTGAGGGCCATTCACTGGGTGATGAAAGCCTTCCTGCCATCCATCAAAGGGAGGATGGTGCAAGTGCTCAATGACAACTCCACTTCCATGTCATACTGCAAGAAATTGGGAGGATAGAATCACGGATACTGTGCCAGGAAGCTTTGCGTCTATGAAAGTGGTTTTGACCAGCAAAGAAGTTTCCTGGTGGTCAACCACCTGGCAGGATCTTTGAATGTCAGGGCGGACAAGCTTAGCCACTGATGCCTAGGGGAATCATGAATGGCAGTTACACCCAGAGGTGGCACAACGGAAGAACGGGAAGAACCTTGGCTCAATCTGTTCGCCACTGCCAAGAATGTGAAATGTCAGCACTTCGGGATTTTTCAAGGTCTCGCTCGCGCAGAGACTTGTTCTAACTTGAGTGGACCTTGGGACTCTTGTATGTCTTTCCTCCAGTATGATTCCGACCCTAAGTTCTCCAGAACAGCAAACCGCACGCAAGTCATTGTAGTGACTCCGAATTGGGTACAGCGAGTATGGTATCTAGAACTCCTGGACTTGAGCATATGTCCTCTAATCAGGCTACTCCTCCAAAAGGACCTGCTCTTGCAGCAGCTGGGCAGAGTTTTGCACCAGGGCCTTCACAATCTCCACCATTGTGCATGTAGTTTGAGCTGAAACAGCTGACCAACTTTGACTTTCTTAAGGTGGTGGTAGATGTTATCCAGGCAGCCAGTTGTGTCAGTGAAAACTGCATATGCCTATTGTTGGGACATATTTGTGGTTTGGGTCCGCACTCGTCAGATTGACCCCCTCCAGGCCAAACTGTCTGAAGTTTTATTTGTTCTGCCTCTTGCTCATCAAGGCTTTGCTTTCGGAACAGTTAAGGCTTAACATGTGGCCCTCTCAGCCTTCTTACGGTTGCCAGATCAGACCCCTTTGTTTAAATCACTAGTTGAGAAGCCTTTTTTAAAAAAAAAAAAAAAAGAAAAAGGGCTGCAACATATGTTTTCCTCTTCTCCTTCTGTCATGCCCTAGTGGGACCTTAATCTAGTCCTGACTTAACTGATGTGCACTCCTTTCAAGGTGCTTAACTGCTATCCCTTATGTCTCCTTATCATGAAAACCGTGCTCCTTTTTGCCATCACCTTTGTATGGCGGGAGAGTGAGCTTCAGGCTCTTTGTGTATCTCTCTTACATCACCTTCTTCCCAGACAAACTGGTTCTGCTGACACAGGCATCCTTCTTGCTGAAAGTTGTGATGTCATTTCACATTAGGCAAACCCATCACGGTTCCTTGCCCCCCCTTTCTAAGGAGGACGAAGAGAGAGACCACCAGTTAAACCCCAGGAGATTGCTGAGTTTTTAACATAGATCACACCAAAGGCCACCACATGGATGATCAGCTCTTTGTCGGGTTCTCTGGATCTAAAAAAGGCAGAAGAGAACCATCTCCTGCTGAGTCGTGCTCTGCATTAAGATCTGTTAAGCACTGTCCAAAAAGCAGCTTCTGCAAGGACTGTGTGCTCATTCTACCGGGGTCAAATCTGCTACCACTGCCTTGGCATACATTGTCCCAGCCCTCCAGCCCTAGACATTTGGCAGGTGACTAGGTGAACATGCCATTTCCCTACACACATTCACAAAGCATTATTGCCTTAACAGTCTGGTTCATCAGGAGGGGCATGTTGCCTGCTCAGTCGAGCAGGACTTTCTAGTTTGAGTCCATTCAGACTCCCATCTAAATAGGTATTGCCTTGGTACAAAGTGTGAGGAATCTGTGACTGCAAGTCTCTATCAGATACCAGTTACTTACCTTTAGTATATACTCTTTCTGGTAGAGACTTTAGCTACAGATTCCTCACTGACCCTCCCATCCTCACTGTTCTGTGATTTGACTGTATCCATTAATAAGATCCAAATTCTAGAAATCTGCACCCTGTCTTCCATTTGCTTTTGCCCTGTGCCTGGGGTGCATGCAGTTTTGAAAGCAACTTACAGCACACAGGAATGGCGCCTATATTGGCACCACACATCATTTCCAGAACAGAATGGCAATAATGTGTAGCTGCAAAGTGGTACCTTCTTGAGTGATCCAGTCTGATTTCATTTGAATATTCAAAATGTGAGGAATCTTTTTTTTCTGCCAGAAAGAGCGCTACTGAAGGGAAGTAAGTTGTTCTATTGGCCTCATCTGGATTATGAGCTCCGAGACATGACTCTCTGTATCTAGAATGTTTCATCCATACACTTAAGCTGATGAAAACACACCCAGAATTTCAGTGGGAAATGGAGAACAATTTGTGGAATTGGATGTAGGTTTTCAGATCCTGCCTCCACTCCCCCCCTTCTTTTTTTTTTTTTTCTGTTCAAAGAGTGCGTTTCAGGGTCCACCTTCAGATATTCACCTCCTGAATTAGCGATGCCAGAGGCATCATTAACTACTATGGGGGATACCACTTAACGTTTGTCGACAGCACACATAGCTAGGTTGAGTTTGAAATTACAAGAGTATTGTTTCAAGGCTGTTTGTTCAAGGACACTAACATTACATTGCAAAATGTTTGCATACAATACCCTTGTGGACAGTGTCTGCAGATCTTTATCTGAAAGTGAATGGATAAAAGCTATATAAAGTTCCATGGTGGTGAAGGAAATAAGGTGTATTTTTGAGTGAAGAATGGCTGTCTAGCATGAAAAAATGTAGTTGGTCACATTCTTCCTTTTTATAAGGTAGCACATGAGCTGAATGCAGAGGGTAGGCTTTTGATGAGGAATGGGAAATGTATTCCTCCTCTAGGGATTAGGCAGGACATTTTAGAGAATGCTTGTCTGGGGATAGGAGATTTTCATTTTCAAGAAACCTGGTACAATCCTGTTTCTGGTAGTCCAGGATTCATTTAGAGGCAACAATGTTTGATACTTGAATTGCTAGTAACAAAAATAGTAGTTATTTGTATGCCTTTGACACCTGCACCCTGGCTTAAAAATATGTGTCAGAAGGATGGCTTCGGCCATCACAAGAAACCATTATGAACAGCTGGTTGCTGAGTAGGGGAGCACTGACTTTATCCTCACAGCTTCCAGATTCTGAAGGACTGCTCTGACTGTGCCAAGGGATTGTAAATTGGCTGTGCTAATCATTTAAATACTTTTGTCCAGGGCACTCCAGCCTTTTCTGCAATAAGAGTTGCATTAATTGAAAATAATCATAAGGTATTAATACTGGTGTTCAATAATGACTGTAAAAGACAAGATTACATTGGTGGCCATCATTTACAAGATTATGAGCGGTGATCACCACATTTCATTGGGCTTGGTTGCCAGCAGTAATGAAAAAATGGCTTTGTCAATGTGGATTGACTGTACATGGGTAATACATAATATCCATAGCGGCAGTGCCCCTGGCACCAAGGTAATGTCTCCCCAACACTGCATGATTTAGCACTCAATTATCAGCTGTAAACATATTTCTGATGGATACAACTACCTGTGGATTCCTCACCTAATGAATTCTCCCCATGTGTAGCATTCAACGGAAACTTCTCTCCAGCTCTGCATGTCGGCGAGGACGTCACAATTGCCCGACTCCATGTGGCTCCGTCTGACGTCATCGGGGCAATGAGAGGCCCTCGCCGGCGTGCTGACGTCAGTTCCCTTTTTTCCGTGCCTTCGATAACGGTTACTTTTCCAGCTACCTGTTTCGTTTGCTGTTCAGAAGGGATACTTTGTGTTTTTGTCAGCATGTCGGCCCCGAAGAAGTCAGGCTTCAAGCCCTGCAGGGAATGCAGAGGTCGGATGTCGGTGACTGACCCCCATAACGACTGTCTTTGGTGCCTGAGTTCAGACCACAACGTCCAGGAATGTGGTTCATGCCAAAAAATTAACCCTAAACAGGGATGTGGAATTCCTATCGCCCAACGCCCGGGACATCTTGTTTGGGGTCAAGGGCAACAAGTTTTTATGTTTACTTTGTCCTTGGGACAAGTAGGCCCAACCCCCTGCAACACAAACCCTTTGGCTGCCTGTTTACAGAGAGTGGAATTCTCTGCAGTTGAGGTAATGTGTTTCCAAAAGATAATGCTGTTCGAACTTGTATTTATGGTTCATTATTTGAATGCCTTCATTATTAGGGTGAGTGCTGTAAATAAATGTTTTAAGGTCACA
Organism: Pleurodeles waltl; assembly: GCF_031143425.1. Lineage (NCBI taxonomy): Eukaryota > Metazoa > Chordata > Amphibia > Caudata > Salamandridae > Pleurodeles > Pleurodeles waltl. Next base: position 976,164,147 of record NC_090440.1, on the reverse strand, counting down.
CTTCACTACTGACATTGGTTCCAGTACAAAAAAAAAAAACGTGTACACACATGTTTGAAAAGTTTAGGCTAAGAGGCTAGGTATAATGCTCCCAGAATGCTCTCTGATTATATGCAAATGAAGTGTCATTTAGTAAAATGTGTTGATGCATGCTAGTATTTCCCAAAAATATTTCTAATGGAAAATCAGTGTAACCATTTTCAACACGATTATGGGAAGCATGAAAATAAACAAACACTGACAAAGCCAACTGATCTGACATATTTTTATAAGTCTTTTAGTTTCATCAATGCATGTCTTGTTTTGACATGGCTTTTGTAACACTTTATTGTTGTGGGAGCTACCAGGCCCTCAACATTGTAACAAACATTGGCAAAACCCCCCCAAAAAGTTTTTGAACTTTTAAAGCACACGTTGCCACCAGCGGCATAACAAAGGCCTCGCAGCCGCCCTCCAGGGGGCCCCTCCAGCACAGCACCTGCCCTGAGTGAGTCTGGAGAGGGGGCTCCTCCATGTTCTTTGCAAAGGGGCACCCTCCAGTTTCGTTACGTCACTGATTGCCACTGTAGTTCCTGACACTGAACAAAACTACTTTGTGTGGCAATATGCTCCTTGTGGAAGAGCAGAATGCGATCACTCACAGTAAAGCCAGCCGAAAGAGAGAGAAATAGAAGTTTAATAAAAACAAAATGTCTTTGTTAACACCAGACCTAATTAGGGACCAAGACCCACATGTAGGTAGCTTTTTGCATGTCGCAAACAGCGACTTTCGCTGTTTGCGACATGCAAAAAGCACATTGCGATGCACAAACCCAGTTTTGCGATTCAGTAACCTGGTTACCGAATCACAAAACGGGTTTGCGACTCGCAATTAGTAAGGGGTGTTCCCTTCCTAATTGCAACTCGCAGTGCAATGTAGGATTGTTTTGTGACCGCGAACGCGGGCGCAAACCAATCGCAGTTTGCACCCATTTCAAATGGGTGCTAACACTTTCGCAAAAGGGAAGGGATCCCCATGGGACCCCTTCCCCATTGTGAATGTCACTGTAAACATTTGGAACACAACAGTGGACCACTGCCTGCTCTGAAAAAATGAAACGAAAACGTTTCATTTTTCGTTTTTGTTATGCATCTCGTTTTCCTTTAAGGAAAACGGGCTGCATTACAAAAACAAACACAAAAAACTGCTTTATTGAAAAGCAGCCACAGACATGGTGGTCTGCGGTCTCCAGCAGGCCACCATTCGCGAGGGGGTCGCAAATTGCGACCCACCTCATGATTATTCATGAGGTGGGCATTTGCAAAGCCCTTGCGAATCACAGATGGTGTCAAGGACACCATCCTACATTCGGATTTGCGACTCGCAATTTGCAGGTCACAAATCTGAACCTACCTACATGTGGCCCCAAATTCTTGAAGAAAGTCACAAAAGTGCACCCATGGTATATGTAGTACCCCTATAAAATATTTGTGAACTGTAGTTTAGCATGGGTAAATACGATGTGTATATTTGCTCATGTGAAAATCTATTGAGCATTTGCAAGTTCATTTTCCCTCCAGCCACTTTCTTCCCAACCCTGGAAGAAGTTCTAATTCTGCCATTGTCAGGAGTAAATGTCCAACCTTTCTTGTTATGGGAAAATATTAGAGAGAAGCTGGTAAAAATCTTTAAAACATGCAGGTTAGTAGGTTTGCAGACTCAAAGGCATTCCAGCCCGGAAACTATTGCTCACTGCTTCCTCCAGCCCCAGTATGCAGATCTGCAGAAAGGTGGCAAAATAGGGAAATTGCTACAGTAGGGATTGAAACTCCAAGTATTCAAGCCCTACTATGGTAGTAGCCCTGGCATAATCAGAGAGGCTATTAATTGCTGCCATAATTTGTCGCCACACTACATGGCACCAAAGGGACAAGTAGATCTTTTTACAGGACAAGTAGATTTGAGAAGCAACCTGTCCCCTGGACAAGTAGATATTTTAATAAATTCCACACCCCTGCCTAAAGCCTTGAAAGAACGTGAGGCTAAATTGTTTTTAGCAAAGGCTAAGAAGGAGAGAAAACTGCACCATAGATCATCGTCGGGGAAGTCATGTCACAAGAAGAAGCGTCATCGTGACTCCAGGCGTCGATCCAGAGGAAGCCGGTCGGAGTCGAGGTCTCCGTCACCCCGACGCCGAAAGTCCTGGGAGGTCAGCCAGACGGTGTCTCCTCAACCGTGGACTCCGCAATCTTCTCCGGCGCCGTCGGTTTTTGAGTTGGTGGAGCCTCAGAGTCAACATGCCTCTCCGGTGCATCCAGGCGCTCAGGATTCGAGTCCGGCGCCAGATCCGGCTCCTCAAGACTATCCTGCATTCCCGGCTCCGGGTACGGATCCGGCAGCATTTCTTAATGCCATGTTTACTATTTTCCAGAACATGGCTCCGGAAGGTGGTATGCCGGCTGGCCCCACTGGTCCCCTGGCATTTAACTGAGGCGTTCCGGCTCCGTACAGGCCAAAGCTGTTTATGCCATTCTGTCCGGCAGGAGACACTAGCACGGCACCGGTGCCGGCGGTGCAGCCGTCGAGGGAGAGGCCTTCGACGCCGGTGTCCATTGAGTTGGAAGATTCCCGAAGCTGAATGGCGTCGATGGGTGTAGGTCATGTGTTCACGGCGCCGATTGATCCATCTACGGCGTCGGGAGGATCTGGAGATCCTGTGATGACGCCTTCACGGCGCCACTCTCCGTTGTTACACTCCATGTTGACGCCGGGGTTGGAGGCCAAATTGCGGTCCAGGAGGAAGGCCCTCAGGTTGTTGGAGAGAGAGTACCATAGGCAGCTCCTTGAGGAAGGGGAGATTGCAGAGCCCCGGAGTGAGGTTCAGGGGTTGGATACGGCTAGTGGACTGGATACTTCCCCTCAGTGGGATATGGCCTCGCCAGGGCAATATACTGAGGAAGCAGCCACGTTCCATTCCGTCATCAGGAAGGCTGCTGATTTCCTGGAACTCCCCCTTCCTATGGCACAAGTTAAAACCAATATCCTGACGGAGGTGCTTCATCTTGCCATGGCCATTGCGGATCCATTGTTACCATTGAATGAAGCTCTCATGGATCCCATAGGAGAGGTGTGGAAGAAACCTGTTTCTTCGTCAGCAGTGAGCAGGTCGGTGGCCAGACGGTATAGGTCTGCACCTGGAGACCCCGAATTTCTTTCTAAACATCCGTCTCCAGAAAGTCTGGTCGTACAGGCATTCTGTTCTTCTCGATCTGCTCCTGGCTCCTTTCCTGGTGTACCATCTGACCGGGAGTCCAAGCGAATGGAGCAGTCGGCCAAAAAGGTTTTCTCTTCGTGTAGCATGGCATTTAAATCTGCTAATGCTACGTGTATCCTTGGCAGATACATTCATGCAATAATGGATGCGGCAAAGGCAGCGTTACCGGACATGCCCCAAGACTTGCATTGTCTCCTCTCGGATGCCCAGGCAGCAGCAACACAAGTCATACAGTCAGGGCTGGACACCATGGACTCTGCTGCTCGAGCCATGGGGACCTCTATTGCCACCAGGCGCCATGCTTGGTTGCGCACATCTGGATTCTCATCGAATGTTCAGGCCACGCTCTTGGACTTGCCTTTTGATGGGACTAAATTGTTTGGCACTAAAGGTGACTCTGTGTTAGAGCACTTTAAGGACTGTGGAGCCACTGCTAAATCCTTAGGCCTGCAGGCTGTTTCGACCCCCTTTAGGTGGCTGCGAGTTTTTGGACGAGGGGCTTCCTTTCGTGGGAGATCACAGCAGGCAGCCCAGCAGTCTTCAAGCCTCCCTTTATATATCATTTAGGCGGTGGGGTAGGGTCCGCACTAGAGGGGCCACCCAGCAGCAGCACCCTTCCTCTTCCTCGGGGGGGGGTGCAACAGGGAAAGCAGCCCTAGTCCTTTCACCATCGCGTCCCATGCCTCTCCGGTAGGGGGAAGGTTGTCTCTTTTTCTTCCCATGTGGGAGTCCATAACATCCGATTCCTGGATCATCAGTGTGGTAAGGAAAGGCTATGCCCTTCCCTTTCGGGAGATTCCTCCTTCCTTCCCTCCCCGTCCTTCCTTTTGTTCAGAGGATCATCTCCTGTTGCTAGAACAGGAGGTTCTGTCCCTGTTGTCAAAAGGTGCAGTGGAGTTGGTTCCCGAGCAGGAGAGGGGTAAGGGATGTTATTCAAGGTACTTTCTGATCCCCCAAAAAGGATGGTCGTTTGAGACCTATCTTGGACCTAAGGATTTTGAATTGGTTCCTCAAGCAGGAGAAATTCAAAATGCTGACTCTAGCACAGGTACTTATGTTGTTGAACAAGGAGGATTGGATAGTGTCTGTCGACTTGCAGGATGCTTATTTCCTTATTCCCATTCTGAAGTCACACAGGAAGTATCCCTGTTTTGTGGTAGGGTCGCAACACTACCAATTTGCGGTCCCTCCTTTTGGTCTTACTTCCGCACCTCAGGTCTTCACGAAGGTGATGGCGGTTGTTGCAGCAGACCTCAGAAGGAAAGGGATATTGGTATTCCCTTACCTGGACGATTGGTTGATCAAAGCCAAGTCTCCGGAGCTTGTTGCATCATCTGCAGCTGGCAACCCAGTTGTTGTTCAGTCTGGGCTTTTCAATAAATTTGCCCAAGTCTCACCTGGAGCCCTCTCAACGCCTCCTGTGCATAGGGGCAGTACTGGACACTACATTGAATCGGGCCTTTCCTCCGCCACAGCGGATTCAGGACATTCAGGCGTTGATTCCGATGTTTCAAGAAGGAGCAGTTGTTCCAGTCTTCAAGGTCCTTCATTTGCTCGGTTTGTTCGCTTCTTGCATTCTGTTGGTCACTCATGCACGCTGGCACATGAGGGCTCTTCAGTGGTGCCTCCACAGGCAGTGGTTTCAACACAAAGGGGATCTCGAGGAGTCGATAAAGATCTCCAGAGATACTGCTGCGGATCTACAATGGTGGGCTGCGGGCGGCAACCTGTCTCAAGGAAAGCCGTTTTCGCTGCCTCCTCCAGTGACCAAAGTGATAACGGATGCCTCCACTTTGGGGTGGGGAGCTCATCTGGGGGACCTGGAGATCAAGGGTCGTTGGTCTCCAATGGAGCAGATGTTTCATATCAATCTGCTGGAACTGCGGGCAGTTCATTTGGCCCTCAAGGCCTTCCTCCCTTCCCTTCGCGGTCCGTCAGTTCAAGTCCTGACGGACAACACGACCGCGATGTGGTACATCAACCAGCAGGGAGGAGTAGGGTCGTACCTTCTCTGCAGAGAGGCTCTGCGGCTCTGGTCCTGGGCACAGGACCATCTGCTTTGCGTAATAGCAAACCATCTGGCGGGGTTTCAAAACTTGCTTGCGGGCAGTCTGTCAGCTCTTCTCAGACGATCACGAGTGGCGTCTTCATCCAGATCTGGTTCTTTACATCTTTTGGATGTGGGGTTTTCCCCGGATAGACCTATTTGCCACTCGGGAGAACGCGCATTGCCTGTTGTTCTGCAGCCTTCATTATCCGATGCAGGGAGCGTTGGGGGATGCGTTTCAGATGTCCTGGTACGGCCAGTTGCTTTACGGGTTTCCCCCCATACCCTTGATTCCTCAGGTTCTGAGGAAGATTTGCCAAGACCGGGCCCAAGTCATTCTAATAGCTCCGGATTGGCCACGAAGGGTGTGGTACGCAGACCTACTCCAACTCACCCTGTGCCCTCTGCTCTGTCTCCCTCGCAGGGCAGACATCCTCTCGCAGGGGCAGGTTCTACACCCCCACCTCCAGAGCCTGCACCTTCATGCCTGGAGATTGAACGGAGCAACCTGAGTGCTTTTTCTCTCCCATCAGATGTGGTGGAAGTTATTTTATCAGCCAGGCGACACTCCGCCAAGTCTGTCTATGCGGGCAGATGGGCTAAATTTGTTCTTTGGTGTGGAGCGTGACAAATTAATCCCTTAAGTGTCCATCTGTCAGATATATTGATGTTTGCTTTGTTGTTGGCGCGGCGAGGTTGCGCTGTGGCCACTGTCTAAGGCTATCTCTCGTCTCTTTCGGCCTTCTTATGTCTACCTGATCAACCCTCTTTGCTCAAATCCCCTTTAGTGTTAAGGTTTTTGAAGGGGCTTACTAATAGGTTTCCTCCCACTCCGTTTATCATGCCCCAGTGGGATTTAAATCTGGTGTTAACCTTTTTGATGGGCTCTCCTTTTGAGCCACTTCATTCTTGCCCTTTAAGGTTTTTAGTTCTAAAAACTGTGTTTCTGACGGCCATCACATCTGCTAGGCGTGTGAGTGAGCTTCAGACGCTTTGTGTTCACAACCTTTCATAAGGACAAAGTGGTTCTGAGGACCAGGGCGGCTTTCCTCCACAAGGTAGTGACTCCATTTCATTTGGGACAATCTATCACTCTCTCGACATTCTACCCTCCTCCACATCCATCTAAGGAGGAGGAGAGACTCCATCGACTGGACCATAGGAGGGCTCTCAGCTTTTTACATAGACAGGACAAGAGTTCCGCTTGGATGACCAACTCTTTATTGGATACGTGGGGAAGAGGAAGGGGAAGGCCGTCCACAAACTAACGCTATTCAGGTGGGTCGTTCTTTGTATTAAGATATGCTATTCATTGGCAAAGAAGGATCCTCCTGAGGGGATCAGAGCCCATTCCACCAGGGCCAAGTCGACCACATCGGCCCTGGCTAGAGGTGTTCCAGTGGCGGACATTTGTAAGGCTGCGACATGGTCTTCACTCCATGCCTTTGTAAAGCACTATTGCTTGGATTCAGAGGTGAGAAGGGATGGCCATTTTGCGCGGTCTGTGCTGCAGGAGTTCTTGGTATGACCAGACGGACACCCTCCTCCGAGGTGGTACTGCTTTGGGACTCTATTCATTAGGTGAGGAATCCACAGGTAGTTGTATCCATCAGAAGAGCAAGTTACTTACCTTCGGTAATGCTTTTTCTGGTGGATACACTAGCTACCTGTGGATCCCTCACGGTCCCTCCCGCCTCCCCGTCTGTCTGGTCATACAGAGATTTCCTTGGGTATGCATTTGTGCATTTTATTCTTTCTGTATTATGAGGTTATATATATATATATATATATATATATATATATATATATATATATATATGTATTTGTTTATTTTGTAAGTTCTGATATTTGTTCATAATTGTGCAGAACTTTTACGAATGTGCATTGGTATAGTTTCTATTATTGGCTTTTGCTGTTTCCATAAAGATTTATTGGATACAGTTATGAAGTGTTTGGAATGTCCAGGTTTCTCGATTCGTCTCAAAGGCACGTCAAAAATGGCGTAAACTGCCATCAGCATGCCAGCGAGGGCCTCTTATTGCCCGATGACGTCAGGCGGAGCCGCGTGGAGTCTGGCAATTGTGACGTCCTCGCCGACGTGCAGAGCTGGAGAGAAGTTTCTGTCGAATGCTACGCATGGGAAGAATTCATTAGGTGAGGAATCCACAGGTAGCTAGTGTATCCACCAGAAAAAGCGTTACCGAAGGTAAGTAACTTGTTCTTCTGAAATTCAGCGCTTTTCCTCCAAATATTCACCAATTCAGAAAATATGTTGGATAAACATTTAATTTTTGGTCAATTAAACAGTTCAAAAGCTTCTAATTTAGTATGCTGGGGAGCGATCACTGACACGTGAGCTACTCCTTAGGGATGCTACTGGCGACTGCCAAATTCGCTAAGTAGTATTATCTGGTTTAATTGTAGGACTGGGAGTTACAGTGGCTATGATGACTCGGAGTCTACGTTTGCATTTGCCCCTGCACAGTTTACTCCCATGTTTCTGCTAGTGCAAATGGTTAATGCACCTTGTCCCAAATTTTAAAACTGCACAAACAGAAAGATGGTTAACCCAAGCTTCTGTTCTCAAATTAGTCTGTCTTGTTGGATAACAATGTTTCCAATATCAATTTCACCACACTAGTAAGTCTTCTCTCAAATTTATAAAAATGAATGACATCTTACTAAAATGGCCTACCAGTGCTGAAATATTGATATCAAATATGTTTTTCTTGATGGATGCTAAAATGTGTTTTCAGGAATCACTGGGTGGTGGACCATTGTTGCATCTGCATGCCTTCTTGCTTCAACGGATCCACTTCTTGTCTTTACTAGAACCTCTGTATGTCACTCACTTGTAATCTTACCACAGTGCCTTGGGTAAAAATTCTGCTTGAGGTAGACCGTTACTTGCGCTTTTGCATGTAAATCGAGATGGCAGTCTTATGTTTGTTGCTGTTACTGGGCACTTATAAATTGCACATCTAATGTCCAGCTCACTGTTTGTCTTTCTCTTATGTTAACACTAAGAAATATTTTGTGTAGTCTACAAGGTTTGTGAAATTGGAAATGGAGTAAAATGTACTTTAATAAAATACTCCTAGATTGTGACTGAACATAGTATGTTCAGATCCCTTGTATTTCCCTCCCAAAAATATTTTTGATTATGTACTTTTTCACATTGTCTAGGACAGAAGCGCCTGGTCATGTTTCTGGGTGTAAAACTTCTCGATTTTTCTGGTGTTTCCGCAAAGAATTGGGCTTATCTTCTGGGGCATGTTACACACATGGTAAGTATATATTTTGTTAACACATTACCATATATATTGGTTCTATTTAGGCACTATTTATGCTTAACTATTCACACGTTCTAGGTTTTCTTACAATCTTGGGTACTTGTTAATAAGTCTAGATACCAACATTATCTCTCATAGGCATGTTTTGCAGCTGCATTAGGTAACTTTAGACCAGCTTCTGAGAATTTCTGGAATCCCTGAGGTATGTCATGAAAATTCTGTTCACATTTACACCGGCTAAGGGCCACCTCCTGATACTCATTCGTATCTACCTTCCTGATGAAATGAGACAACTTTTTTTTTATTTTCTTATTTTTAAGGGGCTTCCTAATAACCAATCTCTGGACGCATGGGGTGAAGGGACAACTTTTCTTTTGCAATAGAAGATACGAGGTCTTGGATAGAGTCACTTGGTAAACGGGTTTCATTTTTCACTCTTTGCCTCTGTCGTTCTGACTTTGCTACATTAATAGGCTAATTTAGCTCCACCTATCTCATGTGAAGTGAGCAGCCTCTTCTAAGCTTTGGTATTGACCTCCGCTTTCTTCTTCACTAAATAGATTACATTAAACCTCCACAAACAACATTTTGTGGTCTGCATTCTGTCTTAGTAACACGTTTCGATGTACCAGTACATTACAAATGTATTCCGGCTCCATTCCACCTCTGTGAAAGGAAGATGATTCTCCAAGCTTAGTAAGTAAAATCCACAAGGCTGTTTCATAGTGTTTCACCTCGCCTCTTCATGCTGCTTTAGTCTGTTTTGAAGGTTTGTGGTGGAGGTGGGGATTGGCTGGGCAGTCTAAGGCCGAGACTGTGCTTTTGATAAGACTGAAGTGATAGTGGTCCTGGGCATGGGGGACAGAAGGCACTCTGCTTTTCAAGAATAATGTGTTTGTTCTGAAACAGTTCAAGTTGTGCATAACTTAAAGAAGATTCTGTCATCTCAAATTGCCTGTTTAACATCAGCTTGTTTTTTCAGCATACGCTGCTGCTCACTGTCCTCCTGGACATCATGACATCAACCCAGGTTACAGTAGGCACTACCTTGATGAAGTCCTTGTTAGATTATGAAAAGCTCCTCTGTCTTGGTTTACCAGAAGGTTCCAATTTATGACTTCAGTGACCCAGAATTCTGCAGCCAGATTGCTAAATTGGCCCCAAACATTTGCACCAGGGGCACCCAGCTGAAAACACTTCATTGGCTGCCCTTTATTTGTTTCTCCAAAAATGTGGAGGTAGGAATACATATGGAGAAATTATTCTTAAGTCTATCCTACAGACTGGAGAAACCAGTCTGTTGACCAGCAAAACAGTGCAGCCAGCTGGTGAGAATCCTCTTCTGTGTGTGCTGAGGAAAGGGCGTCAAAACTTTGAAAATGATTCATAAAGTCCTCATGTATCCTTGAGTGGTGAAGACCAGGGTTATGCTTTGACTCTGATTAGTGGAATAGTAGGCTTTGGCACCTGGTAGCTAATTCTCAGAATTTGTCAATGGGACAGGTGTAAATATACACTGGGCTCAAAACGTGTTTTTTTTTTTTTTTTTTTTTTTAGGGACCTTCTGAATTTGAGAAAAAAGTTTTCAAGTCCGAGTTATTAGTTGTAGTATATTCCGCAAGGAGGAGCCTTGCATTTGGAGAGATATTTTGTTGCATTTCTACGATTATATTGGCTGTATTGTCAGAAGATGTAGGTTGGCATACCTAGCACTTACAGTTGAATGGTAAAGTACAAACAATTTTGCAGTGTCATCCAGCTATTGACGTTGTTAAACTTTGTTAATTAGACCGAATGTTTTGAAGCTTGCTGTTTCTTTTCATGGACACCTGTGGGGAAAGTTCATTGCTGAAAATATTTTATCATGGCATTACAGACCAAACAAAAGGCATGTTTTTTTCAAAATGTATTTATTTTGGATAGTCTTTTGAAGTAATCCAAGTAGTATTTATTTACAGCAAAGATTTGCTCGGTATTATGTGAAAGATGGAATAGCAGCAGTGCTCCACATATCCGGCATAAGTGATGGAAATCTGGTTTTGAAAAGCTTTCTGTCAAACAGCATACATTTTGCAGTGGGAAATGGAGGAAGGCCATATCTCAGGCCAAGGCTTTGAGAGTGGTAAGGTTGACCAGGCCCAGGGAGTTATGTTTCGTCACAATTCAAGCAGTTGTTTTTTCTGCACCCAGTGTTGACCCCAAGATGAGGAGTTGGATGTGCGTAAAATGTTCTATGAATAGTGTTTTATTGTGAGATGGGATGAACTATCAACTGCACATATGTGGTTGCCCATCTTGTCAGTGTACAGGGTGATGATGAGAGGGGTGTGTTAACATTTAAAACGCATTGTTGCCTGGGCTGAATGTTAACTGGCCTAGAGAGGAATAGAGCCACTTTAAATTGATGGCAATGGTTTTGCAGGAATGAGCTAAGCCATGACAATGCTGTGCCAAAGATGCCTGTCAAACTGCCAATATCTGGCAACCTGAAGGTCGATGGGTTCTGTAGTTTGACTGAAAAACCACAGGGTATAAGCCAGGGTTGGCCTGAGTTTGACCTGGAATGACTATCTGCACGATCAGAGGATTTCTTTAGGATTGAGGTGATGATAGCATGTTTTAGGGATTGTGGAATAAATTAACTGGGCAGCCAGCAAGTGTCCTTCAGGGTGATGGGCAACCCTCATTGCAAAACGTTCAGTGAATGTGACTTGTTTTTTGATAACCAAAGTCCTTATGCTCGTCCTGCTACGTTTCTGTACCCCTTTGAGCTGATCTGCCTTAATTCCATTCTCTTAGCTAGCTAGCTTTTGTTAGGCCTACCCTTTTTTCACAATTGGAAACCCTAATATTATGTGAATATTGATTCACATAGATCAACTTCTATTAGTTCTTGTGTTGTTTGCTTCTGCTGATGAGTGGCAGCGTAAAGGAAGCCATTGTGCACTACAAACAAGTTACTAAATGAAATAAAGCTTTACCTGACACCCCCAAATGTGATGTCCCAGCTAAATTCCTATACCACTGTTATGATGCATGAGGCAGGGGACAGAACTTGAACACAAATGACGAGTGTGGCACTAGGATGTGTGAAACGTGGAAGGAGGTGCATGGAAACAAGTGCCTGAGTAGTGGATGAACAGGAGGACCTCTGTCACTCAGGGAAGGTGGCTAGAAAATTGGGAGAGTGCCCGAGGATTAGCCCCACAGAGGGGGGGGGGGGGGGGGGTGGGGGGGGGGAGGGTGCAGGAATGAAAGCATCAAATGGGAGGAGCCCAGGAGAATCGCAGGTAAAGTAATCTATGAGGTTGACACATCCGCTCAGTCCCGTTCTCTGAGTCTCTTCCTCCTGGCTGTGCTTGTGGCATGTTTTGACCTTCCTGGATGGTGGACTTCAACTCCTGAAAGTATCATAGGCCATGCAGTCTAGGATTGAGAGAAAGAAAGTAACTCCTCTCCTTTTAATGGATCCGTGGCAGCTCAGCATCAGTGAAATGAGAGACAAACCAAGTAGCTTATTTATCTAAATATTTGTGGGGCTTTTGTAAAAACTGTGGTATTTAAAAGTCTTAATATTTGTGGGGGGACGTGGAAAGTGTCTCTGTAACTCGAAAAATCCTGGCTTCTGGAAAAGGATTAATTTCCTCAGCACCAAACAGTCAGGCTCCGCCAGCCCATCGAACATGTTGGAAGAGAACAGTGTGGTTGTGCTCAGACATGCCGTCAACTTTTATAAAACTGTACTATAAGTGCCGTCCTCTGTGCCAAGCTGTCTTAGCCTATAGCCCAATGGGCATGTCTTTGGCAATGCCCCATGCTCTTTGGCACCTGGGTGTAGCCTTCAGTCACTTGCTGCTCCCAGCCCCTTCAGATCTGCTAGGCAAAGCTTTTAGCCATCCTTATCATACTTTGGATAGGAGGTGTAGCTTGGGTTGACATCTTCTGTTTATGCTCTGATATTCTGGATGGGCCAAGAGATAGTAGCTGAATAACAATTTCTGTTAAATACTCAGTATTCTTTATTTATTTAATGCCTTAATTCACACTTTTACTTCAATCAATTAGAAACATAAGTGATTCCACCTTGTATTTACTGCTTCAGGTATTATATTTCAAGCGGGGTACCACACTTCCCTGATTTCCCTCCAGTCCCTTGATTTAAAAATACTATCCAGTCCTCTAAACTACTGGCCATAAAGCAACCAAAGATGCAGCCTTCAGCCTCTTCCTGCTCCCAGCCATTCATGCTAAGGAAGGAGTAGGTGCAGGGTGTCTGCCATCACAAGTGTCGTTTAGACAGGGAATAATGTGGATCCCTTAGGAGGAGTGTGATGTGGAAAGCTGTATTGCATTATGGTCCGGTTTGAAAGATGAGAAAAGGCTAACATACTTTCTTTAAGATATGCAAAGACAACTTGAAAGTCTGATCTAGAAAAAGTGGCATCCTAAACCATATCGTGCAGAAGAAAGTTTTGTTACCTAATACAAAGAGAACCACTTTAAAACATTTTATATTCTCCCATTTAAACTTTTTGCTTTCACATGCATTTGTTTCTCAATGATGAGTGTGTGTACTGTTGCAGATTATACCAGTATACCGGGCTTTTTTTCTAAAATCTGGAAAACATTTCTGCACCATGTAAAAACAGTCTTAATGAATTCCCGAATACTTTACATTTTTCTTAATAATGGTATTTCCCTTCTTAACAAATTTATCAAGACAAATAACTTTTTTGCGTCAAAAATGAAGTGGATCACAAACGTTTTTTTTTTCCTCTTTTCATTGTAGTGGAAGTTTATTGCTTGATAAATAAAAAATAAACATTTCAATATAAAACAAACATGCAACAAATAATAAAATTAACACTTGACAATAAAAGGAGTTAAAAAAATAAAAAATAAAGCTAAAACGCTAAAAAACATTTCTAACCAAAAATAAATGTTTATGTTGAATCGTTAAGAACTAACCTGCAGCAATTTTCCCAAGTCCACCTTGTTTAGTTTCTTACGGAACAGTTGTAAAAATGTTACCCCCCCCCCCCCCCAACAGCAAAATAAAATTGACTCACCCCTTGAACCAGAATATGACCGCAGGTCTACATGAGCGGATGTCATTAGCTATAAAATAATGTTTTAACAATTTTTTTCTTTCCAGACCTAAAGTAGGACAAATGCAAAAGGCATGCAGCAAAGATTCTAAATTGTAGCTGCTTAGACGGCAATTTTGATCAATATACTGGCCTTTCCAGGAAGGACGATCTTCTTTGGTGTAGAAAAAACCCATACGATATAACAGGAATTGATGTTTGGTGTGAACAGAGAAGAGCTCAGCCAAATACCCCTGTGGGGATAATGTCGAGTAGGACCCAAAGACTGCCCAGGCATGCCGTCTTTTGGCCAGAACGGCTTTCTGTGATGAGCAAGAGTGAATGAACAGTAATGTTAACTAATCTGTTAAATTCAGCCTTCCCAGTGTTACGTTTCCAGACTTCTTCCATTCCCAGGCTAATATTAAACTGGCTTAGGTAGCTTCCCGATGCTCCTTTCATATTACCAAGTTGTGGGCCTGCACTTTTTGCCAGCAGGCGTATACTATGGAGGAATCCTCTGCCGCACGTAACTTCTATGATACTTTAAGAAAGGCGCCCTGACACTGGAAACTTTGATTTTTATTTTTATTAAAGCCCTTCTCCAGTCTAACCTGGGCCGGGTAGGCAGTTTTCGGGTTGTTAAATACAGCGTTGTATGTTTTAACCTGACTGTTATTCAAAGCACCGATCTCGCAGCCCTTCAATATTTCAGACCCATAAGAGATGGCTGAAAGCAGCTGTGCAGATATGATTTTTAATAAATAGGACCAGTTTGAACAATCCAGATTCTTTTTGAGCAGGTTAAAGTTATGTTAGTGAGTTTCCCTTTGCCTTGTTCGCCTGTAATTGGCGCTTCCATTTCAGGCATGGTTCAAGATGGACTCCTCGATATTTGTACGATTGCACCATCTCCACTTTTTTCTCTCCCAGGTACCAATTAAATTGTTTATAATTTGCGCCAGGGAACCTTATCTGTTTAGTTTTATCCAGATTTATTTCTAGGCTTTGCTCAGCCATAAAGATGTTAAGTGCTGATAAGATTTGTTGCAAACCTTGGGGGGGGGGGGGGGTGGAGGGTTGGTGGGGGGGGTGGGGGGGTGGGGGTGGTGGGGGTGGGGGGGGGGGGGGGGGGGGGGGGGGGGGGTGGAGGGTTGGGGGGGGGGGGGTGGGGGGGGGGTGGAGGGTTGGTGGGGGGGGGGGTGGGGGGGGTGGAGGGTTGGTGGTGGGGTGGGTTGGGGGGGTGGGGGGGGTGGAGGGTTGGTGGGGGGGGGGTATGGCCTCAGCAGGACAATGTCATCTGCATATTGCAAGCACACCAATTTCTCTGAACCCAATGCTTGGGGAAAACTATTCACTTGTGTTAACTTGCCAGCAAGGCCTGCCAGGTATGGATTAAAGAGAGTTGGTGCCAGAACACAACCTTGCTTTAGGCCAGATTTTGTAGGTATTCTATTTGTTAATCTCGAACCATCTCCAATTTTAATCTGGACCCAGGTATCAGTGTAGCGATCTATAATGGCCCTCAGTTTGTTGTTGGGGATACCCCATTTAACCAGCTTAGCCCACAACCTTTCCCTGGGGGACCTGGTCAAAGGCTGATTTGAGGTCAATAAATATGCGTAGAAGCCCAGCTTCTTGTGACTGGCTTTTTCCACTATAAGGGAAAGTGCAATTAAATTTAATGACGTTCCCATGCCTGCCCTGAATCCTGTTTGAAACCTCGGGAGTAGCTTCTTTTCATCAGCCCAGACTTGAAGATGCTGCAGCAAACATGAGCCGTATATCTTGGCTTCTTCATCAGTGAGGGCTAACAGCCTGTAATCTGAAGGCAGAGTGGGATTTCCGCTTTTATAGATGTATGTATTATACTGCCTCTCCAAGATTCTGGGATCCGGTTGATGTGGCAGAAAATATTGCACCCAATATACTGGGTGGCTTTGAAGATTGCATTCGGAAGTCCATTTGGTCCAGCTGCTCCTTCGGACTTCAGTTTCTTTATCAGACCGACTAGTTGTGCTAGCTCCCAAACTTGCTTTTGATCATCCTTTTCGGCGATGTCTAAGATCCTGCCCTCTGCTTGGAGATTTAGTAATTGATTATTACTTGTCGATGGCTCGTACCCCATCACTAAGGGAGGAAGCCTGGCTCCGCCTTTTGACAGCATGTTTGTCAGCCCATACAGACTAATGACATGGCTCACCCAGGCTGCTTGTGTTATCCCACAATTGCGATGTCTGCCCCCCCCCCCCCCCCCCCGGACCTCCCCCCCCCCCCCCTCCCGGACTTCCCCCCCCTGTCAGGTCGTTCACTAACCCCCAAAAGAACTTGCTATTCGGCTTGCCCATAATAATTTAGACCATGCATGTTCCTGATAGCTTATTTTTGCGGACCAACAATCAAAACGATCCTTTTTTTTCATTGTCCATAAAATGTGATTTTCCTCACCTTCTCTCCGTTGGATCGCTTTTACCATTTTCCTGGTTTGACGCGCAATTTGTGATTTCTGGTTGCGCAAAGCTTTGTTGAACCAAGGTTGACTAACACGGTCCCTGTTGGATACGTAGGACGATCCCTGGAAGGTTGAGTTATTGGTGGGCTGGAATTTTGCCAACAAACTGCAACATAGCACGGCCCAGTCTTTGTTCCAATCCACGTTGAGGGTAGGCTCCTTTTTGTTGCATATCCGCAAGTGTTTTTCGTTCTCCCAGGGCGCCAGCCAACTGGTACACCTCATCCATCACTGTTGCTATCCCTTTCTCACGCCATGTCAATCTCTTAAGATTAAACAACTCTGGAGGACTTATTAGATCATTTGAGGATTGTAACAACTCAGGTTTATGTGCTAGTTCCAATGTTTGTGGAAAATGATCACTCTCCACTCTGCATTTAATTTGAAAATTCCTTACCAGGGCCCTAGCAGAGGGATTTATAAGGGTGTAATCGATGGTTGAACTTTTTTTTTCCCCACTTGCAAAGGTAATGGATGCCCGAATGTCCTTTTCGCTGTTTCCATTTAGAAAGGATAGACCTACTTGCTCAAGCTTGCACCTTGGTATACCGGGCTTTTTTTCTAAAATCTGGAAAACATTTCTGCACCATGTAAAAACAGTCTTAATGAATTCCCGAATACTTTACATTTTTCTTAATAATGGTATTTCCCTTCTTAACAAATTTATCAAGACAAATAACTTTTTTGCGTCAAAAATGAAGTGGATCACAAACGTTTTTTTTTTCCTCTTTTCATTGTAGTGGAAGTTTATTGCTTGATAAATAAAAAATAAACATTTCAATATAAAACAAACATGCAACAAATAATAAAATTAACACTTGACAATAAAAGGAGTTAAAAAAATAAAAAATAAAGCTAAAACGCTAAAAAACATTTCTAACCAAAATAAATGTTTATGTTGAATCGTTAAGAACTAACCTGCAGCAATTTTCCCAAGTCCACCTTGTTTAGTTTCTTACGGAACAGTTGTAAAAATGTTACCCCCCCCCCCCCCCCAACAGCAAAATAAAATTGACTCACCCTTGAACCAGAATATGACCGCAGGTCTACATGAGCGGATGTCATTAGCTATAAAATAATGTTTTAACAATTTTTTTCTTTCCAGACCTAAAGTAGGACAAATGCAAAAGGCATGCAGCAAAGATTCTAAATTGTAGCTGCTTAGACGGCAATTTTGATCAATATACTGGCCTTTCCAGGAAGGACGATCTTCTTTGGTGTAGAAAAAACCCATACGATATAACAGGAATTGATGTTTGGTGTGAACAGAGAAGAGCTCAGCCAAATACCCCTGTGGGGATAATGTCGAGTAGGACCCAAAGACTGCCCAGGCATGCCGTCTTTTGGCCAGAACGGCTTTCTGTGATGAGCAAGAGTGAATGAACAGTAATGTTAACTAATCTGTTAAATTCAGCCTTCCCAGTGTTACGTTTCCAGACTTCTTCCATTCCCAGGCTAATATTAAACTGGCTTAGGTAGCTTCCCGATGCTCCTTTCATATTACCAAGTTGTGGGCCTGCACTTTTTGCCAGCAGGCGTATACTATGGAGGAATCCTCTGCCGCACGTAACTTCTATGATACTTTAAGAAAGGCGCCCTGACACTGGAAACTTTGATTTTTATTTTTATTAAAGCCCTTCTCCAGTCTAACCTGG